>NC_054876.1:14535711-15191544 GCF_018320785.1 Cheilinus undulatus
ACATCACTAGGTCTGGTCAATTAATGGAAAATTAGATTAAATCGCAGCCATCTTAATGAAGCTACAGGTCGTTAGGGTGAAACAGGATTATTAAAACAAACCCCATATATTGTACTGAATGTACCTTTGTATCCCAGGCTGTTGTCGTGATCAGATGCTGGGTCAGGTGCTGGTGTTTGGGTGATGATCTCACGGTTCCCTCTGTGTTTATCTGTATCTGTGTGGACAGGGACAAAGACAGAGGAATAAACTAAATCTGTCAAAAATGTTAAAAAAAAAAAAAAGGTCTGAACTGAACAAAACGTATCCATTTCCAGCGTGAACATCTGTGTACAAAACACTAAGTCAATAAATCCCACTCATCGATGAAAGTTTTCTTCTATGTTGCGAGAACACGCATTATCATTGATGGATGAAATGCAGCCTGCTACAGCAACTGAACAGTGTTACAGCACTAGCCTGCACTATACTTTAAATACAGTTTGTATGGTTTTTTTTTTAATGAAAGAACCGTTAGCAAAGAACGTTTGAAAACTTTTTGACATTGTAATAACCCTCTGACTTAATAAGATTCAGTTGGTGTCTCACCAAAGACATCTTGTGATTGTTTTGCAGATTATTAAATGTAAGGAGACATTTCTTTTACCAGCAGGTGATTATATTTTGCAGTGGAAGCATATTTTAAAAGCCCCAACAGATCTAATCAAATCCAATCACAAAGTCACAGAAAGAGAAAGTGTTTAAATGCATTGATCTCTTTGTCTCAAGTTTGTCATCGTGTCTGTGTCAGCAGAAACTAAACCAAATGCAGCAAGAAAATTAGCTGGATGAGCATTAAAGAGCAGTTTTTAGTAATAAAAGTGTCATTTCACTGAAAAACGGAAAGATAAGAAAGGACACATATGACCATTAGCTTTGCTTTATTGAGCTACAGTACAGGTACATCTCAAAAAAACTGTATATCATAAAAAAGTTCAATATTTTTTGTCACTCATTTCAGAAAGTGAAACCCATATATTATATACTCATTACACATAGAGTGAAATATTTCAAGCCTTTATTTTTTTTCATTTTTTTATTTTTTGAAATGTTGATGATGATAGCTTACAGATAATGAAAACCCAAAATTCAGTGTCTCAGAAAATTAGAATATTACATAAGATCAATAAAAAAAGGATGTTTTAAACAGAAATGTCATGTTTCTGAAAAGTATGTTCATTTCTATGCACTCAATACTTGGTTGGGCCTCCTTTTGCATGAATTACTGCATCAATGCAGTGTGGCACGGAGCCAATCAGCCTGTGGCACTGCTCAGGTGTAATGGAAGCCCAGGTTGCTTTGATAGTGGCCCTCAGGTCATCTGCATTGTTGTGTCTGGTGTCTTTCATCTTCCTCCTGATAATACCCAACAGATTCTTTGTGGGGTTCAGGTCAGGCCAGTTTGCTGGCCAGTCAAGCACAGTAACTCCATGGTCATTGAAGCAGATTTTGGTACCTTTGGCAGTGTGGGTGGGTGCCAAGTCCTGCTGGAAAATGAAATCAGCATCTCCATAAAGCTTGTCAGCAGAGGGAAGCATGAAGTGCTCTAAAATGTCCTGGTAGATGGCTGCGTTGACTGTGGACTTCAGAAAACACAGTGGACTGACACCAGCAGATGCCATGGCAGCCCGAATCATCACTGACTGTGGAAACTTCACACTGGACTTCATGCAACGTGGGTTCTGTGCCTCTCCACTCTTCGTCCTCTGGGACCTTGATTTCCAAATGACATGCAAAATATACTCTCATCTGAAAAGAGGACTTTGGACAACTGAGCAATAGTCCAGTTATTTTTCTCCACAGCCTAGGTAAGACGCTTCTGACTTTATCTCTGGTTCAGGAGTGGCTTGACACAAGGAATGCCACATTTGTAGCCCATATCTAGGATTCATCTGTGCATAGTGACTCTTGATGCCTCAGTCCAGCCTCAGTCCACTCCTTTCGAAGCTCTCCCAAATTCTTGAATGGATTTTTCTTGACATTCCTCTCAAGGCTGTGGTTATCTCTTACGCTGGTGCACCTTTTCCTACCACACTTTTTCCTTCCACTCAACTTTCAATTAATATTCTTGTATACAGCATTCTGTGAACAACCAGCTTCTTTAGCAATGACCTGTTGTGGCTTACCCTCCTTTTGGAAGGTGTCAGTGACTGTCTTCTGGACATCTGTCACGTCTGCGGTCTTCCCCATGATTGTGTAGCCCACTGACCCAGACTGAGAGACCATTTAAAGGCTCAGGAAACCTTTGCAGGTGTTTTGAGTTAACTAGCTGATTAGGGTGTGACACCATGACTTTCCAATATTGAACTTTTTCACAATATTCTAATTTTCTGAGACACTGAATTTTGGGTTTTCATTATCTGTAAGCCATAATCATCAACATTTCAAGAAATAAAGGCTTGAAATATTTCACTCTATGTGTAATGAGTCTATATAATATATGGGTTTCACTTTCTGAAATGAGTGACAAAAAATATTGAACTTTTTCATGATATTCATTTTATTTTTAGATGTACCTGTATGTCTCAACACCAGCTGGATGCAGGCTGCAGATTTAAAAACGGTTTTAAAACGAACCACTAGATGGTGCCACTACTTCATCAAGTCATTTAAATCAAATACAATATGCAGGGAATAAGGCATGCATTTAACTCAAAATGCACTCACATATAAAGTTTGAAGCTTTAAGCCCTTAAAAAAGTGGGATTATGTAATAATGGCTTCACATATTAACAATTTAACAAGCTGCTGTAAATTGGATTTTCCCCTTGTGAGACTGATAAAGGAATATCTTATCTTATCTTAAATTAAGCTTAGAGGTATTCGCTGATAATCAACTCAGATATTAACCCTCTCTTGCACAAATGAAACTGCTTCCTGTTTCCCAATTTCCATGAAAATTGAATCATTATCCTAAAAATTGCAACATCAAATCTGAATTTAAAAAAGAGAGGAGAGAAAACTCACACATTCGCTCTTTAAAAGAGGCAAAAATTTAAAGGAGCATGGCCATTTAAAGAACATTTAACCAAAAGTAGAAGAAAAGAAGTAGTGTGTAAAAATATGTTCGACCACTAGGGAGCAGCATAGCTGCAGCATTCTGTTCAAATGTAACCTTCACTTATCCTCACATCTGTCTATAGTGACCCAGGGCTGGAATCACAGGAGCTGCTTTAAGAGCCTATTTTCCCCACATTATCAACAAGGGAGAGTTTAAGGATCTCTGCTTCAGTTTAAAGAGGCTCGCTGTGACTGTTTATGTCCAAGTGTTATTTTATGGTTGTAGAAATGAGTGTCCCTGAACCTTGATGATTTTGTTGGACCAACATTGTCAAAATTTTCAGTTATTTGAAGCTTTGTGATAACTAATGTTTAAAACAATTAAGTCTCAATCAGTGGTATGAAAGATGATCAAAAACCATCAGATTTCAGTCATTTTTTTTTACATAAAAGCTGTTGTGAAAACTGGGAAGTCAGCTGTAGTTCATTTAAACTCACAGGTATGCAAAAAATGATTTCTTTAAGTTGTTTTTGAGTCTTAAGAAGATGCGAAGTTGACATTTAAGCCTCTTACGGTACTCTGTTTCTGCAAACAGAGTATTCTTATCTTTTTCACTAGACAGGTCTGTAAGGGAGGAAAGAGTCTATAAAAGAAAACCAAGTAAACCTTTGCACAAATACAATGTGATCAAAATGTTGTCAATGTATTTGTGTAATCTAGTTACAGAGAGCAAGAGTCTAGAGTCTCTGAAAACAGGACAAACCCAATACTGGGTGCCTGAGATGACAATTCTGTTACTGTGGCATCAGTGTTTTAAAAAAATCTTAACTAGTGTTGTATTGAGGTTCAAAACTTGGGTCACATGTCAAGCCTACATGGGACTGAATTGCACTGTCTGCTCTTATAGATATTATATCCTACTTTTGGAATTGATACATTTTAATCCCCATTTCACATTTTTTGTGTTTAATGAAATAATACGTTAGCAAAACAGCACATCCAAAAAGACATTTAGCTATTGAACTGTATGTCCTATGTGTCTGGTGAACAAAGAGATCCTCACCTGATGTAAAGTCGATGGCGTGACCCTGCTGCAGCTGGTTTACTGGGAGCAGGCTGATGAGAAGGAATGTGAAGGGTGATTGCACAGCCAGCATGGTGTCTAACAACCTAGAGTGCCTTCAATAAGGCTGAACCAACCTGAAACAAAGAAACAAAAGAGACTTGATCATCTACCGGTATGTGGTGTACACTGTAGAGGTCAGCATAAGCTAAGATGAGCCGGAGGACTAGGGCTTCCATATGAAACCCTGCACGCTTAAAAATAAAGCATTGTAATATTTTACAGCCATAATCTAGCAAAAGATGGGACACTGTAAAATGCGAGTAAAAACAGAAATAAATTGCAAATCTCATAAATCCACATTCTGCTCAAAATAGAGCTTCATCAACATGTCAGAAACTGAGACATTTTACCATTTCAAGATAAATACTGTCTCATTTTGAATTTGATGGCATCTCAAACATCATGGACAAGCCCATGTTTACCATTTTGTAGCATCCCCTCTCCTTTTAACAAGAGTCTGTAAACATCTTAGAAATGAGGAGACCAGTTGTTAGAATTTTGGGAGAGGGATGTTGCCCCACTCTTGTCTGATGAAGGACTCTAGCTGCTCAACAGTCCTGGGTGGTCAGTTTTGTTTTGTTTTGTTTTGTTTTTATGATGAGTCAGTTGTTGTCTATTGGTGAAAGGACTACAAACAGGTCAATTTAAGAACCAGACTCTTATACTGTGAAGCCATGATGTTGTGATGGACGCAGTATGTGGTGTATTGTTCTGCTGTCATAGTCAAGTCCTTCCCTGAAAGAGTTGTCTGAATGGGAGCATATGCTGGTCTAAAACCTCTATCTACTTTTCAGCATTGATGGTGCCTTTCCAGTTGTGTAAGCCATACGCACTAATGCAAAAGGTACAATCAGAGATGCATGCTTTGAAACTGTGCACTGATAACAAGCTGGATGGTCCCTCTCCTCTCTGGTCCATGGTTTCCTAAAAAGATTCAAATTTTGATTTATCTGACCGCAGAACAGTTTTCCATTCTACCTGTCCATTTTAATGAGCTTTGGTACAGAGAGGATGGTGGCCTTTCTGGATTGTGTTCACATGTGGATTCTTCTTTGCATGATACAGCTTTGACTTGCATTTGTGGTTGCCTTTGCATGCTTGATTCGTGTTTTAACCAAATCATGGCACGTGATTTGAGTTATTTTATGACTTTTTGTTGTGTCAGGCATTTTTTCATAAACAGTCACATTTTTTTTACGGCAGGAACATTGTTTAAATGGCACAAAGCGTGAATAAATAAATAAATATTTGGATGCTTTTTGACATTTAACCAACATTTACATTTAACTGAAATTTAGAAAAGGCCTGCCACAGTCCTATTGCAATGAAAGTTTACTATCATTATCTAATAGAAGATTCCAACAAGAATAGGGACACTTCACCCCGAGCTGTGTATGCTTAAAACATGTGTAGAGATTTAAAGTTTAAGGGGCAAGGGCCTTACTGTGATTGAGCATTAGAAGAGGAGGCTTCATCTGATGCAGTGGAGTCAATACAGATGATCAATAGACCAACAGAGTCAGTATGTAACATTCTCAAAACACAACATAAACTCATCTTATTTTCTTTATTCAGGATTTACTCTCACTATGTGAGGGTTAAGAAAGACCAGTGGGTCTTAAATGCTTATATGCATCAAATTTGACATGCTGACTAACAGAAATTTTTGGTTTAGTGAGCACTTTAACTTTATTTTTGATCAAGAAAAAACACTGGTTTTGTTGGATCCTTCAGGTAAAATGAATCAGTTGGCCTTCAGATCATCTTAAAAAGACGTGTGCATTTGTATGCATGAAGCCCAGGCTTCCTTCTGTTCACCTCTGGTATGGAGTACATTTAAAGTTTGCAGATGGAGCTTTTTGGCTCAGTTTGAAATTTAATTAGATGGCTTTTGATGAGTTGTTTGCATACTTTCTTAACCATCTCAGAGCACACCTAGCATGCAGAGGACCCCTGCACTGTGCTTTTGCATTCCTCCCATGTACTGTCAATGTGCAGGGCTCTCTCAATATTCATTGGCTGTTGATTCCCTGATCCCAGTTCCTCCTGCAGACTTCTATATGCCGTATAATGTCTCCTCATGAAATGTGTATGTCTGCATGTCATGCTATTTTCCAACTCATTTGCAGGTTGTTTGTTTTCATGCTGGCTTCTGCTCTTGAAAATTCAATAAAACATTGTGTTAAAGTAATTATATTGTGTTACCATAAGTGTAACAGGCAAAGGAAAAGAAATGTGTTTGTTTAAAGGACTTTCCCGATTCTTCTCACCCTGTGAATTCACAAGAACTCCACCATCTTACACGACTGGTGGGCTTTAAGCACAGACCATGTTCCTGTGTAAAATTCCACAACAAAGAAGAGAGGAAGACAGATGGACTTTCCTCTGAAACCCTCTCAGCACGTAGCCAAACTCTGAGTCTGTCTGTTTCAGTCTCATCCAATCCTTACAAAAACAAGGAATGAAGATTACTACAGCTCCAGTGTTGCTCTTCCTATCATATTCCAACACAAGAGTGAGCTTATACACCACATTCCTGACACTGTCTCTCTGTATGCTTTGTGCAAAGCTGCATAAGTGTATTTTGTCTTCAAGTGCACCATGAAAATTTCATGTGCTCATACATAATCCAAGTCAAACATCACCGAATGTGCTCACTTTTACCTGCTGCACATCCGTACCTAACCTCCCAAAACAAATACACACTCTCACTCACACACAGATAAAACACATCCTTGCTCTCAAGTGGGAATGGTGATGAGACGCGGTGACAGCGCCAGGCGGGAGAAATAGAAAGTCAGTTGTACTGATCAGCCATCTGTGGAACAAAAAGCTTTGCAACTCATCCGAGCTGTCTGATGGACGGCCAGATTCCCGGGATGCGTTGGCACCCTGCAGCCAGCGACTCCCTGCTCCACTTTTAATTGTTCTGAGAAATGCAAGGCAACAGCCAACATTGTGAATACGCCAGAAACTTGAGCAAAAAGTGGAAATACTGTGCAGACAGTGATGAGAGGGAGAGGATAATTATTGTTTTTGTGAATTAGAGTAATCTGCTATCTAGAGATATGTTTCCAGTCTGTGGAAATAAAAGCAAATATGTCTTTTTTTGTTGATGGAATTAGAGAATGTCTTACTGTGCATGTTTGATCATTTAGGTTGGTTGCCTTTTTTCCTCATCAATCTTTGATGAAGTGGCTTCAAAAAGTAAGTATGGGGTCCAAGATTGAATTCAAACATTGGAAAAAGCACTTAATTGATTTTATTTTTAGATTTTTCAATAACTTTCAGTTCTACAGCTATGATATATGAGACAACATGGGAGCATTAGTTACTTATTTTTAGCGCTGCTAGCAGCATGCCTCTAGAGGCTGTTATGTAGGTCAGTTGGTCAGTCAGCCAGTTGGTTGTTCCACTTCTTGTTTCTTGCTGATATCACTGACTATTGAACAAGTTATAACTGTGATACTTCCCACAGCTGTTCACAGTCTCCAGCTGATGTCGTTTTATGACTTGTATGATCCTCTGACGAATCAGAATCAGGTTTATGTCTAAGTCTGCTCATGCATGGCATGTCTTGGTGTCTGATGCGCCTTAATAAATGTCTAAAAGTATTACAGAAAACTTTTAAATACAAGTCTTTGTCTTAGGCACTTCAAAAGAGCTGTGTTGGTTCAAAACCATGCCAAGTGTTCACAAGGCAGTATGCAGATTTACCATATAAAAATATGAAGGCAGTGTGCAATACGTAGAGTGCAATGTAATGATCCACATGAAGAGGGTTAATGAAATGCATAGTCAGATGTGGAGACTTAGTATGATGTTACAATAATGTAATGGACTCTGCCAGGAGACAGTCTGAGTCATGATGGGGGGTCCGAGTATTATGAGACTTACAGTGCAGGAATTTGATTAGAATTGGACATAAAAGAGGGACAAATATGGACCTTGCTGGCATCAAAGCTGGCTACAGCCTTTAGAATGAAGACACACTGAAACTGGAGATAAAAAATATAATCACAGTCTTGTCTATAGATGTCCTGAAACAGCGGTCAAAAATGAGATTCCACAGGCAGGTGGCTGGGCTCCTGCTCAGAGATAAGGCGAGGAGTTTGGACATCCGAAGGGAGCTCAGAGTAGAGCCTATGCTTCTCTGAATCGATCAGAATCAGTTGAGGTGGTTCAGGTATCTGAACAGGATGCTTCCCAGTCAGCTCCCTGTGGAGGTCTTCCAGGCATTACTCATTACTCATGATATTGTAAAACATACACATGAGAAAATGAGGAAAGGGAGAAAGAAAGCTTAACAAGAGGGCAAAGGAAGCAGAGAGAGCCCTGGTAGAGGACAAAATGCACGAGGGCATTGTCTGTCTCCAGCTTCACCACCAGAGAGGAGACATTTTATGTACCAAAAGTCAGTATATGACACTGGAGTCAGCTCACCACCAACTCTGGCTGCCACCCAGTATACCCTGTATTTGATCCCTATACCCATTCCTGCAAGAGTTGGGCCCACAAGGTGGATGCTCTACTTTTTGTTTTTTTTTTCTTCTTCTTTATATTGAACTTGTTTGGGCTGCATGGAGAGAAGTGCGGCCACCAGACACTTGCTGTTAAGCTCCCTCTCCTTGTCTGGCTCCAGGGTTGCACTCATCTTCCAGGTGAGGTGCATTGATGCACTGGGAGGAAACCTGGAGAGATGGGGCAAGGGCCTGGTGCAGGCCTGGATTGACCAACCTTGATGCAGTGAAGTGCCAAACTGGCATATGTTCCCATTCTGACCTGACCTGCATTGGTTCCCCATATGCCGCTACATGGTGGTTTTTTGTATGTTATAGTCCTGAAGTCCTGTGTGTATCTTTATCTTTAAAAACTCAATAGAGTGCCTTCATATAATTCTTCCACCAGTTCAAAATGAAGATGCATGTCCAAAATCACATTATAACATCACAAAAGGAAATGTGTAAGTGAAATGCATGGAATGTTTCTAGTACCTTGTTCAAATACAGACAAAAGAAGACAATTTCAACAAAAGTTAAGAGGCAAGGCACCAGTTTTTTTAATCGCTTTTAAATTTTACTAATTATATATATATTTTTTTTTCATATTTGAATGCTGTCTTCTGTGCTGTGTGTAAAGTGCTATGTAAATAAAGATGATTTGATTCGAGTGATCAGTTTGATATATCAAGAGGGGGCCAGGCCACCCAAGCTCCCCACTCTATGACCCTGACAATAATGACTTTCTTTCTTGCACCATTATCAGCTATTTTCTTCTTTGTTTGGCCAGTATTTTGGTTTTAAAATGAACGTACAGTCTACCTACACAGATAATGTTACTCACATAAATACCACAATCTCAGCTGTGCTATGTGTCGTTTCACAGGGAATTGTTTCTATACAAACAAACTAATCCAGAGATGTTAAAACATTATAATAATCTCCTCTGAGAGCACACTGGCATGCTAACAACAGGATTTAGCTCAAAGTACTCTGTGCTACAACCACTGAGATGCCTGTGAGGCTGTATAGACTGTTAAACATTTGGACATTTAGTATCCTGTCACATTTTGTTCATCGTCCTGGATCACTCTGATGTTATTTGTAGAATCTGATGATGTCTGAGCATGACAGCTAAATGAAACCTTTACCACTATCCTGCTGTGAGCTATATAAAATAACCCAACTGATGGTTTCACATTGTTTGGCCAATAAAGTAAATATGCTGATGTTAACAAAAGCCGTGAAAGCCAGACAAACTAATAATACATACTACTATAATATTCAATATTAAGCCCATTCATATTGAAATCTGCTGACACAAATGACTACATGTGGATACATGACTAATACAATGAGCATGGAATATTGCCTTTTGCAGAGATCTGAATATTAAATGTGGGGGGTGATAAAAAGCATCACATTGTTTAGTTTTATCTGAAATATCTTCTGGACAATAAAGAAAGAAGAAAGGCAGAAAGAGAGGGAAGTGTGAACGCATATAATATTATTCATAGATGTAACAGTGAGAGAAAAAGGAATAAATGAAACAGAAACAGAACATCAGTGTGGTTAAAGGTAAATAATCATTAATATGTTACAATCTCAAATCTATGTCAGCATATAGGGGTTCAAAAGAATGTGTAAAAAATCTCAGAAATGTCAATATCATGACGTTACAATACACACAAAAAAATAAAAATCAGATCTCTGCAGATAACTTTAAAGCAATGTCTCTTTAATGTCTGGATGCTAATGCTAATGATGCTGTGATGACTGTACTGTTAAAGTTTAACTTTCAAGTTAAAAGTATGTCTTATAAGGAAATCAAAAACAACAACAACAACAACAACAAAAACAAATTACATCATCGAGCAAACATTCTTCTGTGTAAAATCTTTTTCCTAATTTCCCATTAAACAACTTCAGTATTTCTGAGTTTTATATCTTGTGAATTTAGAAATGTATGATCTCAATTTTCAAACCAAAAGAGTGGGAAACACTCAAATTTTTTGTCTCAACTCATTATGTAAATTTTTTAAATGTCACATATTTTACCCCTTTAAGACCAGCTGTTAAAACTGTAGAACAACAGCTAGCCTTTGTCTTGTGTGTTACTGACAGCAACAATCACACTGAGCTCTATACTGGGGCCTGCTACTGTTGCTGATACAAAAATTAAGTTTAAAACTGTGAGAAATATTTGCTCCAGTCAATGAAAGCCCGTTCCCACAATTAAAAAGAACAAAAATCCATATTTTTATTTCATGATTTTGACTGTTTCATTATTATGACCTTCTATAACACTCAATTTCTAAGTACAGGTTTTGTTGTTTTTAAAGTCTTTCCTTCGTGAAAACCTTTTATCCCGATTATTTTTTTCGTCAAGTTAGTTTTCTCAACTCCTTTTTATTACTCTTTTTTTACAATAACTGAATCCAACTTTCCCATTGTTATGGCTTGTTCTATTTAGTGGTGAAGGCTTTTCTTTTCAGCAGCGAACTGGTGGAGGGGCCGCAGCTGCTGAAGAGGTGATGTTTAACTCTAGACTGTAGAAAGAATTGGATAAACCCTGTGTGACGTCAGCTGTCTGCTTACAATAGGTGGACTCAAACAGCTCTTGAAGCCAATCTGAAGCGGCTTCCATATTGAAATCATTTTTCAGGACCAGAGGTTGCTGCTTGTGTTTAACACTTAGTTCTTGTAACACAGCTACAATTTAAAGATTTATATTTTTTTTGGCCTTTTTGCCTTTATTAGATAGGACAGTGGATAGAGTCGAAAACAGGGAAGAGAGACACGCAGGAAATAGTGCCACGGGCCGGATTCGAACCCAGGCCACATGGCGCGCACCCCAACCACTCGACTACCGGCGCACCACACAGCTACTATTTGCACAGAGCTTACATGTGCTGTGTACTTGTACGTTGTTGTATAGGCTATAAAATCAATCAGCAACATTTATTAGACAAAAACAAAACGTGAGGCACAGGAAACACAATATGACATGACTTTTGGCAAACATGGAAACAAATTTTTAAGTCGAATTATTTTATTTCAAGTCAACTGAAGAGGATACCTTAAAAATGTAGAGAAAACAAATGTTGCCGCTTTTCAATATTTTTGGTTAGAATTTGTTATTTTGAACACCATATCCTTGAGACTACAGATTCTACCATTTGATTATTAAACACTGTACAAATCTATACAATATTACATTGATTATCAAGGCTAAGGTTTAATTTGATCTTAAACAGCTCAATATTAAGTTGCAAAATGTTCAACACAGACAGAACAAGGAAGAGACGAGGAAGTCGACAAACCACCTTTAATGTGGTGGTAACCCATTCTAATCTATGAGTGTGTTTGAATGAGAGCATGTTTTCAACCAGTTACAGGATATCATAGAGAACCGGCCGACTTCTGAGCTGCTCTAGAAGTTGTGAAGTTATAGCACATAGCTTTTTTCAGACTACAGTTACATTCTTTTAAAAGACAAATTGGAAAAAATATTTCCAGTTGTTTTTGAGTGATCTGTAGGTGTTTCTTGGGATGTATGATATTATCGCTCTGATGTCAGTATCAGCAGATAGTAACTACAAGGCAAATACCAGCAGATATCAGAATTTCTGATGATATTTACCACCTATATTTTGGCTGTGAATATCAGCATATATTGACTGTAAATTTTGTCGATATATTCTAATAGATTAGTGGAGTTGTAGGTTTGTTAAACATTTAAATATTGGTATCCACATTGTTATAAGCTAGAACCAATCTGTAAACATCAGCCTATCTGATAGCGGCAAAAATCCAATATCGTGCATCCCAAGATGTTTCCTAAAGTAATCTCATATCTAGTGGTCTTCTTGCAAGCAAAGTTAAGCTAAAACTGCATGTACCAATAGATGGTTGGATTAAAACTGTTAGCCGCTGGTAAAGCTACCAGAATCAGATGATTTTTAACTCAAGTTAGATTTATCCTATTACAGCCATCATTTTTAATCCAGCCATCTCTGCTGCTGTCACAGTCAGCAGGCAACAGGAGACACCACAGTTACAGTGACCAGAAAAGATGGCTGCACCCATATAATGGCTGCAGGATTTACACCAGTTATTAAATACACAGGATTATTGGTCAATACCAGCAATTTACAAGATAGACTAAGAATCAGAATAGAAGACTAGAGATTCTCCAGTTGTCAATTAAAGTTCATTTTATAACACTTTTTATATGACAAATCAAAGATTAAAAGGAGAAAGTTCAATTGAGGAAATGCCATTATGAAACTGTGAAAAGGAAACAAGGCAGTAGGACTAAACGGAAAAAAGAGGAGATACTAGGAAAGAAATGGATAATCTAGAGTTTAACTAACTTGACCTCAGAACAAACTATAGTACGATATTTTCCCAAATTGTTCAGCACTAGTTTGTTGCTATATTATTCAATAAAAAAAAAAATCCCAAAATTGTGTTTGCCATTTAATATGGGATTTTTACATTATTCATCTTGTGTGTTTATAAAAAAGAGCACTCAAAACTCATATTTTATAACAAATACAATATTGGGTAGATTACATTAGGGCTGAAAATTCTGAAAAAATATTTTACTTGTGCTGCAAATTTGATGGGTTTTTTTTGTATCGAAGGGAAAAATCAATTTAATGTCAAACAATATATATTTATAAAAACAAACAGATTTTTTGCAAATGATTCTAGAAAAAAAACACTTGAATGCTTGCATGATTTCTTTTAAAATGGTATTTTCACACAGTCGGGTTAAATAAAATTGCACCTTTCTCAATTTGATAACTGCAGAGGGCCATACTGTGATTTCATCTAAATTTTGCCCAACAACCAACTAAAAATCCAGCAAAAAAAAAAAAAACAAAAAAACTGAAAATGAACATAACAGTAAATCTAAACAAAATGGGTTGAAAGATTTTTTTAAAAAATCCTTTTGTTTTGCCCCTACTTCAGGGATAATGTGGTCAACTGTTCAAGACACGAGTCTATACTGTACAAGTGTGAGGGGTTTTCCCAACACTGAGCAGTCTTAAGATGTGGAGATATGGTTGTAGATATCAAGCACACTGGAGAGCTAGCACTCGTGTGACGTTTCATTGTAAAAACAGATATAATTCAATGAGATGGCACTGCTATGCAAGGCCAAGCAAACAAGTCATGCTGCATTTCACTGTGTGCACACTGAAAGTGAACGCATGTGGTGGAATTCACTCATTCCTTGTACACTGAAGTAGCAATGTGTTTTAAAAAGGCAGCTAATCTACTGTGTGCTGACCGTGCAACTTCATCTTTTGTCAAACAGGATTCAGAGAAGCTGGTGCTAAACTACTGAGTAAATGGAAGGATGTGAGGTAATGGCCAACCCTTCCAATATCAGGAACAGCTTCCTAGGAGCTCTTCTAAAGGGTAGGGCCAAAACCATCAGCCATGAAGTAGATAGCCCTCCCACCTCCTTGGCCCTCCAGCCAAGAAAGATGGGGGCCATTTTAGAAGATGGTCCTCCCGCCTCCTTGGCCCTCCAGCTGAGGAAGCTAGGGGCCATTTTAGTCATGAGAAACAGAATAGCAAGAGCTTCTCCCGATTTTTGAGTCTGGTTTCAACCAGGAAATGAATCTACCAGAAAACACACTGATCCAGCTGCCTGAGTGTAATATTACCGTGACATACTGCATCATTACAAAAATGCAAAAGTTGATAGCTAGCCATTTTTAACCTAGGTTATCCTAACTTTGGCTCACTAACACAAACAGATAGTGTGACTGACATAAGAAATCACACTGTGACTCAGACAAACGGGCTGAGTTGAAACAGGAATCCTCTTCTCTGAGTGTTACAATATTCTAATCATTTGCAGTCGGACATAGGCCAAGTGTCTTACGTAAGACTTGTTTTCAATTAGCTTTGCCAACAAGTTAACTTTAGGAGTGATAAGCAGCTGTTTAGTTGTATATATTGCAGCTCTTTGCCAGATTTAGAAGAGATGACATGCTTATACTGAGCATAATTTACATTCAGTTTAAGACAGAGTGGGGGCACATCAAGGATTACATGACTTATTTCTCAAGCAGACAACATCAAAGCTTAGTGCACAAAACAGTCCAGATATAGTCTAATAGTAAGTCCCAGCACTTACATCATTCATGTTGTTGTTTAGTGCCTGCATGCGGACAAGGAGCAGATGCTTCCCAGACCTCAACTTGGACAAAAACCTCCCCGCCATCCTTGGTGTCTCTTCCTCCTCTGAGCTGAAGGACCCATTGGCATGGGGAGTTCAGGGCTCCAGTTCTGTGCAGCTCTGGCAGTGGAACTCCAGGACAGCATTTAGGGTTAATTCCCAGAATGTGTCACTGTGATGAGAAAGAATGCAGCACTGCAGGAAACTCTGGACAGCATGAATACATGTCAAGGTCGTCTTGGAAGTAGCTTCTTATCAAGGTTGTTGCTTTTCCTCATTCATGTGTTCACAGGTTTAAAAGGGCCCAGTCCAGGTCAATGGTCTTAACTCTGCAAAACACAAACATGTAACTTAATCCATCCTCTCTTACTGTTGTACTGTACTAAAGTTAAGGATTACTGATGCACATGTAACATTTTTTTTTGTTTCCCCCTAGTATAAAGAAAATGTATATTTCTCAAATTTAGTTGTTCATTTTTATACATCAGTCCCAACAACACAAAAAAGATAAACATAAAGCATCTTCAAAACTTTATCATAGATAGAAAACTGCGATTTCTTCTGTTCTTACCTCAGAATGCAGATAGGCCATCACTTCTCTGCAACCATGAATTTTGCTGTCTACCAGAAAATCCTGAAGGCTAACGCCATCAGTTTGTGCCCTCATGCTCAAGCGCTCTTGGGTTACGCAGCAGGACAACGACCTGAAATACACCAGCAAGTCCACCTCTGATGACTCATAATAAACAAAATTAAGGTCTTGGAGTGGCCAAGTCAAAGTCTGGACTTAAATCCAGTTGAGATATTGTGGGTGACCTTAAACGGGCAGTTCCTGCTGGAAAACCCTCCAATATGGCTGAGTTAAAACAATTCTGCAAAGAGGAGTGGGCCAAAATTCCTCCACAGCCATGTGAAAGACTCACCATTTATCGCAACCACTTGATTTCAGTTATTGCTGCCCAGGGTGGCACAACCAGTTATTAGGTTCAGGGGGCAATTACTCTTACAACACAGGGCCATATAAATTTGGATTTTATTCCCCCCTTAAAAAATAAAATAATCATTCATACTTTGCATTTTGTATTTACTTGGTTTGTCTTTGTGGAACATAAAAATTGGTTTGATGATCCGAAACTTTCAAGTGTGATAAATATGCAAAAAACTCAGGAATCAGAAAGGCTTTTTCACGGCACTGTAAATGTCATATATATAGACTAGTGCTGTTGTTGCAAAGGGTAAAATATGTACAAACCGGTATTAAAACCACCCAAAATGTCCTTAATGGCCATAAAATATCTGTGAGAGTCATCAGCACAGGCTCTGAGCTAATGGGGAAGAGTGTGCGGATCAAAGGAGACAGGAGTGCTGATTTCCCTTTCCTCCTTCTGTCTACCGGGGAATAATCGCTGCTTACCATCTAACATATTGTCAATAAGACAGAACAGGAGCTCCCCCTATATCACAGCAGACAGATCACATACTGTAGAGAGCACCCGAGCGTGAACAGAATCAGCTCCCAGCATCCCCTCCTCCATCTTTCCTGCCTTCTAAGTTCAATTCCCTGCACTCATAGAGGCAGATACGTGCAATGCAATATGTTACACCAGGTATGCGCTGTCAAAAGATGCAGGAGAGATACTTTAATTCAAGAGACATATTTACTTTGGAGTGGGCACAAATTGCAAGGAAAAGGAGACGTTTTATTTTCTCTTTGCACCTGTAGCTTTTGCAGGAAAGAAAGCACCTGTACATCCTGTGAGTGCTTTCATAGCTGGTTTTGTATGTTTTAAGACAAACATATTAAACCTGTGTGCACACTGTAGACTCAGATTTGATGGTTAATCAGCAGCTCTATAATACAAAACCACAGGGATGCTGAGGGAAAGCAGGGGGCACAAGCAGGAAGTATGATTCACTGACTATTTTCCACACAAGAGCCTAAATCAAGGCAGCAGTAGGAGGCATATGGAGAAAAGAGCTTTTCTACCCAGACAGACTCATTCATTTGATGCACTCACAACAAGCATACCACCTGCATACATTACCGTCCATCAAATGTAGTAGTTATATATCCCATGCTTTAATGTTACACAAGGCTCATCATCTGCTCGAGAGTTCTTATCAACATCTGGCCGTTATCGCTGACATATGGCTGCGTCTTTTGGGGAAATGGACAGGGAGACAAATGCACGCTTTCATCACTGCCACCATAATGCATTATGGGAGCTATCAGAGCAAGACAAAGGATATTAAAAGTATGAAAGGCAACGTCTGAGGCTCTGTCAAGGCTCGTGGTGACAAGTCATAGTTGGCTGGATACGGAGGAGATGACCCAGCCCGAGGGGTAACTGATGATCCAGTGTGGAGGCCACGAGGGCCAGTGACCTTTGAGCCCAGAGGATGAATGATCAGGAGACTCTATAGATGTGTCTGAAATCACTTCTTTATACTTACTACTCACTGTGTAAGGGGTTTAATATGGAGGATTACACACTTTCACTATAGAAGTCATCTCTCTGCATTATTTACCTTTTTCATTCCAATGCAATGCAAACTGTATTAGAGACGAGGCTATACACTCAGTTTATATGGAGTAGGCATCAAATTACCTGGTTAACAGAAGGATTCTATCAAGGTTTTGATAAATTATACAAAAGTCAAACTATGAATAAAATTGACATTTCTTTCAATCAGTTATTCAGTCAATATTCATTTGCACAGCCCCAATTCACAACCAAAGTTATCATTAAGACACTTTACAAAGAGGGTCAGTCTTTGTAATCTTACATTTAGATCATTCTCATGAAAAATGGAGACTTGCACACATGCACATTACAGTTCCAGTCAACAAACACTTTTAACAAACGCACATTTCCGTCACCACACTGTAGAAGGACTGTGTGGTTTAAAGGGACATTTTGATAGTTTTTGAAGATGAGTTGTGTAAGTACCAGAGATTCTGTTTAGGAGGACTCACTGGATGTACCTGCAAAGAAACTAGGCTATATGGTGCAACAGAAGAGTACAGTTGCTCCACATAATATAGAGTTTTAGGTAAAAATTTACCAAAATACAATCCTGGCTCAATTGTACACAATATCAAACAGTTTTGGAGTGTTTTATTGTTCACCCAGAAAGCACTATTTGGTTTGGCACTATTTTGCAATGCAAGCTTTAGCTACATGTTTTTCCACCACAGCAAATCTGATCTCCTTATCAGTTGTTTGGGTCTTTGACAGAGACATGAACAACAAACTCAGCTAAAACGAGACTAAAATGAGCGATTTCAACCCGAGTGACAACCTGTAGTGTGGACACAAGGGGATACCCAAAGTACACAGAGGAACAACTTATGCAGATGGAGACTCAGTGGGAAGAAAGAGAGAGAGGAGAGAAACTTTAGTGGAGACTGGTTAGCAAGAGAGATCCAGAGGTAGCCAGTGTAGTAAGTAGGCCCACAGGCATGTTGTCATGAGTGGGACTTTACAACACTTCCTCAGGACATTTCTGTTCAGAGGATAGCAGCTTACACTCGCCTGCAGCCTGCATCACTCCCCATCCAGAGTTCTCTGCCTTACTAAAAGTTAGTGTTTTACAGACCTTCTTCAACTGTCTGGAGATAAATTGGAGAAATCAACCCCAACCAGAAGAGCTAAATAAAAATTTGTCATCTAAGTAAGTTAATGGTTGTTGCTTTATTTCTCTAAGGACTGATGGCTAGACAAGCTACAGTCAGCTGGATGAAATAAAAAGTTTTGGTTAAGTTATTGCTGTCTCTGTCAAAGGCCACAGAGCCAAACTGCTGATCAGATACCCTGAGGCAGAAGAGCATGTGGCCCTTGGCTGAAGCTTGCATTGCAAAATAGTGCCAAATACATGGCTTCCAAAATGTTCTATTTAACAGACAATTGAGCCAACTTTTTTGGCTTATTTCCACTTTAAACTCACTAAATTATGCAGAGCAACTGTACCTGTCAGTGGCACTCTATAGCCAAGCTTCCCGAAGCACATCATTCTCACTGAGCGCACACTCTGGAGGCTAATGCTACTATTATTGCAAAGTGCCTTGTACAACCCAACTTCAAAAATACTGAAATATACCTTTAATTACAAAGTCACAGTGCCAGCATGCATACTACAGAGTTTCTAGTTTAATTTTGCTGATCTGTGGGCATGCTTGTTGTTTTCAAAACATTGATTTCTAAATTTTGAACTTTTTGGAAACTGAAAATGATAACCAATTTTGTTTTCAGCTGATAATTTTCATTTCAAATGTTGTCTAAATGTCCTGGCGTGTATGTGTTTTAAATAGTACTTTGGTATTGTTGTATTTGTGGTTAGTGTTGTCTGACTGAGAACCAAGCTGAATCTTACAGTTTAAAAAAATTAAGTGAATGCTCAAGTACAAAAAAACTGCTGTCCCTTGAGTGTTTACTTGTGGCTAGCTAAAGATTTAATTTAGTTACAATGAATTCCAAATGACCAAACTGACAAATAAAATTATTTTGAAAGAGCCCATTGAGTTGTGTGAGGTCAGATAACTGTGGGGAGCAGTGTCTTCCTGGCTCTCATTCTCCCGTCTTCTAACAATGAGGAAATGAGGCCTGCTCTAACACACTAATCTCTTAACCAGACATAATTGTTTACAGGCTTGCACTACAACTAAACCATGCCCATAGATACTGTTTTGTTCTCCTCAAATGACACTGATGGTCCAGTTCACTGACTGATAAACATCCGGATAAAAAGCTTTGTGTTATGGACCTTCTCGATGACAGCCATGGCTTTGCAAGGTTGAAGGGCAGGAAATATTGTCAAAGATGAACTTGCAGTCAGCCTAGCACCAAACAAATAGGTGGAGCTGAATTTGACCTTTATATCTTATTTAGCAAAATGCTTCTTGGAAATAAAACTTTTAGCGTTGGAAAGTCTGTTTATTTCCCTTTTAAATGGTGCCACATTTGTAAGAAACATGCATTTATGGGATGAGCAGCAGAGCTGAGTATGTGGGTTGTGCCCATGAAAAATTTGCCAAATCTTCCCTGGCAATGCCAAACAGCTTATTCTACCATTGACTCTTGTTTGGTGTTGTTTGGTGGATTGGATATTTTAAGTCTGAAGAAACGAGACCTTTATTGGCAATTTAACAGGTAATGCATTTAACAAACTCAGTAGTGTGTGGAAGAACCCTACACAATAGCCTGGCACCTCCTCCTCATGCTGGTCACCAGCCTGGTCACCCACTGCTGTGGGATGGCATACCATTCTTCAACCAGCATTTGTTGCAAGTCAGCCAATGTGGTTGTGTTGGTTACTCTGGCACGAACAGCACACCCAAGCTGATCCCACAAGTGTTCAATGGGGTTAAGGTCAGGACTGCTGGCAGGCCATTCCATCCTCTCCACTCCCAAATTCTGGAGGTCGTCTCTGATAAACACGTCACACTGCCTATACCTCAAGATGTTACTCTATCAGTGCAGCAATCAGTATAGGGTTCCCTTCATCTTCTTCACATTTTGACCCTTGAATCCAACTGCTGTTGGCAGAATCTGGACTCGTTCCTGAACATAATGTTCCTCCGCATGTTCAGGTTCCAGTGCAATGCAAACAGGCCTGAAAGTGATTGGGTGGAGATTGGCTGCATGCAGGCTGTTTCGGATTATCTGGTCAGAGAGATGTTGGCCACATTGTCCTGCAAACTTTGACTGCAGATCTGTTGAAGACAGCCTATGGTTCCTAGGCGATGACAGGGTGAGGAACAGTCTTCTTGAGGTGTCGACATTTTGCCCTGTGTCACTTCACGTCCTGTCTCTGACATCACCTGTTGTATGGAACTTGGCCTTCAGTTTGGAGATGGTACTAGGGCTTACTCCAAAAAATGCTACAGCTTGGTTCTGCAGAATGCCAGCTTGCATGGGCTCTATCTAGATCAGTCAAATGATGCGTGCTGATTCTTGGAGCAGACAGCTACTGACCACTGAAACAGGGTCCATGCTAACAGGGGGTACCAGAAGCTCAAAACAAGGGTCAATAGCAACAGCACAAGAAGCTGGTTGGCATTGGCAGAGAAGATTTAACATATTTGTCATGCGTGCAACCAACATACTCAGCTCTGCTGTTCATCCCACAAATGCATTTTCCTTACAAATGTGGCACCATTTAAAGGAACATAATCAGGCTTTTCAGTGGTATAAGATTTACTGCCAAGAAGCATTGTTACAACAAAGAAATGATCTACCAAACACAAATGTCCTTACTTTTTGTACAAAGTTTATATGATGTTATCTTACCTGGGCACAGACACTCCACCCCAACATAACACAAACAGTATGATGGCAGTGATGGTTGTATCATTTTGGCCTTATTTTTGTACATAAAGGGAGCATAAATGAGCCTTTAGTTTCCAAGTAAAAAGCTACAATTTGCCCACCTGTCAGTAACATAAGCCACACCCTTAAAAATGCATAACTCCGAGCCTCCATAGACATCATGATGAGATGGAAGAGTTTACTCCCTGTACAGTGTGTGCAAGCCAAGACTTGAGTTACTCAGACCAAGATCCTTTCTTAAACCAGGCTGTAAATGTGATTATCTCCACAACGCAAATGGGAATTTTAATGTGGGTGCTAATGGGACTTCCTTGGCTTCGACTTTATAAAGACCAATTTCTGCAACCAGTGCAGTTGCCCTCATCTGGCCAGTAGAAAAAATGCATGTTTTCAGGCACTTTCACATCGGCCTTGTCCATTCTGACTTTCCAATTCCATCTCTGAAAAGACTGAAAATATCGGGAGAAGAAAGCAGGGGATGAAACCCAGCAAAGGTCCAAGGGTTAGTGCCAATCCACGGGTGACTACAGTGAGGACTGTATTATTATAAGGGGCACACTCTACCAAGTGAGCTCATCTTCCTGCAGGCTCGACTTACAACACCAAGAGGTTATGTTCACATTTTTATACAGTATGGTTTACTAAGGTGTATTAGCTACATAAATATTTGAGAGGACTTCTGGTGTAAGAAGAAGAGAAGAAAATATTGATGACCACACAGCAAGGTGCCTGTACTGCAGCAAACCTTTGTTTCATCCATCCTTGAGAAACACCTCAGGCCTGCTTGAAGGCATTTACAGATTAAGGGATTTAATAGTGGATGAATCCAGTGACTCCACTCAACTTGGCGATGGATTTTTCAGTCGATGCTCCTCTGTAGAATGCTTATCACAGTGTACCTCCTCAGCGAGTGCAGAAATCTTCCCTTTATGTGGACGAGGGGAACATATTTACCATGAAGGGTTTTTAAGCTTATGATGCACCCAAATAAAATAAATCCAACAGATTTAGAGATCCATTAAGATATGAGTTTGGGTTTGTTTGAATGTTATTTTAGAAACTGTTACACATCCATAGCTTAATCCCTTTTGGGGGTTTGAAATCACAGAAGGATTTTGAGGATCAAGAGCAAGAAAAGGCAAACGAAAATGAAGACCATAGAGACAGAAGCGGTGAATCTTTACCTTGTTTGAGGAATGCAGAGGTGAAATTTTACTCATCTTTTAACTATAAGAAATCTTAAAAACATGACTGGTAGAGATATATTGTGATTAATCAGCAATATCAGCACCATTTCTGCTTGAAATTACATTGTAATTTAACATTTCTCACCTTAATTGCAAAGAAAAATGACTGAACCCTGCATTCAGTTTATAAAATACTTTTTTCTAGTTTTCTGTCAAATAAGGAGGACAAATGTGCAGATTTAGAAGTACAAATTTGCTTGTCTGGCAGCATGCAATCTTCAGAATACAAACTAACATTCAGCACACATTTGTATTAGCCACAGACAACTTTCAGCACCCGGCACGTGGACAGCATCTGCTCCTGTGTGAATCAATGAGCAGGGAACCGATTCAATTCCCTCCGAAGCTACCTTTGCCAAAAGCATGTTCACTTACAGTAGTGAAATTACTCCAGCGACAAGCCGTGCCTCACTAATATGAACAAGTACAACTTTAAAACTTACCCCTCCAGGTTATTCCTCCAGCATTATTGTTCCATTTCCTCTTGTAAAGACAAATCTCTGCCAGAGATGCAACCCAGAAGCCAACAATAACAGCAAAGACGGAAAAGAACGGATGCCAAAGTGTACACAAAAAGGGAGGAAAAATCAAAAGAAGGAGCCGATGCTGAAGGAAAAGCCTAAATAATCCATCTGTGATCCAGGAGACGCTATCAGATGGGGTGCATACAAATCACAAACCTACCTCTGCAGCAACCTAGGTCCAATATCCTCAGGGTCCTAAGGCTGCACTCAGACAATTCACTCTCACAGATTAAGCCTCGCACACTCAAGGACACTGGAAAATGTTGAATTTCAACTATCAGATTAGCATATTGATTTCATTTTCTTTGAATTTTAAGCAAAAGAAGTCTGTTTTTGTTTCTTCTTTTCCCGAAGCATGTGTCATAAATGCAACCCTGTTTCAACACACATCAATACTAGTCAGTTATTTCTCATTTATTAATGCAAAATGAGCAGCTGGTGTGCCATATTTTGGAGTCCAGTGTATGCTTTTGCTTTGCTGAATATTTTCGATGGTCCACTTGAAGCTCCAGCTACCTGCAGCACTGGATAGACAATCACAGTGTGTGTTGGTGATTCAATACGGGCGCACATCCCTGAATTGTTGTTCACAATCTGCAGAAAAAAGCATCCCACAGAGTCCACGTTCACCTGCAGCAGAAGAAAAAAAATCAGCCTGCCTCTGTCTCTGTCACTGAGTGAAATTGAAATGGTTTTTGCCCATTTATTTTTTTGCTCCATCCTGGGTATACAGGGGGATGCTGAGGTGTTAGCATGCATGGGCCACAAGGCACAAAAACACCCAATTCATCATAGAGATAGCAAACACAAACACGCTCACACACCAGGAGATATATTTGATTTTTCAGTCCACCTGACTCGCATGTCTTTTAATGTAGTCTGAAGCTACACTCTTCAGTTTTTAAATTGAAATACAAGCACATTTGTGCTTGCACAATAAATAGCATTAACTACAATTGATTTTTTTTATCCTATTGTCTGCAATGAGTGATGGTTGCATCTTCGTCTGTGTAATGATGTGAACAATGAAAGGAGAATTGATCTGCAACATCTCTCAGCAGCTACTTATGCAATTCAATCTACTGTGTGTCCATGTGATGAGCTCTGTGGATTAAACAAATCAAGAGATTCATTGTTAAATTTAATGTTACATGCAGTTCAGCCAAATGACAAGTTCAGCTGTGTTTGCTCCCAACACAGAGTGAATCAGTCTACCTAATGAAACCTGCATATTTTAAATCCAAATCCACTGGTCCGGTTCAGAGCATCTATAAGAAGAGCTCTTTTTGCTATTGTTACCAGGGTGGGAGAGGCTGTGGGGCATAAGGGCTTCTGACCAATACAATTTTCTCTTCACCTGCTCTCTTATCAGCAGTGTCCTTATCGAGATCCTTCATCTAACTCAGTGGCACAGTTTTGAATTAACCTCAAGTCAATATCATGGTCATCTATCATGCTGACAGCAGCAGACTTGTGTGTGTGACATTGGAAAGATCATCATCTCAAGAGGAAACTCTTGGTCCTCTCTGGCAAGAGTGTTGCTTTTCCGGACTAAATAACCGAGTTAGTCACTTTTAGTCTGAACCTGGGGTGAGGTTCACAAAGGTGGGAAGTATGTGACAGCCAGAAATCATGTTTTTAATTTGAAGGATGCAGCGTTTCTCTTAGAGATTTTGTTGTGCTTTAAAGGTTGTGCCTCTTTACTGACATCGCTTGGACTCTTTTCATTGTTTCCTCCTCAGAGTTTGAGCACAAAACACTAGATTGACTTGTTCTTTTCACATTTAGAATGTATGTTCTGGCGGCTGCAAAGATTTCCAAGATAGTCTAGACCGTGCATCTCTGATGGCCATTCTTACAAACCATGATGTAATTTGCTGCTATGCTGTATTTTTTGTGTCCAGGATTATGAATGTATGTCTGACATATGTGACAAAACAAACGGCTTGAAAATCAATTCATTTTTCAGTGAGTTACAAGAATTTTAATCTTGGACAGACCTCCCTCCATCATTGACTCACATTCATCATTAACCCTTTTGCATATGGCGCCCAAGTGACACATTCTCTGCAATAAAGCCATCAGCCCAGGTGGTATCTGCCTTTTATCTTAAATGGCTACAACATGAGCCAATGTAGCTGAGTAAGCTTTAGAAACTTGAACTTTAACAAAAGAAACAAAAGCTAATGTAGCAACATGGTTTACATAGCTGCTTTTTGAGCTCAACTTTAGCTACATTAGCTGTATAGCTATGTTAGCTACACATTTTGTTAGCCACTTTATCTACATAGCTAAGCTACATTAGATACCTAGATAAAATAGCTTTGTTAGCTATGATATCTACGTAGCTAATATAGCTACATAAGCTTTGTTTGCTGTGTTAGAATATATTCATGGAGGACAAGCTGTATCTCCGGAAAGCAGATTGTTTTCTCAGCTTTATTAAACATTTTGTAATCAAGTTTTACAGGTCAGATTTTTAACTTTTGGTATCCAAACATTTACCTTACACTAAAATGGATTTTATTAGGACTACAACAACATCCCATGAGAATGATGGATGTACATCTAAAACAGAGTGTTTATGAGAACAAGCACTGTACAGCAAATCAGCAGTGACTGCCTTTGTCTTTTTCCTTATCCATTTATTCATTTTTAAGGGAGAGATAATAGCTGGTGTAAGTGCGCTTAAAAAGAAAACAAAAAAGAACACTGCTGTTTCAAGCACAGACAAAGTTGAGTTTAGATCAGTGCAGCAGATTTTCTTTTTTTAATATTGATTTTGGGCTTTTTTTCCTCAATTTGAAAAGGACAGTGGAGAGAGTTGGAAACTGTAGAGAGAGAGGGAGTGGAGACTGATGTGTGGGGAAAGATGCCACAGGCCAGATTTGAACCCAAGCTGGACAACAGCCTTTGTAGACGGGGCGTGTGGACATAACTCTTGAGGCTACCAGCGCCCCCGCACCAGTACATTTCAAGCATACCTCATCACACAGTGTCCACAAAATCTGTCCTTTGAAGTAAACACATATTCTTGTTTCTCAACTGGTAGTCAAGACCCAAAACTGAGTCACAAAACCATTTTTCAGTGGATTGCAGATGTTGGCTTTAAAAAAAGGTGGTAGTGAAGTGTATGCTGTGCTCTTGTTGTGAAAGACATGTATCTGTTTCTTTGTTACATACTTTCAAGCAAATCAAGTTCAACCTAGGTTGTCAGTATTTGCCATGTACCCTGAACAAAATCCAGAATGCGGTGCTTTTAGTTACAGCGATTCTTCTCACCGGAACAAATGACCTGTTGACCTGAGGGCCATCACAACATTTAAACAAGACTAAAACCACCTATTTTCGAAGGCACATAAATGATGATAATGTGTAACTACACTATATGGACAAAAGTACTTGGCCACACCTGTTAATTATTGAATTCAGGTGTTTCTATTACACCTGTTGCCACAGGTGTATAAAATCAAGCATAGCCATGCAGTCTCCATTTGTAAGGGGGTCGTTCTGAAGCGCAAAGGAACTTCAAGCATGGTACTGTGATTGCAAAATGACAGTTGGTGAAATTTCATCGCTGCTGGATATTCCACAGACCACTGTAAGTGATATTATTAGAAATTGGAAGTGTTTAGGAACAACAGCAACTCAACATAGCAGAAGACCAGCTGGTGTCAGTGTGTTTCGAAAGAAAACAAAAAGATCACTGCTGTTTCAAGTACAGATTAAGTATCTGTGTCTAGATCTTTGCAGCAGATTTTCTTTTTTAATATTGATTTTGGGCTTTGTGCCTTTATTTGAAAAAGATAGTGGAGAGAGGGAGTGGAGACTGATGCATGGGAAAGACACCACATTTAACATTTGATACCTACTTTATATGCATTTTTGTCTTATTTATCCTGTTTCTGTGGTGATGTTGTCTTTTTTGGTACTTTGGTGCTCAGGCAGATGCTTTGCTGTTTATACACTGAACAAGTTTGCGGTATTTACTTGTATTTACAAAGTTGATGAAGAAAATTCTAGCATTCACACTCTGTGTATTGATTGTTTCCAGTCTATACATGAAGCTTTTTCTCTTGGAAAATTTTTAATTCATTCAATTTCTCTCACATAGAGTAAACTGCAGCTGTGAAATAAATCAATTGCCTTTTTACAGCCAACCTTTATGAAAACGTCTTCATCCCAGATGGTTCTTTCTTCCTGTTGGAAATAAAGAAGAAGACAGAGATCAGGACTGTGATCTCAGGAACCCGCTGACCTTAGATCTGCTATGTGCCCTTCTTCATTATTGCTCCTTAGTCTTGATATTTGTTTCTTTATCCGCATGGTGAACATGTCAAATAGACTAATGACCTGCCCTGAGGTCCACTGAGGTCCACTGATAATTTATTTACCCTGCACATGCACCAATTAATCATCACACTATGGCTACACTGTACACTGATGAAGAAACAAATCCTTCCAATAAAGCTGCCCTCTCTCACTGACAAAGTTAAACTGTGATTTGTTCCCATCAAAGACCGGCCCTTGGTTCCATTACCATACATTTATATGGTAATATTTGAGTCCTTTTCCTTCCTCTTCTTTGGTTGGGCTGACTGACACTTCAGCATCTACACAGGCAGTGGGACAAACAAAGCTGTTTTCATGGATGGACCATTATACAAGAGATGCATGGGGAATCTGTGAGAATGCAATCCAGGTGTCATTGCCCCTTGGTAATCTCCTTCGTCTTCAGGAATTCATTTTCTCAGCAGCTTCACTTGAAAATGACATTCTGACACCATTTACATGGAAATCACCCCGCCTCTTCATCTGTAATTGTGGCCTGTGTGCAGACAGGACCTCTCTGAGGGCTCGACTATTAATGGACATAAACAGCAAAGCAAAGTCAGAAAGAAAGAAAAGAAAAAAATCAAAAGAATGAGAGAAAGAAAAGAAAGAATAAAAATTAAGAAGAGGCTGGATACTAAAACATGGGGTTTCAGGGTTTAAGTCAAGGTCAGAGCTTTAGGTATTAAAGGATGAAGAAAGGATGGAGACAGTAGGGGAAAGCATAATGAGAGAAATTCCAATTTCTCCCTTTACACGTGTGCATCCCCTCTCTCTTTCTTCCCCCCTTTCATTCAGTCTCTGCTTCTCTTTTTTTCCCACACACAAGAGGGCAAGATAAAGATTTTCCCTGAAAGAAGAAGAATAGAAATCCACCAGCAAAGCACACTGCTGAGAGGGAGCTGAGAGGAATGCAGATATTCAGGTTGCACGGTTTTGGAGAGGTTGCACTGAGAAGCATTTTCTTGTTTTCTCCTATGGAGAGAGTTTTGCATAACGTCTCAAAGAAAGACAACATTTTGAAAACTTTGTCAAAGATGTGCGTTTAGGGAACAAAACTATAGGTGTCTATCCCTCCTAAAAAAGTAGGGCAGGCATCATGTATTATGCATCTCTTGACACTGCATGATACCTACAGACTTTCAGCGACCTAAGACAAAAAAAATCATTCAAGACACTAAAAATAAGAACACAAAAACAAGTCGGGATAATGTTATTAAGCTCTACAATCAAAGGTTGCGATGACAATGAGTCAATGTGAAAGGGTTTTCTATATGACGGCCATACATTTCAATAACCCTGAGAAGTAGAACATTTGATTCTTTTTAAAAAAAAACCTTGTAATAAATGTTTTTCTCTCATACATGCTGTGGATATTCCTTTTTTTGGCTGTTAATGTTTAATCTCTGTAAAAATGAGGATAAAGGTGGAGAATTAAGGTTATTTGGTTGGATTAACACTGCCTCCATCTGGCATTACTGAAGCACTACTTTATGAGCCCTTGAAACCACACTGAGCTCTACCACAGGCTTCAGTTATGATTTCCTGAAATCTTTCCATTAAAATGTAAGCTTTATTAAAGATTGTAGTCTCCTGCTTTTACATGATCTACATCTTTTTCTTTATCACATCACACTGCGTTGTTTTCATATTATCTGCAAAATCATGGCATGTCTATATGGCATCATGTGCAAGCGAAGTTTTATTTTGGAGGCACAAATCTCACTGCTGTAATTGACATCATTTATTTTTAAAGTTAGTAGGCCGCAAAAAGATGGACATCGTTTCTTAAGTAGATTTTTTAAGACCATTGATAGCGCTTGCCATGTTGGAAATGCTTCAAATTAACTTAAGGTCAACCTAGTAGCAGGCAAAGAACTGGAGCTGCCTCCAGGCAGACAGCTACAATATGGAGCAGAGCATCTGTAGCTGCAGGATAAGTCAGATCAGTCACCCCTTATTATGAACAAGTCTTATACTTCATGCACTCAAAGCAGATTTGAATGAAATCCCTCTTCACGCCCCTGCATAGAGTGTAGCCTTCCATTTAAAAGCTAATCATTTCAAATTTATTTTGTAAACCCGGCTGTAAATATGGGGTTTGAGTGGGCATGTACGTGACCTTCAGTGCTTTTGCGCCCATTCTCAAAGGGACAGTCAAGAAACCTCAGATTTTTCAGCACTGGAGGTCAACACTTTGCACTGGAAATAATTGAGAGGAAGAAACAGTCTTCAAATAGCCTAGTGTTCTTTATTCATGAAGGTCACTACATAACACATTAATATGCTGCTTTAATGTTTTATAGCCCAGTGACTAACAAATAATATTAACTTCATGTACTCTATATAGGCATAATGGTTCATACAGCCTAAGTAATCTACTACCTTCCTGTATCACAAGTCTGAGTGGAAGGGTTAGCTTTGTTTGAGTTGTGAAACATGCTGATACTTGCTATCTCTAGTTGTTATGAAGCTGCAAGCTTTATAAAAATTTGTTTTGAAAGGTGAATAGATTTTCAAATAATAGCCTACATCTGTTATATTATATTTCTGTCATTTTTGAGTGGAAATGTTGGTGTGTTTTTTTTAATCATGAAGACTTTGCTATCTTCTTTTGTTTAAACCTGCACTCTTTAAACATAGTTTTTAGAATGTGGATATATAAAAAGGAATGCCCCAAGGGCTCTTAAAACCACATTTCAGAAGTGTCTTTTGGTAGGTTATTTTTGTTGTTTTTCTGTCATATTTGAGTGGAAGGTTAGCTTAGCTTTGAGTCATGATAATAATTGCCGTCTCCTGTTTTAAAGCTGCAAGCGTTGACAGTATTTTTTAAAGGTGGATATTTTTATATGGCAAAAGAACTCTTACAACCACATGTTTGCAACAGAAATATCTTTTGGTTGCTTATTGTTGTAGTTTCATATTTGAGGGGAAAGGTTAGCTTAGTTTTGAGTCATAATAAAAGCTATCTCTGTTTGTTTAAAGCATTGAAGTATTCTCCTCTTTATTCTTAAACAAAATATGGAAAAGGACAAAGGTATTTTTAATGGCCGAGTAGCTCTAAAAGAAAAAAAAAAACAAAAAAAACTTCACAGCAGAATTTACTTTTAGCTTATTGTTGTTATTCAGTCAGTCTGAGTGGGAAGGTTAGCTTAGTTTTCAGTCATGATGATAGCTCATTGCTATATAATTATGCTTTAAAATAGCTTTTAAAGGCAGATTATTTTTCAGAAATGTCCTGGTGACTCTTTAAACCTCATGTTCAGAAGAGAAATTACTTTTCGTTGCTTATTTTTGTTGTTTTTCTGCATATTTGAGTGGAAAGGTTAGCTTAGTTTTGAGTCATGATGGCAGCCTAATTGCTATCTCCTTTAATTTTAAAGCTGCAAGCTTTGAAAAGGCGGATTTTTTTACCCAAAATGGCATAAAAGCTCTTGAAACCACGTTTTCACAACATAAATATATTATGAGAACCTTACATTTGTTGTTTTCCTGTCATATTTGATAGGAAATTTTCGTTTTGTTTTGAGTAATGATGAATTGCAGTCTAATTTTGTTTAAACACTGCATGCTTTGAAAACAACTTTTAAAAGATACACGTATTTCTTAAATGGACAAATAGCTCTTTATACCACGTGTTCACAACAGAAATGTCCTTTGGCTTATGGTTATTTATTATGGTTATTTTTTGTCATATTTGACATTTTGTTCCAACCTTGCTACATTAAAGCTTCCTTGTGTTTTTGAGTATCGTTCACAAAAATTTTTCTCAACTTAAAAATATAACGACAAATCGCTTGAGACTGCAGCTAGGATTGATCTTTGAAGAATTATGATTGTGTCATTAATAGAGTAGAATTAAAATGCCACACATTACCGTTTTTTAAAGAAATGTTCTGAACTGTGTTCACAAGCTGTTTTGTATTTACAGGATCCTCGAGTGTAAGTGAAGGCGGCTTCATATCCAGGCGTTCTGTGCGTATGTGCTGAGTTGATAGGCGGAAAGTTTTGACGTCATCGCGTACAGCAGGACGTCTCGGAGAAGATAAACAAAAAGGAAGGAAGCCTTCGGCCATACAATCGCGGCAAAAATCGGTTCAAAATTCTAACCTCCAAGCCACAGTTAGCAACTACATGTGCCCCTTGTATTGTTTAGATATTTATTTATAGGGGGTTACGATCATGGACGAGGCTGTAGTGTTTCGTATGAGTGCATTTTCGGAGCAAGGAGGGAGGAAATACATGGAGGATGTTGTCGAGATAAGAATCGAGTACGAGCCGACGCCGTCGTCAGTCGAAGACTACCAAAAGTCTCAAAGGCAAGGGGGACAAGAAAAATCGGAGAGTGAATCCACCAAACAGACTGAAAATGAGACACACGAGCACAGCGTTGATGCCGAATCGGGTCCGGCTTCTGCTATGTGGGTAGAGAGTCTATCAGACGAGGGCAGCGGCAACAACAGTGCACCGGTATCAGACGAGAAAGTCGCAGAGCATGAAGTCGACACTCGGAGGTCTGTGGCTTTCTTCGCCGTGTTTGATGGTCACGGGGGTCGGGAGGCTGCACATTTTGCGAGAGAAAATCTGTGGGAACTGTTGAAAAGACAGAGGGGGTTTTGGTCCAAAGATCACAGTGAAGTGTGCGCTGCTCTCAAGAAGGGCTTCATCGCCTGTCACCATGCAATGTGGAAAGAGCTACGTAAGTAAAGTAACGCTATCCTGTGGGTTCTTATTTGTGTATTAAAGGGCATATTGTTCATCAGTCCCGCCGACACAATTTCAGCTAGATTAGACTGAAAACTGTGTCACCGGAAGCGGTATCAGACTGCGCTTGATGTTATTATGATGCCCAGTCCTCTGCCAACTAGCCCATCCCATTACATCTGACCACAGCACGGATATCAGATGGCCTAACCATAGCCTGCATTATAAATCTGATGACTTCAGCAGAAAATGTTAGAGGATTAAGAGAAAGCTGGACTAAAACGTGCTCTCCCAAATTCATTTAGGCTAGTTTCTGTGAATTCTGAGTCCTTCATTGTTAGGCCCTTTTACTTAAGCTCAAACATTGTTTTCCTTACATACAGTTTTATCAGTTTAACTGAAACAAAAGCCATCGTAGTTTAATTTTAGACCATCCTGCAATGGCTACCTACACTATGAGCATTGCCAAATACCTTTTGTATTACGCCCAAAAGCATGGTTTCAGTAGGCAAAGTAGAGTATAAAAGTAGGGATGTAAAAACAACATGAAAAAGCTGATTTTAGTGAACGTAACACTGTAAACCTGAGTGAAAGTATGTGGGTTAAAGGTTAAAATAGAGAAAAACATACACAAACTTTGCATTTTTTTGTGAATCTTTGATTTTAGTGACCTAAAATCCAAATCCAATGGAGATCAAAATACTAACCATTTAGTTTCTAATACACAGTGGCAGCATTCAATAGAATTATAAGACTCTGCCATGTGGTGCAGCATAATCCAGCAATGCGTATGCATGGTAAGGGTTTCAGATGACTATTGTGAAAATCATCATATTGAGCAGGACAGTTTATTATGCAATAGCACTGAAAAAAAAGAACCAACTTGAGTAAGCCTAACAAACTGAACCAGTGGAAAACTACACCCACATCACCTTATTATGTGTACCCCTCAATTGCTTAATAACTAAAATCAGTGAATCACATGGCAGCAACAATTGTATAAAGGCTTTACTGAAGTTCAAACCAAGCATCAGAACAGGGAAGCAAGGTGATTTTCATGACTTTGAATGTGCCATGGTTGTTGGTGCTGGTATGAGTATTTGATAAACTGCTGCTTTACTGATTTTCCCGCAAAACAATCTCTAGGGGTTATAGAGGATAGTCAGAAAAAGGAAATAATAAGTGAGTGGCAGCTCTTTAGAACAAATGCCTTGTTGATTAGAATAACCAGACTGATCTAAGCAGATAGAAAGGGTAAAATTACTCAAATAATGTCTTGTTTAATAATCAACCAGGCCAATTATCTGTGTACCCCTTGTAGACTAGGAGTACAAGCATAAATTAAGTGTCCAAAGAAAGGAAAGTTTCTTCCCAAACTTTTGGACTCCCTGTAGTTGCTGCTGGTATTGAGTAATAGAGCAAAAAACAGAATGATTTTCCCCATCTGAATAGGTATTGTGAAACAGAGGCCTGTAGATGACTGTAGCTGGGAAACTCAACAGGACTAAAGCATGAAGCCTTAGCTAGTCCAGGTTCAAAGATGTTAGCAATAGAGCAGAAAATGTGGATTTTACACCTGTTTTATCAGGAGAGTCCTGGTGTTTTCAGACTGGAGATTCCTAAAAGGACTGATGTTGGCAGACATTTCTCTAGATGGCATTGCTAATAATTGCCTGGAAACCAGACATTATTACAGCAAATACTGTGGGCTATCGAGAACAACAACAGGATGGGTCTTTATGGATGTAATTGTGTTTTTGGACTGAAAATATTTGACTGGATTTAGATTGCTTGGACTCTTTCTGATGCAGCAGGACTCTTTCTGTTGGGTTATTATGATCAGGAGAGCTTCCAGTGGTGAGCTGTGTCTCTTTAATTATTGTTTTAAATCCATTCATTATGGCTGATATGTTTTACATGGTCAGAATCCTGAGAATCAGAGCTTTCTGTTTATCTATAACGTGCTATATCTACATTTTGTAAATAACTTAATAGTTGCACAAATATCTGCTGGCTCAATGGTCAACCCTCTGAATTTTATGGGGTTAAATCAACTTTCTTCCCCATTCTGATGCCCGGTTTGCCTTAATTGGTTGCTGCCGTGTGATCTGCCCATTAGATACTTGCCGTATTGACCAACCTAATAAAGTGATTTATGTGCATGCCATAAAAACAACAATATTCATAGCACATCATCTATGACTTTTGAACCCAGACATGAGACATCATGTTTAGATCAGGTTTGTTCATTATGAAGAATAAAAGATGAAGGGACAAAGACAAAATGTCAGGTTCTTGACTCCAGTAGCAGAGAGCATTCAAAAAGCTAAACATTACAAGCCAAATATGAAACATTACAAGGGGAATTAAAAACAAAGCCAAAGAGAGCTAAAGAAGAGCATGTTCCTCTATTAAGGTCAGTTTCATAGGGTGTTATATGGGTTAAGCTGAGGTGATAATAAGGTCTGAATCACAGCATGAGAGTGCAACTGAAATTCAAAAACATAAGCCTGATTTACCAAAGGAAGCATGGCTCATGTGGCCGTTATATTGTAGCTTGTAACCGTCTGATTGGTGCCTCTTCATCGATATAGGTATAACGATGAAGTAACATAGCCTGCTTTTCTTCTGTGAAAACATAACAGCTGATCAGCTTTATTGAACTTGTATTGATGCAGTTAGAGGGTTAGCATCATTCATTCGAGTGCAGTAAACAAATCCCTGTGGATCCAATGTGGGTCATAGGTTATATAGCTGCTGAACTTAAGCAGATTTAGCAATACATGCTTGACTTTGGCTCACATGGTGCGCTTAACTTAAGTATATGTGTTTGTTTACACGTGGGGGCCAGCATATGTTTGATTAGACATTTTTGAAATGAGGAAAGGCTTGTGTAAAAATGTGACTTTTTGAAAAAAGAGCTTTTATTAACTACTTTAGCTCTTTTTAAAATGTTTGTCATTTGAATGTATAACAGTAAATGTTTTACTTTCTGAGAATTACTGAATAAACATTAACATTTGGCTTTTTATTTGATTTGATTTTTTTTTTTTTTACCCCACAGCGGAGTGGCCAAAGACCATTACGGGTCTGCCCAGTACTTCGGGCACCACAGCCAGTGTGATTGTGATCCGTGGAGTTCAAATGTACGTTGCTCACGTGGGGGATTCAGCAGTAGTGGTTGGAGTACAAGAAAATGACTCTGATATCACGCTCCAGGCACTAGAAGTAACACAAGACCACAAACCTGAACTTCCAAAGGAAAAAGAAAGGATTGAACGACTTGGTGGCAGGTGAGTTGAAAAGGATTATTGTATAATGCTGCCAAATAATGGAAAGCAGATATTTTTTGTCAAGCTGTATAGTCTGCCATTGTGTTGAGATTATTTTTGTTTTCACTGTCTGTAGTGTAATGAAGAAATCTGGGGTGAATCGTGTCGTGTGGAAGAGGCCCAGACTGACACATAACGGACCTGTGAGGAGGAGTACCGTCATCGACCAGATCCCCTTTCTGGCTGTGGCTCGATCACTTGGTAAAGCTCAAGACAAGATTAGTGCCAATGACAGTTATACATTTTTTTCTCAAAGTTTTTCCTTCAAAAGGTGCAACTCGATTCAGATGTGCATGCTCATGCATCATACATTTGTTCTGAATAATGCATTGTTGTTATCACCTTCATGTATTTTATTCATTTTTCTCTTCACTGTCATTATTTTTACCAATGCTAGTGTTACAATGATTGTTGCTTCATCTATTAACATCATTCTTACTTCTATAACCATTACTAGAACAGTTTTATTGAATATTAGAGCAATATGTCTTTACTGCTATACTTATCTTTAATAGTTCTCTCTATTTTATTACCATCCTAGCTGATAATGCAAATATTAATTATACCAATATCCTACAAAATAGGAGATAAGTTTATGGTCACAACTGCCATGAATTTGTCTTTCATTTGGTGTTTTGTTGTTTCTCTTGTCCCTCTCCTCTTCTTGCTTTCCGCCACCCCGACCGTCCTTCTCACCCCTTCCAACCCCAATGCCACTTGGGTAGAGAGCTTTTCCATTAAAGTGAAGGTTTATGTCACCTGTGTAACAGAGCAAAGTACTGCTAGGTCTGTGCTCATGTTGATTAATGCTGGTCTTTATTATAATAGGGTATTGTCTTAATATAATATTAATGATTAACACTGGGCTATTATAGGCCACAACAGAGAGTATGGTCTAGACCTGCCCATTTGTACGGTGTCCTTTTTTTTTTTTTTTTTTTTGCTACGTTTCCAAAATCTTCAAACTCAAACCAAGTAGACCCTGATTATAAATAGGGCTGGTTGATTTGCAAAAATAATTTAATTGCGATTATTTTTTCAAATATTGCGATTTAATGTGCGATTATTTTTAGGTTCTCCATCTAAATAAGTCATTCTTTATTATAATGATCACCATATTAGATAAGTTAAACTAGTTATAAATAATTAAAAAGAAGAAATTCTAATAGCGATATCAATTGCTGTATTGAAGGGGATATTTATTTCTTCGTTATTCTTGTTTTGAATAAGAAAATCGCGTACATGAAGAAGAAAAGTAGGATTTTTGTAAAAAAAAAATACACAAAAGAAACTTCAATGTTTTTATGTGGTGAATAGCATAAAACATCTACTGCAAAAAAAAAGTCTGGTATTTTGACACATTTCAGGTTAAAGAAATATTGCACTGTCTGTGATTTGAATATTGCAGCAGACCATATTGCGATTTAATCTAATGTGTGATTAATTGCCCAACCCTAATTATAAGACTCTTGTGTCCTTGGCTAATAACGTTGCACTTTATCAGGCCTGCCCACAGAATTAGCTGGGCCCTGAAAACCCAGAGATTGGGCCCTCCCCTTTTTTGTTTTTTTCTTTTTTTATTGAGTGATTCCTTTTTTATTTGAGATAACTTTGGTTATGAATTGGCGCTATACAAACAAAAAATGATTAATTGATTGAATAAAACTGCTCTAAGATTCGCAGTATTGTCCTCCCAGTCAAATCTACTGAAAATGTGCCGTAGATTTTCTTCTACACCTTTGTTGTTAGCAATCCGCCGTCACTGTACATAATCAGATTGCTTGTTTTTTTCATGGGAAAATATTGGATTGGTCTACTCTCTCATGTCTGTACCTTGTATTATCTTTATTGTTACTTGGTAAGTAAAAAAGTTGTCACTACCCCTCTCAATCAGAATGAAATGTCTTTCCAAATGATCTGGATTGGAGAATTTTATTCAGATTGAAGTGTTTTTGTGAAGCACTTTTATTATGATCAGGCATTTATTTAGATTACAAGTGGCCCATGTAAACATAACTAGTGTGACATCAAATTTAACCCTGATTTTCTGACATTCTTTTTTAAAAACCAACATTTTGAAAAGACATTCTGTAGAGCAAATCATGTTTTCATGAATGAAATTCTTTCTGTGAAAATAATAAAATATAAACTTGGTGATTTAAAGAGTTATTTACATTTGAGATTTGTACTTTTACTTTTAAATATCATTGGAATTTATATTTCTTTCTTATAAGCACACAGTGGCTTTCCCCACCCCACTCTCTCCTGCATGTACCAACACAAAAGTTTCACTCACAAGCCTGTTGCGCCTTATTCTGTGTATTTCTAGCAGCTCATCCACAAGCTTATCGATCATCAATGGCACTTCTACATGGGTAAAATGCAGCATTGATCATAGTTACCTTACAATTAGCCTCATCCGCTTCAGTTGTCATTTAAGTTAACCTACTTTGAAGCCACTTTGTTTCTGAACGATCACACTGTGTCCTGACTCTGCAGCTGTGAGTGGCAGCTGGCCTCAGTGATGAGTGGTACACTGGGTTACAGATAAGCAGCTCCATCTGTTGCTGTGAATGTATATTTGTGTTCCAAAGTCTGGACTCCTTCCAGAATATGAAAAAACTGCACATTTTTTAAGTATGCTGTAAACACAAAAATCCTGTCTTCTACTCTGGCCAAACTCCTGCACACAGTCTGGATTAAACAAAGTGTTGGCAAAGTTTCTGCACCAAAACTTCCCAGTGTTTTTGTGCAGTTAAGCCATGACAATCCTTGTCTATCTTGTGCTATCAGAGAAGAAAACAGAAGTAAAATCTTTTAAAGCTTTGGTACTTTTCGATACGGTTGTTTGTTAAAATAACAGACATGGTATTGACTTCCAATATGTGCTATTATAAAACACACACCATCAGGGGCGTAACATCTGCGAAGAAAGAATTTTTTTTTTTTTTAAGTCAGACTCCTGAGGGAGATTATAGTTTATCAGAGTCTACGTAACCACTTTTTAAAGTCTCAGTAAAGGAATAGTTTCCATATTTTCTTACACCTGTGCTTTGATCTGTTGTAAAGGTGACCTGTGGAGCTACGATTTCTACAGTGGTGAGTTTGTGGTTTCTCCCGAGCCTGACACTACTGTCATGACCCTCGATCCCAAACGGCATCGCTACATCATCCTTGGCAGTGACGGACTCTGGAATATGATGCCACCCAAGAACGCTGTCAATATGTGTTATAGCCACGACAAAATGGTGGTAAGTTTTCACGGTTAATACACCAAACCGGCTTCTTTGTGTCACACTGACACTTACATGATAAAAATAGTCCCCAGAGTTTATCAGGATGTGATCATTAGTCTTTGATTGTCACACTTTTTGCAGCCTGTGAGCTATAGAAATCATTGAAATCAGTAATGTTCTTCTTTTTGCTTCCAGGGACCAAAGGGGATGTCTTGCGCCCGGCGACTTGGGTGCACAGCTCTTTTGTTCTGGAAAGAGCGCATGCTCCGAGCAGACAACACAACAGTCATTGTCTTGGCTCTGCAGGAGCGAGACGGCCCTCCTATCCCTATGCACCGAGATGAGATCGTTGTTGACATGGCCACAGGAATTGACCACGTTCCATACCCGGGAACTACTTATAACACCTGTGAGGTCCCAAAGGTTAGTGTTAAGAATACTCAGCGTCCTTCTCTTGCAGTATTTCATCAGGATGTGTCATATAAATCATAAAGACGATTGAGATATTTTCCAAATGCAGAGTTGGTCACTGCTCAGCAGCACCGCTCTGACTATGGAAAAATATATCTGTGTTTGTTTACTCACTGTATTGTCCTTATATACCCCAGCCCATTTTTTACTGTCATTGTGTTTATATCTTTCCATGTTCAAATTTCAAGGTTTGTAGTCAACATGATTGGTGACTTAAGGTCATAGCTGCAGATTCTTTCAGTGGACTTTTGCTTTCAACGAATCACTCTTTGTTTTCGGGGCCAACAGGCGGAGCATGAGGATGACATGTTTTATGAAGAAGATGAGATATATGGAGAAGAACATGAGGGATGGCCATGCCTGGAGTGGTAGTGAGGTGATTGCACAGTTATAAAAATGTATCAAAGTGTCAGCAAATTAACCTGCAAATGATGCTTTTATTGGCTGAATCTGAATGTGCTGATGGGGGAAAAAAATCCTGCTTTCTAGATATAAGATTGACTCGCTGTGCACCTGGGTATTCAACTCTGCTTCACCAAAGCTGCAGATAACTTATGACCAATAATTTTTTAAAATTTGATGATACCATGATTATGAATTTTGGTACAATATTAGCAAAAATCAAACAATATCCATTCCTGTTATGATAACAAAAAAAATATCTCCTGGAAACAGAAAAATAGTTAATTTATTATTTTTGATTGCCAATCTGCACGTTCAAGGGCCCCTGTATACAGATTCTCGTTAATTTACAGTCCACACTACATCATGACGAAGTGAAAACAGAATTTTTGGAATGTTTTCAACTGTATGAAAAACCTGAAATACCACATTGACACTAAGTATTCAGACACATTGCAAAAACACTTGAAATTTAGCTCAGGTTCCTCCCATTTCTGCTGATTTTGCTGAGATGTTTCTATACCATGATTGGAGTCCACCTGTGGTAAATTAACTGATTGGACATGGTTTGTAAAGGCACATACCTCTCTTTGAAAGGCTTCACAGCTGACAATGCATATCAGAGCAAAAACCAAGCCATGAGGTCAATGGATCTGATTGTTGCGAGGCACAGATCTGGGGTGAAAAAATCTGCTACACTGAAGGTTCCCAAGAGCACAGCAGCCTCCATAATTCTCCAATTGAAGAAATTTTGCAAAACCAGGACTCCTCTAAAAGCTGGTTGCCCATCCAAACTGAGCCGTCCGGGGAGAAGCTCCTTAGTAAGAGGGGTGACCAAGAACCTGAAGGGCACTCTGAGCTCCACAGATCTTGTGTGGAGATAAGACAAAGTTCCAGAAGGACAACCATCACCACAGCCCTCCACCGTTCTGGGCTTACGGCAGCCTGGCTAGATGGAAGCCTCTCCTCAAGGCAAGACACATAAAGGTACACTTCGCTTTCACATTGAGTTTTTTCAAACTCCAGGCAGGCTTTCATGTGTTTTGCCTCAAGTAGAGGCTTCCATCGAGCCACTCTGTCATCAAGCTCTGATCAGTGAAGGGCTGCAGTGATGGTTGTCCTTCTGGAATGTTGTCCCATTTCCACACAGACTGACTGGAGCTCAGTCAGAGTGACCATCAAGTTCTTGGTCACGTGTCTTACTAGGTTCTTTCTCTCCCGATTGCTAAGTTTGTTCAGACGACCAGCTCTTTGAAGAGTACTGGTTACACCAAACTTCTTTCATTTTAGAATTATGGCGGCTACTGTGCTTTTTGGAACCTTCAGTGCAGCAGATTTTTTGTTGCCTTCTCCAGATTTGTGCCTTGCAACAATCCTGTTTCTGAGCTCTGCAGGTAGCTCCAATGACCTCATGGCTTGGCCCTTCCTGTAATATGCATTGTTAGCTGTGAGGCTTTCTATAGAGAGGTGTGTGCCTTTCATAATCATGTCCAATTCAATCCATTTAATTTGCCACGGGTGGACTCCAATCAAGATGAAGAACCATCTCAGCAAAGATCTAGAGAAATGGAAGGAACCTGAGCTAAATTTCAAGTGATTTTGCAAAGGGTCTGAGTACTTATGTCTGTTATATTTCAGTTTTTATTTTTTATCAGTTTACAAAACATTCTAAAATTCTGTTTTCACTTCGTCATGATGGGGTACGGAGTGTAGATTAATGAGAAATAAAGTGAACTTTTCCAACTGTAGCATCAGGCTGCCATAAGAAAAATGAAAAAAAGTTAATGGGGTCTGAATACTTTCTGAATGCAATGTATACTATGATCAGAAACTTTGTTAATAGTAATGAAAGATAGAATAAGATTTTCCTTAAAATAAATTATGCCAAAAATAAGATCTGTCCTCTGAATCATCAGTAATAATCCAGAAGAAGAGTAGGCAGCAATTATGCTCTTATTTCTTCTCAAGGACATTTTATGGGTGTTAGGGGAAGCAGGTTGAGACGCAAAGAAACATTTTGGGGACCTTGTGGCACCATTGTCTCTCTCCACTGCTCTTAATCCATCTACAACAGACCCTATTAACTTGTGGATCTTTAAGAGACAACTTTGTAAAAGCCGTTCGTAGGGTTGTTTCTACGGAGGACGAATCAAAGGGACACACAAAGGGCAAGGAGAAGCACCACTTTAGCAGCTATGTAACAACCTGCTCCATCTTTCTAGTTTTTATGCACGTAAAGAAGTCTTTTTAAGTTTTTAAGAGCATAAACGCTATGAAACAATCAGACAATAGTATTTTATTTCTCTTTATCACCGTTTTGTTTGCCAATAGCAAATATCTTTTTCTATCTATGCATGGTAACATCAAACAAATAAATAATAGACATTTTATCATTTGACGTACATGGAATCAGAAAAAGCATCAGTCACCTTAATTTTGATATAATAGTTTAAGTTGCTACAATCATATTTATCTCAATGACTGAGTGCCAAAAAAGTACCAAACATATTTTAAAAAAGACTTGCAGTGTTCTTTTAACCAAAACGTGTGGAACGAGAGAGCCAGAACGCAGTCTGAATTGCATAAATATGTTGGCAATATTTTTGTACTAAAACAATACCAGTGTACTTGTGCAATTAAGACTGTGCACAGGAGTTTTCCAGCTTGTTTTGTAATTAAAAATAACAAAGTTCCAGATATTGAGTGCATATGACTTCTATTTTTATTGTCATGGTATTCAAAGAGGAATCATCGTGGTTTAGATTTTACCACAGTTATATTTTGCAATTCTGATATTCACATTGTTCCTGCAGATCTTTAAAAAGTCTTAAAAAGTCTTGAATTGGACTTTATAAATTTAAGGTCCTAAAAAGTCTTTTTTATTAGTGAGTGCTCTTAAACATCAGAACGTTTTTTGGCTTAGACGTATCTTCATCCAGTCTGTCTTTTATACCTACATTTATTCGATTTTAATCTTTTTTTTTCAGTACATGCTTACTGCGTATGTTATGATAAATATCACTATAGCATATACTGATATAAAAGAAGCATTTATGTGCCACAGTTTATCATATTTTGGTGTTTATGACCAAAAAACTCTTAAAGATAACTCTCAGATAATTCAGTTTCTTCCAGTGTACCAAGAAATCTCACTTGCCTTAATTTTTTACCATTTGCTGCACATACTGCTATTAATTTTTCTCAGCTCAGGTCTCTAAAAGGTCATAAAAATTCTTAAATTTGATTCTTAAATGTGTGTAGGAACCCTGACTTAAACAACCCTACATTGAGGTAACGATTAAACACTTATCAGATATGAGCCTTCAGCCTTTTACCTACATCAGCCAGTAGAGGGAGACAGTTAAAAAGCTGATGTGTTGAAATAAAGTGATCCACAAAGGATGCAGGCAGTATCAGCTGACTGAAGTGAAGAATTTTATTTCTGGTCCTTTTTTGTGTTAAAAAGCACAGAACAGATCTCCTATCCATGCTATCACCTGTGTCATTGTCACTCATGTGTCTCTCATTTAGAGTGATGATTGACAAGTTGTGTTTCTGTTTTTTCCTTTTTGTCATGCCAAAATTACACTCAAAATATATTGTCTAATTTGGTGTGTATTATTTTAGCTAATAAACTGATTAATGGAAGGGTAAATGAGGAAATATTTTCACATTTCCCGTTTTAACTTGAGTTTATGTGTGTTTTCTTTCACCAGAGTGATGCAGTGAGCGCTCCCTCTCCGTTCAAAGACAGCTCCACAGCTCTAGAGCAGGCGTTTGGGCTGTATGAAGCAGCCTTCTGTGCCACTGCACAGCTTTCACCTGATGTCGAATCTGTTAGGGCCACACTGCCCTCATCAGACGGTCCTGTGAATGTTTTTGAAAAACAAGACTCCACTACTCAAATGGACTGTGTTACACCCGCCCCTCCGTTAAAAAGGTCTCGCCGTTCCCCACTCTCTCAGCCTGAACTAGGAGGTCATCGGCGCCGGCTCAGCCGGTCCTCCAGCATAAGTGTCCCCCAGGAGGCACCTGATAGCAACGCACCAAGTCAACAATCCAGTCAAAGAGGCTCATCTGAGGATTGTAATATCCTACCACAGCACTGCAGCTCTGCCTTGTGCGTGTGCTGAATCCTGTCTCATAGAAACAGTGTTTTTGCCCTGAGACTAGGAGGATAATTCGGGTCAACTTTGGTGTACCACAGGCCAGTTCCTAGATGTATACTTTTTCTACAGAGGTCTTGGTTTTGTAAATACTGCAGAAATTTGAGATTGTAAATGTGTTGCTGTTTTAACCTGTTTTCTTTTCTTTTTGCTGCCCCTCTCTTTAAATTTTAATGTTTGCAGAAATTTTAAATTTTAGATCTGTTCAATCTAAACATTCTATTTTCATACTTTAAAGTATGTATAGTATATCCAAAAGACATATTTTAAAAGAGATAGCTCACTACAATCTGAGAAAGCTACAGTTTACATGAATTGTGACACAAACAACCTTCCAGTAATTATATATCAAATAAATCAACTATTTTAGATCATTTTGACTCCCCTGGATTGGAGTAAATACCCCAGACGAGTCGTTTGGAGTCATCTCTCTTTGAGTGTCATCTTTAATGAGGAGCCTTTATTAGAGGTAATACTAAAAGTGGGAAAAAGATGACAAGCGATGCTCTGGGGCTATTATCGGGGACTGATTTTATGCCCATGTTATTTATGTTTTTACCTGTGGCAAAACATCATGAACATAGTTGCTCCTATAAGCTAAACCGTGTATGTTATGCATAGTATTTGAGGAAGCATTAAATGGCCAGTTCACTGAAATGTCATTATTTACTCAAATTTCCTGAAAGAGAAAAAGATAGCAAAATGTTTTATTTTATTTACCATAGTGGTATATATCCATGTAGATACTGTATGTATGCTTTATTAGTGAACTGACCCTCTAACTGCACCTTGCTGGTGATTCATATTGATCCATTTTCATGTATAATTTGGCCAAATACTGTTATTTTCATTTTCAATACTTTGCTTATCCAGAAATACATTAATAAGTGGTACAATCAAAAGCACGGGTTTCTGGGTCAGTCATAAACGATACCTGTGCCTCATTATAAAGATTTTTGGAGGCAGCTTTGACCTTTATTTGAATAGGTCTTCCTCTTTGTTTTCATATGTTGTTGTCTTGTGTGTGGTTTGCATCCATAACCTGTGTTTTAATCTGCACATAAAACACATTATGGTACGTCTACTCAAAGTGCCCCATTCATGGTGATCAAACTTGTGTTTCTATGGCAGCTCAGTTACTGTTCTAGCCGGTTTGCTTGCCTTCTTTTTACATAAAAGTGTCATGTTTGCCTTAGCACAAACGAGTCCGAGGTGCTTTTTACCATGTTTTCATATTTGTGACTCAAAACAAGTGTGGATTTTAAGGCGTAATGTCATTGTTCAGTTTGGCTGTGTTTCAGCCTTAACCTTTTATCATGTACCATTATCATTTTATTATCCGCACTGCAGAAAATAAACCTGGTTAATGTATCTCAGTTATATAACAGAGCAGTGTGTTTGTTTTGTACAGTAAGTCAATATGCAATACAAATTTGTACAGTACATTATTATGCAAAGTAAATGAATATTTCAGGAGTCTGGCATGCTCAGATCTACTCTGTATGTTGTGAAGTGTCCAGAGGTAATGGATGTTCATGAGCATGTGGTTTTGTTTTTGACATTTACAATAACTTGGTTCTGGCTTCATATCCACTGCAGCCAGTTTTCAAGACTAACTGTATAACCTACAAACTTTGAAAGTGACTGATTATACAATGTCTGTGTGTTGTAATAAAGTTCTCATTTTTTCTATTGGTGCTGACACATCAGTGGGGATGTCTGCTTTGTTACAGCATGCTTATTCCAGTGTTTTGAGCAGTCACTGGTTGGTAGTTGAGGACTTTAGAATGCGTTCTGTATTTAGAATAAAGAGCCTCTCACTATTACACTTTCTTCCAGTAGATGGCGATAATGCACAGACTTTGAACATCCAAGGTCTACCAGCTTCTCAAATGTCCTGTTACACAGTGTGTTCTGGTTAATAAAAGCTGATGTTCACTAAGAAGATCAACAGGTGGCCACTCACCTACACAGAAGAACAATAAACACATAATCTTGTTTTATTTGTGATGTTTATTTAAAACAATAGCTCTAATACTGAAGATGAGATGAGTGTCCTTGTCTCTGTGATTCTATGGGTGCATTTTAATACATTTGTATTTTTTAAGCCACAAAGAAATACCTGTCAAGGGAGCACAGATGGTTGAGTGGTTTAAGGCGCTACCCATGTACGTGGGCGGCTCAGGTTTGAATCTAGCCTGTGGCCTTTACTCCATGTCTTTCCCCGCTCTCTTCCCTGTTTCAGAATCTATCCACTGTCCTTCCTCTGTCAAATAAGGGCATGAAAAAGCCCAAAAATAAATCTTAAAAAAAAAAGAAAATACCTGTCAAGCTCAGCTTTAAGCAAACATGTACAACCCCAGATTCAAAAAAGTTGGGACGCGGTGTAAAATTTTAATACAAACAGAATGCAGTGATTTTCTAATCTCATAAACCCGTATTTTATTCATAAAAGAACATAACATATTAGATGGTGAAACTGAGACATTCTACCATTTAATCAAAATTATTATGTCATTTTGAATTTGATGGCAGCAACACAACTCAAAAAAGTAGGGACAGGGCCATGTTTACTATTGTGTAGCATGCCCTTTTTTAACAGTCTGTAAACGTCAGGGAAGCAAGGAGACCATTTGCTGGAGTTTTAGCAGAGGAGTTTTTTCTCATTCTTGTCTGATGTAGGATTCTAGCTGCTCAGTCCTGAGTATTTGGCAGGTTTTTCATTCTATGATGCTCGTGCCTGCAGTCTGCAGGTCTGCACTACAAGCACACCACTCTTCCACTGTGAAGCCATGCTGTTGTGATGGATGTGGGGCCTTCCTTGAAAAAGATGCCTGGATGGGAGCATGTTGCTCTAAAACCTCTACATGCTTTTCAGCACTGATAGCACCTTTCTAGATGTGTAAGGTGCCCACACTATAGACACTAATGCAACCCCATACCATCAGAGATGTAGGCTTTTGAGCTGTGTGCTGATAATAAGCTGAATGGTCCCTTTCCGCTTATTTCTGCAGGACGGTGTACGTGGTTTCCTACAGGAATCTCAAATTTTGATTCATCTGACCACAGAACAGTTTTCCATTTTAAATGAGCTTTGGCCCAGAGAAGAAAGTAGTGTTTCTGGATCGTGTTCACATACGGCTTTGCATTTGCATACAGCTTTAACTTGCATTTGTGGATGGCATGGCCAAGTGTCCTGAGAGATGATTTCTGGGAGTGTTCCTGAGCCCATGCAGGGATTTCCAGTCCAGAATCATGCCTGACTGTGATACAGTACCACCTGAGGGCCCCAAGATCACCAGCATCCAATACTGACCTTGTCCCTTGTCCCTTGTACACAGAGATTTCTCCAGATTCTTTGAATCTTTTGATGATATAATGTACTGTAGATGACAGGATATTCAAAGTCTTAACAATTTTTTGTTGAGGAAAATTTATCTGGAATTCTCCCAGAATTCTCATACACGTTTTTTTTCTCAGATTGGTGAACCTCTACCCATCTTTATTTCGGAGAGACTCTGACTCTCTAAAATGCTCCTGTGGTTGTAAATTGCTATTAGCTGTTATTGAGATGTGTTGTTGCCAACAATTCCCAATAATGTAATATTTTCATGAAATGGTAAAATGTCTCAGTTTCAACATCTGATATGTTTTTTATGTTCTATTGTGAATAAGGTATGAGTTTATGGGATTTGCATTATCATTGCATGTGTTTTATTTACATTTTACCAAGCATGCTAACTTTTTTGGAACTGGGGTTGTAAGATATGTTCAAAATGTGGTAAAATATTCATTTTCACCTAAGGCTGTCAGTATTTATGATCAAATGTGATGCAAATTAAGGGCCATAATCTATCTATCTATCTACGGTCTTTAGTGAATTTTGTGAGAAGAGCCCTGAAACCCCTGAAGTGAGTTGACAACAAAAGCCTAACATTCCTGGTAATCTTGTCTTTCGATGAGACGTTTGTGTGACATATTCTTTACTTTAGAAATGCATTTCTTGTCCTTAGCCATGGTCTGTCCCTGAGACATTACAGACATCAGATCCATGATAGCAGTGTCTTGACTTGAATATTTTATTGACTGTCAGCCCAACATCTGCTGACCTGCCTAACATGCAACGTTTCCCTCTTACCGCAGACAGTCTGTCACAGTACATCAGCCACTGGAGCGTCACAGTGTCACCCACCTCTCTCTGTCGACTCCCCCTTCTCTTAACCATCATCACAGCAGACTTGGAGGGACTCAGAGAATAAACACCTACAATTCTGGCACCCCATTCCTTACAGAGCCATCAGTGAAAGTCATTTATCCATTACTATATGATGGCATCTATGGATGATAAAAACACATCACATTTAGGCTTTTTGGATGTTTCAGATTGATTCCAAGTCATAGAAATTTATACATGTAATTCCGATGTGAATTGATTTTTTAAATAACCTCTAGGTCATTGTTGTGTTGGCTGTGGATCAATGGTAGAGACGTCTCTCAAACAGTAGGCTGGGGGTCAATCCTTAGCTCCTGCAGTCACATATTGATGTGTCCTTGGCCAAGGCCCCAATTTGCTCCCACTGCTGCTCTCCTTAATGTATGAATGAGATTAGTGAATACTGATGGACTTGCCTGCAATGCTCTGCCCAAGGCTACTCAGCAATGCCAGTTTCATGATGTTCCTGGTCCCACCACCAGAAATCCAGCATTAACGGGATTAAGAAAAGAGTCCTGTGCTGGGTTCTACAGCAGGGCATGTTTAGGTGTGTGGTTTTGAATTTGAACAACTGTACATTATTACTACAACAACTCAAGAAATGTCAATGCAAAGTCATAAAGATATAAAGATGGCATGCCTGAGATGTTGATCTTAGGTGTGCCTTGGGTAAAAAAGGTTTGAAAATCACTACTCACAATGCTTTATTTATTACTACTTCCACTGGTATTTAATCCATTTATCTTGTGGTTACATAGAGATTTAAAGAAACCTGCAAATTCCACATACTCCATCTGTGCCACATTCCAGGTGTGCAGCGGTTTTCTCCCATCAGTGGAGCATGTCTTCACCCACTGGATGAATTTCTGGAGTGATGTGCAGAGCACAATCGCTAGCAGCTAGAGAGGAGAGCACACAAGAGAACTATCAGTTTGGAATGGTGTGCAAATGACAGATTACTTTGCCTTCTGAGGTTGATTTGCTGTTACTTCAGCAAATATTACTTCAATATTATTCTGCAGTCTTTTTAACTTCAGGGTGGGTACATCAGGATGTTTGGTTCTATATAAAATTCTGTGCTTTTCCACCTAAGAAATTCACTTTTCTTTGTCTATCGCATAGTGTTTCCTCTGTGATCCTAAACACAAAAAATGCTGGGTTATTTTTATAGCTCAAATGCTGGGCGAGAAATAGTGATCCAGCAAAATGGGTTGCTTAATGGGCGGGGGAATGGGGGAGGGATACTTCCATTTCAAATTTGGGGGATAGGGTTTTCATGCTCTTGGTGGGCTGTTTAGATGTGTTTGAGATGTTTTAGATGCTGTGTGTTGTACAGTGATCATTGTTGGAGTCACTCACTGATGTTTTTGTTGAAATATTGTTGTGTCTATTGTAGACACTGCTGGACCATTAGTGTAGTTATCCACAAATCCCCTTGTTTGCCCACAATAGAGAAGACAATGTAGACTTTAAACTCAAAATGCACCCTAGATTTGCATCAGTTTCATTTATCTGGGCACATCTGGCTGGAGAGAGACCTCAGTGAAGATTCAGAATGCACTGGAGGGACTATATATCCTGGTCTGGTCTGGTAACGCCTCAGGATCCCCCAGAAAGAGTTGGAAAGTGTCGCTGGTGAGAGATGTCTGGGTTGACTTGCTCAGCCTGCTACCAATGTGACCCTGCCCTGTCATTTATTTAATTTCTAAATTTATATACAATTTATTTTTGTACACTTACTTGTACTTTTAGATTGCTTATTGGAATACACATCAGGAACACAGTGCTTGCTTTCTTGATTCATTATTTTAGTAATCATTTTCTTGATGCAAAATTTATTCTAAATAATAAAAGTAGATAAATGATTCTGATAACCCTGATAGTGGGTTGTATTTTATAACCCAGTTCTTGATAGCTTTTACTTAACATTCTGGCAATTTTTACCAACAACCCAACTCACTGGGTCAAGCCCATAACCAAACCCCGCAGAGTTTAAATAACTTAAGATGACTGGTCACAAAGCTGAAACACTCGTTTTCCATCGCTATAGAAATGATGTTTTAATAATACTAACAATGACCGTACTACCCTTCTTCTTTAGAAAATGTTTGCATTAAATTTAGATTGTTAATTGTGCTAAAATTTTCCTTGCACCATCGTACCTTAAGTATGGACATGAGCAGCAAAAGCACCGAGTGCGAACAGGTCACAGCCCTTCTGGAGTCGTCTAACCTGTTTCTTTCCGTGTCTCCTGTCTCCTTGTGCCAGTATCAGTGGTGCCTCTACAGGCCTTTAATGGCTCACCCTCTGCCACTCTTGGGAGGCTCCAGAGTAAGTGCTATACGGAGAGAGACTCCTCCACATGATGGGAGATGACGTGCCCTCCTTTTCTCCTCTTGCTGTCTCAAAGAAGGCAAGCAGCCCTGCCATCAAATACTGTATTATTCTTATTATTGCATTGTTTTGTATTACACTCTTGAAAATTGTAGACATAGATGGCCCCAGGCAGATGAACCTCCTTTCATTGACATTTCATTTATGTGACAAGTGTTCTGTTATAATTAGTCTCCCACTTTTTCCTCTTGATTCGTGATGCTAACGTGGTTTACGGGCATCTTGTAATGAATCAGATTTTTCCCTGTTATACTTGTTAGCAGATCCTGATAAATAGTGGAAATACAACAATAAGGGATTAGTTTGATGCCAAATCAATGCCTCTGCATGACCTGTATTGTTGACTATGATCAGACAGTTGAAAGACCAATGTCAGGGATGTGGGGCCAAGTGAAAAACCAAAATAATTAAATATCTGTAAAACATTAACTAGTGTTCTGTTTATACCATAACCATTGGGTAGCAACACATTTTCTATTAAGTTTCTAAGATTTGAAAGACCACACACAGTAGTAATAAGATGTATTCTATATTCTTCATTGTTTGATAAACTATTTTAATTCGTCTTGAATGATATATAGTTGGGTATCATCTCAATAACATGAACATGTCTGTATATGTTTCCTAAAAATACCATCCAGAGAAGTGGCATAAATCAAACTGGTACATGAACAGAGCCTTGCAGAACTCCTTATCCAACTCTGGCTTGAATGGTGTTTCTTTTTTCCCTGTTAACACAACAAATAGGGACTGAGCTGATAACTGGGACTTAAACCAGCTTTGGTCCCATTAATACCAGTTAAGTGTCTCTCAGTCTCTGTAATAGGATATGATGGTCAGTGGTGTCAAATGCAGCACAAAAGCACTTACTTAAACCATAGCTTTCATCAGCCCAGTATTTATGATGGTGTTGGGCAGTAAAAGCATTGTAAATAGCAAAATTAGGACCTAAGCTAAATTTTTTAGAAGCTTTGCACTAGCACTGTTTAATTAGCTTAATTGCTGTTCTTTTTTGGATCAAGTCATAGAGTGGCATCAACAAAGAGGAAGCACTAAGGGTCATTTACTTGATGGTGACATCACTGTCCAATCCTAAAGACTAAAGAAAGACTGCCTTTAAACTGCTAAAATCGAGTCTTATGACCACCTTACACCTAATGATTACAACAACAGCAAGCTTCGACCTTAGCAAGACTCCCATGACTCCGACTTTGGAATTTTGTCTGCGACTTTGAAATCGGAGGAAAAGTTAGGCATAAGGCCGCCCTTAGATGAACTCGGCTGAGGAAGCAATGTTAAGACCCGAGTTTAACCATGGCAAATCTGTGCTGACTATTTTGTGGTAACGAACCATAGGTGAATACTGGAGAAGGCAAACTGGAGACTTTTTTAATTCCTTTTTGCCTGAATATTTTATGACTTTCAGGACACAAAAGAAGGTTAATAATAAGAAATGTTTGTAGTTTCACACTTTGAACACTTGGCATAGTTGTAAACAGCTCAAATATGGCCTTTTTGTTTTTCTTTCTATGCAGAAATCACTTCTTGACAGCCTCACCAGTCAGCTGCTCACCAAATATATCGATCTATAATCCTTTGCTAGTCCATTCGTAGCAGTTGTACCTCATCAATACCATGCGTCTTCTGCAAATAGGCAAGATCAACAACCTGCAGACCTACCTACCTGCCTGCTTAGAAGTTCACTGTTAACTTTTCTTATCCATAACAAGTAACTGAATTGAACAGGTTTACCTTTCTCTATGCACTGGGGTCCAGTACCAATCACCTTACTTAACCTCTGGTGACAGTAATGGCTTCTCTTATTTGTATTTGAAAGAGCAAAGAGAAACCACCTACTTTGACTTGTAAAGCCTTGAAATACCTCTAGTTTTACCGCGTAACAAAGAGCAGTGTTTTGTTTAAAGACATCCTCGGGCAAAGGGATCTACTAAAACCAAGGGGCGATCTAGATTTAGGATTAACGTAATAAGTTAATCGCACAGGTGATCCGGGGGTAATAGTTCCACTCAGCCGGTCCGCTGGCTCTGAATCAATCTTGTTAAAAATGCCAACAAGTCCTGCTCTCGGTATTAGTGGTAACCTTGTTGACGATTTGGGTAAATGTCTTTAATTTGTTAAAAAGGGAGACACCCAGAAAGCAAAATACAGACAATCACAGGTGGCTCATCGTCAACACATTCCTGTGGAAACTTCCTCTCTAAGGATGGTCAACTGAAGAGACCTCTGATTACTCAGTCAGACAAAATCCGAACTTGGTGCCCCAGAATCACAACTAGTGCCTGTGTTACATGACATCCGTACAGACTTTGGCTGAACTCAAAGAAATTAATTACTCAAGTGGTGGTGAGTCTACTCTATGACAAATCGTAATCTGTTAAATCTATTTATTTAAATGTAAAGGCCAGATCAAATAAGTTCTGTTTACTGCCTTCACAGTCTTACAAATTAGAAATAAATTTATCTGTGCACAGTTCAGCTGCACATGGCACTTTCTCACAACAAGTTTAAGGATGATTGTGCTTCTGTCGTGGCTTAAATCCATGTCCCACTTTGTGATCAGTCAGTGTCCTAACGAAAAGTCTGTTTGGTCCTTGACAATTCTTGAAAATTGCTTCAACAATGAATGTTTTGTAGATGTTATACTAGGAGTGATTGTACACATTTTGGGACTGGATTTGGAGGTTTGTTAAGGTTAAGATTCTTAGCTGCCTTAAATCCTGTTGTTCTGTAAAATCAACACACACACAGAGCAGAGTCAAGGCAAATTCACATGTACAGATAATTTATCCATTCTACAGTGGGGCACACTTCAGTTTTACCTATTAGCTCTAAAAACTAGCCAAGGTTGTCGAACATCTTATCACAAAACATGCCAGCTGATATCTTGATCTGATATCTGAGCAGGATTATTATCAAACCGAAGGAGATTTCATGCGGAATTCTGTAATACAAGGACTCACCTAACAAGATTACAATGCTGAGAAGTTCATTTTGTGCAAGAGGGTGAGTTGTCATCTTTTTGAAGCCCTTATATTTAGCCACAGTAAAGTCCGGTTTCAATCCTTTGTCCTTTTGCGCCATCATTCCTCTGTGAAGCCCATCTGATCTCCTGTTGCTCATAAGGCTCTTACTCTGATCAAACCTCTGAAGCCTGGATTATAACGCCAGAGTGGGTCATCACTGTAAACCGGAGATAAAAGTGTTAACCCAGCTGACACATAACCTAGTGCTCACTGTGTTTTGTAAAAAGGTTTATCAGTAATCCCATTGGCCTGATTATACAGTGTGAAGACCTTAACCTCATATATAGGAGTCCACAGTTTTCCGCTCCAGCAGAAAAAGACAGTTAAGAATAGATTAGCTACAACTTCATGAACTTGAACTTCACGGTGCCCTTGACTGTGGCTAAGGAAAGTCTAAACAACACAGTAAAAAAAAAAAAGGCACATTTTTGTGGTGTTAAAAATGAGGCAACTTCAGGACTTTTACCAACTTTAAAGTTACCTTTGACACGTACAATCCATATGAAAACAAGTAAAATCTCTGCATAATTAATAGAAAATATAATAAAAAAAATACTAGCTGCATAAATATACACATCCTTAAAACAACACTTCATTTTTTAATTTCCTTACAGCAAGACTTGTTTGCTTCGAATGAATATATTTCTTAATCGAGATATACGTTTTTAATAAAAATCCTTATAAATCTATATTTTTATGTATCAGTCCATATCAAAATAATCACTGAATGTTTTCTTTCTTATCACAACACAAATTTATCACTGCTATGTTTTCCTTCATCATTTATTTAAATATCTTTCCAAATTTATAATCATTTGTAACGTAGATTACTTTGAAAAAGTATTTTTCCCATCTTGATTTCTTTAGTTTTTTTGTACATTTTTCACACTTAAATGTATTAGATTGTCAAACTAATTTTAATATTAGAAAAAGATAACCAGAGTAAATACAAATTGCAGTTTATGAATGATGATTTCATTGATTGAGGAAAAAAGCCATCCAAACCTTGGTGACAACAACTAAAAGCAAGCATTAATGACAAGTGGCAGTATGTTTTTCACATTCCTGTGAAGGATTTTTGGTCCATTCTCTTTTGAAGAATTGTTTTATTTCAGCCAACATGGAGGGTTCTCCAGCATGAATGGCCTGTTTAAGGTCACGCCACCAATCTGACACACCATCCATCTGGGAAACCTTCAATACTGTTTGTGAAAAGGCAGAGGCTTTGAAAAAAACTTGGAGTGTGATTGGTTGAACGTTCTGTCTGTCACATCTCTACAGGCCAATCAGAGCAATAAAACACATGACATAGCCGCAACTGAGGTGCACGTGCACAGCTACTGAGGAACAACGCCAACTATGGCAACTATAGACATGGAGCTTTGCAAGATGGATTTGCCAGTGAGAAACAAGTAAACGGGTGTATCCATCTGCTTTGCAAGGTTATCATGCCACAGCATATAAATCAGATTTAAGTCTGGAGTTCTATGTTTTCTTTTTTTTGAATCATGAGCACTGACCTTAACTGAATTAAGTGAGGCCTGCAGGTCTTTAGATGTTCTGACTTCTTTTGTGACCTCCCAGGATGAGTCGACGATGCACTATTGGAGTATCTTTGGTAGCCCAGCTTCTCCTGGGAGGGCTACTGTTCCAGGTTTTCTCCATTTGTGGGTAATGGCTCTCACTGAGGTTTTCTGGAGTACCAAAGCCTTAGAAATGGCTTTGTAACCCTTTCCAGACGGATAGAATGACTTTTTTTCCCCCTCATCTGTTCTTTCTTTAGATTGTGGCATGATGTGTTGCTTTTTGAGGTCTTTTAGCCTGCCTCATTTTGTCAGACAGGTTCTATTTGAGTGATTTCTTCATTCAACAGGTCTGGCAGTAATCAGTGTGGCTAGTGAAATTGAATACAGCTTTACATAAACTGTGACTAATCCCAGTTAATTAGTGTTTTACCAAGGGGTGCAAATACTTTTTCACAGAGAGCCAGGTAGGTTTGGATGGGTCATTAACATTTAAAGCCACAGAAACAGCTTGTTCAGGGCAGGGCTGAAACAGAGGGGTTTTTTTTAGACATGCAAAAATCCGACTGACCTTATGTAGCACTGAAACACGGACTGCCAGGACTTTTGTTTTGTCTCTTGACTTCTGGTTGTAGCGCTAAATCACCTGATAGCTGTTTTTTTGTACCAAATTCCAGTCAGCCAGTTTTAATTCCAAAAATAGTTTATTGCAGTGCCTTGCTGGCATTTTAAAATAACACATTTGACATGTTCAAATAAAGAATAACAGAAAATTTGAGAAATGGGATTTCCTAATTCAAAGCTAGTATGGCAGACATGCCTGGAGAAACATTTGTGCAAAACGTAGTTCAGTCGTATATGGACGTATTTGTGCTCTTTTCACTTTATTGAAAGCAAAACTACAAGTGACCACCTGTTACTGGAGAAGAGAGAGGGCAACGGAGCCTCAGTAAAAATGCCAGGACGACTGATGTTTACTATTCTTAGCATAATTGATTTTCATTGTTATCAATATTGTCATTATATATCCAAATGTCATTATAATGTTCATCTATAACGTTCATCTATTTATTTGTGGTCTGTTAACAGATGGAGGACATTGTGATTCTTCACTGTAAATGTCACCAATGTACAGAGATGGCCAGACGCAGTGGGAACACTGATGGACCACAGACACACAGCTGGAGAAAGATGCGCTTCTGCCTTTACAAGTCTTCAGTCACAGAGGCAGTGGTCTGATGATGTTCTCAGCACACAGAGGATATCAAGTGTTTGCTTACATGTGAGGAGACTCATCATGAGGCTAACAATGTTTTAAATAATTTTTCTGATTGTACCTGTCCACTTAACACATACAATATAGACACAACATCAAAATCTAAATGACCATGCAGAGTAAGATCATTTATTCGGGTGCTGGTTTAGGATTTTAGTTTATATTTTCAATGAGCCTACATCATCTGAACTGGTATATCTTTAAATACAGACTTAAATTTCCCTTGCTGAGTGGAACAGCTCACAGCATCTTGTATAGTTGTATTAGTACAGTTTATTCTAATGATTAGCTTCTGACACGTATTTTAGGTAAGTTATCAGCCCTGTGACAAAGCTAATGGTGAAACTATAAATACAATACAGAATGTGTGATCCCTTAAGATTGAGTTTAAAACTCACCAGTCGCTTTTATCCCCACTATTATTTTTTTTCCAGTGCTGGATGAATACTTGTGTTGTATAAATAAAGTTTAATGTTTAACTAATACAGACAAGTGGGAAGTTCATTCAGTTGTATTCTATATGGGTTTCATTATCTTGGTCTCTGTGCATTTTCATCTTGAAAGGTTACTCATTTCTCCTCAGTGATTTTGTGGCTGGTTACAAACTTGATGACGTGGAATGAAAAAGGAAATAAATAAACACTGCAAAATCAATAGAAGATGTGTTAGAAATCAATATATTTACTTGAGGATTCACACTTAATTACATCGTAAGAAAATGGATTAATAAAAAAAGGTTTAATGATAAAAAGGCACATCTACAACATCAGCTAATGTTCACAGGTTAAAGGAGCAGGAAACTATATAAACACCAGTTAGCTAATGGTCAAGTTTTACCTTACAAATGCAAGTGATAAAAATAAAATAAAAAGCAACAGCTGCAAAAGATCAACAGCTGTCAAGTTTGGATCAAAAGTGCTGCTCTTCAGCACAGGACAACCCAGTCAGCCCTCGAGACACCAAACTGCACCTTTGTAAAACAAAGATTAAGATAAACAGTCACTCATTTATTAGGGTAAAACATAACAAAGTTTCAAGCATTATGATAGAAAAGATTGTTTACATTGGCAGCTATTTGAAAATATTTACTTGAATAATGTGCCTTAATAAACTATAATTTGAGATAAGACTTAAATCACAGCAGCTGTCATACATTTCAGAAACAAATTCAACAAATTCTGGATGTGTTCTGGTTTACAAACTCTTTAAAGATGAGTTTCAAGTTAAATAATAACATTAGGCCCTATTGTGTTGAGTGCTGACATCATCACACCGTGTGCATCCTGAAAAAACAAACGATGGGCTAAATCTCAAACAAAAAGCAGCAATATTTCCAGCTTTAATGTTAAATTGTATAAGGAAAATAGACTGCGCAGCATCACATGTTGCTTCATAACACATCCTTTAAAGATAGCATGAGTATTAAACTGAATTCTACAAAACAATTATGAACGTACCTTCAGGCGATCACCTCTGTGTGACTGTAGGACCAGACTTCAGTTCCTTGTATGTAAAATAAAGGCTGTTCTTCGTAATCCTTACTAAATGTTTTATAGTATAACCTTTCGCTAACCATTAGTAGAAAAAGGGACCAGAGCTTGGCTGGAAGGCAAGAGACAAAGCGATCAACACAGAGGGCTACATAAGGTGAATACTAGAGGGTTTTTTCAGCAACAAACTTCACAGGCATGTTTTGGGGACATCTGAGACAACAAAAACTTAACAGGGTAAAATATGTGACCTTTAATAAATGAAATAATCAATTTAAACTGCATTTTGTATTTACTTGGATAATCATTTTCTTACATAAACTTAACACTTACTTTTAATTTTAAAAAGTGTGACCAAAATGCAAATAAAATAAGAATTCAGGAAGCGGGTAAATCCTTTTCCACAGCACTGTACATGTGTAATTTAATCATATAAAATGCAGCCGAGATGGGATGCCATTATGCAAATTCGGCATTCAGGCTTTCTAGGTAGGATTCTTTCATAATAACTTCACCACATTAAAATGTCCCCACTCCTCCTTTCAAAAGCATTAAAAATCTGTCAAGGCCATCTCCTGTGCTGGGCCCTCTTTAGGTCATCCCAAAGATTTTTGGCAAGATTCAGGGCTGAACTCTGGCTGGGCCATCCTAAAATTTTTATCTTTTTCTGGTGAAGCCACTCTTTTATAATTAGGATTTTTTTTGGGTCACTGTCACACTGAAAGGTATCTGCTTTCTAAGCAGATAGCTGAATGTTTTAAGCCAAAACTGACAGGTAGTTGGAACTGTTCATAATCCCTTCCACCTCAACTGCAGCATTATTTCCAGATGAAGAAATACAGCCTGAAACCACGATGCTGCCCCCACCACACTTCCCCGTGGGTATGGTTTTCTTTTTGGTGATGTGCAATTTTGGTTTTGGATCAAACTTAACATTCAAATGATGGTGAGAAAGTTCAGCTTAAGTCTCTTCAGACCATTACACATTTTCCCTCATGCTTTTGGGAGACCTGATGATTTTGCCAGGTTTGAATGTTTTTCTTCATTAAAAATGTTCCCATTTTGTATTCCACCCCATAGCCAAAGTATGAGAATATAGAGAGAATACAAGGAAAAAAAGAACATCATGCCAGTGTCCAGCAGTAAGTCTGTAAAGCTCACAACAAAACAAATTTACACTGATAAAACTGATGTGATCGGCCATGAGTAAATTAATTTCGACACAAATATAGTGTAGCATTGTTCCACCAAGCCATAATTTTTGATTATGTTGACCATTGTTTATGTTAGACATCATAAGAACGTATAGTATTAGCGTTTAAATAAGCAAACTGAGATTTGATAGTTCGGTAGAAAATGGGCACTAGACTTTGCAAAACTAGACTGTGTCAGTGTTAACTTTTGCACTAATCTTGCTGCCAGAAAAGAGTTTAGAGGCATAAAATCACACAAAAAAAAACCCACAAAAAGTGAATAATAACCACTTTTTTGTATTATTTTTTAATCACCATGAGACCTAATGGGAAATATCACATTTTGATTCAAGAATTTAACCCTTAAAATGTCAGTTTAAACAAAATCCCTTTGGTTTTAATGTGAAAAAAACACAAACTAAACTACTGTACATTCATATTGGATTCCCTTGAAAGTGGTTATCACAGCCTTGTGGATATGTCAATGTTGAGCAGGAGATATATATGAAATCTGTATGCATACAGAGTTTGCAGAATTTGGTGTAATACCTGTGATAAAGGTCTCCATCCAAGTTGTATCTACTTACAGATCTTGCAGCTACAGCACCTGTGTAAACTAAGAACTTGTCTCAAAACAAAGCCACAGTTTGTTTCGATTTCCTCTACTGCTCCGTCTTTGATCCCCTGTGTTTTTAATACTTGATTGAGGTCATGTTTAGGTGAGTGTGGAACTTTGTGTGTGTGTGTGTGTGTGTGGGGGGGGGGGGGGGGTGTTTATGATGATGAGAAAAAGAGGGACTTTGATCTTAAATGTTAAGACTGAACTTATCAAAGTCAAATTAACTTTTTAGCACTGTTCATTGAGTTTGCATGCAATCAAATGCATACTATTCACTTTGTAAGCATGTGAGTGCACATGCAGTTGTGTGTATGCATGATGAGTTGTGAGACATGGATGCACCCACACACCTCGATACACAGACATAGAGACATTTTTTCACACAGTAAACAGAGACATCCATGTAAACTCTTACCACTATCATTGAGCAATTGGAAACCTGGAAAAAAAGCAGGCAATTTCCCTTTATGCTAAATAGAGGGAAATGGCTGGCATTTCATCATGAACAGGAAAAACTGCAAAGTAGAACTAATGAAAGTCTAATACCATAAATACATGCTGTTTTTCCTCAAATTACATTGATTGGTTCATTTATTCTCAGACTAGGCACAAATGCATCGGATATAAAAGGTTAGAGCATTCATGCTTTGTTTGAAAGGCACAGAGCTACAGATGGTGTTTGTATCAGAATTCTTTGGTCATTGCATACTTATTTCCGCGTTTCTCTCAAAGCTTATGGATATGGACCAAATGTAAAATATTACTGAACATTTTCTGAATTGAGGGTGAACAGTGCAACAACACAGGACTTAAAAAGGTCCTTTTGTGACAATGGCCTCTAGTGGATTAATTTTTCAACATCCACCCAAACACAACAGACACACATTAGATGTGGGTATTGTTTAAAACACACAGGTCTATTTTGGTGCATAAAAAGAGCATTAATTGCCCTTTGTTGCATATCACATGGTGCAATTGTCCAGGGCTGCTGTTTTGAAAACTTCTTCACCTAATCCATCCATCCATTTTCCACACTTATCCCAATGGGGGGTCTTGGGGGGCGGAGCCTATCCCAGCTCGCCCAGTCACTGGGCGAGAGGTGGGGTACACCATGGACTGGTCACCAGTCAATCACAGGGCTGACATTTAGAGACAGACAACCAAGCACGCTCACATTCACGGCCAATTTAGAGTCACCAGTTAATCTAACATGCGTGTCTTTGGGAGGAAGCCAGAGTACCCGGAGATAACCAAAGAATGTTCAGGAAGAACATGCAAACTCTGCACAGAAAAGCCCTGACTGGGATGCGAACCAGGAACGTTCTTGCTGTGAGGCAACAGTGCTAACCCCTGTGCCACCATGCAGCCCTCTGCAACTAATTCCTTCTATTTTTATTAAAACTATATCTAATTTATATTTTGCATTACATCAATGTGTTTTGTAATCCAGATTAAAATTCTCCAAAAATGTATTCATCTTTCCCCCATAATATACAAAAAAAGAATTTCTGATGATTTCCATTATTTCAAAGGTCTTGTGCTGCAACCATCAAGAAATGACCATCATGGAACTTTAATGTTGAAATTGATTTGAAGACAGACGTTGCATCATCTACCAGTTTGCAGTGGACCAGCAGAAGGATCAGGTTGGATTATAAGTCTGTTTAAGATTAAAAGAAACCATTCCATTTGTTGGTACACTGTTGCAGCATTTTAACATTGTCTAGTATGACCTGAATGAATAAATACATATATAATAATTTGCTCGTAAAATACACGTCTTTATCATAAATTTCAAGATGACCTTTTGTGTTTAAAGGGGACATATTATGCAAAAATCACTTTCTCAGATATTTCTAACAAAAATATGTGCCTCTGGTCTCTCCACAATCCCCCCTCTTTTTTTCTACCTTTCAAAAAATGTGTGCTGAAACAAGTCGTTCTCAGATTTTACCCTCATGACCTCATGTGGGAGGTTAGCGCCGCCCCCAGTTTTGGTTGTAACAGGAGTGCCACATCCATTTCCGGAGGGGGGTGTGATCAGGGGCGGTATCAGACAGATCAGTAACATTTAAAGCCACAGACACAGAAACAGCTCATTCTGAGAAGGGATGAAATAGAGGAGTTTTTAGACATACAAAAATCCAATACTAGAGTGTTTTTTCAGCAACAAACTTCACAGGCATGTTTTGGGGACCTCTGAGACCAATATAAACTTGTCTTGAAAGGGTAAAATATGTCCCCTTTAAGTAGGTAGGGTTGTTTAAGGGGCCTGTGCAGTGCTTGTAAATTCTGACTGAAACGAAAGTAATATCATGTGTTACAATTGCAAAGCGCTTCCCATGATAAATACACCTTATTGGCATTTTTTGTGTTTATATATTCAACTGATGATTCATAGACAAAAAACATTATTTCAATTTAATTTGAATCAACTTTTATTTTCCTTAAGTCACATTTGCCAATAAAGCAGAAACAACAGTCTGTTTTTTTTTGTTTGTTTGTTTGTTTGTTGGTTGGTTTGTTTTTTTACCTGTATGATATGAGAAATGCAAGAAAAAATGTAACTTTACACAAGGTTATAATTTATTTTTGACAAAATTTAATTCAAAACATTTTAAAATTATTTCAACAGATTTCACTGCCTAGTAAAATGAAAACCATTCACTATAGTGTATTAATTCTGACCCCACAGTGAGAGTGGAGTACCATGTTAGGAGAGGAGAAAGACATATTAGGGTAAGCTTAAAAAGAATAAACAAAGCAACATGACAGACATGCTGCTCCTGTGTCTTCCACAACCTTGAGGAGATACGGATTTTATTTCATGTTCATCTTCTGTTATTATCTCGGTGATTCCCAACCTTTTATCCTTGAAGCCCTGCCTACTTGTGTCTAAGAAAAGCTGGGCCTGCACAAGACCCACACAAAATAATTCAAAATCTGTTGCTGTCAAAAATCCAACCTAATTAAAATTGGTGAAAATTGGGAATCCAAGCTCTTTTTAGTAATCAAGGTCATTTGGCTCAGCTCTCCAAGAAGTGCCAGCTCTCTGGGCTCTCAAATGACTTTCAATTTGGGTACAATTTTGGCTTCTTTTGACCTGCTAGATTGAATATGCTGATATGTGTATGTATAGATATGTACAAACACATATATTGTTACTTGTGTATACTCCCAGAGTCCCAAAGTTGTTAGAGCCACCTTTCCAAAGTGTGCAGTTTTTTTCTCTCTTTAACTTCACATTAAACTATAAATATTAGTAATATTCTTTAGATGTGTAATGTTACCTGGAATTTCAGATGCTCTTTCACATCAGTACCATGCAAACTGTGTCTTTACTTATAATCTGGTCTTGGTTCTTCTACAAGTAAAGGTGTACACATGTAAAGATGGAAATAATATTGTTATAATTGTTATTTTGTTATTATTTGAACTACTATTTTTATTTTATTGCATGTACCTATTGTTGCACATTTTAATTCATGATTTTTTAGCTTTTTCCCTCTCCTGTTTAGCTGTTGTAATGACCAAATTTTCCCCAATGGGGGATCAATAAAGTGTTATCTTACAAGAAGAAGAATAGAAAATGGTTCTCAAACAGGATCTGGGTCACATTATCTGCGTAAAAGAGCCAGTTCTTTATACTTGCTTGCTCAAGAATGACACATCACTATAAAATTGTTTCTTTGTTATAACCCTAAAACATAATTCTACACGTTTTTCTCTCATTTATGCAATAAAGAGTATATAAATTAAGAGTATACCCACTTTTGCATGCACCACTGAGCTGTAGCAAATACTATCTTCCATGGTTAAGCTAATGTTGCTACCTTGGATCTAGCAGAAGTTCCATTTCAACAAAATAAAAGCAGTGCTTTTATCTGGACTTAAAGTATATTACCCTTAGCTTCAGATAGGACAATGAACAAAGTGAATTACAAAGCACAGCTTCCTGGAAAAATCTCTTAGCTTAATTGTTAGCCTTAGCTGGATTACTCACACAGAGAAAGCAACTAAGCTGAAACTCCTGGAAAGTGTGAATGCTGTCACATTAACTCGGGATCACTGAACCTCAGTAAGTGAGTTTTGTACATGCGCTCCTGCATATTTCTTGATGTATAATTGTGTTTGCACACCAAAATAAGCAATTTGGGGGTATGCCCTACCTGTTGGTCATGGTTTTAGACCACACTGGTGTAAAAGTGAAGCAGTCATTTCAATAATAAACCTAAAAGTAAAGATCATGAAGGAAATCTCTTGGCTTTCACTGGCCAATTCCTTATCTTCACCTAATTGCTGAAGCGCAGAGCCCTCGTGGACCTTAATGCAATCAGATGTTCAGAGCGTGATGCGACACGTTTCAATGTCATCACACATAGCCTGGTAACGAAATGCACCAATAAATACATAATTAGATAAAAATCTCACATCATGTATATGTTTGCATTCAGTCCAATACAGAGTACAAGTGTTTCAGCAAACATTAAAAAGCTATATTAGTTTTAACCCACAAGGACCCACCTTAACACAGGTGTCACATGATCTTTAAAGGTTAATTTATGAAGTCCCTGAGTGAAACACACTGAACATTCTGATCATGTCATATGGCTGGCCCATTAGGGGTGCTAAAGGTGAGAACTCTCTTAGGCTCATCCAAACAGGGGGCCCATTGAGGTCAGCAAAACCATGATGCATTCTAAAGTTAAGCTGTGATAATCATATTTTTTATTTTTGAAAAATATGTATAAGTACATAAATGGGTTGAATGTGGCAAAATGATGCAAAAATGGCCTGATATGGTAAACAGGGCTAAACATTGACAAAAATGGGTTAAACGTGGAAACAAATGGAATAGAAGTAGGAAAAAAACTGGCAAAAAGGAATTGAAACAGTGGTGAAAGTGTTCAGAAGAGGAAAATGGGATTAAATTGGTAAACATTTTCTACAAGAAAAAGCTAAACAACACGGGGGCAAAAGGGTGGAAAATGTTGAAAAATGGTGAAAGGGTGGCAAAAAAGGGTGAAAATGGACCAAAATGGGTTAAAGAGGCAAAATGGGCAACACAGTGGCAAAAATGGGTTAAAATAGCCAGATAAACCAGTATAAACAGGTTAAAAAGTGGCAAAAATGAGTTCATATTGGAAAAGAAGAGCTAAATGTAGCATACAGTCACAGAATTTTAATTTTAAGATGGGCAAAAAATGGGTTACAGAAATGCAAAAAGGGGTAAAATGGCTGGAAAATGTTAAAAAGCAGTTAAAAAGTGACAAAAAATTGGTACAAAGTAGCAAAAAGTTGCAAAAATGACCGGATGACATTGAAAAATTGTGTTCAAAAGTGGCAAAAATGAGCAGGAACAGTGGTGAAAAGGGGGTAAAAGCCCACATTCTATGAATCCAGCGCACATGCATTGATGTCATAAACAAATCATGACTTGGGGGGGCCCATTCACTTTGTTTCTGTGTTGGAAATAACAAAAAATGACTGTTTTTGTTAAAACTAAATGATTTTGACCTATGCTGTATGAATACAAATGAAAATATATAGACAGCGTTGTGCCCCCAATAATTTTTCTCTCAGGAGAAGTGGGTGTGGGTCCTTATGGATCCTTAACATGATTAAATACTGCATTAATGAGGCCTATGTTTGTTTTTTTATTTAATGGGGGACAGAATCACATCCTTTTTGTAGACACATTTGTAATGAACTCTGGGTAACTACCCCTGGAAAGTCGGCAGCAATGCAGACTCATAGAAAGTAATATGCCAACACCATAGCCCGGGCCGGAGTGGGATTCATTTTCAGCTCAGACCAGTCCACTTTAGATCGCAACCTTTCCCTAACGTGATTCAATTGTGGATAAAGTATATTAAATATCTTAATGTTCAACGAGGCTATTAATAGTTTTTAAAAAAGCAATAAAGTTTACTTTTAGCATTCAGGTGGATATATTCTGTAACCAATTTAACCATGTGTAATTGTTCACACAGGACAACAGCTAGCCTGTGCTCAATACTTGGGCCCAGTACTGCTGCTGATACAAAAATTAAGTTTAAAACTATGAAATATTTTCTCTAGTCGAAGAGAGTCAGTTCCCACGATTAGAAAAGATTCAAATCTATCATTCTTTTCATAATTTTGACTGTTTCATTATCATAGCCTTCTATGCCACTCGATTCCTAAGTACAGGTTTTATAGCTTTACGAGTCTTCTGTTTTAAAACTGTTAAAAACCTTTCTTTCCAATCATTTGTTAGTCAAGTTAAATTTATTTACATATCATGTCAATAAAATACTCTTTTTTACATTAACATTGACTGAGTCTTACCTTTCCATTCTTATGGCTTGTTCTTATTTGTAGTGAAAGGCTTTTCTTTTCAGCAGCAAACTGGTGGAGGAGCTGCAGGGTTTAACACTTACCCGCACATTCCACATAGAACAGCTGAGCTGCGCTTCGCAGTGCCACAGTTTTGCTCCAACCTAAGGTGAGCAACCTTGCCCACTGGAAGCGTGTCTAGAGCGCCGCACTGCGGCCTGCAGCCCTGATCAGAGGGCAGAGATCACAGGAGAACTGCAAGCTTTCTGATCGATGGGAATTGACACGGTTTAGCAGCGGCCAGTGCTGAAAATACATAGCGCAGAGTGGCGATTCAGGGATGTGGCGGTGCCTGCTCTGATTAAGTAGTGATTTGCTCTGCAGTGCGATTCACCAGTGGATCGCAACGAAGCCGCTGTATGTGGAAATTGGAGGTTAGTTCTTGTAACATAGCTGTTAGAACTTATTTGTGTTGTGTACCTATACGTTTTTGTATGGGCTATAAAATCATATAATTCATTGGTCTGATGCACAAACTTGGACAGTGGTTTGTACAGTTTATGCTGTGTTATGTGTTGAACATCTGGTTCTGCTAGCTTACCTGTGTCATCTCCACCTTGCGCCTTCACATCACACTGTGTGTGTGTGTTAACAAAAATTAATTTGCATATTTGGCCGAGTAAATTTCTGATGATCTCTGTTTTTTACGTCTTTGCCGAATCCGCTGTAGTTACTATCCATTTTCCTGTCTTCATTATAACTTTGACTGTCTTGGGCCACTGACATGGTAAACGTGGAACTGCTCCACAACACCAACCGGGGGGGTGTAAGTCGTACAGTAGTTGTCATAGAGCAGCCCGGCCCACCGGGATCTCTCCCAGTTGTCCAGGTTAGCCACTCCAGGCCTGACCATAGCACCGCACTCTTGGTGACTTAACAGTCCGGGCCTTTGCCCAACGGAGTCATCTGAATTTTTTGCACATTAGAAAAGAAAATCAAGCTCATGCTGTTCTAATCATGTTTGCACAATGTCACCATAATTTTCGTCCATCCTATATTTTTTCGGAACAGGTGCAGTTTTATGTGAAATATTGCATTAGTCCAATTCATTTAAATGGGTGTTGGATGTTTTAAATCAGTGCCTGCTGCTTTATTCTAGCTTGCTCCCCCCTACCTCTGTCTCTCTCCTTCCTTTTTCATACAAGTAATCTGTCACTACTGAAAGAAAATCCCCAATTTCCTTTCTCTTCTGTTGCCACAAAAAAAAAAAAGAAAAGAAAAAGTAAAAAAGAAGCACTGTGAAGCATCTGCACTGTTTGCCTTTTGTTTCCTGTATGCACGTTGGGACACAGTGGTGTGAAGGTAAACACAGTTGTACCAGTGCGTGCACATTAGGAGCATATTGAGCTGGTGAGATGACAGAGGATGGCATTGCACTGTAGAATTATCCACTTTGTGATAGATTTTGTATGAAAGGGACAAAGCGCCATGGTGAAACATAACTATAAAAGCTCATGTTGTTTTGTTTTTCATTAAATCAGCTGTGCAGTTCTTCCAAATACCCACAATTATTATGCACAGCATTTTTGTGATTTTCTATGCCTCTGCCCAGGTTTTCGTCCAAACATGAGCACATTACAGAGCTGTAGTTTTCTATGTCTGTTAGTGTGGTTATCATGATGTAGAGTTACAGATTATGGGCCACAAACTAGCCTGTGCAATGACAGTAGAGTCTACACATTCAAAAGCAGAGGTTCTGTTGCTAGAGTATGTCGTTACAAGTGGAACAAAGGGTTTTGCTTAGTTGGTAATGCATGAATGTAACAAGTTACTTTTGTCAGTATGTAATGCAGAAATCTATCAACTTAGATTTAACAGTAGCTTTAAAAAGCTGAGACAAGAGGGCACAAGGTTATAGACAACAACGGGCTCATGTATAGTATGTCAACTGCAGATTATTTTGCCTTTTTTGTGGTTGATTTCTCATTCATTTCAACTGTTTACTTTTCATCAGTGGCGCTGTAGTAGTTCTGTGACCCCCCAATGAGATGTAATGTTGAAATAGTGATGATTCATGATCCTGAGTCCATACGTTGTGTTGTATTTTGAAGTTGACTGGATATTTTTGCACACTTTTCCAGCTGTTTGGATCAATCTACTCTACATAGGTTTGGTAGAGGCTGATGCTGAAAATAGTCCTGGCACATATCTCCTGTGCAGTGGTGCAAAGTGGCTCTTCTGAGGTGTGCCAGAGACAGTCTGGAAAGGGAGTGAATTGCTCTGCAGTGTGCTTTGTGAGCGGATTGCAGTGCAGGTGGAGGATATCAATCACAAACGTCACTCTTATCCTTCATTAAATCAAAACGGATTAGTTCTAAGCCCAACCCTCCTGAATACAGTAGGTGCTGGTGTTTTTTTAAATTCTGCTGTGGCTTCATTTTCAACACCAGAAGTTTCTGCTTGGGCCTGACAGGCCAGTCCTCTGTGGAAGTTTTTTCTCTGCAGTTTTAAAGCTCCTGTGAGGAGTTACGTGGTAGTCCTGAAATAGACTACAGGCAGTGTCTATCTATCTATCTATCTGTCATTCTATTTCCTGCATTTGATCTTCAAATAACAGCATCAACACAACTGTTCTTTTTCTGTGTGGTAATTTATAATCCGTAGCTTTCAATCACAGCACAGTGCAAAGAACAAAAACAGCCTTGAGCAGCAGTACCTACCAGTATGGGTTTCCTAGGCAATGCATTGTGCCATTCCCAATTTCTAAGCATACGGAAGTCAAACTTTGGGTCCTTTGCTCATCCTAGTCTTATTGTACTCTTGTGAGGCCTGGATGTTGACTGATGACTAGAGGCGTAGCCTGGAATCCTTTGACAACCTTACACCACTTTAGCAAAACTCCCATGATTTTACCCTGACTTTGGAATTTTATCTGCACCTTTGAAATCGGAGGAAAAGTCGATGGGTGTAAGGCTGCCTTTAGTTGACATGCTCAGGTGACCGTGGAAGGGAAGGGTCAGCTGCTGGAAATAGCTGACCCTCTATGGCTATCATAGCCTGTACCAGACATTTGGGATGGCACGAGCAACTGGAGGGGTCAGCTGGAAAGATACCTGGAGAGATGGGGCATAGGTCTGGCGCAGGCCTGGATGATGGCCATCAGGAGGCCAGAGCAGTACCAGAGTGACAAGACAAAATGAGATAGTAAGTATGAGTAGCTCTGGTAGTTTATTAACTCATTGAGTGCCATTGATGTATATATGCGCGTCATTTAAAAGCCAACACTTGTTTTTTTTTTTTTGGCGGCTGGCACAAGGGGGCGCTGGAAGAAACTCTAAACTTTTGCATGAGAAATCGGTTACTCACTGAAACTGACAGCCAATCCAGCGATCAGTGCTTTCATTCATGTCCCTCGGCCGGCCAAGAGGCTACAGAATGCCGCAAGGTCTCCCCCCGTGTGTCGGAGAGAAAAGGCACCCGCTATCCAGCTGGATGCATACAGCGACGACACTTCAGAGACTGACTTTTCCGACCTAGACTCTGAGGAATGGCTGCCGACTGGGCAGAGCGGATCTTGTGCTCCGTTCAAAAGCGATGGAGGTAAGTTAATGTTAGGAACCCACTGATTATTCAGCCAAATTTATTGAATGAAACCATCACTCGTGCTCCTGCTCTGTGATTTCAGAAGCAGACTTGAGAGAAGAGTAAGCCCCATGCAGTTCTACAACACCGTCTGTTGGCAGAAAAAGAGGTAAGAACAAAAAATTTCTATATTATAGATAATATATATATATATATATACATATAAAATCTATATAACATGTTTTATATTATATGACTTCTATAATTTGCAGGCAGTGCCAGGGGAAACGCAAGTAAGAGAGGATGTGGGCATATCGGGGGTCCCATGGTGGCCGTCCAGTTGTATTGTGCTGTATTTTGCATTTATTTTTATGTATTTTATTTTACAATAAAATAACATTTGCAATACAATTTTCAGATGTCTTTTATGCCATTGAAGACAAAATAATAACATTCAAATCACTGTTTTGCTTGACAGACTCTTTTTCACAAAAATGTATTTTTCTCAGCTTTCTAGAAAAAAAGTGGTCTTTTTGTGAAACTAGCCTCTATTCAACTTCAGATAAATCAAGAACGGAAAAAGTGGCAAACAAACTTTTTTTTTTTTTTTTGGCTTGATGAAATAGAGAGTTTGTTCTTTCATTTGAGCTATTTGGTGTTTTCAGAGTCATAGTACAAAATATTTTGTGGGTCTTGAAAGATGACTCAAAATGGCCAAAAATGCTGTCACAAGCCACTTTCCATTTTATAAAAGGGCTAGCACTGAGTTAATGGTAGAACTTCTTGGTGGATAAAACTCATGCCAAGGCCAGTCGGGAAAAGTGCAAAAACATCTTCTCTACCAAGAGAAGCTTTAGAGTGTCTCAATGCTCTTGTTTAATAAGAAATGTGCTCCACTTCTGATAAAATTGTGCCATGCTATAGCTACATCCTAGCTAATTGCTACATTGGTGGCAGCCTTTGCATATACCAGCTTATAGTACAATTAATTCCCATCTGTAACTATCACAAACTCATGCTTATGCAGGTCTGACATAGAATTAAAAGATGTTTTCTGTCATGGAAAGCTTTCAGCATTGTTCATTTTTCTTTATTTGATACAGAAATGTGGTCCACTCTGATAAAACTACTACAATACTATAGCTCCATGTGAGCTAAACGCTACATCAGTGGCAGCCATTAATATCGACTTCTATAGTAGTGCAACTAGTAGTGCCCTTTCTACTCCTTAACCCTTCCCCTTTCTCTACCCCTTCCACTTGCCCTTGAAACAGAGTGGTAAGAGGTAGGGGTGAAAACCATCCCTTAAAGAATGAGACACCACTTGATTTCTGTTCATCATCACACATTGCTGATCAACAGTGGTGCGGAGGTGACAATAAAGCTTCGACCATCTTGTTCATACTATCGATCTGCATGTTTATCTTCTCCATTTATGTACAGTTAATAGCCCTCGTTTACATGTGTACATATTTAAAATACAATAAACTCCCATCTCTAGAAGTTAAAGACTGAATATATGAGAAAACCTCAACTGTTTTTTCACTAATCATTTATAAATGCTGAAAATATTTACATTCACAGGCCTCCTAAGTTGTCCGTTGTGTCATTTCACAAGTGAACGCAGTGTATGGTGGGAAACTAATCATACCCCTTGGTTTCAAGTGTGGTCCTGAAAAATCTCCGTTTTGAGGGCTATGTAGCCCTTGGCCCTACCTCTTGATTCTAAAGAGAACTGGGACACTCCTTCACCTGATGTAAATGTGCAAAACCAAGGGGAAAGGCTAAGATAAGGGCTCAGGGGTAGAAATGGGATTCACCCTATATCTACCCCCTTGTTCTCATTAAATGACGCTGATTGGTCAGGTCCTTTTTTAGACTTTAGACCTTTTTTAGCTCTGTGAGATGGATCTGCCTAATGACAGACATGGAATCTGGTCAATCTGTCAGCTTTGCAAGCTTAAGTTCTTAGATCTAAACACATCTTAATTTGAAAAAAAATGACAATGTTTATTGTAAAGAGAAAAACAAAGTGATTGCATAGAGGCATTTATGCTGCATCCTTAAAATAGCCTTATTTAAAAATTCTGAGACCACAGTGTCTGATTTTCTTCCTGCTTGCTGTTAGTCATTCATTATTTCTGTCTTTGCATTCAAAGTAAATACGGTTATGTTCACAAACACATACACAGATGCAAAAGGGGAGGGTTGAGAAAAAAGTTGACTCATCTTATTCCTAATTTCCTACCGGCGATGGAGGCAGCGCCCAAGTGACTGAATTTGTTTTTCTAGACTGTCGTCTTTTCAGTTTGGATTGAGGTGAGAGGAAAGGCAAGAGGACATGCAGGAGCCTGGGAGCTGTCAGACACCTCCTCTGTCATCGCCCGTGTGTCGCCTGTTTTCAACACCAGCACTTTCACACATTCAACACAAGCCCATGTAAAGGTAAGCAGAATCCAGCTTTAAGAGCATACAACAAACCCTCAGATTGCAGCTCTTTGTTGATGACACCATATAAAGTAGGATCTCCTATCTTAATCAAATGGTCCATAGTTGCTATTGAAAATATTTGATTTAAGAGATCCCCCTACTTCACTGCTACTTGAATGATCTGCAACCTAAAAGACCCTGGACAAGGTCATTCTCAGTCAGACAGAAGGGAAGAATAAGGAACAGAAAGAGGAAACAGTTAAGACATGCTGCTATCCAAAGTTGATGTACTTTATGAATGCTTCTTGAGCTCTGTACAGAGCATTCACATGAGACAAACTAGACCCGAGCAGAGTATGGATTGCCTAGTGTTAGTACACCCTAAAGCATGATTTATGCCTCTATGTCGCGTCGTTGACCATTTAAAGTTCTGCGTCAAGGGAACGTGTGGCTGAGTGTGTGTGTGGCTGAGTGTGTGTGTGGTTTCAGATGGGTCACATCCGAATCCTTGTTTATCTTCCAGTCATGGCGACCGAGGTGGAGTGGGTGTGTTTGGAGTTGGAGCTCATCAATATCGACAAACAAATTCTTTTGTTGCAAATGTTGAAGCACAGGCGACAGGGAAGATGTTTGCGGAGGTAGTCTGTACGATCACTAAACGAGTCGAGGCTGAGAACGGTTGAATTTACCACACTGGTTCGCCCACTGAGGGACCTGGATGAAGAAATGACGGTTTGAGCGGACCAATCACAGATCTTGCAGTGTGCGTCACCAAGACGCATAGTTAGGATGTTTTGGAGGTGCGTGTCAGGCTACGGCGAAGGGGTTCCCGTTGACGCAGAGGGCTACGCATAGCTACACCGTCGATGCGACGCAGAAGCATAAATCAGGCTTAAGACAGAAGCTTGTCAACCAAAAGCTTGTCACCCACACATCTTAAGGTCTGAAGTCACTCTTTTGAAGACAAGGGGCTGCATCTACTAAAGATTTGCGTGTATAAAAACATGTGCAAACTCATTGCACATGCAAAAAAAAGTACAAACTGATTTACTACCAGTGCGCGCTAAGGGTTGCGTCTTTCAAAGGTGCAAAACAGCGCGGCTGCATCCAGTTAGTATGTTCGCCACAATGAATACGCAATATGGGGTGTTTACACTCAATTGTTCGTGTACTGGGAGGAGAAAATGTAAATTTATTATTTTAGCGCACGCAAAGCGATTTATCAAACCTGAAAGCAGTTTTGCTCATAGAAACTGCATCCATATTTAACAGGTCTCGAAGGGAGGTGCAAACTGTTTGTGCAACTGTTGTATGCGTAATTGCGCACACATGGCTGCGGTTATTGTGGAAAGAAGGAGACATACAACGACTAAAGAAGACGCAGAGAACGCATTTTTCACCCTTGTGTGAACATTTTTGGAATGAATGAGGAAACAGTCATTATAACATATAGCCTAGCCAGCCTTGCCATTTTGGAGCTGTAGGACGAACTCAGAGCAGATTTGGAGCCAGCCACGTGAAGGATTTACGCAATACTTGCAATGACAAAACTCCTTGCAAGTTTACATTTTTTTGCATCTGGGTCATTCCAGCGTACAGTAGCTATCACAGCTGGGATCTCCCAATCCTGTTTTTCTGATGTTCTGTGTGAAGTTGTAACACTTAACTTTTCTCAAGCTAGCTTAAACTCACACAAGGGGAACTTTTAAGGAAAATAGAAAACCTTTTCAAGTAAAGAATATATCAAAATGCAATAAACAACAATTCTGAACAAATATAATCAACAAATATCTCAAGAGAACGTAATGAGTTTAAAATGCTTCCCATTTAATTAACACCTCCCCAGAACATAAGCGCACGTTGTGTGTAAACTTAAATGAAAAGTAGGTCACAACAAAATTAAAGATTTTATCTCAGTCTTTTTAATTTATTAATAATAAACTAAAAGTCCAAATCTAACAAAAATAGCAACCTTGTTCTTATCTGAGCACTTTTAAGTGTCTTTTAAGTTTTTTTTCCAAATGTCTATGACGCACATAAACGCAAACGCAAAAGTCTATAATCTACCAGTCTCCTCAGAAAAACCCCACAGTAACTGGGAAAACTCTTTTTCTTCTCCCCAACTCCCCGAGGGCTTCTTTGCTGTGGCTCATTTAAGTGTTTGGCTTCATCCATCAACTCCTCTAACTCTGTAAGGTCGAATTTTATTTTGCATGTTCGGCTTTAAAGCTGCAAACCATGAAACACGCAAAATCCTCATTTAAATAGGCGTGTCTCCAACACATTTGCACCTCTTGTCTTTTGCTTGTTCACTCTTAGTAAATCACCCGCAAACCCCAGTCCAACCCAAAATGCAAAATTCTAGATTGCGCACGCAAATTGGGATCTTAGTAGATCTGGCCCATAGTGTCCACATCCTGTCCAGAGAAAAACTGAAAGAAATCGATTTATATTAAACTTGTACAACTACCCCTGAACTGAGGCAGTTATCAGTGTATATGTAATGCAGTTTTGATTTCTATGTGTGGACTATTTAAAGCACACCCACCACGACCTCCAGGTGATGAAGGACAGCTGAGCATACTCATTACAGATGAGCATCAAATAAAACTTTGAGACGTTAAATGCTCAAGTTAGCTGGCTTAGATGTGTAGCTGAGATGTGGTCATTGTGAGTTATGTAATAAGCCTGCTACATCAGCGATGGTGTCATTCCCCTGATGAAAAACAACATAATTTTTTGATAATAAATCAAGACATAGTGAAGCACATTTTATTATACTCAGTTTTACCATGATAATAGGTATGTTTAAATGTTCTCTTAATATTTCAATGTATTTATCACCTTTTTTGGCAATAACAGTGCTGCTTTTCCCATGATATTGAGGTAATTCCTCTGGAAAATAAGCAAAAATTGACTTTTTATCATTGGAAAATGGGGTGTCAAAACCTGTCAGTTTTGTCCTGTTTCTTTTTTAAGTCATATATATTGATCCGTCTAAGATTCAAAACACAGCATTTTTCAAAAGAGTCTGGCACGAGGCATACGACATTCATAAACACACGTGCACTTGGACATCTGTAAACATATGCAGGAAATAAGATAGCCTAGTGGTTTAAGGCCTGTCCCATGTGCGCGGGTGACCCGGATTCACGTCCGGCCTGTGGCTTCTTTCCTGCATGTCTCTCCGCCACCCTCTCGTCCCTGTTTCTGACTCTATCCACTGTCCTCCTGTCTAAATAAAATCATAAAAAAGCAAAAATATATTTCAAATGCATGTGCACTTGTGGATCTCAGTTGTTAATCAGTAACTCAAGAGGACTCGCTGGTGAAAGCAGTCCACCGTGGTGCTATTTCCAGAAGTTTTAAGAGATGATAAAATTTTAGAGTATAACATTATAGACTGCAATGTTTTTGATCATTTTTCAACTGAGAAATAGAGGTTATAACATATCTTATAAAATGGCTATTTTCAAGTCAAAGATCTCTGAAAGCTCACCAGTTATTTTTTAAACAGTTAGGGCCTGAGCATCGACCAAGGTTCAATGACCTAGGGTCGGCAAGGACCAAGGACCCCATTGTTTCTGAGTTTTTCAGCAATTCGGGGCCTGTTTTTGGGGCCTTAACGTGCCCCAAAACTCACCAATCTTTCCCCAAAATGTTCCCCCTGCGGAAATAGCTATTTAGTGGCAGAATGGTGGAAGTGCATTTCACAGGCGCCTCTGGGGGGCACCAAAAGTGAGACAGGGATAGGGTCAAAATATGGTGTTTTTTGGCCCTTTTTCACTGACCAACACTTTGCACATTTGAACAAAATTGTCACAGGGATTTAATCTGATTGACTCCAGAATTTTTTTTCTTAAACTAGACAACATTGAGACCCAAAGATGTGCGAACTGTGAGTTTTCACCTTAGGGTGGGGCCATTGTCGGAGTCAAAACTTAAACTTTGTTTTTGTCTATTTTCTGCTGTGAAATTTCACCAATATTGCCTTATAACTTTTTAGTGTTTATTTCAATCATCACCAAACCTCACAAAGGATAATCACACATTGGTCCTGAATACATCCATGCATTAATATCCGTACTTTCTCCTCTTCTACCAGTCAAACATTTGCTAGGCTGATTCTTGATGTGTTCTTTTATGTGTTGCCACCAAAAAATCAGCACCAGCACACTGTTCAACCCAGGCTTGTGATTTTTGGTGTGCATGTAGGTCATCACCAGACCTACAGAAAAGCCACTTCGACCCATGCCATAATCCCAACAGGAAGTCCACCAGCTTCACCAGAATTTCAAAATAATGCCTCTTTCTGGAAAATTATTCACTGAAAACTGATGTAACTATGAGGGAGATCATTCTATGGTCTTCAAAGTGTTATGGCAACACAGTATCACACTGAACATGCCCACATGAAAACAGCTCATTTTGGCGCCCTCTTCAGCCAACAGGAAGTAACGCAAATGACTTATTTCTGTATTCCTCTTAGTGTTTTGAACCTGTCATGCTCTGATTTTGACTGAAGTCCTCAATATATGTCCCAACATTGACATGTTTCAATAACGGATGCCCCAGTGGCATGGCGGCCAATTTTTATGCTTCGGCTTCAGACAGGAAGTGGGTGTAACTGTCATATGAAACATCTGATTTCATTTAAATTTCATACGTATGATCGGGGTATGCCCTCTCTACATTTAAATGTTCATTTCATGGTTTTGGCATAGCATCCCCTACTGTAAGATGCCAGCAGCACGATTTACAAGATAAATAGTCCTTCCCTTATCCCTCCCACATACCAGCATCCACCTTGGTATCTCTGCCTCCTACTGTTGAGGGGCAGTACTACCTCATAAACAAAGTGCCTTTTTGAAATGTAAGGACACACAAAGAAGGATCCACTCTCTCTGCTGTGCTGCAGCACAATGCACAGGTTTGCTAACACCCCACTACTACCACACACATAGGTGGCTGCGCCACACCCCATCTGGTGCAAGGGCCCTTAAGTGCTGCAGTCATAGTTGTTTTTGTTTTCCAGAGTTTGTACTGGTCAGGTAGTTGAACACTCTTACATTGTTGTGTTAAGACTAACAGCCAAATAATCATACTGCTCTCCTCTGTTTGATACTAATTGTCTTGAATTGAGTTTTAAAATCAAACCAACACTCAACAGTGTTCTTGGATGCATCATCACGGCCTAATGAGGAGTAAAATCTAGTTAGAAAGTGGCATTGCCGGCCTAGTCTGTTATGTATCCCAGCATATTCTGCACAGTGAAGAGGCATCTTGCATTGGAAGTTATGGGGGTGAATTTTTATTTGTGTCTAGTCACATGCAGTGCTGCCATGGCATCATATTTCTTAGAATTACATGCTGGTATATTGGTAACACCTGTTCATAGTAAGCATCTCAATGTTTGGTTGAAAATTAGGTCATAAAAGTGCATCTTTTACTCTCATTTTTAAGTAGAGAATAAGAAAGCCAAATCATATGACAGAAACACTGAAAGCAAAGGTCAAGCAGTGTTGGAATAAAGACAAACCTCAGTGTGATAGCTGAAAGTGGCCTAAATATAACTTTTGATTCAAACATCAAAAACTCATCAAACATTAGTGTAAAAGATAATGTAACAAATCAAATATGCCACAGCAAAAAAAATGTTGAAGTGGTCTCTCAACTTATTTGATTTTGCACTTTATGTTGAATTCACTGCATTCCCATACCCCTTTCTGTCAAGTTACACTTTGTGTTTTTTACTCTGGTGATTTAACTGTACACTGCACCTTAATGACTAATTGAATAGCAATAGATAATCTTGTTGGGGGTATTCAGGGTCACAAATACTCAATCCCTGAAGCACAGATGCAGCCTAAATGGAAGAGCAAAGTTAAGAACAGCCATTGTTAGACAGTTATCTGGTCTGAAAAGACAGATCATTCAGTGAGATCCATTCAAATCAATCTAATTAGGAATTGTGAGTTAAATTGTTTAATGATGAAGATGTTAGAAGACCTTTCAGCCACAACTCAACCCTGCTCAGTTCCTCCACTTTTTTATAAACCAGGAGCTATAAAAAGACAGATAATTTAAACTACCTGTGTCTATGACTATTGTATCCAGGTCAAAATAACTGGACCTCACTTTCCCTTTGCTCAACTCTCTCCATCATTCAACTGACTAATATGTCAGCATCCTTACAACTCTTTTCACTCCCATTCTGATTCTCTCAGTTAGCTTCTGATATAACTTGGTTAGATGTGAAAAGATAGACTACATATAAGCCCTAACATCTACTCGTACTTTTGCCTAATAATGCCATTTTATCATTTCGTTTTCTTCTTGTATCTTTACGGTGTATTTCATTTTAAAGTCTTTCTGTTTTATAATGCTCTTCATTTTATAAATGTTATGTTTTCAAGTCTGTAAAGCACTTTGAATTGCTTTGTGTATGAATGATGCTTTACAGAAAAACTTGCCATAACGTTCCCACTGACTACTGAAAAAAAAAAGTGAAAGTAAATTCAAGTTGAAATTACCATCCAGTCCTTGACTTTTTTATTCAATAAATTGGATAAATATCTGATAATTACAAACGATAGAAATCATAATAATGAATGCATTAGTTAGTTGAGATACGAAGGGCTACTTTACACAAAAAATTGAGTTCTCAAGGGATACCACTGACTGAAGTGCATGCATTTGTGAGAGCGTGGTTAATTAATGATAGTTCAGTATTCAGTACCATTGTAACCCTTATCTTCTAATTAAAAAAGAGAAGGGACGGCAGCGTCATGTATGATTGAACTGAAAACAGACCCAAAGGCTTTATGGATGGGCACCAGCAGCTCCTAATATCTGGCTCTTAAAGCTGGTGTCCCTCAGGGCGGTATGCTCAGCCCTCTAGAATACTCATTGAAAGGGCGAATAGGGGAAGCTTACAGCGGCTTGTACTTTATTGAAGACAAAATCATTTTTAGCCTGATTAACAAGACAACAACAGAATGAAAGAAAAGATTGAAGTCCTTTGTGCTGGGACAGCCACATCCATCTTAACATTGGCAAACTACAGCTTCTTATTGCTGACCATAGGAAGTATCAGAGACAACCATGGCCCGTATCACCATCAATGGAAACTACAATTAAGACAGACAGAAAATTCTGGTGTCACTTTATAAGTGTATGACATGATCTTGTTGATGCCATCATTAAAATGGCAAGACAATAGCTCTTCATTCACTACACGAAGAGCAGGCCCAATATGGTGGCCTCCAGGATATCCATTGACCCCAATGGTGCACCTCAGAGACTATCCAGACTGGCAGTGTCCCCACCTCAACAGTAATACTCTACACAGTATGGTGAAAACTAAATAGCACGTGATTGGGATTGAGTCGCCTCCCGAGGATGACCTCCACATCAGATGGTGTACCAAAAAGGCCAAAAGGATCATCCACCATTGGACAGACGGTAGGCGAGCATCCAGACCTACCACCCGGCTCGGTGTTAGCTTCACCCCAAGGGCCATGAGACTGATGAACCCTTGTTGAACCCTCAATCGCATTACCACGACACTTAAACGGATAGTTGGGTATTTTTGAAGCGGGGTTGTATGAGGTACTTGTCAGTAGTAAGTATATTAGCCACAGGATATGTCGGTCGGCTCAGCCCCTCTATGGAGAAACTGGCAAGACTGCAGTCACGGAAGCTAGGCTATACATGGTGGCAGACGGGTCCGTTTGCTCCATGTAACCCCACGAATTTTAAGATAAAATGAGCTTACAAACAATGTGAGGGTAAATGTACACTATGGAGCGAAAGTTCACAGCGCGTTACTTTCCGCTAGCAAGCCCCTTTGTATTAGCATTACTTGTTATTCGCAGAATAAAGCGACAACCCAAGGATTTTTAGACGTCAAATTTTGATGTGGCACTAAAGGCATGCCTTTTGGTATTGTAACTGAGCTAAAAACTTTTTCTTTAATGTCTTCAAGCACTACAACAAATTTAACGTAAATGAAGCTCACCCCTAGGGGGATTAATCCCAGAGAGATCCCTGGAAATAGCTATGTTGTCCCATTTCTAGACAAAAATCCAAAATGGCAGACTTCCTGTTGGTTTTACGATATTGGTCCAAGAGTTTTTTTTTGTAGAGCTGGACATGGTGCATATGACTTCCAAATTTCAAAACCTTTGGTTTAGCCTGTTGCAGTGGCTAAATTTTAAAAATTTTGTAAGGAGCGCCACTGAGAGGTTTAGTCATGCCCACCAATTAAACTTTTACTTTCTCTATTGGGCTTATGCCCAACAATAGTCATTACAGTTCAAGTATTTTCAATCCTAAATCAAACATTTTCTCTTTCATGGTAAATAATGGGGTGTCATGATGAATGCTGTCATTGCAGAATTTGAAACTCCACAAGGCAGCTTGAGGGCAACTTTAGGATGTCAGAACCATTACTGAGGAAGATTTGGATAACCTTGTAGAAAGTATACTTGTGTGTTAGAATTAACAGCCACTTTCAGTGTTGTGGTAAGACGTCAAACTAGCTATGCCGCAATGGCCGCACCTCCTGATTTAAGTAGCTGGGTTTAGCATTTTTTTTCATTAAGGACTTGCAAGTAGCTAACCAATTTCCATGTGGATTGGCTACATGCCCACTGAGTAGATAACTTGAGAGTTGCACTTGGAAATGTCTGCTTTGACTATTTATTATTATTTTTTTATCATCCAAAAAAAATACAAAATAAAAAATGGAGTTCCTGTTGGTTTAATATCATGGGCCAAAGAGGGTTTTTTATAGAGTCAGGCATGGTGCAGGTGACTGCCAAATTTCAAAGCCATGGTTTTAACTTGCTTTGAGGGCTGAATTTTTAAAAAAAAATTAGGGGGCGCCACTGAGCAGTTAAGCCACGCTCACCAGCAAAACTCATAATAAACGTTGACTTTCCCCCCTGGGCTAACACGTACCAATAGTCATGACAGTTTGTGTGTTTTGAATCCCTAAATAATGGGATGGTAAGATAAATGCAGCTGTTGCAGAACTTCAGAAGATAGCATGAGTACAACTCCAGGATGTTAGAACCAATATTGAGGAAGATTTGGATAACCTTGCAGAAACTATACGTGTGTTAGTCAAGACATCAAACTTTGCTGTGCCACAATGGCCACGCCAACTTAGTTAAGTTCCTGAACTGAATAGTGTTCATTTATGAAGGTCCTTTCAAGTAGTTAACCAATTTTCAAGTGATCAGCTACATGCTTTTTGAGTAGTTAATCCAAGAGTTACACTTAGAAATGTCTGTTTTGACTATTCTTTTTGAGCAAAAATCAAAAATGGTGAACTTCCTGTTGGTTTTATATTGTGGGCCAAGGAGGTTTTTTATAGATCCAGGCATGGTCGATATGGCTGTCAAATGTCAAAATCCTAGGTTTAACCTGCTGCAGGGGCTAAATCTTTAAAATTTTGTCGCAGGTGCCAGACAGCAGTTTAGCCATGCCCACCAATAAAACTTGTTTGAAACTTTTAAAATTTTCCACTTTGCTTTGTCTATCAACATATATGACAGTACCAGATTTTTAAAAGGCCTTGGAGCTCTGCAAAGTAGCTTGTGGACAACTTTAGGATGCTAGAACCAGTATTGAGAAAGATTTGGATAACCTTGTAAAGACTATACTTGGCTACGCCTACTGACTTGAGGACCTGAACTGAAAAGCATTTTTTCATTACAAGTAGTTAACCAATTTTCAAATAGATTGGCTACATGCCCTTTAAGTAGATAACTTGAGAGTTGCACTTAGAAATGTCCCCTCTGACCGTTTTTTGGTGGACTTCCTGTTTGTCTTATCCATTTATGTCTTATGTCTTGCAATAATAGTGGCAGTTTGAGTGTTTTGTATCCCTAAAGAAACCTGTTTCCTCTTTCATATAATGTGTTGATAATGTGCTGCCTTGATGACTGAGTCTTCATGTATTTCTGGGCCCACTGCAACCGTTTCTGCTTGTGAGCATTGGATAGGGCAGCTGAATAGTAGGTTTATACATGACCGCAAGCCTCTGGAGGATCCTACACCTTGACGTTGGTGGGACTCCCAAGGCACCAGCAGCTTCAAATACCTGTTTGCTGCTTTGTAATGGCATTTTAGCATCTGCTCTCTTAACCCGATGAATTTGTCCGTCAGAAACCTTCCTCATTACGCCTTTATCTGCACGAACCCGTCTGTGCTCTGAATCAGCCACAAATTTCTTCACAGTATGATGATCATGCTTACTTTTTCATGAAACATCTAATGTTTTCATTCCTTGTCCAAGGAATTACACTATTTGACACTTTTCGGCTGCAGAAAGATTCTTTTCCATTCCCATATTGCTTGAAACCTGTGGCCTGCTTAATAATGTGGAACAGTGCATTTGGAGGTTTTTATTGATAAAAAAAATAATGGTTATCATTATGAAGTTTGTTCAAAAACACTTGAATTATGCTCTAACAACTGATGACTTAAAAACTATTTTGTCATTTGTATTAATATTTAGGAAAATAAGAGTAAAATGTCATCTGCATAATAATGTGGAACCCGGTGTAAAGATAAAAGAAACACACTCAACAAAGATTAAAAAAAAAAGATTAAGTCACCCTAAACAAATCAAGAGAGGCTCTTTGCCAACCTTTGAGCAACCTCTGCACTCCCAATATCATTAACCTGTCAACAGATAACACTTACATATACCTTGACGCAAGCCATTTGTTCTTACCATCTGTACACCTGGGAGTGCCGAAATAAGATTATTAAGTAGTAGCACTAGAACGCATCACCAAAGTGCTACCTCCATCCTTGTGTGACTCAGCAAAGGGCAACAATGGCGTTGATCACTTAAACCTAAGGCCTTCCAAGAACAGGGCTCAGAACTTGTTTACACCAGGAATTAATATGCTAACTAGGTGATCCGATCACAGGTGAAGAGCTCGAAGTATGGCAGTTCAAACCTGACACTAGAGAGTATCTACATGTGAACCTCTAGTGACACTTGATCAGCTTTCATTTCACAACTTGTGTCTTCAAAGTAATTAACAGTTAACTGACTAAAGTGTGATGCAATTACGTGAGCATTTTGCTATCATAAAGCCTAATTTGAGGATTTTAGTCATGCTTTGCATGGTGAAATATAAAACTTTAAATTCAGCAAGCATACACACAACACAAGAATACTGTTCTCTTCCTCCAAGAAGAGATGTATATAGTTTAAGTTGACAGTGGTTACAGTTTCTAGGAGTTTCTGGTTCATAAGGACTTTTTGCACACTGAGTCCGTTATTGTTGGATTCATATTTTGGGTCAGTAATATTATGAGAAATGTCACGTATTAAACCTTGCAGGCTGACTCTGGCTTTTTTGTTTGTATTCACTGTGAAAATTTGTAGAATGTGGCAGGTGGTTTCATGCGGCATAGAAAAAAAAGCAGTAATGAAGATTCAGTGAATCTTTTACTCCTTGAAAAACACTTATTGTAAGATCTTCACTCAGCCCCTTTCTAACGTGGCTGTGAGTATACATTTTTATCTGTTTGATTTTTGTTATAAGACTTGATGTAAAGGTCTTTATTTTATGTCATAGTTGATAGCCACATAAGACATTGGAAAATCACAGTAATTTAAGTGAGGTTTCAGTGTAAAGGAGTGCGTGAGAAAGAGTGAGAAGGGGGCTCTAGCTACTATTCTGAATAATCAGCCACCCATTTTAATGACTTGGCAAGTGCCATTCTCCAGCAACAAACTTGTTCTACAGGAAACAATGATGGATGCCAGTTCCAATGTCAGTGTGCAACATTGATTAATACAACAGTTTTTTGTTGTGTTTTCTTTAAATGTGCTTCAACTATGATTAAAACCTGAATAAAGGCCTTTGCCTTCAAGCTTTTGAGTCCATTGTTTTTGTAGGTTTTTTTTGGGGGGGGGGGGGCAGTACTCTGTCAAACACTTGAACCTTGCACACTGAGTCGGACACGTTTTATTTACATTCACTGTGAAAATTTGTTGAATGTTGCTAATTGTTTCATACTGCAAAGAGAAAAAAGAGTTAAGATAACTTTGTGCGTCTTTGACTCCTTCCAAATAACACCCTCACTGGGTCCATCCATACTGACTAGGGTGGCCAGGTCCCAACACAGGAGATGTGGGACAAGGATGTTGTGGGATGCCAATGCATCATCATCCAGTATAACTTCAAAAGATCAACATTTCTATTCAGTCCCTTTTCTAACCTGTATGAATGGAGGGTTGCACAGTGTGGTAAGTGCTGGTTAATTCAGCTGCTGTTACCTAATGTGTATTTGAATCTTGTTTGGGTTTTAGCAGGAACAGGGAAACCTCCTTTTGAGCTACACGTTTTTTGTGGGTTTCACATTTTCAAGTTTTATTCACCTCTGTGTGAAACAGAAAAATGACTCAGACAAACTTCACAAGAAAGAGCCAAATGCTGTTGTTTTGATGTGTGAAACACATTCATCAGTGCAACTGGTGAGTATGACAAGTGTGTAAGAAGAGGTTATAAATTGATGGCTTTCACAGTTGAGGTCCCTTCATGTTTAATTTTTGTAAATGTGCAAGCTGTAACAACAGCTCCAGCACAGCTCTCATGCAGATAAGTTACTACATCAAAGCATTTGTATGCTTTTGTGTTTTGTTGCTGGTAATTGCAAGTCATTAGCAAGTAATGGCTATTAAAAGCATATGTCTGGAACTCTGCTGCTAGTTTTAAAGATGCATACTGAAACTTTTCAAACTGAGATAAAATCCTGCCTCCTCTGCTTTAGAGAGCTTATTGAATTAAAAGCAAAGATGACCTGGGTGCTTTTATTGTGAAATGCTGTTTTTCCCACATGAAGTAAAGTACTTCCTGGGCTCTACTAGGCTATAGAACAAAGACTGGCAATACATAAAAAAAAAAAACTGAGATGAGGTCAAATCCTTCATAGCACAGACCAATAACCTTGTAGCGCATGTGGGCAAGTCCCACAGGGAGGTCCACAGTTCTTATTTTGCTGTTGAGAAGTTCACACAAGAGCCCTGGGGCATTTGACAATTTCACAGTGGGAAAGCTCTAAGCACTAACGCACTTACCTGGAACACTCCTCCAAGTCCGTAGGTCTGTGAGTGTGGATTTTGGGATTCAGCCAAACAGCTACAAGGAGTTCCATAAGAACTTAAAGATCAATCTCCAAAAGTATGGTGAGGCAGGATTAAGATTTTAAAAAGGTTAGGAAAGCCTTCTGCTGGCTGTGTCTGCCCATCTGATGGGATTGGGGACACTTTTGTATTCCAGGAAATGAAAGGAAGTGGCAGGCTAGAAAGTGAAGGAGTGAATAACTGAAAAGAAAAATGTAATGCAAGATAGTAAGAGAGCTGCAAGCCCCTCTATAATAAAAGCCTAAGCCTATTGTACAAATTACCAACTAGACACGACTGGCTTAATTTTTCTTGGAAATAACTAAAAATATTACTTTTCCACTGCGGTGTATTAAAGACAGGTCTGGCTGCAGACCATACATCTTGTCACTTTATACTGTATCTCAATAAAGAAGTGCCATAATATGCCAGTACAACGAAGTTCCAGTTTCTGATTTTTTTTTAATTCAACTTTCTTCACATAGTCTGGCAGTTACATTCATAAAATAACAACATAGCAAATGCCACAGACTGAACATTTCATAAATAAAACAGAGAAAAAAGGTCAGAGGTCTTATCTGGGATTTAATTATATATATAAAGCCTTTTTAGCAGAAGTTCCCCAAATGGTGGCTTGCTTTAGCGTTGTAAAGCTAAAATAGCTATGCTAGCTATGTTATAAATATAAATACATGCTTATTGTCAAAGCACTTTGCAAACCTCTGTTTTAAAGGTGCTATACAAATAAAGTTATTATTAAAGGTACAATGTGTAGAATCTGGCTGCATTTCGCCGAACAGAAATGGTGTACATGGGATATAATGTTTATATATCTATGTGAAATATGTTAAAATAAGTGAACAATCATCCCCTTTAAACTTTCGTTTTCTTTTTACAAAATTAGAAAAAAGCTTTTTAAATTTACATTACCGCGGGTCGCCCTCACGGAGGCTGCCATATTGAACCGCCATTTTGTCTACGGCAACGTTTTGGGGACAGAAAGAGCGAAACGCGATTTTTAAATACGAACCTGCCCACCGGTCCTGAAAGCTACCTGGAAGGCAGGTGGAGAAGAAGATTAACCTATAATCTATAAAAATTATGGTTACAAAAATGAATGAATAAACCCTCACCTTGTCACTGCTGTAAATGATGTCCGGCTCACGATCCTTTTTGGTCTTCACAGGCTCTCGTCGCCTAGTGATGTGACGTTTTGGTAACAGATCGGCTCATTCTAAAATCTGAATGCTAGATGTCGCTAAAATGCCAAATTCTACACATTGTACCTTTAAAGTTATTATTACATAAGACAGTTTAGCTAAATTAGCTTTAGGAATATAAGCTTCAGCAGATGTAGATAAAACTAATGTAGCTGGTTAGATAACACATTTACATAGTACATAGATAACGTGTCTACATAGCATCCAAGTAGCTGCTTTTTGAGCTAAGCTTTAGCCCCATTGGCTGAGTTTGCTTTGTAGATTTGTTAGCTACATAGCTCAGTTATCTACAGCAAAGTTAGCTTCAGCAACATGAGCTTTAGCAAATGTAGCTAAATCTAACATAGCTATGTAGATAAAATAAATTCTTAGCTGCTTTGTGAACTTAGTATTAGCTCTGTTAGATACGTATCTCTGTTAGATACATAGCTACATATCTGCATAGCATATACAGCTAAGAGAGTAAGCTGTTATCTATGTAGCTTATGCGGCTAATGAAGCTAAGTAAGCTATGTTAGCTATGTAGTTATGTTATCTATGTAGCTTATGCAGCTAATGAAGCTGATTTTATTTGTATAAGTTTAGATGCATGCTAATGAGGCGAGTCTCCAAAACAATGACTGACAGATAAGAAAAAGAGGAAGAAGTCCATCTCCCTCACTAGTGTCCACTCCTACAGACTTCAGGGCCTTAACCTTAAGCTCCAACACAGTCATCTCCTAACAGACAGACCAAAAAAATAAGGGAGACAGGAAACTTTCTTCATCTGTGTGCATAAAGGTAAAATCCAGAACATCCCAGGAGAAACAGAGGAGCGGAGGACTTCCTGGTCTTTCAGAGACAATCACAGTCCTTCCCAGATCCACAACAGTCCAGCTCACAGCTGAATTTACTGCATGCATGCCAGTGGGCCCAGAGTGTGGATCTAATAGTCACTACCATTATGTACAAGGATGATCATCAGTGGACTAAAAAGGCAGTTTATACACACTGGGCAAATTCAAAGTCTAGTTTAACTCTTTTAAAGAATCAACTGAGAAAAATCACTTCAGGTTTAGCTAAAGTGATGTATGCAACGTTATATGTTACATTTCTCTCAGTATCTATAATTTGGTTTGAAATAAAATGAAAACATCTCAAGTTCTGCTCCTCATTTTTTCCTCTACTGGGGTTCAGATTAGTTGTATATGTGCAGATTATCTAGTATTGACTGCATTAGTAACAGTCATCGGCGGTTGGGGGCCTCACAATCAAACTTTGCTTAGGGCCCCAAGTAAGCTTGGGCCGGCCCTAATAGGCACACTGGTGTGCCTTGAGGCAAGTCTGGTGTTGTGTTCACACCAGACTTGAGTATAATCAAGTGGTAATCAGTGAGTATTCCACACATATGAGGCAAATTCATTGAATGTGGCAAGTTGAAGAATCTGGACTCAAGCAATCACTCATGCTGCGGTGGCCAATCAGCATGGAGATCCTCTGGTGACCTATTTCACATATTTAGCATACGTGGACAGTGGTTCCCTTAAGGTGGGGGGGGGTCATTCATCCATACATATACACCTAATTAGACACATGAGTGAAGCAAGTTATTCACACAAATTTAAAAAGATTGAGTACCTATTACTACTACCTATATTGGCATGTTCAGATATGCGTGAATTGGCGATCTCTCATGTATGGTGTGAACATAACAATAGTATGCCTTGGGAATCTGTATAATTATTTAGTGTACTGTAACATATGCTAAAGAGGCTATTTTGCATGGGTATGAATATGGTGTGTCTTCAGATTTTGGTCTGATCTCAGGTATGCCTTGGGCATAAAAAAGTTTGATATCCACAGATATAGAGAACTGAAGGCCTGCTGATTTTTACTGTGAGTCACATGCATCTCTCAGTCAAAATAAACGGGACAGTGACAAACAACGAGGTATGTTCACCTTTTTTGGCAGAAATGTTTGTCCACACTGACAGAATGTCCCAGGCACAATAAACACAGTATGGTTGCACCATGGTCTTTGTTTTTTAAAGTAAAAGCTTGGTTTGGCATTTCTATGAAGAAACTCTCCTAATTTGTACAGAATGCTTTTATGTTGACTTTTTCCCAGTTCAGATATAATGTGAATCAGGTCACTTGTAGGGATATTTATTTAAGTAAAACTTCAAAATAAGAGAAGGCAGGGAGAGACAGCCAACATCCAGCACAACTGCACCTGGTATGAAAGTGCAAGTTGGAGCTGATACACCCAGGCTGCCACACAGCACACACACACTCTGAAACAGCATGCATTTGTACTGAGAATCTCATACAAATTGCAGCAGAGCTACAGTTCAGTCGAACAAGAGAAGACGCAAACTCTGTCAGACTATGGCAAACTAAGTACTTGTAGGAGGATTATAACAATGAAACAGAGCTGTGAAGACTGTGTTTTAGTTGCATTAATCCATGTTTGGATACCTTCAAAGTGTAACCAACACACGGCCTCACTACACCCGTTATGGACTCTGAAAAGACTATATGGACAAAAGTATTTGGCCACACCTGTTAATTATTAAAGTCACATGTTTCAATCAGACCTATTGCCACAGGTGTATAAAATCAGTGTCCATTTGCAAACATTTATGATACAAAATGGGTCACTCTGACAAGCTCAGTGACTTCAAGCCTGATATTATGATTTTACTGTCAACTGTAAGTGATATTATTAGAAAGTGGAAGCGTTTAGGAACAACAGCAACTCAGCCACAATGTGGAAGACCCCGTAAAATCACAAAGTGGGATCAGCAACTTCTTAGGCATATGGTGTTTAAAAGTCGCTGTTCAAACTTCCACTGACATTAATGTAAGCACAGACACTACAGTGGAAGCTACATAGAATGGGTTTCCATGCAGCTGAATGCAAACCTCATGTCACCAAGTCCAATGCCAAGCATCTGAGTGGTGTAAAGCACATGTCACTGACTGTGGAGCAGTGGAAGCGTGTTCTGTGGAATTAGCAATCACGCTTCTCTGTTACAGTCAGATGGGTGAGTCTGGATTTGGCGGATGCTGGGAGAACATTACCTGCCTGACTGCACTGTGTCAAATGTGAAGTTTAGGGGAAGAATCATGTATGGGGCTGTTTTTCAGGGTTTGAGCTGGGCCCCTTATCTGTAGTAAAGGGCAATCTGAATGCTTCAGCATACCAAGACATTTCGGATAATGCTATGCCTCCAACTTTTTGACAAGTTTTAGGGAAGGCCCTTTTCTACTCCATCATGACTCTGCCCCGTAAGCAAGGACTGTAAAGACATGGTTTGATGAGTTTGGTGTGGAGGACTTAACTGTCCCTTACAGAGCCATGACCTCAACCCCATTAAGCACTTTTGGGGGAACTGGAAAAAACACCCCAAAATCTTGTGGAAAGCCTTCCAAGAAGAGTGAAGACTGTTATGGATGACATCTAGAATATTCCTCTACTCATCCTTCTTTCCTTCCAATAATCCACATGAATCAAAAGTTTGATTCAGTTAAAAAGACTGTTTAATTCAGCAGAATAAACAGTACATTTATTACCGTCACATTGATTTCTTCTTTTGTTGAACCATTAAGAGGTGTGCCACTTTAAACGAAGCTGACTAAAGGAATTATAGTGGACCGCCACCACAAATGAACAGGGCAAACAGAACACTTTCACTATAACGCACCTAGCCTGTGACCTGTGATGTGCTGAAAAATGTTGGAATGAGGGAAAAATATAATACAGTGTTATCTTTTTTCTGGTCATCTAAGTCAAGTAAGATGCAACTTCATTTGAGAATATATTTTTTAAAGTTGGGATCTTTTTGGGTTATATAGCTCTCTGTTTTTGGAGGGAGCGACGCTAATCCCATTGTCTAGATCTCATGGTCTGGTTAAACAGAACCATGTGTTGTGTCCGCTATGTAGCCCATGTAATGGGATGATTAAAACAAGATACTACAGAGCCCTAACAACACTTGAGGTGATTGATCTGCTGACCTTTCCACTCAGCTTTAAGCCTATAGCCTCTTGTCCACTTCCTCACCTCTGCCATTTCAGAGCGTCCCAAAGCTTCTGATGTGATACAAACTCTGCTGGCTCACCCTTTGGATGACTTACGTAAGAATCCAAAGTGGCCAAGCATTTTTTCTGAATTCATCCCAGGTGTGGACTTTGACCAGGAAGGTGAAAGTTGTGCACCATTACTCAGATTGATTACCTCTTTCCTGTTCTGGTGCTTCTCTCAACCTGTCTGCTTGAGCTGCACCAGAGAAGAATGGTGGCGTTCGGGACCATCCTTCACAATGGCGGGGAGTGAAGATAAGCAGATCCAACCCACACCCCTCTTCCAACTCCTCTTAAACTACTTTTTCTGATGACGACTGTGTTGGAGAAGTGACCTCATGCACGTTATATCAGTGAACATTTAGAGAAAGGAATTGAGATTGATGTGCTTTCACCCTTTTCTCTATCATGCCTCTCTGAACTCTTCTCATGGCTTTGATTACAAGTTATTACCCTCATGGCATCTTGGGAGCCATTTATCATTTATGGGAGCTGTGAGATCACTTCCTATCCAGAGCTTTTCCTGCCTTGTAACTGTCAAGTAGCACCCCACTCACCTCACACTCATTTTGGTTCAGCCCATGGTAGAAAAAGAGAAAAAGGGGCTTCCTTTTAGTCAGCTCTGAAAGGAAAGGACTGATTTGTGTTTGAAGTTTTCAGTAACTTATTTTTTCAGCCTGCTGTCATAGCCCTGTCTTTCTTGATATGTTTTACCTCATGAGTAGTGGGTTGCTTTACAGTTAAGTAGTAGCAGCATATGAGGGAGGGCTTCTGAATGACTCCACAAGGATTTCCCAAAATCACCAAGTCCACCACAGTTTGAAGAGCAACAAACTCTCATCCTCACCGCTGGATATGCAGAGTGACCTTCTCAGGTACATTGCTGTGTTGAAAAATATAATGCCCATTACTGTTTTTGTTTATTTCTTCCTAAATAGTCTAAATAATTGGCAGTCGAAAGGATTTATTCATTCCTCAACAATTACTTGCAATCTTGATGTTATTTGACAAAATACCAGTGATTACAATGGCAAAAAATGACCAAAAGATGACAATGTAAAACAGACTTTCAAAACACTCAATAGTTTCCTAAGGACTCCAGAGCAGTGAAGTCGCCTTCTCAGAAGTGACATATCGCGCTTCTCTATCTGGCAATCTGATGGATGAGTGTGGGTTTGGTGGTTACCAGGAGAACAGTACTTGTCTGACTGCATTGTGCCAAATGTAAAGTTTGGTGGAGGGGGGATTATGGTGTGGGGTAGTTTTTCAGGAGCTGGGCTTGAACCCCTTTGTTCCAGTGAAAGGAACTCTGAATGTTTCAGCATACCAAGAGATTTTGAACAGTTCCATGCTCCCAACTTTATGGGAATGCTTTGGGGATGGCCCCTTCCTGTTCCAACATGACTGTGCACCAGTGCATAAAGCAGATCCATAAAGACATGGATTAGAGAGTCTGGTGTGGATGAACTTAACTGGCCTGCACAGAGTCCTGACCTCAACCTGATAGAACACCTTTGGGCTGAATTAGAGCGGAGACTGAGAGCCTTCCCAGAAGAGTTGAAACTGTTATAGCTGCAAAGGGTGGACCGACGTCACATTAAACCCTATGGGTTAAGAATGGGATGTCACTTAAGTTCATATGTGAGACAAGGCAAGTGAGTGAATACTTTTGGCAATATAGTGTGTGTGGGGGTGTGTGTGTGTATATACTGCATTTATATATATATATATAGTATATATATTGTATATCGTATCGTATATATCATATATATTATTGCCTGTTACAATTAAAACAACAGGAAAAGCTCTGCCTCTTCCTCACTCTCTGTGATACATGGAAATGTATGGAGCTGACAGAGGTGTGACTGGTCTCTCACCTGTTGACTCTGAGGATGCTTTCTCTCCTGAGGTTGTCAAAAGTCTGCAAACTTTGTATAGATTGTCCAAATAACTGTTCCTTGCGCTCTGACGCTTTAGAAAACCCCAGAGGTTCAGAATTGGCCAGTTAGAATTCTCTTTAAGGACGAAAATCTTAAGTTTCAGTTTCATTCTCAGCCACGAATCCCTACTCAGCCAAAGTGTATGGGGAGGGGGTGAATCCAGTCAAGTACAATGTGATTCTCCCGATGGCTCAGCTTTACAACTTTGTCATGTAAACCTGACCCAAGTCTCTAGGCCCAATGTGTCGAGATTTTGTCAGAACAATATAAAAGCCATCTTATGGCTCTTAAATTAGAGAAGTTACAGCATTCTCAGGATGGGAAACCAACTTAGAAAATTTCAGTTCTTGCAGCGAAGGGCAAGTCAATAAGAAGCTTTCTCCATAAGATAAATCAGCACATCAAAATGAATTTGACCAGCTGAAGAATGATCTCACATCGCCACCATTGCTGACTCTCTATGACCCAAACAAAGAGTTAAGATTATCAGCAGATACTGCAGCATATGCTTCATGTTCAGTGACTGAGACGGAGCAGAAGCATTCACAGGTAGCACTAGCCTAGCTCCCTCCCAGAGTAAATGGAAGACTCAAACATCTGAACTATTACCCTGCCTGCCAGTGCATCAAACATTAAGCAGTGTTTTTAATGTAATCTCACAAAGGCCTGATCACAGCGACAAATATGAGCAAAAGCAGAGGTTAACATGATCAGGGTCATCTTTTCTTATTGAAAAGCAAAATGAAAGATCTTGCCTTTGTCATCTCAGAATAAAGATTTGTGCTGATGGGGAACAGAGTATGCCAGGTTTAATTTTCTATTTTAATTGTTGGTTTCAGTGAAGGTACATCACATGTGTCATTGAAGTAATGTAAAAGTAATGTAACTAGCAGCAAAACTAATATCAGCAGTGAATAATTACATAATGTATGATTTTTGAGAATAACTAGTAATGTAATACATAACTTTTGCGAGTGTTTATTAAATGACTGTGTTCATTTACTGCCCTTGGATTTGAGTCAAATGCCTTATTGCCTCGTGCTCTTGTGGTTCACAGAAGCGGAAGCATCTTGATGCCTGCGGGCTGCATTTGAAAGAGAAGTTGGGTAAGGGGACTTAAGGATTTGGAGAGTTACCTAAATATGAAGTGACAGGATAGCGCTTGCAGATCTTTGTTGGGAGCCAACAAACCGGCACAGAGTTGACTATAATTAACACATTCACGCTTCCTGGATATGAACAAAAACTTGGGGCATGCTCAAGAGCGGGAAGAACGAGTCACAAAAGAGCCTCGTAAGGATGCCCACCAAAAAAATATTGTACAACTCAATAAATTGCTTCATTTTGTAACAAGCCATCAAATTAACTTTTTCCTCTCAGATTAACAAATTCTATGAAGTTTGCTTGAGCTAAGGCACGTTAATTTGGGTTGGAAAAACTTGACCGCCATACAGCTTACAGTTTAAAGCGTAGGTGAGACAATTTTCTTTTTCAGTGTATTTTAACATTTAAAGATTACCAATAAAAACGTAAGAGTACAAACATAAGATAGCCCACAACATAATGTATTTTTCATGTCAAGGCGGGAGTCCTTGCCCACTGGGTATTTTCTGAAACAAAGTGAAGCACAGCACAGACCAGGGCAGCTGGTTTATGGCTTCTCAAGTTCACACAGAAATAAAGAGAACATACAAACAATATTTTATTTGATTTTGTGAATAAACTGATTGATTGCCAATGAAAAGTATTCACCTCCTTGGATGTTTTACCCTTTTATTGGTTTTATAAATTAATCATGGCCATAGCATAAGACTGTCCACCAGAATTTTCTTATATTAGGTTGCATTTATTTTACCCTCTACCTCTGCAAGCAATCAAGGGCTGGCTGTTAACAAGCATCCCCACAGCATGATGCTGCCTCCACCGTGCCTCACAGTGTGGATGGTGTGTTTGTGGTGATTTGCAGTTTTTGGTGTCCGCCAAACATAGTGTCTTGTCTGATGGCCAAAAGGCACCATTTTGCTCTTAATGAACTTTCTTCCACCTGACCATGGAGTCTTCCTCATTCCTTTTGAACTCAGGTCAAGATTTTGAGTTTTCTCCAACAGTGGCTTTGGATGGTGTACAATGTTCTGCCCAGCCCAGTAAACCTCTTTAGCTGAGGCAACAAGACTCCAAGCCGCATACTGTGCCTAGCAAGAGGAACGCTTAATGAGCTCCCTGCCTAAAAGCACTTGGTGAGGGGCAACACACTCGACAACACAACTAGGTGCTGAAACCGATTGTATAAGTCATCACCAAGGGGATCAGCAGCTGCAGCCGACCATGCAACACCAACTGAAGGATCACTTTGTGGACCTGGAGTAACAGATCACAAAGAGAAAGCTAATGGATAAAAGAAAGCCATGAGCAACTGGCCATCAATTGTTGCACACAGGGCTGGAAGGCTAGGTGCATGCCCATCGTAGTGGGCTGCAGAGGTTTTGTAACGCAGTTACTCCATAGAGCCTTCAGTTCATTGGGCATCACAGCAGCAGCAAGGAGCAGAGCCATCGAGAACACCACCAAGACTTATCCCTTTACACAAAATTCACAGTCTGATCGACAACATTACTAACACATCACAATATCTGTCTAACCGAGGAATATAAAAAAAGGACAAAAAAAGGTAAAGTGTGCATTCTCCATTTATTCACTACAATTCAGAGTCAGTCTCAGAATGAGACACAAACTGAATAATACACTGAACAAAAAACTGCAGAAAGTTTGGCACAGCGCCTCTTTGCAAACACTGACTGTAACGGGTCAGTGTACACATGCACACAAACTGACAGAAATCCAAACTTTACAGTTCAACAGCAGTTTTCAATCTATAGATTAAATATAAAATTTAAAAGAAACTGCAAAAAATTGTAATAAAACACATGAAAAAAAAAAACAAATTTCAGTGCTTTTAGTAAATAACATTTTGTATGTAACATGGAGACATTTCCAGTAATTTTAAGCTTAAACTTAATGTAAACATTGACACAATTTAGTGCCTAAACTTTTGAAGCAAAAAGATTTTTTGTGTGTATCTGGTCACATTTAATTGCTCATAACTGCTTGTTTTAAACAAACCTCAAATATTTTATTTGCTGTAAACCACATAGGACTCCATGGCTTGTGAAGTCCATCAAACCTGAGTCATCTCAGCAGACTGGAGTACATTCTCCACTTTTCCTTTCAGCTCTTTGTAAAGTGCTGGAACAGTTTTTCCAGTGAAATATGTTCTGCTTAGTATCTCATACCGTTTGCAGCATCTGCCAAAACCTTCACCTTGGACTGCGCTTTAGGGGCAGACGTCCTTGCAAATAAACTTAGTGATGGACTTAATTATTCTTACAGCCCTCAGGGAAGAGGCAGGGAGCTTTGCATTGAAAATTGCATTCACAGTCGCATGTTTACTAATGTTAGCATCAGCTGCGTTCCCAGGGACAAGACTGGGTTGCTGGCATTGCAAGTTGCTGAGCATGTATGTGGTGTTTCCTGTAAACTTCACTATTGGCAGACAGTTCTAACAGATTGCAGATGTCCAGTTTGTTTGTCCCTTCAATGTTGTAAAAGCCAAAATGTAAACATATTTTAAATATGAATGTGGCTGAGGCGTTTCTCAGTAAACTTTCCTTCACGCTGCTGTCCGCCTATAGAGTGGTGCAGGAATGAGTCCTAAAACGCAGAAGTGAGTTAGCATTTTAGCACTCCCGTTTCCCTCCTCTGAAAGTCTATGGGATTTTTGCATGAGTTTTCAGTTAAATGCCTAAAATAAGGTCTGTGGTGAACACAAGCTCAAGAGAGTTTAACGTTTTATCCTACAACATAAAATACATCTGAAACGTGCCCCACCTTTGAATTGTGTATCTTTTCACTTTTTATTAAATGCGGTTGCTAAGAGACAGCTAACAAGGACTACAGCGTTTATCGGGAAGACTATACGTCATCCTAAGCCTGGCAACTGAGCCTGCTGTTCAGTTATATCTGCAGGTGATGATGTTAAATTCGGTTGACCATGTTGTAGTTCAATATAGCATGATGTTTTTTTCTTTCGTCAGTTAGATTAATGAACCAGATATGATTCTTATATTATCAATTTATGAAGATTGTCTTTATAAACAAAAGTGTAAGTTTCATAAACTTTTATTTGGAACAGATCTTATTTTCCACAATAATCCAAAAACCCATTGAAAAATCCCATAGGCTCGATGCTGAGGGAACCCATGCAACGCTTTTTTTTGTTGTTGTTGTTGTTTTTTAAGTGGGAGGAAGAACACCTTTATTAATACTTTCACAAAATACTTAAAGTAAAAAAGGAGCAAGCTCTTTAGAAAAGCATTTGTAAAATTCTGAAGTAATCCCATCAACTGCAGGAGACTTGTTTTTCAGACAACTAATTGTTTCTACTTCTTTAAGGCTTATACAGTCACAGACCTCTATATAAGCGTTTTTTATAAAAGTTGGAGCAAAAAGTTGCTATCTCTTTAGCGTCTTCAATAATAATAATATTCTTTACTTTGAGCTGCTGGATAGTTATTTCTGGATTGTGACTTTTCCAACCTGAAAAAATAAGCAGAATTTTGTTCCTCTTCTTCCAGCCAACATCTCCTGGAAACCATAGACTGTAGAAAGAATTGGAGAAAACCCGTGTGACGTCATAGGCGGACTCAAACGGCTCTTGAAGCCAATCTGTGGACTCTTCCATATTGAAATCACGGTCTCAACTGAACTTTGGATCAACCTCACACCCGTTCACAAAGTGCAACTTCCTGTCAGCCTGCTAGCTAGCACTCCGGTTGATAGAAACGGAGCCTCTGCCTGCCGAGCTATCTGTAAATCAAATAAGACGCACCAATCAGCTTTCATCCTAAATATAATCCAAACGATCCAGGTACAAAAAAAATCACCCCCGTACAGTGGGAGAACAATAGGACACTAGCTGATGAGACACGTTTGGTGTTTTGAACCAGGCTGTAAACCACTTTATTTTGTGTGTCAAAACCGGCTGTTTAACATGTGTTCCTGTAGCCAACCTCAAGTGGAAACTCTCGGTATTGCAATTTTTTGCACTTCCACATTGGCTTCATTTTTCAGGACCGGAGGTTGCCGCTAGCTGGAAATCAATACAATGCTAACTTATGGGTTTGCCTACGAAATTACGTCACGACTGCACCGCTCCAGAAACTTGCTCTTCTTCTGCAAATTAATTTCCATCCAAATTTCACTCATACAAGTGTTCAGCGCCCCCCGTGGACCCATAAAGTAGAATTTCCAGGTGACAAAGCAGCAGGGAAATATTTTGGGTGCTGTATTTTTTGAATTTATCGATATTTGACACCTGCAAATCGGTTCTCATGTCACATAATGAAGGACGATGATTATCACCATATCGATTTGTAGTCCCACCCCTAAGAGGGCACTTCGTCAGATTTATCTACCATACCATCTGCCTTTTATTTTTTAACATGGGGGAACGGTCGGGGTACTTCTCATTTTCTGTAACTTTTACTTAGTACTGGGACCATAAAAACTAGTTTAGTAAGTCTACGCGTATTTATAAAGTGTCGTTTCTCGATTCGAAAATTATTTTCACATTTTAGATTTTTTTTCGTTGTTTTTGTGACCAATAATAACCTTGTTATGTGGTAGCCTACTTCTGCCTTTGGTTATTTATACTTGCCATGTACTCTGGGAGGTTGAATCCGCTCCCAGCGCCTTGTAATTGGTCCGGACAGTGAATGTCTGTAAGACAATTGAGCTCATTAGTGTATTATGTTCGTGTGTGGGCAGACGTGTGACTGTGTGTAAACATCACTTTACTTCCCGCTGTCCTCACTCATCCGTGCCACTGCTGCTTTCGTCAAGCTTTACGCACGGACCTGCATGCGCTCTCTTTTCCACCCTTGCACTTGCATCAGTATCTGGAGACATTTTTTGGGAAGTTTTCTCTTCTTCTGTTTTTTGCTTCTCTTCAAATTGTCTGAGGGAGTTAAGAATTCGGATGTAACCCCTCTCGCGCCTGCAGCAGTAAGTGCGAGTCTTTCTACCATCGACCTGTCAGTTCGGGTGCCCCGATGAGAGATCCAGTTGACACAGCGGCTGCCATGGCTCATCATCCTTTCCAAGCTCACAGACCGGGTGCTGTGCCTCTGTCAGCCTTCTATACCACCACACAGCAGTCGCTTTTCCCCGCCATGACGTACCCAGATGTCGCCTCCATGTCCGAGCCTCTCCCGGAGCAGGCTCCGTCTGACGCGGGGCTGCACGCGGCTCTGGGACGCCCACGTCAGCCGTCAGTCCACCCGCAGTCCTTTAAGAGTCTGCAGCCAGAGGAAGGACAGGATGACGACCCTAAAGTCACGCTGGACTCACAGAATTTATGGAATGAATTTCACAAAAGGGGAACTGAGATGGTGATTACAAAATCAGGAAGGTGCGTAAACTAACATGCATCTAACAAATTATTAAGTTAGAATGTTCTAGAATTGCATTTTAAGTAAGTAAAATCAGGTTGATTTTATTCAGAAGATGCTCTCAGACTCTGATGGTCCCTTAACATTTTTTTAATTCTACTGTAGAGTTAAAAAAGTTGACCCTTTTATTGGACAGCTTTATCACCCAATCTTTTCACAATAAAAAACATCCTCCTTACCAAAGTGATAAAAAATTTCTGTCATTTCAAATATGTATTTTTTTCTGTTTCAGGAGGATGTTCCCCCCTTTCAAAGTGCGTGTGGAAGGTCTAAATGAAACCGCGAAGTACATTTTGCTCATGGATATTGTGGCCGTGGATGACTGCCGATACAAGTTCCACAACTCTCGCTGGATGGTGGCTGGAAAAGCTGACCCGGAGATGCCAAAGCGCATGTACATCCATCCTGACAGTCCGTCCAAAGGGGAGCAGTGGATGAGCAAGCCTGTGGCTTTTCATAAACTCAAGCTCACCAACAATATATCAGATAAACATGGATTTGTAAGTACTTTTGACACGGTTTTGAAATGATAAAATCTGTTTTTGTGCAGTTACCTAAAAAGTATTTGAGTTTTGTCATAATGCTATTTGTAAGTACTTAATTCAGTGTTAATTTTAATGTAGGACTTGTTTCTAGGCTAATCTGTTTCCATATATTTGCTGTCCTAAGGTCACAGAGCTTGTCAATATGGCACCACAGCTGCTTTTAGCTATGTGGTATGAACTGTGTCATGTTGATAGGTTATTTCATCAACTGATTACCAGGCCTTTCTTTTTTTTTTTTTTGTTTCACAGACTATTTTGAACTCCATGCATAAATACCAGCCGAGATTTCATATTGTGCGAGCAAACGACATAATGAAGCTTCCTTACAGCACCTTTCGGACTTACGTTTTCTCTGAAACGGAGTTCATAGCTGTCACCGCTTATCAGAATGAAAAGGTAACCCCAGTCCCTACCTGTCCTCTTCCCTTCACAACTGCAGATGTACTACTTCTGTGGTGACTCTTTATGAAAAGATGAAAACAAAGCTGTATTTTTAGATACTAGAATTAAAGCTTATAGGCCTGAAAATATTATCCCATGAGGCACATATGCTGTCCTAGCTCTGTGTATAAAGACTGTATTTTTCCATGTGTAACTTGCTGATATTATTTCATCAGATAACACAGCTTAAAATTGACAACAACCCCTTTGCCAAAGGCTTCAGGGACACTGGGAATGGGAGGCGTGAAAAGAGGTAATTGTTTAGCCGTTAATGTCTGCTATACTTAAAACATAAAGAAATTCTATGATGGGTTTTTAACTTCAATTTTGATCCACAGGAGTAAGCAGTTCAACATTTACCCGCTGCATGACGCCCAGATCAAAGCAGACCATGACGGTGCTGAATCTGATGACTCCCGTGGCCCACCCAGTACCAGAGATCAGTTCCACTCCCCTGGTGAGCTGGTGAGAAGCCCCCTGATATCTACGCCAACACGTCAAGGTGGGTCAGTCTGTTATGCCATTTATCGCACAGCTTTTTTTTTTGCAACTGATTCTATGAGGCTGACTATTCATTATTGTTTTTATACAGCCAATATCTCATCCAACCATTCACCTGTCCTCAAAAGACCGAAGAAACTCTTTACAAAGCCGCCATTTTTGACTTGTTGCTGTAGGACAGGAACAGGTGTCGCTAATGACATTAACAAAGGCTTTATTCTATTTGAGTGTCACCTTAAGCCATTAAAGTGTGACAGTAAGCTTTCACGGACAATAGCAATACCATAAGCTGAGACAGCTAAATGGACTTTAGCCACCAATAATTGTCTTATTTACACCTGGGCTTGTCCTAGTGTGACATTTCAAAATGCCACAGTTGGACACATTACAGTCTTTCGAAGGAGTTAAATAAGGTCCCCTGAACCCAAGAATATGAGTTTATGAAATAGATTATTAATGTATTATTATAGTTGATGCAAAAACTGTAGAAAAATTTAAAACTACCTTTAAAGAAATTTTAACAGGCAACAAAAAGACATAAAATAATGCTGATGATGCTTTATAACCTACAACAGTCAATTAACCTGCCAGAGACATCTGATTATTTCTACTGAATCATCGCCTCTGCAGTATTAATTTTGACAACAAAAACTATGAGAAAATGTTTGATAGCTTTTTTCCATGTAGAAGACAAGATGATGATGAGCTAAGATCAGATCAGGAATGACAAAAACTGATGAAAAGTGTGCTTAGTTGTTATTATGGAGACAAGACTAAAATGTAAGTGCAGGACTGTCAAACTGTAGGGATTTGTGCCCAGTTATTCTGTAGAGCATTTATAAGGTCAGGCACTGATGTTGGACAGGAAGGCCTGGCTCGCAATATCTGTTCCAGTTCATCCCAAAGGTGCTTGTTTGAGTTTAGGTCAGGGCTCTGTGTAGGCCATACAAGTCCTTCCACACCAAACTCCTTGCTTTGTGCAGGGGGGTCTTCCACAAACTGTTGCCACAAAGTTGGAAGCATAGCATTGTCCAAAACGTCAAGCCTGAAAAACAGCCCCATACCATTATCCCTCCTCCACCAAACTTCACAGTTGCCCTTATGCAGGTAACTTTCTGCCGCCATCCACCAATCCCCTACTTGCCCATCTGACTGCAAAACAGAGCAGCATGGTACGTCACACCACAGAACACATTTCTTAGGCCACCAAATGCTTGGCATTGCACTTGGTGATGTGAGGCTTGCATGCAGCTGCTCTGCCCATGGAAGCCCATTCCATGAAGCTCCCAGCACACAGTTTTTGTGCTTACATTAATGCCAGTGGAAGTTCATAACACTTCAGCTGTGGAATTAGCAGAGTGTTGGCGACTTTCATGCACCATGCACCTTAGTAGTTGTTGACCCAGCTCTGCAATTTTGTGCAGCCTTCCTATTTGTGGCTGAGTTGCTGTTGTTCCTAAATGCTTCCACTTTCCAATAATGTCACAGTTGACTGTGGCATATCCAGTGTGATTAAATTTTAAGAGACATCATATTTTAAAAGTGACACCCATCACAGGACCATGCTTGAAGTCACTGAACTCTTCAGAAACAACCCATTTTGTATCACATATGACGCGAATGATGCTTAATTTTATACACCTGTAGCAAGGGGTCTGATTTAAACAGCTGAATTCAGTGACTGTGGCCAAATACTTTTGTCCACATATTGTGGTTTGACTCCTCTCTGTGTGCCAAGGGTAGTATTTGCATCAAACGTAAACCCTGGGTAGCAAGTACCATTTGTAAAATAACATTTATCCAAAGCTGTTGATAAAACTTAACTGGCAAAGTGAACTGGGTTACATACAGTGACGTGACGTTTCCAAGAATGGCTCACAAAAATGACTACAACAAGGGAAAAATAAGTTTTTTTCAAATGCCACATCAAGAAACTTTAACATATATATGAGTTCTGTTAAAATATGTTGATAACAGAGAAGTATTGATGGTGGTGTCTAAAAAGACTGAGATTGTTAAGGAGTATTAAAAAAGATATTGATATCAACAAAATTCAATGACCCTCATTCCAAAAGGTAGGTCAGGGAAGGTCAGAATTTTTATCAGTTTATTGAAATGAATTCAAGTACTGATAGTGCATCAATATGAGTGTTTTTAATTATTTTTACAATTTGACATTCAATTAGTCAAAACAGAAAATATTTCGACTAAAATGACTTTTTATTGAATACAGTTTAAAATTTTCGCCATCCAAATGACTAGAAATTATTTAGGCCAATGTGATTAAAAAAAACAAAGCACATTTTCAAAGACTAAATCTAAGGGCAAAATTCCCACTTAACCCCTAGGAGGCCCACATACTGTACGCTGTAAAATAGCCTTTTATTGCTACACTAAAGATTGATTGCAACTTGTCTACTAGACATCAATAATACTTAAGGATGAGATTTTTTTTGTCAGAAAACACAATCGAAGGGGCGCAGAGGGCCTAGCGGTTAGGACACATTTAGTATACATGAGCAGCCCAGATTCAAGTCTGTGGCCTTTTACCAGCATGTTTCACCCCCAATATGTCATCCTTATTTCTGACTCTATTCACTTTTCTCCTTTTTAGAATGAAAGCATAAAAAGCCCCAAAATGTATCTTCAAAAAGGACAACATTATTTAACTACAGGACAAAATCAACAGATATATTTAATCACTGTTTTTTCCCATTTCAATGTTTTCTGAAAATTCCTTACAGAAGCTTTAAAAAGGGATCCAATTTGTTATGAAAATTTGATGGCCAGTGTTTATACTGTATGTATAGTAAAATTATCCTGTTTTTTCCAAGATAGTTTTCACAAAATCAGCTTTTATTATCTAAGCTAATATCTTAGTCCTTGTCAGCTTGTTGTTTAACCTTGGATCAAAAATAAACTTTAATGAGATGACACCCTTATCTGGAAAGTGGACAAACAGATATCATGAGGTGAGAGAGACACGCAGCAAATGTCTTAGGCTGGAAGTGAACCGGGGACATCATGTTTGAATTCTCTTATCCACTCAAGAAGCAGGGTGCCAGCAGCGTGAACAACAAAAACAAGAGGGGGTGTTGTTCTTCTCTGTGGACCTCTACCTTAATTTTCTGTGTGACTGAATTTTACACTGCACCACAGCTGGCTTTATTGAATCAGCTGATCTTTTTTGACGCCTTCTTCAGCCATTTGAACACACCACAATGAGGTTTTATTTACCTTTGCCTAATAGTTATTTTACTAACCTGACCTTAAACACATCATGATTTAACCTTATGTCGCCTCGTTTAAGTAGATAACTAGCTTTTACCCTGCCGGTTTCAACACGGATTTCAACATCGGATTACTATTTTTAACTGCGAAGATTGGGGATCTTACCACATCTGCTTTGAGTGGATCAGGAGGATGACTGACCTGCAGCAGCAGAACTAGCAGCACACCAGGTGACAGGGAGTTTTTCAGGCTGAGAGTAGAAGGTGCTGTATTGCAGTTTAATTTGATTCACAATGCTGATGTGCTTAATGCTTACTGGCTTGGCCTATATAATTACACTACACTGCATTCACAGTGCTTTTCTCAGCCGCTGACACCAGAGTAGTCATTGGTTTTGGTTAACAGTAACTAGAAGCACAATTACAAATATCTATACTCTGATTATTTATTTCAAATAAAAATCAAGCAATAATGATCAGTTGCCGATCATGTGTGCTATCCTTACTTTAGGCTACAATCACTTATCTTAAACATGCTGATTTTTTTCCCACAGATGACAACAATATTGGAACAGATTCAGATATGGACCATCGAGATGAGGACACTCCTGAGGCCAACTGTTCAAGGACTGAACCTGTGTCTTTTTTGAGTCAGAAAAGTGAGGGGATGCTGAGGAACAAGCCTGCTGTCAGTAAGAGCACCAGCAGTGAGGACGCCATAAAAGAAAGAACACTTTTCAGAACATCAGACGGTCTTTCCTCTAAAGAAACCGAGTCTTCAATAAAGCACACGAGTGAAAACAAAGATGGCTTCCAGCCCATGCTGTCACAGAACCCGTCACCCCTCAGCACCGCACACCGTCAGGCTTTGGATTTCTCCAGTGTGCACAGGCAGCAGTTTCTTAAGCTCAGTGCTCCTTTGTTGCTTCATCCTGGACAGTTATCGCTGAAGCCAGAGGCTTTTCCCACCACAGGGATGGGACATCTGTTTCCTTCTTTGCCTGGAGTGAATAATGCAGACAATGGAGGCCTTTCTTCTCAAAGCATCACCTCTGCATCTCCCTTCATGTTTCACCTGTCGCAGCACATGCTGGCATCTCAGGTACACTGACACAACATGTTAATACGCATAATTCAGTACAAATGCTGAACAGATATCTCAACTCGAGCATGTTAGCTCCTTAGGGTAAGAGCAGAAAAAAAAAATGTTCGCCACAACTCCTCCTGAAAGATGGTAAAGGGTCTTTCCATAAACCATGTCCCAGTTTCATAGATTATATCTCCTTTCTTCATGATTAAAAGGAAAAGATCTGTAGTGATTTCACTGAACTGACCCTTTAAATGTCCTGATAATGTTCACCAGTTTGATTCCAAAGCTGAACACGGCCTTAATGAGCTCTAAGTGTTTCTAATATAATAATATATATTTTTGCTCTTTAAGGCAAGTTCTGGGACTGTAAATGACATCTTTTAATGGCTTAATGAATGACTTTTAAGTTGATAGAGTTGTCTTGGATTGATATGTAACTTCCAGCTCTGTTTTCAGTGGGAAAAGCCAGATTCACTGGAGAGCAAAAAGACAACACTACAAATGCCTAACATTTCTGCTTGGAGAAGATTAAACTGCCTTCCTTGACTTAAACTAAGCAGATATTAATACTAACAGAAAAAAAGGCATACCGTTCGTGCCGTGGTAGGGATCTGGAAGTAGTCTAATGTGACACGGATTGGAAGTTCACTCAGTACAGGTCAGTTAGGTTAACAGTCTAACTGTAAAACTGCAGGGTCAGTTTAGTGCTACAGCACGAGCCTAAAACGGTTTAACAGTTTGTACAGACAACATTTAGTTCAGGGACAGCAGCCTTAGAGCTTAAAGCAGTCAAGACAAGAAGTTCAATATGAGAGGCAGCAAGATGACTCCAATACAAGAATATGCTACAAATAATACATGAAAGATTTAAGAATATTCTAAGCTGAACCTCAAGAAGCAAGCTGTGATAGGGAGGTCCAAATAAAATTGTTCTTACATACAGGGGGGGCTGTACGTGTATGTAAGACCTTTTTAATACCCAACCAAAGAAAACTAAAGTCAATTTTGCACCATGGAGCACTGGTGCTTTTTGATCTTCCCTGCTAATTATTTCTTTAAACTTGCATTTTGGCATCGTTTCTTTCTTCCTGTCATGGTTTTTTTGTTCATAATGTGCTACTGTAAATGTCATGAACTGTTACATGGACAAGCAAAACCCATATACTAACTAGACAGTAGGGATAAAGTTTTCAGACATCTAGCAATCAAAAATGCCATCTAAAATCTAAGACATCTAATGAATAAGACTTTTATAAGTCACTTGAAGACCTTAAAAAAAAATTTAAATTTAAGCCTTATTAAGGCATTTTAAGGATCCGCACACACCCTAAATAAGAGATTGCAAACAAGTTAAACTGTTTCTTTTTATAATGTAAATGGGTCTTGAAAAGTAGTATAGCAATGAAAAATGTCCCAGCTTAGCCAGTGTATTTGTTCAATTTCTAAAAGGGGCACACTGATACCACATTTTCCAAAACAAATACAAGTTTATTGAGTACAAATGTTAGTACTGAATAGTTCATTTTATTTTCATCTGATGCTCTTCATCTGTCCAAATTACAATTCATTAGTACATAGTTCTTATTCTCCTTTACTTTTTTGTCCTCATTTATGTTAAATATCAACAAACTGACATGGCTCCAACTTTGACTACATCCTCTTAATAATGATAGGCTGATGACATGCTTTAAAGTATTCTGATTACAGTATCTGCAATATTTTATGAGAATGAGGATGAGTACTTAGGCTTGGTATCAGCACACATAACCGCTACTGGTATTGGTCTGTGTGCATCCCTAATTGTAAGAACAAATGAACTTCTTTTGCAGAACGTTCACACGACTAGTTCAAATGAAATTATTTCAATATATAAAAAGCAAAGATTGAGGCCTGCGTTGCTTGTTGTAAGCAATATATCTGCCAAGTGGGCAAGCAGATTCAAGCCAAGATCAGACATGACTTTTGTCTTTCATGATGGTCACCATGTCAAATAAGGCGATCAGAGATGTATAAATTCATGCCATGACCTAGTGGCATGACTGACTACACAGACGTACACAAGCAGTCATCGTGATTGGAAAGAAGACTAAAAAAAATACTCAGCCTTTCTATTTACCATTCCATAGTGTTTTTATGTTTGTCCAAGTGTTTTGATGCTTGCTTGATGCTTAAGCTAACAGCAGGGGCTGAAATGTGTTGCAAGAACTCAACAATCTTTTCCACTGTCTCATAGTTCCATCTCACAGCACCAACTTGACCTTCTTTTGTTTTTGCCATTCGGTTTGTTTACATTTGTCACTGCAGCACATGCAGGGTGCTCTGCCTCTCAGTGGTTACATCATTCACGTTGTGGAACAAATCAAAGTGGAAAGGACAAAAATGGAACATGTAATTTAGTATGATACAATACATGGGATAAAATGACACATTTTAAAGGTCAATGGGTCCCAAAACTACTCCTGCTGGGTTGGGCTATAATCATGATGAAAAAACATGTAGTCAGACTCAGGCTTTGCTCACAAAGTGTCTTAAAATGAGATTTACCGATATAGATGTAGTATTCCAAGTCACCAAGTAAACTTTGTGTGCTCCATTGGCCGGCATTCAAAGTTAGAGGTTGACCAATCAGACCGACTATCGAGGACGATATTCTGCATTAGGCTAATCAACTGTATCAATCACTGGTAAATTAATTAATTAAAAAGACTACTACATTGGCTCTGCTGTGAGTTGTGTCTTACCCTTTGGCTCTGGTTTCACTCTCCGCAGACTCCTTGATGTCCCATCCATATCTGACTGAATAGGGTAGTAGTAGTTAATAGTAGTTTAATATCAATCATAATAATCTGTACTTGTTGAAGTAGTCTAGTGCGTCTTAGTGACAGATTTAAATCCTGTCACGTTATAGATGTAACTTTGAAAAACCTGAAACTTACTAACAGCTCATTCTTACTACATGTCTGTGCCAAATATCAGTTATTATCCTTAACTGCGCTCGTGAACTACAGATAATCAGTGACACACTGGCCCTGAAAAATCAGTATCAGTCCACTCCTGTTTTGATTTACTTGAGGCGAATCAGGTTTCATTTTTTTGAGTTTCAGATCTTTGAACAAGATGTTTTTCTGAGTATAATGGCTTAAAATCAGTGTTATTACATTTTTGACTAGAAATTTGATGATACATTAAATTAGATGAATAAAATTTCAGTGAATGAATCAGTTTAAATATGAACACTAGCACGTTGTTCCAGCTTAGTTTTATTTATTTATCCTTATGTGTAATGCCAATTTCAACACTTTGTCAGATGAGACAAAACATCATATTTGTATTGCAAAAGTCTTTACTGAAAATACAGCTGATTAAAACAATCCACTGGTGCAGCACAAGGAAAATTACTCCTTTGATTTCTTCCTACAGGGAATCCCGCTGTCACCCTTCGGAGGTTTGCTCTCCTATCCGTACCGCTACATGGCAGCACCCACTTCTGTCGCTCCCGCTCTCCCCACCTGCTTTCCGACCTCCACGCTGACCAGAAACCACTGTTTCCGCAGCCACCAGCCCTGGTTACGATTCAGCCCTTACCCGATCCCCACCTCCATCACCTCATGCCAAAACCTGTTTACAACTGGGTCGCCTGTGAGTTCAAACTCCCAGTCTGAGCTGTCACAATATGGAAGCAGGGAGTCCAGTCCAGAGTCTGACAACCACAGTTACAGAGCTAAGGCCAAGCTGAAGACGGCCCCGATTAAAGCAATTATTAAAGAGTCGGTTAAGGAACTGCAGAACCTACAGGATCAGCCTAGAGAACTTGGTAAACCACTTCCTTCACAATAGGCTCTCCTGTATGTTCTTTAAATTACACTCACTGGATGACACAAGCAAGATGAAGCTGCACATAAGTACATATGATGTGTGAAGAGGCACTCAGCTCACAAGAAGAGACACAATATTGGGCTCACAAGACAAGATTTTACACCCTTTTTAAGAAACTTTGACAATCATAAATAACTGGGAAAATAGTAGCCTGTTTGACTGGAAGTCGCATAATGTGAACCAATGCTGATCCATTTTGAAATATCTTAACTAGTAATGAATGCCACAGCTCAGATATTGTTCATGCATTGTATAGCCATAAATAGGATGTGCATTTTAACAACACCTCAAACAAAATCAGGGGCCTGTATTTTTGAGGGAGGCATGTTGAAATAATGGATTTAAATGGATCTGAAGTAGTACTCTTATATCACATTTATAAAAATCACATCTCTAACCAAATTTATCTGACTTTAAACTATGACATCAAGGATCTTTTGATTGCAAACACAAAATCAGTGCTTAATTGAAGTTCTTGAATTTTAACATGACATACTAGATAGACTGTTTCACATAACCATGGCGTGGGATAAATGTATTTACATCCATCTAGGACAGTGGTTTCCAACCGAGGGTGACACAGGACCTCGTCTACTCTGACGTTGTCAAAATAAAATGTGCATACACTTTAAAATAAATAAACTTTAAAACGGCATATTAGGGCAGATGAAAAAATTAAGAGAATCCGTTCATTTTTGACAAAATTTTTTTTTTAAATTGTGTGTGTGTGTGTGTGTGTGTGTGTGTGTCAGAATTTCAGAGTTTAAAAAGTTGGAATTTACAAAAATAAAATTATATTTATAAAAGTATTTCATTTTGACATTAGAAGCTAGAAAATTTCAAGTTTTTAAAACTAAATTTACAACATTGTAATTTTAAAAATCTACAAGAAACCAAACTGAAAACAGTGGTTGGATTTATGACCTTTCCACTTTATATCTGGAAAAAAAATCAAAGTTTAAGTGCATTCACATTTACAATTTTTAAAGTAAAATATTTCTAGTTTTTCTTATCAGTGTATGACTTTTTTAACTTTAGAACAGACCTCTGTAATAATGGATAGTTTATACACATCTTTTGTCAAGAACAAGTATATGCACTGTAGGCCTATTATGTTGGAATTTTATCAATGAAAACAATTAAAATTGATGTTTAATTTTTCCAAGTGGGTCCTCGGGGGCCTTGGGGGGGGGGGGGGGGGGGGGTAAAAGGTTGGGAACCACTGATCTAGGAAACAGCTTGCTGTTTGAGAAGGAAAGAACTTTGAAAATAATATTTGAGTACGATTGAATGCAGCCTCTGAGAGTAAACTTCATAACAATAGCTCCACAGGCAGCTGTTGTCAGGAGGAGAGCAAAAGCATCTGTTCCACTAAGAAATACTCTCAGTGCGGTTCTTTGCTCTTCTTTTGCTAAAGGAATATTGGCCAGTTCCGTTACATCTTCTGCTATACTTACATCTGAGCTAATCCTTTCACAGGTTGACATAGTTTACAGACTTGCAGTGAAACAATACCACAACTGTAGCACAGCTGTAGCTCGTTCTGCCTGAAAATAGACTTGGAATCTGGACAGTCCATTAGGTTAGCGAGGTTACTTGAAGTTACTATTTAAAAAAAAAAAATAAACTGGTTTTCTTTAAGGACAATAAGCCATCTGAACTCAAAAGCCTGATTGGATTTCTTTAAACAGATGTTTTTTGCTATGAATACCAAACAGATTTTCTATGACTTTGAATTTTGTTCCTACTATTTTAGTTACTTACAAAAATACGAATGAAAGTGTATTGAAACTTCCTGTTCTCTATGAAACTAGCCAAAGAGAAAGAAGAAGGTTGTGCACCTGTAGTTTAGTTTCACTTTCTGTTGATGTACCAAAGCTGCACCATGGACCTAAAGAGGAAACTCAGGATTCTTTTATTAAGAGCACTTTTATATGTAACCTGGCAAGCTGTCTGCCACATTATTCAGGTAAATTGTTTGTGTGTGTTGATTTTATTTTAGTCCATTGTAGATTGAATATGTTCACATTTTAAGGGGTTGACTTAAATCTGTTTGAAAAAAAATGGATGTAAACCAGAAAAAGAGAACCCATGACGAGGATGTTAAAGTCTCTGCATCAGTAACCTGTCTAAGGACACATTTTGAGATTCCTTTACTGGTTTTATCTTGTCCAGATTTATTTGTTTACATATTTATTTTTCATCATATTCAATATCTTAGTCTGTTTTATTGAGTTATATAAAATCATAATTAGGGCTGTCAGCAGTAATGCATTAATTATGATTAATTTTGATCCATAATCACTACATTTTTTATTATTGTGGTTACTTGGATGCTTTATTGTCCCCTTTTGCAGACTTTGGTTAAGCCACTGCAGCATCTTCCTGCAGCCACAGTGATATAAACTAAGTCCACCACTGCTCCTTAATGTCTCATTTTACTTTAAAACTCACAGACAGCTCAGTGGAGAGGTCAAATGTCATCAGCACATTGTGATATCAAACATTTTTTTTTTACTTTTTCCTTGTGTCCTTTACAATCCATAACAATATCTTTTTGATGAGGTTTAGTCCATATTATGATCTTTGATCTACCTGAAAAATTCATCGTGTGACAGCCCTAATCTTAATGTATCTTACTTTCAGGTTCATAGTTTAGTGTTTTATTATCTTGTTTTAGCACATTTCAATGAATTATCTTTATGGTATTTATTGTGTAGTGTTATTTCTGATTAGCTCCACGTGTACTTTTATTTATTTTGTTGTTTTATTTTCTTGTTTTATTATTATTGTTTTTTCCCACCCTAAATCTTGAATTTAACACATTGACATGACCTCCTGTGTTTGCTCATTATGAATTCATGAAAGCATTTGCTAAGGTTATCAGTAACTATTTTTACTGTCATTCACTTCTGACATTTTCTAACCTTGTGCATGGATTGTGGGTTTGGGTCATTTTTTATTTAAATGTAAAGCACTTTGTGCAGTATTATTTTGTATGAAATGTTCTATTCAAATAAAGTTTGATTGATCTTAAAAAATATCCATATGGTTGTTCTTTGAAATAAGCTATAGCCCCTTTGCTGTTTATTTTGGTTTCAGAGGCTTTATCTTTCCTTAGATTATTCATTTTGGTCATATTTGCCATTGAATAGTTTTGAAAAAGTTGTTTAATGGTTCATTAAAAGCCTGAAATGGTCTGCCCTACTTATTTATACAGGGACTCTGAAACATAGGCAATTTTTTCATAAACCTAAAAAAAAGGAAAGTGCAGCTTGTTTGAAATTTTTGAGTGATCAGTGTGAACACGTTGGGCACATAGTAACCTGTTTTAGAAGTCTGAAGAGTTGGACTGGATTCAGTTCCAAAGTGCGGATCAGGATCCGTCTGGATGTTATCCTTAACCCTTAATCCTCTAAGTTTATTTAACTTCAGCCATAGAGGCTATCCTTATCCTTAATTCTGTCCATTTCTGTTGTACCTCATCTGCCCTTTTAACACCATTAATCACTGTGCTCATCTTTTCTGACACTCCAAAGGCTTCACCAGGTGACAGCGGTTGTGAACTATATCACCATGCGACCTTCTTCAGTCATGCAATCTGACCACAACATTGCTCAGCTGCTTGTTTCTTCTCTTTGGGGACTATTAACTGCTCTTAATTTTAAAAAATGACACTGAGGTTTTATTGTTCATATGTGGTTGTTGAAGTGTCACGACAGCATGCTTAAAGATGTGCTGTGCAACAGCTGCTGCTGCTGCCACCATGCCCTTGGCCACGGCAATGGTGGCTGAGCAATAAAGGTGAATGAGGGAGTCTGCGGTCCGCTGAACTTCATACAGTATGCATGAGTGCAGCTCACTGCTTGCAAAGGCAATTCCCAAAACATCTCTGCTTGTGACAGCAAAGCCACACTTGAGTTGCTAATCCCCCTGTCAGTACCACACCTCGAGCTGAAGCTAAATAAAAAAAAAGAAGCACTTTTTGGGAGCACAGGACAGACACATTGACTCTTATGGTTGATATTAGAGTGGTTTCTCAGAGTTTAGAAGACTATAACCTCTCCGTAGACATCAGATTGGCTCAAATATGCAAACATTAATAGTGCATGTTATATGTTAGCTAACAAGCAGAACTGAGAGGCTTATACACATTTGTTGGAGCAGAAATCAGCTACATTAGACATCTTATAAATATTTAAGAATGAAAAAACACTTAAAATTTTAGCTTCACTTGGTGAGGTCTCTGACTTCATTAGTGGGTTTTACAAATATGCAAGCTGACAAAGAGAGTAACAAACTGGATAGCATTAAAAATTAGCCTGATGATTATGAGAAAAGGTGCAATGTGTGATAACATTGTTTAATATTGGGATAACAATGTCAGCGTTTGTCATAACCCACAATATTAAGGCTTGTGCAAAAATGCCCTCAGCATCAGCTGTATTTTACTGCTACACTTTTCAACAGTGCCACACTAGCTAACTAATTGCTCATTCACTGACCAATAAGAACTAAGAAGGGGCGGGACCTCTGTGATCAACTTTGCCAAGAAGAATAGGAGTAGAAAAAAACCCCAACCTGTTCTGTTTATCTCTAAGGGAAACAATTTTCAGGTCTGCTGCTAATATATACAGCCCTAGTTCCAAAAAAGCTGGGACACAGTGTAAAATGTAAATGAGAACAAATGCAATGTTGTGCATATCTTATAAGCCCATCACATCTCAGAAAAGTGATGGGGCAACAAAGGGCTGGAAAAGTAAGTGCTACTAATTAACACCTGGAGGAGTATTTTGCAACTTATAGGGTTAACTGGCAACAGGTAACATGACTGGGTATGGAAGGAGCATTTTAGGGAGGCAGATTCTCTCAGAAGTAAAGATGGACATAGGTTCATCAGTCTGCAAAAATCTGTGTCTAGAAATAGTGGAACAATTCCAGAATATTGTTCCTCAATGTAGAATTGCAATGACTTAGAATATCCCACTGTCTACAGGACATAATATCATCAAAAGATTCAGAGAATCTGGAGAAATCTGTGAGCAAGGGACAAGGCAAGAGGTCAGTATTGGATGCTTATCATCAAAACAGGAAAGATTCTGGAAATCACTGCATGGACTCAGGAACACTTCCAGAAACATGTTGTCATGTTTGTCAACACAGTTCACCATCCACAAATGAAAGTTTAAGCTGTTTCATGCATATGTAAACACAATCGATCATCTTGGCCTGAGGCAAAATGGGAAACTGTTCTGTGGTCAGAAGAATCAAATTTTGACATTCTTTTTGAAAACCACAGATGCTGTTTCCTGCAGACTAAAGAGGAGCAGGGTAATCCAGCTTGTAAACAATGCACACTTCAACAGCCTGCATCTCTGATGGTGTGGGGTTTCATTAATGCATATGGCACAGCTAACACATCTGGAAAAACACTATCAATGCTGATAAGTATGTAGAGGTTTTAGAGCAACACATGCTTCAAGCCAGATGTCTCTTTCAGGAAAAGCCTTGCATATTTCAGTATGGCTTCATAGTGGACGAGTCCAGGTGCTGAACTGGCCTTCAGGGGTGCCCTTGAAGATACAAAAAGGAAAGACTTAAATGAGCAAATATCTTTTAAAAGAAGGTTGCTTTCTTTATCTTGTTCTCTTTAGAACACTACTGTGTTTCTTTTAGATAAAACCACAAACTGCAATGCTTGGATAATCAATGAAAGATACTGAGTAACAGTATCAATTGTAAAATCTTGGGTTTAATGCATTGTAACTGCATTCCTCAAACTTATCAGTTGTGATCATATTTAATTGGTCTTTTGTTCTATTAAATCTGTTCCTAAAGCTTTTTGTACTCTTCCTGTAAAGCACTTTGCTACAAATCCTGTTTGTTAAAAAGCCCTTTAACTCCATGTTTAAAAAATCAACATCACAAATGTGTTTTCCATGAGTGCATGCAGCTGAGCATACAATCTTATAGTTAGAGTATTTTGGGGAGTCGAAAAAATGAATTATCTGTTTAATTTACACACCTAATTAAAGTAGAGTCAAAGTTTAGACTTCTCGAATGGAATCAATTCAAAAGCCTTGCAACTTTTAATGTTTAACAAGTTAAATTTCACTGACATTTGATGGTCTTCTGTTTTTACTGTAGCTTGTACATAAAGTCAGGTGGATCCCAGGAGAAATACTGATCCAAAAGTCGTCCTTGCCTTTCCCATGGGCTTGACTCTTCTCAAAACTTTTTTGTGTACTTCTTCCTCTTGGCTGATTGTGACTTGTTCTGAAAGAAAATCTCTACTGGCCCAAAAATGTGGCAAGGAGGTCAACTACAAGGTTTTAGAGACCACAGAAAACCTCACCTTGGAAGCTTCTGGGTCAGAGAACAAACACTTCTATCCTCCTGTTTAGGTCTAGGTGACAGGACGGAAAAAATATGTGGGATTTGAATAGTTAGACCATAGATCACATAAACTCAAAGACATTCATTTAAAAACACTCCACTCAGTATGCTTCCTCTGGTCTGGCTCAGATGATGTTTTTAAATTAATCATTATGTTTTGCATTTCACAATGTCAAAGCTTCTCCGTGAATCTAGACTTACATTTCCCTCGATGCTGGAAGAATACTCAGCATATTGCTGCTCTAAGTTTCCTGGGAAAGTGAGAGCTGGGATATAAACGTCAACACAGATGGTTCAAAGAGAGTCATCTGTAGCATACAATATGAATAATGCTCTTAACAAGGGATATCATCCAAAAGCCTGTGTTATCATGAATAAAGCACCAGGGTGTATCTTTGAGGGCTTTGTTAGAGTAGAGATACAAGAAGGTGCAGAGATGTAGAGAGGAGAGGTGAATGGCAGAGCTGTCTTTAAAAGAGAGGCTGAGGGAGACATGGCATGTGGAAATTCCAAGTAAAATTCTTTGATAATACGAAAAATGCTGTAAAAATGTTATAGGTGTTGAATATATTAACATTCTATCATTCCATACTTGCTTTGTAAATCCCTCTTTTTGCGAGGGTGAGAGAATGCACCTCAGGCAAACACTAAAGTATTTGGCCCCTGGCCATTACACCAACATGGACTGTAATGGCATTGTTTTCAAATATGTACTTTAATACGGAGTCCTCCTTTTACAGCTTCAATAGCTGCCACTTTCTTGGAAGGCTTTCCACAAGATTTAGCAGTGTTTTTGTGGGTCCAATATCTGGATTTCAAAACAAAAAATATCAAATTTATCCATAAACAAAGTCTGGCAGTTACATTCATGAAATAACCAAATTGAAAACATTACAAACTACGAAAGATTTCAAAATTTAAAATAAAGAAGTAGATCATTAGTCTTATCCAGGATTAAATTATGTATAAACCCATTTTAAAGCAGTTATACAAACGATAGCTCACTTTAGTCGTTAGCTTTAACATAGCTAATGTAATCAACAATATTACATAAGCCAATGGAGCTAAGTTAGCTTGAGCAATGTGAGCTTCAGTAAATGTAGCTACAGCTAATGTAGTTATATGGATTATGTATCTACGTAGCTTGCAGAGCTTCTTTGTGAGCTTAGCTTTAGCAGCTTGAGCTTTATCAGACGAAGCTAAGCATTTAGCTTATGTAGCTGTTTTGTGAGCGTAGCTTTAGCTACATTATCTTTAATTAAGTTAGCTTTAGCAGCTGGAGCTTTACCAAACGCTGCTAAACATTTAACTTATGTAGCTGTTTTTTAAGCTTACCTTTAGCTACGTCATCTTTAGCTAAGTTACCTTTAGCAGCTTGAGCTTTATCAGACACAGCTATACGTTTAGCTTATGTAGCTGTTTTGTGAGCTTAGCTTTAGCTACGTTATCTTTAGTTAAGTTAGCTTTAGCAGCTTGAGCTTTATTAGACGCAGCTAAACGTTTAGCTTATATAGCTGTTTTGTGAGCGAAGCTTTAGCTATATTATCTTTAATTAAGTTAGCTTTAGCAACTGGAGCTTTACCAAATGCAGCTAAATGTTTAACTTATGTTGCTGTTTTTTAAGCTTACCTTTAGCTACGTCATCTTTAGCTGAGTTACCTTTAGCAGCTTGAGCTTTATCAGACACAGCTAAACGTTTAGCTTATGTAGCTGTTTTTTAAGCTTACCTTTAGCAACGTCATCTTTAGCTGAGTTACCTTTAGCAGCTTGAGCTTTATCAGACACAGCTAAACATTTAGCTTATGTAGCTGTTTTGTGAGCTTAGCTTTAGCTATGTTATCTTTAGTTAAGTTAGCTTTAGCAGCTTCAGCTTTATCGAATGCAGCCAAATATTTAACTTATGTAGCTGTTTTTTGAAGCTTACCTTTAGCTATGTTATCTTCAGTTAAGTTAGCTTTAGCAGCTTGAGTTTTATCAGAAAAAAATAAGATATAAAAAGCAAAAACAAGACCTAAATTGCTTAAAAAGTAAAATCTGTTAAAGTCAAGTATGAATCGTGTTAGGGATGTCAGCCTACTAACTAATTTTGACTGTTGCTATCATTTCAACAAACTCAACGGGCAGCCTTTTTATTTTCCCCAATCTAGGAGAAATTATTGGCTTCTTATAGCTAGAAATGAAGTTTTTTATCAGAATTTTTCAGGTAAATGTGGCTTAAAAGGTGCAAGAAGACACATAAAAAAACACATATAAGCTTGCTTTGATTGATCTGTCAACAATGTGCACTTTTATACCACAATATAATGGCTATGAAACTTCAATTTGAATTAAACCCACTAGTGCAATCTACAACTTTGCAAGCAATACTTGCCACTATATAGAGTGAATTTATTACCATATCTCTATTTTCTTTTTTTTTTTTTTTTACTTTGTTTGGTTTTATTTTTCTTGTCTTTCATGTTTAATATCTGCTCTCAGAATTCAGCCAAACAATGTTATCCATGATAGCAGCCACATTTTGAGTCACGAAAAACATCCTGAATCTTGGACGGTGCCACAGAAGTACAAACTGTTGGTCTGAGAAGACCCTCCGGGAAAAGAAGTTAAAATGTACTGAATAAATGTGTGCCACATAAGCAGGAGTTCCAGAGGATGCTTGTGTTTGTGAAATTAGCATTCACTAAGGAGGTAAAAACCTCTGGTGGACATTCCTTGAGTCAGCGTGCAGGATGCCATGGACTGAAAATTTCCAAATGAAGGACCAGTAATGCCATCTAGTGGACACCTACTGCAATCACATCCAGCAGTATAACATGCCTGCGCTGCACCCCAGTGTAAGTGTATTATAGGGCCCTCTTTAAACAGATGCACTCTGCCTGCCTCTACTCCCTTGCTTCTGTGAAGGCCCAAAGACGCCACATGACCGTGGTGTCTTTAGGCCTTCACAGACGGAGCAAGTATAGGCACAGGCAAGGCCGCCCATGAGGGGGTTAAAGGGGAGAGCTTTCTGGGGCCCAGCCAAATAGAGGGCCCATGGAGGTCAGGAAAATTATGGTCTATTGAAAAGTTAATCTGTGGTAACCATATTTTATACTAAACCTAATTAGTAACCAGTCTTTTCAAAGCAACAAAACGGGCATTTATATGTCTAATTACCTATGCTGTAGCATAGCATGGCCTTTTTCAGAATGTAAACCAAAATTGCCTTTGTTTTGGTAATGTCAACAATATGGATGGGCACACTGGTATAAACCATAAGAAAGTTATGTCAGACTTCATGGCTAAGCCAATGTGCACAAACATCAGGATGCCAGAGAATAAAGTAGAAGGAACTGAAATAACTTAAGGTAAAATTATTTTGATAATTGTGACAAGAGGCAGAAAAAAAAATCTTTAAATGGGCAGAAAAATTGTGAAAATCAGTTAAAAAGTGGCAACAATAGGTAAAAAGTTACAAGAACTAGTTAAAAGATGTGAAAATGAGTTAAAGTTTGAAAAACCATCAGAACCCGATAACAGTTTGACACAATCTTTAGCTCCAAAATTAGGCAACTGTTAGCCAGGACATTAGCACCATTGCTACTGATCCAACACACATGCACGATATCAATAAATCACAACTTGGTAAAGCCCATTTGCTGGGTTTTTCAGGGGCTCAGACAATTCTGTGGGTAGGCCTGAGCACAGTTGAGCAGAGGATTAAAGTCTATATCCATCCTGCCAGACTGTAATACCATACAAAGGAAAAGACAGTGGCCCCATTTTGGGTTGAAAATCACTTATTTTTCTCGGAAAGTTAAAGCCAACCTTTGACATATGGACAAATCTCGTCTCCAATATACTGATTCAGTGACTGCAGAAAGCTTTGCAGACAAACCAGTGTTAGGTAGCTAGCAAGCTAAGATTAGTGTGCAGCTCATCCAGCATTGAAGAAAGTTAAACAGTCTAAAGATGCATCTGGGGTGTTTAATACAAATGTTAAAGATACCAGGTGCGCTTCGTGTTAGCACGAGTTAGTAAGCGATTCTATAGTAGACACATGGTAGACAGAAACATAGTAGATGAAATATTTCCAGATGAAAATGTGTAGATAATACTTTATCAGATGTACAGTGTCTTATAGTAATGTGTGGAATGGTAAATATGTAGATATTCCTGTCTGTTGTGTCTGTCCCATACTATGGCTTGAGCATATCTGGTATCTGCCACTCCAAACTCCATACTATGACCAAGCATGCCTAATCCCCAGTCTACTCTAGTCTTTAACTTGTGAATGCTCCATACTCAAGAATTGCTCATGCACATGCACAAACATGACTGCACAACATGCACTTTTCTCTGGACAATCATTTTAAACAATGGCAGATTGTTAGAGGAAACCTTTCGTCTTGTAATCTGGGTGTGCCATATTACCATATGATGACATATCTATGCTCAGGCCCAGTTGCTTCAGCATGGTACGGAGCATCTGGGCCTTGTGTGAGTCTGACCTCACTAATAGTAAATGCCAGCCAACTATAATGATAAACTATACATTGCAAAAAACAATAATAATAACCATAACAATAAAGCTATTGTGGAATTTACACAGACTCAGCAATATTTCTTTGCACCAGGTTTTACAATGAGATAAGTGGGTGTTTTACTGACATGGAGTTTAACTGAAATCATTTCAAAAGTGTTAAATGATACATTTACGAACACATTCATAATGAATTGTCTTTGTCAGGAATTTATTTTCAAAATTCATGATATTGCCTAATAATAACCTGCAGTCTGCAGATTAAATTCATTGGTTAAAGACATCCAATCTACAGACAGTAGGAGGAAACTATTTATTCCATTTTAAAATGATCACTTTATTTACTGTGATCATGCTCATTTTCAGTAGAAAGACCGTTTGTGTTGCCTAAAGGCTTGTCTATGCTTCCTTTATACATGAAAAGATGAATGTGTGGGGTGGGTATTTAGTAAATAATCCACTAGAGGTCGCTGTCTCTGCCTCTGGTGGATTTATCTTTTAGTCTTCTTTTCAAACTCCTAGATGATTAATTTCTCTTAATTTTTCAGCTGAGACTTTGCATGACAATGTTTTCAAAGGGATAATACATGTGACACTTAGGTCTAAAGCTTGCCAGCACTTGAGGACCTCCTTTCTTGCATGGAGCCCTAAGCAGTGTCCTGTCTTGATGTTGACAAGTAGTGCCTCTTCTTTCATGTTAAAATATATAAAAGAAAGTACAGTTATGTACCCATGCATTAATTATAGCTACAGGTAAGAAGCATTTCTTATGTTCATCCTCCCAGTCTTTTAGCTATTGCTTCCCAAAGTGTGGCCCAGGGAACACTGGTGTGCCACAGAGGTGCTGTTGGTAGGCCACAAGCAGTAATTCACAATAAATAAAAATCATAGAAATCATTAAAAATAAATCAAATCATCATAAAATAATAGCTTCCATGTCATTATTCTAAGCCCCCGAAGTAACAAAACACAGTCAGAAGTTTTAACCCATGTCACCTTTTTATCACTTGTCTGATGTATGGAGCCAGTGTCTTGGTTTAAGTGGTGTTGGATTAACTGATGACACTTCATTAAGCATTCTGCTTACTTCCCAGTTTTAATAGTTTATGAATGTATTCTGAGACATTAATGCTCCTTGGAAAGAGTTCACTGGACTACAAAGTATACCAATGGAGAGAAATATATGAAAAGAGAATTTAGGCAACATTGCAGATGCCTGATCAAAACAAATAAACAATATGAAAGCAGAGCATTTATACTGAAATTCCCTAAAGATATGAAAAATGAAAGGTGAATAATTCAATTGCATGCTATGGTTGAACGAGTGTATTTTTTGGTGGACCCCTGAAGGTCTTACATTGGGCCCCAGCATACTGAAATGTCAGAAGGCTGCTTTAAGACAGTATCATGCCAGAAAAATGCACCTGGTATTGGTTAGAAATATTTATTTATTTATCACATTTAAAAAAGCACAGTCAGACAAAGAAAAGTAAATAAAAGTAAATCACATCTGCAGGTGAGATAGAAACCCACTATGGACTTATCTCAACAACCTCACCTAATGAGATAAACATGTAGCAATTAACCACAATATCAAATACCAAGTTCCAGTTGAAATAGAATACACAATAGAAAAATAAAATAATAAATAGTAATGAGTCTCCTTTTATATTGAGACAAGGACAAAATATCTGACAGTAGGTACAAGTTTATGTTCCACAACTGGACTCCACAGTACCTGACTGAGTACTGTCTTCGAGATGTGTGATGCATTGGTAGGTACAGGTTATTGCTCTGTCTTGTTGAATAATAGTTAACTTGAGAGTTGCAAATATAGAAAGTTTTAAAAGTATCTGGTAAGTCTTTACTCATGTACTTAATTTTGAAGATAAAGGTGCATATCTGAAGGGTGCTGATGTCATAAATTGTCAGGATATTGCACTTCACAAAAAGTGTAGAAGTAGCATCACAGTACTTAGAGAATGCTGCTATTCTCAGAAAGTGTTTCTGCAACAATAGGAGCTTATGAAGATAAGTGGGGAAAGTACTGGCCCAAAAGATATATTACAGTAGGTTAAAAATGGATACATAAGGCTGTAGTACAATGTTGATATGCAAGAGGACTGCAAAAAATAACTAATCTTTCTGATAGTGTCCATAGATTTAGTAACCATACTGCAGGCAAAACTGATGTGATCTTTCCAGGAAAGTTTTTCATCAATCAAGATCCCTAAAAATCTTGTTGATGTGACCTCAGTAATTTGTTCTTTCTCAATATATAATCATATTAATTGCGGGTTACATTTTTTCTTCCCTGCAAAGATCATAAAATTAGATTTTTTTTTCACATTTAAAGCCAATTTATTAGTTTGAAACAATTTAGAATACATTAGAAGGCCATTGTTGACTTCCTTGATGAATACAGATAAATCTTTGTTTGAGATAAGTAAATTTGTCTCATCTGTAAATAATAATGGACAAACTGTATTAGATACCAGTGCAATATCATTTATGCAGATATGGAACAATAGAGGTCCTAAAATTGAACCTTATGGTACCCCACACTGTATCATAGCTCTCTTAAATTCCACACCATTAATCCTGACATACTGGTGTCTATCATTTACATAATTTTTGATTGTTTTAATTGTTGACTATTGCAACGTAAATTCTGTAGAGGGAGGAGTGCTTAAGTACGGGTTTTGGAGCTCTCTCGCGGATACTTCAAGGCTCCTTAAATCGACACCTACGTATGACAAAAGCTGAGTATCAGAGGTACTTCTCTGCTTTGAAAAGAATCAAAACTCACCCGAGAACCCTTAAAGAAAAGTCGATCGTTTTACTGCTCTGGCTGTGCTCTTCATGGAGTACAAACTACATTAAAACATTCCTTACTTCAATGAGAGAGTCATGCAAAGGTTTGCCTTTCAGGAAAGCAAAATTCAACTGGAAATGAACTCATACTGTCACCACAGTGTTTTGAGATTTAAAATAGTTGTGCTTTAATTTGATATAAACAACAGAGAGAATGTGAGTTTAGCTGCCTTTTTAAAATCAATATTATGTAGAAAAAGCTACAGTCACTGACATGCAGCCTGGTGTGATATTTATGAAAGTAAATAAAATATCTTATTGTGTCACAGTGCAGAGCCAAGCCTCCTTGACCATTATTATGCCTGTTATATCTTTATATAACCAAGCATTAAGATAATGGATTTTTAAAAAAACAAAGGGTGGCACCACTACCGCATACTGAGGCAGTATGTTTTGATCAGTTTTTATCATTTTATACAATACTAATGCTTGTAACCGGGTTTTAAATCTTACAAAACATAGACCCAAAAGTTTTATGCAAACTTTTCATGAGGCAAACTAGTGGTAGGAACACCAGGGGCACACCAGGAGAGGGAAACTAGTATTAGCTATATTCTCTATGTGTGGCACATCAGTTACTGTTTTTAACAGGCCAAACTTGTACTATGTAATTTGCATTGTCCCTATATAAACTTGGTTAACAAAATATGTAATATAAAGTAGTTTTTCGAGTTAGTTAGGTCTGCACCTCATCTCACTTGTCTCTTTTTCCTGGCCCTCACTACTTGTCATTACTGAACGTATTTTCCTTGTGAGCAACTGTTGCCGTTTTCACGGAATTTCCCTGTATGAATCCACATAACAGTGTCCTGATGCTTCTGCAAATAAGTGAGTCACCCTACTTTATTTCATTTCTGAATGGAAAAATGCGAGGCTTACCAAAGTGACTGAAAACAGCAAAGCCCTATCATGGAAATGTCAGCCATTCACTGATATTGAAACGTCATGTAAGAGTGGAGCTGACATATCAGGGAATTATCTTGTTGCACTGATGATCTCTGGTAGCACATGGTTGATATTTGAGACGATAGAGATTTTGATCATTTCACGTTTCCTATTTTTGACACTCACAGCGTACAGTCGAGGCTGCTTCTGCTGTTGTCTTACCTTCTCGATAATAAGCGTCACATTAGATCAAATATCTGTCTGAGCACCGTGGAAGTGACACAGCCTAACGGAGGAAAAAAACGGGCTTCAACAGTAACCGATGAATTAGAGACAACGTAATGCAGCCCTTGTGATTTTTCTGCTTTTACGAGCCCTGGAACAGTTCCGCAGCAAACAGCACATGTTGTACATGCATGACGCAGAGCCACCTCCTCCAAGACCCGCCCCTCCTGTAACCCTTCTAAACCCGCCCACAAACCATCCTCCGGCATCTGATTGGCTGTTTGAGGATGAGACCTTCCTAGATCTAGATACAATAGATTGAGTATACAGATGACAGTATTTTCTGTAGTCCTTGCTTGCCGGTACACTTAAAATGTAGATGTTTTTGTGCAATGGGATTTGGGATTTTATTTGTTTATTGTGTGTGTGTTATCTAACTAAAGACAAACGCTAAGAATTTAATGGAACAATTTGTGACATTGAGTACTTATAAAAAAAATAGAAATAGAAAATTACAAGTGCAAACAAGCCTTATTCCACAAAAGAAATGAACATGAAGGACTTATTTCTGACTCATTGCAGTAGGAAACAGATAAAACAGAAGATGAAAAAAGAAGTAATAAATGATTTTTGTGATGGAATATAATTCTAAAAAATACATGTTTTAAACAATTCAATGACAATGCCCAGTGATCCTTAATAAGTCTATTAATGTAAGTTTATTTAATTGTAGTGTTCTCTATGGTGTACTATGGATTATTAATCAAGAATTTAATTTCCAAAATTGTAATTTCCTAAAGTGAACATTATCATTGTTCAAGGTTATGTGTATCTGTGTTTTTTAATACTTTACAAATATAAAAAATGAAAGATAATCTTAAGTCATGTGTTGAAATATTATCATGACTTCAATTTTAAAAGTGTACTTGAAAAAAATATTAGCTGTACAGAAATGGCCAAGGAGTGAGCAGAAGTGGAAAGAGTACAAGACTGTTGTACTCAAGTAAACTACAGCGTGGTCAAAATCAACTTAGGTAAGGGTAAAATTACCGATATATAAACCTACTCAGGAAAAAGAAGAGAGAAATACATTCAAAGTTTACTCAAAGCACTGAGTACTGAGTAGCTACATGTGACACAAAAGAGGTTGTACAGTAAAATATGGTCTTTTCTTGAGACATGCAGGAAAGTAGCCACAGGCCAGACTTGACCCCGGGTATGCATACATAAGGTACGACCGTAACTCTAGGCCATCAGAGCACTCCAGCAAGCAAACATAAAATCTCCAAAATATGTAAGGGCATACCTCCTCAGTAAGGTGAAATGCAACAGCTGTTTTTGTATGTGATGTGGAATCATTCTCTCTCTATGTGTTTTAAACCGTCGTGTGTTCAAAGTCGAACTGCTGGCCAGTTTCATGTAATTGACACTGAAAGCTTTATGACTTAAGGTCAAAATAAGCCAGTACTTGATGCTTCTAAAAATATCACAAAGCACATTACTTCACCTAAAATATAAAGTTACTTCTTTTAAAAATTACTCAAAAAGTGTATGTGTACAAAAAAGCTCATCTATTACAGTAATGTGAGTAAATGCAGTTAGTTACTTTCCACTCCTGGCAGTAAGATTGCTCCCCATGTATAGAGAGGCTGTGGCTCTGTGAGCTGTGAGGGTTCAAATCCAGCCTGTGGCCCCTGTTCTGCATGACACCCCGTACTCCCATTCCCTGATTTCCCTACTCAGTTTACCTTCCTGTCTAAATAATGCTATAAAAGCACAAAATAAATTCTTAAAGATATATAGATATATAATTCAATATAAACATTTCTCTTTAGTTTTGTGTGGATCGAATGAATGCACCCAATCTCCAACCTTCTTTGTATATATTTTTTTATGTATAAAAATAATATTCTTGAAATATCAGTTTTAGTATTGCATGCATGCACATATTATGATTCCTAATTTCATATTCTTACTTTATCTCCCAAATACAGTGTGAACCACCGTTCAGTGAACCATCTTGACTGTGCGGTCTCTTCTACCCTCTCCCGTGTCTATAGCGGAAGTTGTGGTCAGAGGTCATCGTCCAATAGTAACCTGTGTGCGCATCATCACATCACCCCACTCTCTGCTGTTAAAGCGTCTGTCGGAGCTCAGTGACATCATCATGATGTGATTTTTTCATCATCATCACTGGAGACAGAGATGTCTGACGGACACTATTAGTTTATCGATCACTGGGAGTCAACTTTTCCAGGATAACGCTTCGGTTTGTCTCCACCGGTGAGTTGTTCGCTCATGTTTATCTTAGATTAGGTTGAGCGGGTTCGCCGGTTCCGACCACGCTGCAGTACAGTAACACCTGCAGTGCAGTCAGCACTCCTGCGTTAGAGCCGTTACTGAGGCATTATAATAGTATTAGCAACTGCCGGTAAGCTAGCTCACTCCTACGCTGTTAGCTTCAGCTTATCTGTAACTGCGGTTTAGGGGGACAGCTAGCTCTGGTTTGACAAGCGGTGTTAATTTTAGCTAACCTAGTCGACTTAAATTGTCAGTAGATAAATGGTTTCTTCTTGAAGTTTCGGTGTGTTGACAGGCTGACCTCGGTATTGTTTGGTGATGCTCCCATGGCTCACGTTTGTAGCATGTCTGGCTTCAGTGCTCGGCTTGTTTTTCTGGTCCCGCAAGCAGCTAGCGATAGGTAAGGCGTGTCTCACCTGGGAGTTATCTTTCTACTAGAGCAGACAGGTGGAGAAACCTTTAGCTGTGGAAACACAGAGAAGCAGAGGTGGACTAGACAACACTATGGTAGTTAAATTATAGGTCATTGTGTTAAAGAGTGGTGCCAACATTGTTTAGGACGTAGTGAATGAGAAGTCCAGCACAAGAGGAGGTAATGTGCCTGTTTACAGTAAAATGTGCTCTCTAATATAATTAGGCAATACAGCGTAACGTGAAGTTAAAGTAAAGCTTCATTTAACATTTACTACAAGTGTTTTTTGATTAAATTGATTAAAACTTTCAACATAAAGCATGCCATTTAAGCCTAGTTTTTACAGTAAAAGGTTAATGGAATAAAACTCTTTCAGTACAGTAATGTGCTTTTAAATAGTGTTGTTTTAATGGGATTTACTCATTTGTGGTTAAATAAATGCTTCAGATGTTCATGGATGTAAGGGTACTGTTAACACCTGATTTGGATATAGTTGCAGTGAAACTGTATTGATAGATGTTTCAATGCTACATCTGCAGACCAAAGCTGGGTAATTTCTTGTTTTAATCTCAGGCATGCAAGAAGCGTGCTGCACAACATCTTAAGTGCATCCTGATGATCCTTCAAAAGTCTTAAATAGTCTTAAATTTTGCATTTGAAATTTAAGGCCATCAAAAGTCTTAAAAGATCAGGTTTTAACCAGTGAGAAGTCTTATATTTCAAAAGGCACTTTGAGTAGACATAGCCTTGTCTAATCTTTGTTTTCTAGCCAACCTTGTACAGTTTTGATCAACTTCCTCCACAAATTGTTGTCTGAATATTATACATCATTCAGAGAATTTGATGTTGGATGTTCTAAAAAAAACTGTATTTATTTGGAGGAGGACTTCAGACCCCCCTTAAATTTTTGTTGGACTCACTGTGATTTAATAAACTCTGTTCTGTTGTAAAAAAAACGTGTCCACTGCTCTAACACAGTGGTTCCCAAAGGCAGGGTCAGGACCTCAGGGGGTCGCGAGACAGTGAAGTGGGGGTTGCGTGATGCTTTCCAAAAAAGAAAGAGAAATTTAATATAATTTGAAATCATAAATTTGATACTTTATTGTAAAAAAAAATGTTAAAATGAGTAATTTAAGATAAAAACATAGCTATTAAGTGATACTTGTGCTAAAATGTAAGTTCAAGTTATACAAACTACCTAAAATGCAAGTTTTGAACATGATGCTTTGTTCATCATCATGTGCATTATATCCCTCAAAGGAAGGTGGGGGTCTCCAATCTCTGAAGCCGTTATTTTGGGGGTCATGGGCTAAAATGTTTGCCTCTAACATGTGGGCTACCCGGTTGCCCACCTTAAAATCAATGCAACCCACCCAAATGTGCCAGAAATCATCTAATCATTTTGTCCTATATCATTTGACATTAATGGTTCATTCAATCAGATAATTCAGTACTGGTCCAGTGTACTGAGAAATCTCATGCCTTCATTTTTTTTACTGTGCTATTCATTTTTTACAGTTTAGGCCTTAAAACATCTTAAATTTGATTTTTAAAAGTGTGTGGGACCCGTGGCATGAGTACATTTGTAAATGTGTTGTATTTGTTCAATGTTCTCTCACTTTTGCTTGTGGCCGTATCAAACTTACGTGCTTTACTATCCTGCTTATGATTAGAATAATGGAGATTATGTTGTTTCCAAAAAGTTTTTAAAAAAGAATTAAAAATATATGCTCAGATGTCCTTGCTGATGCTAAATTTCTAAGTGTAGTAAGCTCAGTATCCTACTGATGCTCCCTGTGTGGGTTCAAGTGTTGTAATATGTCGAAATGCTTTATCAAAATACATAAGTTTATGTAACCCACTATTGCAGTAAGACAAACAACAGTGTGACATGCCAGTCTCGTGTCACACTGAGTGTACCCTGATATTTGGACTCTGTAGCTTCTCTATAACTGTCGCTGTTGTGTCTCCCGATAGTATTTGCAGCCTGTTCGTGTCGTCCAGTCATGGCACAGCAGGACGGTGCTGCTAAGAAGAACCCGGCCGTTGGGGCGTTGCACCCCCACTTTATTGTGGGAGCGGTATCGGAAGAGAACTCGGAGGATGAAATCCAAGGGAAGCCTGACCTGCAGCTGGAGGAGAAGGAGCCACGGTCCTTGTCTCCATCCTCCGGGAGCTCGGACAGCACCTATGAAATGGGATTCGACCCCATTGATGGTCCTGCACAAAATCTAAGGTCAGAATTTAAACTTCAGCTTTCTGCTTTTTCCATGGATTCTTCCAATTGTAAAGTCCTGCTAATACTATGGTTATTCAGGTTTATTTATGTGCAAAGCTTTCTTTTGTCAGGTGTGCAGACCAGCTTTAAAGAGTAAGAAACATACATTGGTTGTTTAATCAACTTGATTTAACTTTTAGGAAAGTTTAACAGATTCCTCTGTTCTCACAATGAGAATTCTCTGATGTAAATGAATAATGTTCACATTGTTAAATTGTACCTAAAGCGTGCTTTAGATTTAAATAATATGAGCGCAAAAGTGCATGCATGAAACACATTGTTTTTTAGTGGCTATAAAACATGCAAATGTGAATGTGAAGAACTTTGGGCAGCACCAAATGAGTACACTCTGTTCATGCTGTATACTCCTCCTCCTTTGAGGGGTAGCCCCCTTTTGCTGCACATGTGAAAAGAATGTGGTCCAAGTCACTGCAGTGCATGCTGCAAAAGGTTTCTCTGTCTGTCTGTGAGGGAGGTCTGGAAGTTAGGCCTAGACTTCGTAATGTTGGTTTTGGAGAGGTGGAAATATGTGCAAACACAGAATTCCCAACCAAAAAGTCATAAGGAGCTCTTCAGTGATTGCAGAAGTTTGCAGGAAACTTAAAGCAGCCTTTTCTGTATGCGGGTTGTTCACAGACTGGTTTTGCATGTGAACTTTTTCCTCTAAAACCACAATTTTCCAAATCCAGTTAACCAAAGAAGGTTAAAACCCAGCTACTTTAGTCTGATTTTGTACCAAATTCTGTTTTATCATTCCTGCAACCCTGTAGATGGCTGACTTTTCTTTTTTTACCTGCTGACTGCTTTCTTAAGGAAGTGAGGTGACTCTGATTTGGTCTGCTACTTTCAGTTTTAAATTCATGCAATCATCATATGACTCACAAATCTTGTCTTTGAATGATTGTTTTAACAGTTTTACTTGATCAGTTTCACAAGGACTAAAGAGAAAAGAGAGAAAAGGAGTTAGGGTGGGGGTTGAGGGGGCTGAGAGTAGCTTTGACAGCAGTTTTCAAACTGGATGTACTTGATGGGAGGGTGTCTGCCTCCTCCACCCCCCTTATTGCCTCTCTCATAGGACAGAGCTGACTCTCGCTCCACATCTGAAATGAAATTACAGCCCCTGCTCACATGGGAGTAATTTCCCTTGTGCCGGTAACCCCTCCAGTGATGCAATAATGTGGTATCAGGCCACTGTTGCCAGCCAGCCGAACAAGCCCAGGCACTGCCACGCCTTCCAGCTGATAGTCATATCCCTCCCCCCTGCACTCACCAGTCTCCAGTTTGGTTCCCCTTTAGGTGGAGCTTGATTTGAATGCAGCGGTAACAGTTAAATGCTGTTGGAGACACTTGCCCTAGCATGTTAACATGCTTTAAGTGTCCTGTTGTGTCATGCTTGATGTGTTCAGATGTCATAGGTAACACTTAAAGGAGACAGTTTTCTTCTGAAGAGCTCATTGATGTCCCCCTACTTTTAACATGCAAATTAGATCCCTGTCTTCACTGTGTTCGCATGTTTTTCCACACTCACTGAAAGGTGGCCATAACTCAGTTACAAGCTGTAAAGCTTATGATAAGACACAGTAGTCTGACTTTTTTATCTATATGAGGTGATAACGGTGTTATTTTTTTATCCTCTGGGCTGTTAACATAAACTGACTTTCAAGCTGCTGCCAAAAGCATGTGTGTTAGTTGGCCTCTAACAGTGTGATTCACAAATTCTTTGAAAATAAGAGCTTATTATGTGAAATTCTGTTCTTCCCCAAAACCGGAGTTGTTACAAACTGTCATGAAATGCATTCTTTGTATGCATTTTAAAACAGGCCAAGCATGTCAGGGCTGCACCTGGTGAAGCAAGGCAGGGATCGTCGCCGCATTGACCTCCAGAGAGACTTCACCGTGGCCTCACCTGCTGAATTTGTCACCCGCTTTGGTGGCAACAAAGTCATTGAAAAGGTAATGGAATATACTGTGCTGTCCTGAAAGTTCTGCATGCAAAGTAAATCAAGCTTGAAATAAATCTAAGCAATGTAAACAAATCTATAGTACTGAAAACAAGCAAGTCCAGATTATAAACAAAACAAATAGTGTGTTTAGCTTATACAACCAAGGCATATCATTATTATTTAAGTATAAAGCTGTTATGCTATAGAAAAGACACAGCATTGTCCATGACCAGCAGTTTTTAGCAGGCATTTTTTAAAACAGTTAGGGAAATAACATTTTACTATTTTGCTTCTCCAGGTGCTTATAGCCAATAATGGCATTGCAGCAGTCAAATGCATGCGCTCCATCCGTCGCTGGGCCTATGAAATGTTCCGAAATGAAAGGGCAATTCGCTTTGTTGTGATGGTGACACCAGAGGACCTGAAAGCCAATGCAGGTGAGACCAACTATGCCATGAAAAATACCACGCACAACTAAAGCTATAGCTTACAAGGAATTTCTGCAGTTTGTGCCTGTTATCTGTTTTGTGATGCATGCAAACACTGTAGCTTTTAAGAATTAGAATCAGTTAATTGACCAAGTTTGTGGATGCATATAAAGAATTTGGCTCCAGTTTTGCATCATTCTAATGCACAGACTAACATAGTAATACACTACGCTTCAAACAAGGACAACCAACTCAAAGGTAGCATAAAAAGTTAAATACTAAGACTATATCTAAAAAAAAAACTATATTTTGGTAAGATATATATATATGTAATAGATCATATAGATCTTGTGCCATATACACAAGAGGAATATGATGCAGTGTTTACAGTGGATGTGGATCAGCCTTTGATGTACTGATAAATGAAACATGAGACATGAGAAAAGGGGTGGATTTAAACAATGACAACAAAAACTAGACTGCTTATTTTAAATGCACAGTGGGACACATTTGCTTTATTTTTCTTGCACAATATTTTTATTTTTAGACATTAAATAATCCTGGCACTCTAACAGGGTGACAGCATCATGATATGAATAGAATAAACCATATTAAGAATAGTCCAGCAGTGAATACAATATAAAGTATTTTCTGTGCTTCTGTCTCTTGCAGAGTACATCAAAATGGCAGATCATTATGTACCCGTACCAGGAGGGACGAACAACAACAACTACGCCAATGTGGAGCTCATTCTGGACATTGCTAAACGTATACCTGTTCAGGTAACCCTACACACCTAAAATATGAAATTTTCCCAAAGATTTCTAATTTATTATTCATTGAGTCTTTTATTTCTTTACAGGCTGTGTGGGCCGGGTGGGGTCATGCCTCAGAAAACCCCAAACTCCCAGAGCTGCTCCATAAGAACGGCATTGCTTTCATGGGTAAGATGAGCTTTTTGCATTTAGTTGATCTTGTAGATAACTTTGTATAAAATTGCCAGTGAACTCAACTTAAATGCTATTTTTCATCTACTCCTTCAGGTCCCCCGAGTCAGGCTATGTGGGCTTTAGGTGACAAGATTGCCTCGTCTATTGTTGCTCAGACAGCTGGAATTCCAACTCTGCCTTGGAGTGGTACAGGTGGGTTATAGAGACAGAGGGGCCCAGAGCCTTTCTTTTTTTTAAAGCTGTTTATGATCAGCTTTAGAAAAGGAATGTTTTTGTATGACTCAAAAAAGGGTAAGAATGATATATATTTTAACCTCAGTTATTTCACAGCAGATTCCTGATTTTTTAAAACAGAGACTACAGATGTAGCATAGTTGATAAGTATGTCGTCTCAGAGGTGTGAGGCAGTAGTGGCACGGCAGATAGTGGTGTTAGTAGTTTAACTTCAATGTTCTGTGGCTTCATGGTAGCATTGTTGTTTCTATGAGTCTTTTCAGTGGCATTACTGTTTTATTGAGCAAGTGTAATGCAAAGCTATTAACCCCCCCCTCCAAAAAAAATTCCAAAGCAGTAGAGCTCAGCAGAGACCTTTCACATGGTCCAAAATCAAACTTCTAAGGATGAGTAAAAGATGACAATCAATGCATAAATATATGTTGAACCACTTATAAAACATTAAACCAGAGGTGGTTTTACATTTTCCAGGATGTGTGGAAAGTCTTGTGAAAGATTTACCTGCACCTCCAGTGTAACAAGCTTCCTTTTTGCTTAACAACACTGAGGAAGACTGCTTGCTGAAACGCGTTCTCGTGTCTTGTGTACCGCCTTACCCAGAATTAAAAGAACTTGAAACGACATTTTTTGAGTGCTGGTTTCTTCTAACTCTGTTTCTTAAAATCTTCCCTAAGGATGGGCCAGCTGGTACAGAATTCATACTCTGATTTTTCTTTACGGCTGAATCATGATCGCCATTTGATCACAATACTTTTTCACCGAGATTTTTTAAGGCTCATTTTTAAGTTACTGACCAAAAAAAACCCAAAACTTATTTCCCATATCATTTTTTAAATTCACAAATACAGAGTTAAGAAATAAACTCTATGTTGTTTATCCTTTTTTTCTACAATAATCTGTTGACCAATGTCTGAAATGGTTTAATATTTTCCATTTTATAGTTGGCACCACCAGGTTAGGGGTCTGGAAGACTTTGCACAATTTTTTAAAGCTCCAGACAATTTAATCTCCCTGCATTCACCATGATAAAGCACATTTTTACATGGTAATATTTATTTCAAAACATGGACTGCAAGCATAGTTTACATAGCTGTAGCTTTAAAGGTGCCTGTTCATATGCAGTATTATATGATGTCACATTAGCTTTGTTTATAGACTGGTAAGAGTGACAAAATGAGCTAATTTAAACATAACCCAAAAATGGTATCTATTTCTGTGGTACATGGTCAAGCAGTGAAGAAGTAACCTTACTTTATTTTAATATAATGATTTTCATTCATAAAAGGATTGGGAGATCATTTATAAGGGGACGCGTAGCGATTATGTTAGTGTCACGCACCTGCCTTGCACACTAAACAAGAGACAGAGAGCTGCAGACTGAGATAACTTCAAGTGCTATGCATGGAAATAAATGCATGGAAATCTATGTTTATGAAGTCTGAAACAGTTTTAAAGAACAACCCAGGTCTGGACCTTGAGAACATCACCACCTCCCTCCATAAGAAAAAGAATCCAGTATTAAAGAGTTTCACTAATTCCGTTAAGCCTCATGTAGAGAGGTGGAGATGCCTGTTAGAAATATATTAAAAAACACCGGGAGAGCATAATAATACCTATAATAATATGCCACACTTTGTGTGATACATGGTCATACAATGAAGACTGCGGTGCTGATTGTTGTGTCTGTCTGGTCCCAAAACAGTCCCATATTGGCCAGTTAAAGCTCTTTTTCAAGAATAAATCTTAAGTTTCGGTTTCATTTTCAGCCATCCGCAGAAGCAGAAAGGGAGGGGGTGAGTGAATGTAGATGTGCCCAACTAGAATGCGATTCTTCTGATTTCCCAGCTTTAGCAAATTGTCGATAAATTGTGTTTCTTAACAATCTAAGATCGTCCTTTCGCACACTAGTAATGTTACCTATTGATCCTTTCCCAGGACTGACAGTAGAATGGACAGAGAACAACCAGAAGAAGAGGGTCATCAACGTGCCTTCAGACGTGTACGAACTTGGCTGCATCCAAGATGTAGAGGATGGCCTTAAGGTACACATGTAATTTCACTGACAGCTCACAGTGCAAAATAAATGTTGCATGTTCTTTCATGTACTGTACATGCATGCACAGAACATAAGATGTGAGTTGTAAATCCTAAGTTTCAATTATCAGGCGGCGGAGAAAGTCGGCTACCCTGTGATGGTGAAGGCCTCAGAGGGAGGGGGAGGAAAAGGAATCCGTAAAGTCAACTCTGCTGATGATTTCCCTAACCTCTTCAGACAGGTTCGTGGAAACCCAGCCCAATATTTAATAATTAGAGATATGAAGGAGTTAGCACTGTAAACATACAATTCTAAGACGATTTTATAAGTGAAACATTTTTTTATCCTCTCTATGTCTTCTGTTCTCTGTGGTTTTGCAGGTCCAGGCAGAAGTTCCAGGATCACCCATTTTTGTCATGCAGCTAGCCAAGCATGCACGCCATCTGGAGGTCCAGATCCTGGCTGATCAGTATGGAAATGCCATCTCTCTGTTTGGCAGAGACTGCTCTGTTCAGCGACGGCATCAGAAAATCATAGAGGAGGCTCCTGCTACCATTGCCACTTCTGATGTGTTTGAGGATATGGAAAGGGTATAGCAGTGTTTGCACTTGAGCCTGATTGATATAGGATTTTTTAAAATGTCATAGATGTGAATTTTGAGAAGAAATTGTCACCTGGTGGTGGTGTGCTGTTAGTTTAGCTCTGTTAACTAAGGAAAGGTATCCAGGAGGCTGCTTTCTAACTCAGAAGATATTTATAACATTGGCAGAGTTATAAATAAACGGGGCTCTGTTTTGTTCCTAACAAAAAAGCTGATCTATGGAGATCTAAGACTAGCTCAGTCACTTCAGATTAAGTAAGACAACTGAATCTTGATACTTATAGATTTTTTCTTTCCTCAGTGTGCTGTGAAGCTGGCTAAAATGGTTGGCTACGTCAGTGCAGGCACAGTGGAGTACCTCTACAGCCAGGATAGCAGCTTCTACTTCTTGGAGCTGAACCCTCGTCTGCAGGTTGAACACCCCTGCACAGAGATGGTCGCTGATGTCAATCTGCCTGCAGCCCAGCTGCAGGTCAGTCTCACACGCCTGCAGAGCCCACTGTGGTTACATCACATACAGTGCATCTGAGTCCACTACTGTCCTACAGAAGACAAAGTTAGCATGCTTCATTGCTTAACACGAGCCAGGGCCCCCTGTCACTGTGGCAACCGCCTTCAAAAGAGGGAGGCAATATGCAGGAACATTGTAGCAGATGCAGGGGTTGAAGCAGCGTCTGGTCACGTGGGTTGTTCTGCAGTGTTTGGGATTGTGTGTAAATAGGTCAGTGGCAGTCAAGCTGAAGGGCAGCATGGCTGGGAAAGCTTTATTCAGGCTGATTGGGTGTTACAGTGGGAGTGATACATAATGTCCAGCATAGAGGACCAGAGTGCCCTCCTATGGTGCAACTACCAGACCCACTTTCACTCAGCAAGATGTTTTATATAATGCCCTGTTCAGACCAAAGATTTACAATGCAATGAGACCGTTTTAGAACATTACAGGGAACAGTTGCAGCTGTGTTATCTAAGACACCACAGCTTGAATCACTCAGGCTGATGGTGTTGCTTGCGTTTTAGTTTGTCAAATCCTTGGACGTTGCAAGCAGATGAATATTAAATGGGGAATGGTAATCCTGCAAGGCTATAAACACTGGAAAACATTTATTCAAAGTAGAATATTTTGTGAGATACAACCATGCTCTGAATTTTGGGAATTATTATTTTTTCTATAAACAGAAGCTTCAGTCTAATAACACTGCTGTCTCCTTTATCAGCTGTGCACGTAAGCAGCATGCACAGCTGAGGAGAAAGAGGCAGTAACCACTTGCGATATTATTGGGGGTCTACAGTATTTCGGCTAAACGCTCATTTAAATTGCATTTAACTGACTAGTCCAAAGAGGAGATAATACTTAGAAAACAGTCAAATTCCTCACAGGGTCACTGTGTTAGCAGATATCATGTGAGCCTGATATACTCTTTACAGTTTGGCTAACATTAGCAGCTAGCTTCACCAGCCTTGGTTCCTTTTTGCAGATTAACATCAGGCTTTGATATGTGGCCTATTTTCACTTTGGTTGAGTAGTTCAACCCTTCACAGCCTACGTACCACTTTATTTCATTTATTACTTAAAAAAAACTGCCATACCGCACTGTTCCTACTACACACTAATGGCTAAGATAGTCATATTTACTTCCCGTGAAGTGCCATGGGAAAGCTCAAACAGAAAGGCAGCGGCTGTTAGCTAAGGCTACAGCAGCCTCTAGAGGCAGGAGGTTCATCACAGGTTAAAAGAGCAGGGCTCCGTGCAGGACAGTCAAGATCTTCCACATCAAACTCATCAAACCCTGTCTTTATAGTGCTTTCTTTTTGCTCCAGGACATAATTGAATCAAATCCTGAGGTGCCTAAAGATTCCTACCTCTATTTCTAAATCAAATTTTTGATCATTTCTGCTGCTAATTGGCTCATGCTATCCACGGTTTTGTATGTGACACTGTTCTGTAACAGGCTGTGACATGCAATGGCGGACAGTTCGTTCATCTCGTCATGCTTTGTCAAACTGCACGTCTTTACACTTAGATAATGCAGGAGAAGTCCTAAATGACCCATAATGAAGAGAAACTGAGATGGAGAGCCTGTGATGTGGTCCTCTGTGTCGCTGCAGACTGGAACTGCTTTGAATAATAGCACAAATAAAGCTAACACAAACAAGCGCAATGACTTTTGAGATATATGAATATTTTGAAGACTTTATGTCACAGAATGATTTTTTTTTTTTCACTTTTTGGTCTCTAAGAGATGGGAGCACAAATCTGTGCAAAAAAGTCTTAATCATTATTATTTACTGTGTGTCACACGCAAAATTCTTTAACTTTTGATTTCCATTTCGTTTTTTTCTTTTGTCTTTATAGTTGCACAAGTCTTTTTAGAACCCAAGGGACATTACTGCGGCACACATATTCTGAAAGCCCAGTTTGTCCTGTAATAACGATGTTTAGAGCTTGACTTCACCACAGGGTTAGTGTTTTACAGGCTTCTTAAGACAAAAAGTCCAGATGAGAAAAGATATTTAAAAAATAGCTCAGGGCTCAGAGAGGTAAGTGTTTAAACTCTATAAGATTGCCTTTTGCCTTAGACAGTTCATAGTTAAAATTGCCATGCGGAAAATAATATATTAAATCTTGAAACAATGCAAGCTATATGCACAAAGTCACTGAAATTTTGGTTAATGATTTGTTGGTAAGTTATACCATCTCATATTGTTTAGATATTTACCAGATTGCAGGAAGTTCAGTTTTGGATGCTCAAAATTTCCTGGAGCAGCCTTCAAACCATCCTAGTTGGTTTCTTTTTACCACAGGCTGATGACTCCATCTATCTGTGGAAAGCCCTGTGCTAAAATGATGATGACAAGAGACATGCATGCAGCATCTGTATTGAGGAGAATTAATGATGAATATATGTAATCATAAAGCCAAAAGTTAACTATCATTGTGTTGAGACAGATAGTGCAGTAACTTAAAAAAATTACTTTACATTGCCATGTAAATGTCGATGATTTACCCTTTCCTCCAGTTGCAGCGGAGGAAACTGACAGGCTTTCAGAATGCAGAAAGCAGTTGCAAGTTTCACCCCATCTTGCGGCAAACCTTTAAGAGTGGTTTAAGTTGTTTAGAAAATGGAAAATACAATGTAAAAAAGTATAGTTATATAATCATTAAAACAAAAATGTCTATATGTGATTCAGTATGTTGTTAAACTTGTCTGGTACTAACGCTGCTATCTTCTGTCAGATTGCCATGGGCATTCCTCTTCATAGGATCAAAGACATCAGGATGCTTTATGGGGTCCAGCCCTGGGGAGACTCTCTCATTGACTTTGAGGGTCTGTCGACAGCCCCGTCCCCTCGGGGCCATGTCATCGCTGCACGTATCACCAGTGAAAACCCTGACGAGGTGAGCTTCACTCCTTCGTGGCTGCTGCACAAAACATTTAGAGCTAAAGGTTACACAGAGTCTCTGATTTCTGTTGTGGTTGTTCTTATTAAGGTTTTCACTTTGGGATCCTGTTGTAGCATAAATAAAGGCCTCTGTTATGACTCATCTAAAGGTCAGATCAGCTGGTGTTAGCTTTGGCTGTGATGTGTTTGCAGGGTTTCAAGCCAAGCTCTGGAACAGTACAAGAGTTGAATTTCCGCAGCAATAAGAACGTATGGGGGTACTTCAGTGTCGCAGCTGCTGGAGGGCTGCACGAGTTTGCTGACTCTCAGTTTGGGCACTGTTTCTCCTGGGGGGAGAATCGGGAAGAAGCAATCAGGTGAGTGCAAACCAAATTCTAAGATTAATTTCAGTGGGAAAAACTACCATTGCAGATCATTTTAATACCGTTTTCTAATCAGAATGATTCTTTATTTAAAGTATTTGTTTGTGTATTTTTCTAGCAACATGGTGGTGGCTCTGAAAGAATTATCTATCAGAGGAGACTTCAGGACAACTGTTGAATACCTCATAAAGCTGCTGGAGACTGAAAGCTTTCAGCACAACAGCATTGACACTGGCTGGCTGGACCGGCTCATCTCTGAGAAGATGCAGGTATGGAGTTGTATCCCAGCTGTGGCAACTGCGAAAAACATGTATAAACTAGAAAAGCACTCGGAGAGCGCAGACCTCCGCCATTAGCTCTCCCAATAGTACAGAATCCTTTAAAAAATTCCTGGATCCAGACGGTGATCTGGATCACTCCCAAAATCTAATCAGTTCTTCCTTATGGCTTTGTGACATTTCCTGAAAATTTCATCAAAATTCGTCCGTAACTTTTTGAGTTCTGTTGCTAACAAGCTAACAAACAAACTAACAAACCCTGCCGATCACATAACCTCCTTGGCGGAGGTAAAAATATAAGTGCTTAGACCACAGCACTCTGTGGTTAATAATCCTGGTATAAAGACTGAATATCTGTCAGTATGTTTCACTAAATAAGGGACAAATTTATGTTGCAGGCAGAACGTCCTGACACCATGCTGGGAATCGTCAGCGGGGCTCTTCATGTGGCAGATGTGACTCTGAGGAACAGTGTCTCCAACTTCCTGCATTCTCTGGAAAGGTAAGACTATGTCAGGCTTTGGGAGAAACCAAACATGTGCAGTGTTAGAATTGAAAACATGACACACTCTCTGTACTCTGTGACCAGGGGTCAGGTGCTGCCTGCACACACTCTCCTCAACACCGTGGACGTGGAGCTGATCTATGAAGGCACTAAGTATGTCCTGAAAGTGACCCGCCAGTCTCCAAACTCCTACGTGGTCATCATGAACAACTCATCCGCTGAGGTGGATGTGCACCGGCTCAGTGATGGAGGCCTTCTGCTGTCTTATGATGGAAGTAGCTACACTACCTACATGAAGGAAGAGGTGGACAGGTAGGGTAACGTTTTCGACAAATTTATTTCTACTAATCTTATTAAAGGTTTTTTAAATTGAATAAAACTATCACAAAATAACACGTCTTTACTTTGCAAATTATCTAATATACCGTCACTTAATTTTCAGCTTTATAACAGTTAATTAATGCACTTCTGGCTACTGATTTCTGTTCCTGTGAAACCAAACTATGTTTTTCCTGCTTAGGTATCGCATCACAATTGGGAACAAGACTTGTGTTTTTGAAAGGGAGAATGATCCTTCGCTGTTGCGGTCCCCCTCAGCTGGAAAACTCATCCAGTACACAGTCGAGGATGGTGGCCATGTGTTTTCTGGCCAGTGCTACGCTGAAATAGAGGTACAGTATATTTATTAGAACGTAAATGTTGTCTACAAAAAGAGAGAATTAATTCAAACCAATTCATTTTGTTTGATTTGGGAAGATGTAAACCTTTGACATGTAAATTCCAGGTGATGAAGATGGTAATGACCCTCACGGCTGCAGAGTCTGGTTGTATTCACTATGTGAAGAGAGCTGGGGCGGCACTAGAGCCAGGCTGTGTCATTGCCAAGCTACAGCTGGATGACCCAAGCAGAGTACAGCAGGTACCGTGTGTCTGTCATGCAAGAATATTCTGAAATGGTTGCAAGGACATTTTAACTTTCAAATAATCCATGAAAATGAAAGATTTCTGCACTTAAACGTAACATAGGCACTGTGTTTATAAAGGTAACTCAAGTAAACAAAAAAATTATAAAAACATATATATTATTTTACTTGAGAAAGGTTGTATACTTAAATGGAACTTTGATGATGACATGTCGCAATATTTTATGTATTAAGATGTGAGGGTTTTTTTTTGTTTTTTTTTTACTTCTGTGTGGATTTTCTTGCTGATGATCACATGATTATAACCAGCATATTCAGTAGGTTATTATGTGTGAAAGAAAAGAAAAAGAAAAACTGAAGTTCAGAGAATTTTTGACCTTAAGAATTATTGACAGGGACATGCAGTGATTTTGAGACAGTGGAAATAAAAGTTGTTTCAGGTTAGAACCGCATGAAACTAGAAAAGCATGGACACTACAGAGCACAACAACTGAATCATTTTTGTTTTGGCTTTCTTTTTTTGGGTCTTTAAAAGTCTTCGATTTAGTTTTTAAAAGTGTGCAGCATTCATGTCAATGACAACTATCTAACAAGACTGAAACTGATCTTACTGTGTCCAAGCCTTGTGAGGCTGATGTAGCATCCATATAAATACAAGCTGACAGTGAACTGCAAAAGGGATATCATTTAATTGGTTTAAATCCTTAAATTAGGTTTGGCCAGAAGAGAATAGCATCAGTGGTAGATAACAGCCATCCAAAGTAAAAACATAAAAAACATGTGCACTCCGCCTCATCAGATTTGAATATGTTATGCCATGTGCATAAGTTTTAGACAATGCATTGCCAAGGGATTAATGATGGGGCCAAATGTGCCCAAACCCAGGGTTATTCACATAATATGCCTGCAGACCGGCAGTGGTTTTTGGGCCCTTGGGATGTCAACAGCATGACCAGGGAGTAGAAGCAACCCTACTACCCACTTCTACCCACCTGGACAGTACCCTAGGCCATGCTTACTCTCCACATCTACCCCTTACTGTGCCCTCAAGGTGTGGACTTTGGTATTTTTCCAACAGATTCCCATGTCCCTGATAATATGCAAGGACATCCAGACCATGACTGGGGTTTTGTTAATCTTCCTTCTCACCCAGTGGTGCCCTGAGGTGACTTACTTGCCAGAATGAGAGCTTCACTTTAGTCTCAATCTTTGGCCCAAACATGCCTAAAAGTTCTGCACATGTTGCCTTTACACAGGGGAAACTAATATTTTGTACATCCTGCCATTGCTTCTCTGCCCTTTCCATGCCATCTAGAAAGAATTGTTCTTATGCTGTCTGCCTGAATCTAAATAAATCAAGCAGTGAAATGAACCACTTTAAAATGGAAAGGGTGCTCTTGGGTTAAAACACAATCCAATATTAGGTTTTTTGGGAAACAGAATGGAATGGCTGTAACTTTAGGGATGTTGACATTTGATCACCATCCCTTCCTCCTTACCTTGTGAGCCTTTCTTTATTATTAATGGGTGTGTGCATCTTTGTTTACAACAAGTCACTCTTGGAAGTCAAGACATCAATGTGGCAGGAAAATTGAGGATGACATTAGCTTGTTTCCCTCCAGATAATTGAGTCATTATGTTTGTTGGCAGTCAGTAGACTTAATAATGAGCTGCCTTCTGGTGAATATGCCACGACACGTCATTCTTCTTTCAGATTTGTTACCTAATGAGAATACTGCTCGTTTGCCATGTCTTTCCTTGACAATAATTATTCATCTTAGCTGCAGGTGTATGGCTTTAAACATTGCTACTTGCTTATTTTTGAGTATTCCCTTCCCTTTTTACTGGACTGCATCAATGATTCAGCTTATTTATACAGTGCCTTTACTTCCATGTTAATGGTTTTAAAGGATGTTTCAGAAAATTATCTAAGTTGTTAGAATATTTCTGTCTTGTAGGCAGAGCTGCACACTGGGGCTCTTCCTTCCATCCAGGCTGTTGCTCTCAGAGGGGAGAAGCTCCACAGAGTCTTCCACAACACACTGGATCATCTAGTTCACATCATGAATGGTTACTGTCTTCCTGAGCCGTTCTTCAGTGCTAAAGTAAGACTTCAAACACCTTGGATGTGGCCCTTGCTCTTCCAGCTACTAGCATCTCTCCAAAACTAAGGCCTTGTGTGTCTTTTTCAGCTGAAAGAGTGGGTGGAGAGGTTGATGAAAACTATGCGGGACCCCTCTTTGCCGCTGCTGGAGCTTCAAGACATCATGACGAGTGTGTCGGGTCGCATCCCCCCTGCTGTGGAGAAAGCCATCAAGAAGGAGATGGCCCAGTATGCGAGCAACATCACCTCTGTGCTCTGCCAGTTTCCAAGCCAGCAGGTAACTCAGAAACATCCACACTCACCATGATAACCACACCCAGTTTATTTTTACTCTCCCTAATTATTAACAACAAAACTCTTAATTTGCTAACAGTAATGATGTTTGATGTCAGTACGATGCCTGCCCACTGAGAAAAGGGCTTTCATGATTACAAATGAAGCTCATTTTGAATACCTCCATGATACTGTGAATTTAATGCTTTGCTTTCTTTTTCCTTTCTATGAAAAGAAAACTACAATAATAGGTCTTTAATAGGTCTTTCTTACCTCATATATTCAGTCTGTAATTAGAAATGATGATGACATTTAACATTTTCCACAATGGTACACTTTATTGAATGTGCTGTTACTGGTAAAACATCTTACATAATTTTTATTTCTGTATATTCCAGCATCAGTTTATAGAAAGTGAATAATATGGTCATGTAATTGAAGATATTAAACTCCAGCATCCATGATATTCATTTGTATTCTATATTACAAATGTTATATGTAATCAGGGCTTTGACACAGAAGCAGCCCTCCTGTGGGTCATCATTGCTGGTGGGATTAAATACTTATCAGTCTCCAGCTGTTGGGATTGGATGCATGTATTTATTTATTCATCTCCATTGATTCCAGATTGCAAACATCCTGGACAGCCATGCTGCTACTCTAAACAAGAAATCCGAGAGAGAAGTCTTCTTCATGAACACACAAAGCATTGTCCAGCTGGTGCAGAAGTGAGTGTGCTACTCCATCTCTGTATGTTGGTTAAATGCAAAACTGAAAATAGTGGCCATGCATGTGAACATCCAACTCCGCAGATTGCTGTGATCACAGCTTTGATGTTTAGGAGGCTCAGTTTTTAATGCGAGTTTATTCTCTATCTCCTTTTCCAAATCATATATGTTTGTTATCTCCTTCTATTTTCCATAAAGATTAAAATGCTGCATAGCTGTTTGTGTCTGATCAAAATGTTTGTGTCTCCATCAGGTATCGCAGCGGCATCCGAGGTCACATGAAGGCAGTGGTCATGGACTTGCTGAGACAGTACCTGAAAGTAGAAATCCAGTTTCAGAACGGTAAGGACCATTTTCTCTTTAAATTAGTGTACCTGTTCTGTCCTTAAATTTGTCATTAAAAATGCACTTACTCATTCTTCCCACTTAGTGGCGCTCCTTCCCAATATGCATCTTAGCATCTGTAACTGTGGTTTTCCCAGTGCAGTACTTAGAAAGGCTCTTCTATGTTGGGTTGTTTACAGGACACTATGACAAGTGTGTGTTTGCACTGCGTGAGGAAAACAAAGGTGATATGGCCAATGTGCTCAACTACATCTTCTCCCATGCACAAGTCACCAAGAAGAACCTGCTGGTTACTATGCTGATTGTAAGTCTCTATCCTTACTGGTTCAAACTGTATAAAAGTCTTGATTTAATCACAAGAAAAGATTTCAGGATTTATCTGTTGGCACAAAGTGTTTAGTCTAAAATCACTTTCATTTAACATTCCAGCACAAGGGTAGATTATATTTAGTCATGGGTTGATTTACTTAATTTAGAGAGGGAAGTTATGCCATTCTTAGCCAGCTAGAAATGCAATTAAGGTATTAGAAATCAATGTGCAATGTTAAGTATACATATATATATATATATAATGCCCACATGCAGTTGAAAGTATTTTTTTTTGTGGTTATTCTCTATAAGATGTCAAGCTTGGGATGTTATATGTTGTGTAATGTCTATCTCCTATGCGTAGGACCAGCTGTGCGGCCGTGATCCAACACTGACAGATGAGCTGATGGCCATTCTGACTGAACTCACACAGCTCAGCAAGACAACTAATGCCAAAGTGGCTCTGCGGGCTCGACAGGTCAGAGCAAGACTCAGCTAAACTTTGAATACACTTAGTTGAATATCAATTAAAACCCGAATACTTTAAACACTGCAGATAGTTCATTTTTGAACGTTCTTCATACATCCACCCCTGCCATTTACCCATCTGCACATTTTGTATGAGCTCATTGTTTATAAGACAAATGACCAAAATACTACAATGTAATATGGTAAAATATGAATGTGGAAGAGAGATTAGATAAAAAAGTTTTTAAAGTTGAGCCGTGTTAAACTGATGACTGTTGACCTGAGCGAAGAAAGGGTCTGCTGCTGCAGTATTTAAGACTGGACCGGCTAGCCAGGGCTTAGTATATAAGGAAGAGGAGGAGGAGAGTCTTGATGATTTTGATTTGACTGACTATTTTGAAAAATGATAAGAAACTTAAGGGCAACAGCAATAATTCACAGTGAAAAACAAGGGCTTAAATCTTTCTGATTTTTTTTTGTTTTGTGTCTCGTTCTGCTACAAAGGCTAAAAATGAAGATTATTGTCAGTTTTCAAAATCCATGCAGTTTTTCTCTTATTTTTGGATGTTATTTTCAAATGAGATTTTAGATGGTGTTTTTTCAGCAACTTTGGATCTAAATGGGCTATGTTAGGAAGGTTTCTAATGTTCTTTTCCAAGCACATATTTCCTTGACAAAGACTGAAAATGGTCAGAATGGATTTCATTCAGCACATAAAAAGATTAGATAGAATGTTTAAGATTTCATGGTTTGATTCTCATTATTTCACATCCACATCTTATTTGCTGATCTCAGTTTCATGGGTTCACCAAGGACTTAAAGTTAAAAATACGTTCAGGATAACTCAAATTTGGAAAACTGAGAATATGATATTGTCAATACTCAGCCCAGTTGCCACCTGAGTGCAAAACATTATTAAATGTAGGAAGGGTATTTTACAGGTTTTTTTTTTTTAATCTTCCGTAGCTTATGTGAGAATTTCACCACCAGATGTCACCATTAACTCTCAAATTTTGAGAGAAAGAGATGAACATCACAGAAAAGCATACTGTAACTAACAGTGGATTATAAATGTTAGTTAATAATGAAATGTCTGTCTTCCTCGTTCCGCAGGTGTTGATAGCTTCCCACCTTCCTTCTTATGAGCTACGACACAACCAAGTGGAGTCCATCTTCCTCTCTGCCATTGATATGTATGGACACCAGTTCTGCATAGAGAACCTGCAGGTAGGCAATAAAAATGATAAGCTATGGCTTTATTTATTGTTCTGAGATTTAAAAAAAACTATTGAAGATAACTAATTATCCCTTTTTTCTAGAAACTGATCCTTTCAGAAACATCCATCTTCGATGTGCTGCCTAACTTCTTCTACCACAGCAACCAGGTGGTGAGGATGGCTGCTCTTGAGGTAAGAGGAATAATGAGAGCTTGGTTTGACTTATTGTCACTGAATGTTTAAATTCAGCAGATTTCCATATCGAACTTTTATTTTCTGTGCCTTCTACAACCAAAGGTGTATGTGCGTAGAGCATACATTGCATATGAGCTCAACAGCGTTCAGCATCGACAGCTGAAAGACAACACATGTGTGGTGGAGTTCCAGTTCATGCTTCCCACCTCACACCCCAACAGGTATTTAAGTTACCAGTTAAAGCTGCTGTCCCCAAATGCTGTGCATCACCGTTTATGCTGCTCCCTCCTCCTTGAAAGGCACTATGGACAGTATACTTTAAATACTTTAGAATAGTAATTAATATCGAAATTTTCATTAGTTGCAGTAATACTGATCTGTCAACCTGCAAGATTTGTCTCAATTTTATGTTTACTTATCTTATATTTCTGCAGAAAGGGCTGCCTCTGTCTTTTATTGTTCTTACCAATTTTAATGACATTATCACCAGTTTTGGTGGCTTTATTTTTGTGTTTTTACTTGATGATATAAAGGTCTAGATTTTTGTGGCGAAGTGCAGCTTTACAAACTCAAAACTCCAAAGCCTCCACCAAGGAGGTTATGTGATTGACAGGGTTTGTTAGTTTGTTAGCAACATAACTCAAAAAGTTATGGATGGATTTTGATGAAATTTTCAGGAAATGTCACAAATGGCATATGACATGACATGACATGATCTGAATCACCGTCTGGATCCAGGAATTTTTTTAAAGGATTCTTTACTGTTGGGAGATAGGGCTAATGGCAGAGGTCTGCCCTCTCAGAGTGCTTTTCTAGTTTTAAATTATTTTTATTACTTTTTTTTTAATCCCCACAAGCCACAACAAAGATAGCAACTCTTCTTCTTCCCTATCGCAACTTAGTTTAGTTTTAGAAGTTAGTTTATCCATGGTGCCATGGTTTCTCTCCCACAACCCCAGCTTTGTGTTATTTTGTTCTCAGTTGTTCTCTGTGTAAATGCTTCTCATGTGCAAACGAAGATATTTTTTGCAAAGACTGAAAATACTTCTGTAGGTTTGTCAAAAGTGTGTGAGTGCCACGAGCAACAAAAAGCTCCCAGCCTCATCTGTCTCAAGTCAGTCGCCCGTCCTTGTAAAGTCCTCAGGGCGTGCCAGGCCGTATCAAACTCTAGAGACTCTGAGAGACAAACTTGGGATTTGACTTGTACATGCACAGCATTTCAAAGAAAGCTTGTAAAAGTCAAAGTGATGTGATTTGGGTTGTGCATCCTATCTGTGTGATTGTGTTCGATTTGTCCTTGTGTGAACGTGTATGTCAGTGTATTCTTTGTTTTTTTTTTTTGTTTTGGTTCAGCTTGTTTATGCAGTTTTGTTGCATGCTCGGGATTTTTATGTTCTGCATTAACCACGCCATGTATAAACTAAAGACAGCATGAAAGTGTGAACTGATCCACCTGTCCTTGTTCAGAGTTTAACTCAGGACAAAGAGGCCTTTGGATTTCATGATGCATGTTGTAAAGGGAGCAGACAGGAAGTGAAATGTGTGTTACATATCTAGCCACATAATCTACTTTATCTTCCATTTTCACTGTAATTGCATTAATTTAGTCATAGGGACATAGACTGAATACCGTTAAAGAAAGAACACACATTGCTAAACTTGACTGTCTCCCTCTCCTGATGCCTGCCACTAACCACATTAGTAATCAATGTTGTTTGATTGCAGAGGGAACATCCCCACTCTAAACAGGTATTGTAAACATTCTTTTCATTGCATAGACTAATAGTCAACTTACAATATTGTCATAAATGTTTTAGTGACTAATCTGGTAGTTAAGTCAAGATAAAGATTATTATGTGCTCTAAATTGTGCCAAAATGTAACTGATATAGCACCTGAGTTTTAGTCTGGTGCAGTAATACAATGTTTCTTTAGTTACTGACAACAGCATGGCCTTTGGCATTCAGCCTCTGTGTCCAACATTTTGAAGTCTGTGTGCGTGTTTGTGTCTCTGTGAAAGAGTGTCATGTTTCTAATTTGTGCGAGTGTGTGTGCTGCGTATTTTCTGGAGATTTGGTGTAACCCGGGTTGTAAAGCGGTGTGAGATTATTCAGATTAAATGCCGGGGAGCTGGGGAAATGTTGTACACCAGTGCAAATCTCCTGAACTGAAACCTTGTGACTGTCCTGTCAGGAAAATGTCCGCTCCAGTCCTGGATATTGCAAAAGCTGCAGATGCTAAATATCAGGAATCTAAAGCTCAGGACCTAAACAAACAAGATAGTAAACCTAAGGATGATAATGCCGAGAAGAAAAATGCATCAGATTCGGATTCTGTGGACAGGTTTGACTCACAAAAACCCCTCTCTCATCGGGTGTAAATTTTGGGAGCGTTTCTTACAGCCGGACTAACACTACAAAAAAAAGCTCGTCTGTTTTGAAAGGGTCTTTCTGGTGGTTGTATTTGTCCTCGTTCCTTTGATAAGGATATTTTCATTGGTTTAATTTGTCTAACAAATGGTCTGTCATGAATCCTTTACATACTGTGTAGCTGCTCTCACTGTGTTCACATATAGTTGTTTTTTTTGTCACTCCTTTGCTCTCTATAACCAGAAACTCACTCAGTTTTTACACCAAAAAGTCTCAATACCACAGCATTTCGAACTGTTGACACAAAAGATAGAATAAAACTGTTGTGAGTTTCTTAAAGATAACTGGGGGACCTCTTCACACGGTCTGTCTAATTTAAAGGATTTACATTTTTATAACTGCTCTCTGTTGATACCCTAGGATGTCATTCTCATCCAACTTAAACCACTACGGCATGGTGCACGTAGCAAGTGTCAGCGACGTTCTGCTGGACACGTCTTTCACACCACCTTGCCAGCGTATGGGAGCAATGGTCGCTTTCCGCTCCTTCCAGGAGTTTACCAGGTCAGTCTTAAAGAAGATGAATGTATTCATTTGGTAGCTGAAGATTAAAACTCTTACATTTATGATTTTTGACCCCTACAGGAACATAAACGATGTGCTGAGCTGCTTCTCTGACTCTCCTCCACCGAGTCCGACATTCCCAGAGGGAGGAAATCCTGTCCTGTATGGGGAAGAGGAAAACAAGGTACAGATTTCTAGCAGTTACAGGCTGCTAATACGCCTATAGGTTAATTGCTAATGACACCTCACAGAGAACATCCTTTGGGAGGGAAGAAGTGACTTCTACATAGAGAAACTCTACCAAAAGGCTATTTTTAGAGCTGTTTATGGCTACGCCAAGTGTTGAGAGTGGGACATTTTAAATATTCTTAATTCTTAAGCTACTTTTGTGTCCTTAAAGTAGTGAAATATTCGGGCAAAAAGAAAAAAGTTTTAAAAAACTCAGAGAAATGGCTTCTGTCTAAAGCCTGGATAAGTCACTTGTGTATGCTTTGTTTTCACAAAGGGGTCTAGCTTGGTTCAGTCTAGTTTTGTCATGGTTTAGCTAATTAAACTCTGGTCTTACCTGCGTTTCCTCAGCTGTCAGCAAGATCTGTCTAATCAACCTCCACCTTGCTTGATTTGACAGGAAATCCATCTCTTTTCAGAGATCCAGATCATTTGGCTCACTTCAGTAGAGCTGGTTGTTTGGCTCCTAAACATCTCTTCGTTTGGTACTGTTAGGCTTTTTAAATGTGAATCAATAAAGACAGTGGATGGAGGAAAGGATACTGGCACTCAAACAGGAGTTGGCAACCACAGCACATAAAAGAGCTGTTTCGTAGCATAGACTTGTTCATGAATGTCTCATGATTACTCAGTCGCTCACTCCATAAAGGTTTATCTGGTTGCTAGTACATCAGCGCTTCAATTTCAAGCATGTTTGTGATAAAATGAGGATTTTTTGTATGTTAAAGGGGCTCAGCTAGCCTCTTAGCTGAGTAGTAAACTCTTCAAGACTCCAGTTTCCCTTCATCTGTCCAGACAATGCTAGGTCTGAAGGACTGTTTGTGTTATTGATCGCCCTCCACGCCAGGTAAAACATTAAACTGTGGTAAAAATCACTGTTTTGTGTGTATGAATCATATTCAATATATAGAGAAATTTTTTTGATGATAATTGCAGTGTAAAGGTCCATTTAGAGCAAATTTTCCTCGGTTCTTATTCATTCCTTATGGCTGTCCCCAACTACCCCCAATGCACACTCTTGATCACATGATTGCAAGCAACCTGTATGTATGACTTTAACCAGATTTACAATAAGATGAAAATTTTGCTTTCCAGAGCGTCCAGGACGAGCCTATCCACATCCTGAATGTGGCTATAAAGACCGACAGTGACATCGATGATGATGGCCTGGCTGCCAGCTTCAGAGAGTTCACTCAGTCAAAGGTAGGAGGCATCTACATCAGGATTTATCTTGATTGCAGCTTAATGAGTTAGTGATTGGTGAATTACTTTCCAGAGAAAAACTGAAATATGACTTGCATCATTTGCAACATTAAAATAAAAAAAAGATACAAGGATGATTTAATTTAACACACTTTCAAGGCCCTTGAGCATACATTTATTTGATTATGTCCTGTATTAAATATCAAGATTGACTCATGTGTAGAGTGGTTGATTAGCAACTTGTCAGTAACATGACTGGGTATAAAAGGAGCATTTTAGAGAGGCAGGGTCTCTCAGAGGTAAAGATAGACAGAGGTCCCCCAATCTGAGAAAAACTGCGACTAAGTAGAACAATTTCAGAAAAGTGTTCCTCAATGTAATATTGAAAAGACTGATTATCATGATAATCAACATCTACTGTACATAATATTGTCAAAAGACTGGAGAAATCTCTGTGCGCAAGGGACAAGAGTGAGGGTTACTTCTTTTTTTTTACCTTTATTTAACCAGATGAAAAACCCATTGAGACCGAAATCTTTTTCACAAGGGAATATTGGATGCTTGTGGTTTTCAGGCCCTCAGGTGGCACTACATTAAAAACAGGAATAATTCTGTACTGGAGGTCACTGCATGGGCTCAGGAAAACTTCCAGAAATCACTGTCTGCCAACACAGTATACCAGGCCATCTACAAATGCAAGTTAAAGCTGTTTCATGCAAAGGAGAAGCCATATGTGAAAACGATCCAGGAATGCTGCTGTCTTCTCTGGGCCAAAGCTTATTTAAAATAGACTGAAGCCAAATGGAAAACTGTTCTGTGGTCAGATGAATCAACATTTGAAATTCTTTTTGGAAACCACAGGTGCCATTTCCTGCACACTAAAGAGGGCAAAGGCGACGTGGTTTATCGGCCTTAAACATTTTCATAGTATACTGAGTCCCTGGGTGGTTTCATATTTAGAACCTGGGTCCTGATCCATCTACACTTGACCCCATAGTCCAAATCATTTGATCAGTGTGAACTTTGAGAAATTTGACTTAGGCTACATGTTTATATGCATTGTAAAAATCCAGTTTTAGTATGTCTGTCTGGAACTAATTGGTGTTCTTAAGAGGACCTGTGTCCCAGTGTGATTACTATGCACTGTGCTCAAGTCCACTATAATGGTGGTCTCGGGCATGATTCATATGTACTCAAGCAAAGTCTGCCGGAGATATGAACACAACCATGCTTGAGTACAGTTGACTCGTCATCAGGCAGTAGAGTTATAAAGGCAATTCAGATATCTCTTGAAAAATCCTTGTATTTGTGCCTTTTCAGGTCTTGTACACACGTAGCTGGGTATCTGGGAAACTGCATATATTTTTATACGTTTATTCCTGTCATCCACACAAAACTGCAGTTTTATGTCACTAAAAACTATCTTTTCTGAAAACTCCGGCCAAAGTGGAGATTTTGGAAAACTCCGGTTTCGTGGCTAAACGTGTACGCCGGGAAACAGAGTTTTTGGTTCTCAGCTTGCGCCCATAGACTGCGCCGTGTTTGAATCTCTGGCGGAAGAGACAGAATGACAGAAGTTCATTCTGATTGGCTGGCAGGGGTTTCACATCTGAAAAACACTGCCATCTATGGGTTTGGCATGCTTAGAGCAGCATTGAACGGCAGATTTGCAGGTTACGTGTGGACTAAAGTATTTTTTGAAACGAACGAAGGGGGATATTCGTTTAAGAAAATACTCAGCTACCTGTGTACAAGACCTCATTCTCTGAGCTGCACAGTAGATGTTAGCATAGAAAGATAAACATCAATAGTCGCAGGTTGGATTGTAATGTCTGTAGAGAGCATAAACAAATGTAGACATGAGTGGCTGCAATGGCTGCCTCTTCTTCTGTCTTCCTCTTGGCAGATGTTCAAACCAACTACATGCATATTGCGTGTGCTCCTCTCGCACAGTTTGAAACAACAATGCCTAATGAGAAAATGCTCATTGTCTCTGCAATGGTTGACCTTCAGTCTTTGAACAGATTCTTCTTTAAAGGGGGAAAATATGGCTTTAAAATTGTGGACAGACACTTGATCCATGTGGTGTTAGACTACCATTGGGCACTCAGAATTGCAGAAGTTGAAAAAATTATGCTGACAAATGGCTGTAATGTAATGACTCATAATAATACTGCCATCCTTACATTTTTTTTCCCTTAGAAATCTCTGCTATTTGACCACGGCATTCGTCGGCTGACTTTCCTGGTTGCTCAGAAGGTGAGGTCCCTAAAAAATAATGACACAGTCACACACCTCTCCACAATCAGCTCTCCTGCATGTCACCAGCTCAACAGTTCTGAGTTGCATGTAACAAAAGTTTTTACATTAATTGTCCTTCATCTTTCCTCAAGTAATTACTAACCCTTTTAAAGTCAGATAATAATGGTTGACATTAGTATGGTTGTAATAATTTGTGTATAATCTAGCTTACATTCCTGTTTGTCTTTGTATCTCTTTCTGCATGCATTGCTTTTGCTGCATTTATGATGACAGGATTTCAGGAAGCAACTCAACTGTGAGGTGGACCAAAGGTTTCATGTAAGTATAGGAAGACAAAGGAACTGAGAACAGGTGGAACTTTAATTTGATTTATTGCAATAATAGAAGTTAATTTAGTTAAAAGCATTCCTACCAAAAGGTGAACATTAGATTCCCTGAGAGTCAGTTGCAACATGTGTGTTTAAAACACCATAGGACAGACCACCATCAAATAAACACCTACTAGTAACTGAGAGGGTGATGATGTTGGGTGTAAATAACAAATCAAGATCCACATAATCAAAACAATAAGCTTTGATTTGTCTTTTGACAGCACAACAGCCACTGATGAACGCTCATCATGCTAATCGGTGTCACCACCATTATGTGGCTCTTGTTACATGGTTTCATCCCCCTAGTTGGCTGTGTGGTTTACTCTGTTGGAGATATTGTGACTGAGCTCATGAGAGCATCTTCAATCAGTCTGACATTGTTTTGGCAAGTGGGACACTTCAACTGATAATCTTGAGCAGAATTACCTCCCATTATTGAGTGGATCAAACGTGGGGAGAGAAGAGGATGTTTTATTCATTAGTGTAGTGAGTGGTGCTTTCTATACATCCTGCTGTCATTATAATGTGAGCTCGCTGTCTGAGTAAATACGGTGTGATTCCCTGACATTCCCTGAATTGCTGCTGTAAATGATAATCAACCCACTGCCTGTAGATTCTGATTACTGCTGTATAGTACCACATACTAAGTAGTGTAGCTATTTTGTCAAATCATAGACTAGCTTGATGTGATCTACTGAGATTACACTAATAGTAGGTACTGGTAGATACTGTATTATTATAGCCATGGTCATTTTCATGACAATGTTCTTGATTTATATCTGTTTTTTCTTGTTTTTTTCCAACACAGAGAGAATTCCCCAAATTTTTCACATTCCGTGCCAGAGACAAGGTGCGTACTTAAAGATTTTCATCGGTATTGTATTGATTTAAACTCTTGCATAAGGATGTTTGTCTTGATACCAGGGGCCTTATTTATAAAACAGTGTGCAAAATATGTAAATAGCACATACACAAAAACCCAAAATTGGCACGCACTAAAAAATACTTCAGATTTATAAACATTGCACAAACACATCATCACACAATCTTCTCTTTATAAATCCAAATCCACCTGGAAATATGTGCACTTAGATCTGCCTCCTGTCCCGCCCTTTACACACCTACATTCAGCCTTAAACAGTCAACACAACTGTCCTTATGGATGAAAATGCCCATCAATGGGCCGGCAGATCAGAGGCTTTTGGTGGTGAATCACAACAGCAACTGGAAGTAAGTCAAAGAGAATACACTTTTTGACTGACGCGATGTTGCTGCTTCATTCAAGCGCTCTGTACCATGCCAAAACAAGTTAAACTTTCACCGTTGTGCAAGAGGTTTCACTGCAGCTTTGATTTGTTTATGGGGTCCTCGCTGATTTATTCAGATAATGTCAGAACTTTATCCCACTATAGAATATTATTAAAGAGAATTTAGATGGATCACTACAGAATATTTTTAAAGAAAAGTTTAATCAGTGTAAAAGGCTGTTATTCATTTTTTGTCTTTCTCTGCTGAGCTCAGCTTGAACCATAACTGATTATTAGAATATGATTATGATTGTGTGAGAGCTGTCTAGACTTTATTTACTCACTAAGCTCAATAATACGATTTTATAAATGTAGGTATGAAGATGTGCTCAGTGATGAGAGGGAAAAGATAGAGCAGACATGCTGTCCCTCTGTTTATTCTGCGGGTCCTAAAACGCAGTGAAATTTATACAAACTAAAAATGACACTGATAACAGGGAAAATATTAACCTAAGAGCTGGCGCTGTGGTCTGCAGTGTTTCACTCTTCTTGATGATTAGATTTCTACATCAAACAATTAGTTAAGGTTTACCTACCCACCAGTATTAACACATTTTTATATAATAAAGTAAAATATGTATCACTAGTCAATTGTAAAATGGATTCTTCTGCTTATAATGATGTGGGTTGTGGAATAAAGTTTTGAATTTAGTAAAATTAATTGTTTTATATGCATCTGGCTTAAATTTACCATCTAACTGTGTGCCACCAATTTCCCTCTGCCTCCAAAACTACTCATGGGTTACAGTTGGTGTACATGTAAGCATATCTTACTGTTAGGTCTGATTTTTATAGATTACATACTTTTCATGGAAAGTGGCGCCAACTTATGGCCCTGTTTTGTTCAATCCAACTTTTATAAATGAGACCCCAGAACTTTAAATTTGTACTATACTTGCAAAATACTTTTTTTTAAATACTGATTTTGATATAATAGAAACAAAAAATAGAAGTCCTAGGTACTGCATATTTCATAAAATGTTAACCCAGTAGTAATCGGTCTATCATTTTCTTAAAAATACATCTGCATCTGCATTTAGATCTGCAATGTAAAGGCTGCTATGGTTTCTTAATCCCCACAGCAGTGCCGTCTGTCTGTCAAGTCCACTTTGGACTGAACTTAAGACCATAGTTTCTTTGCTCATTTTAGCTGTGTAAACCTTATAAAAGCAGTTAATTTTAATAATTTTGCTCGGATGAAAAAGGCCAAGCCTTACCAGGTCTCCTTTTGGGGAAATGTAAGCAACCTTGAAATTCCTATTTTGGTGTTGAGTTCGATACTGTCTGATGCAGTGAGAGGAACTTAACCACTGAATGGTTTTATCCACAGCGTCAAGTAGATTTTTGGCACCAGTTTAAATGTTTTATTAATGATGAGTTGTTAGCTGCATTTTAATGTACATATTTTTCATAAAGATGAATAAATCACCATTACAATTCTTGTTGCTTGGAGCTAGTTAGTGCAGACTTCTAGTCAGTGCAGCAAGTTCTGCCTGTTCTTTGCTGTAGACAGGGAGTGTTATATCTGCACACACCAAAGCCTGCTGATACGGGATTGGTCAAAAGGCTCAAACTACAAATGCAAACTTTCAAATAAAGCCGTTTTATTTCCTTTGTTATGAGAGAAGTTTGACAGAGCCTGGGGGTCAGTTGTTTAATGCAACCATAATGTGGTTCTGAATGGCCTCTTAGACAATCAGTGACAGCTCATCCTCACTGTTACTCTGATAGTTTTACAACAATAACACCACTTAAAGTCATTAAAGTAATGAACTCTTCAATTACAGCTCCCATTAGAGAGGAAGGACGCCTATTAGAAGCTTCTTGAGATTGGCCATGATTTAATTTACTTCATAAACTGTGTGGCTCTCAGGCATTTTTTTTACTCTTAAATAAACTGGATGGCCCTGAAATTGCTAGTTCAAAATACTTATTTTAATGGAGTGAGAAAGGACACTTAACTCCCAAAGACAAAAAAGTTTCCATTCAAATGTAGTGTGCATTGTTGTCTGACTGTGTCTTTGCCTGTTTTTTAACAGTTTGAAGAGGATAGGATCTATCGTCACTTGGAGCCGGCACTAGCTTTCCAGTTGGAGCTCAACCGCATGCGCAACTTTGCCTTGACTGCTATTCCATGTGCCAACCATAAGATGCACCTTTACCTGGGTGCAGCCCGTGTGGAGGTGGGCACAGAGGTTACTGACTACCGGTTCTTTGTACGAGCCATTATCCGCCACTCTGATCTGGTCACAAAGGTGAGAGAGCAGGAAGAAAATGAACCGTCAGACTCTTTTTTTATCAATGCTTCAGCACGATTTTGGATGTGCATTATTTGCATTTTACTAAGTTGTTATTAATGTCCCTTTTAATCTTTATTCTTTCTGTTGCCTCATCAGGAAGCCTCTTTTGAATACCTTCACAATGAGGCTGAGCGTCTGCTGCTGGAAGCCATGGATGAGCTTGAGGTGGCTTTCAACAACACCACTGTGCGAACTGACTGCAACCACATCTTCCTCAATTTTGTCCCCACAGTCATCATGGATCCATCAAAGGTAGGGGAAGCTCACAAATCACAGAGAAGAATTACACTTTTTTTTTTTTGTCTTTGTGCTTCTTACTTTATTCTTTCTTTCTCTTCAGATTGAGGAGTCTGTGCGCTCCATGGTCATGCGTTACGGCAGCCGCCTTTGGAAGCTGCGTGTCCTGCAGGCTGAACTGAAAATTAACATCCGTCTGACACCAACGGGGAAGCAAATCCCCATCCGCCTCTTCCTCACTAACGAATCAGGCTATTACCTGGACATCAGCCTGTACAAGGAGGTCACTGACTCCCGTACGGGACAGGTGGGGCCCAAAGACCGACAGGTGGGGCACTCATACATCATCCATTTCATCCATTTGGTGTCCACTCACTGGTGAAAGGGCTGTAACTCCATCCTGGAAACCTAAACTCCCACACTAAAATTTACCGGCTGATCTTGTAGAGCACAAAATTTACACAGCTTATAAAAATTGATCTTTTAGATGAGTAGTGGGAGTAGGGATCCAGTATGGTGTCATGTGCTTAGCCATGTGGACATTTTAGTAATATCCTCTCCTTGCAGCAGATGAGGTAGGTTGTACTTCATCAGGTCACCCATTCATCTATCCTTCATTTCATCCATCTGCTTGCAAGTGTAATGTCATCTTTCAATCTGCATTTAGAAAAAAGAACATAACTATTTTCACAAGCTATTTTCTGCTTTTTTACTGCTTTTCTTTAGTTGCTGTTGTTGCTTTGCTTATGCCATAGTAGTGAGAGTGACTTCTGCTGAATTTGGGTTAAAAATAAAACTTGCTGCATTTTCTTAAATTATTCATAAAACAAAGCTTGAGTTAGGAAGAAATGTGGTTAGATCCTGTGAGTTTTAGTGTAAAGTGCTATGTCTAATTCAACAAAATACCTGCAATTGGTAATGTCTGCATACAGCATGCCTGCACTTACAGCTTAGCACATGTCTGAGGAGAACGTTTGTCTGATAACCTTAAGCGTGCCTGATGCTTTAGCTGTGTATCATTGCCATCATCGTCATCGTCATCTTCATTTCACAGTCATTTTCACCACTGCCATTATGGGGGTCAGTTTATGTTCCTGTGAATCTGTAGAGTGACTCTCTGTGTCTGTTTTTTTTTCAGATTATGTTCCAAGCGTATGGAGACAAACAGGGCCCGCTACACGGCATGCTCATCAACACGCCATACGTCACCAAAGATCTGCTGCAGTCCAAGCGCTTCCAGGCTCAGTCTCTGGGCACCACATATGTCTATGACTTTCCAGAAATGTTCAGACAGGTAAAATTGAAAAAATATTAATACCACAAGGTGTCTGCAGGGTTTTATAAAGTATTAAGAGTTCAAAAATTTATTTATAAAAATTATAGCTTTTAAAAAGTATTGCATGCAAGACTACAAGGTCTTAAATTTGCAGCATTAACTGTCATACAGAGCAACATACATGATGTTTTAACTGGACAGTTCAAAAACCTGTTTATCTTCTATATTAGCTTAGTAAGCTTATATGTGGGGATAATTCCCATCCCATGCAGACTTATAGAAATAAATATTAAGACTGCTAGAACTCAGCTATAGTGAGCTTTAGCTTATCAGCTGTAACAATACAGTGACACATCAGTACTTAAACAACCAAATTAAAGGATGTTATATAAAATGGGCAGTTCTAACTGCAGCACAGAACCTCTTTGAATAGATATTTCAAGACTGTGGTATGGCTTAAAGAAAAATTTAGACTCTCCATTGTCAGCTACCTTACAGTATCAAATCAAGTTCTTTATTTTTCTCATTGTCTAATCTCAAAATGCTCCAAGAAAGCTTAATTTACATATGTAAAGTTATCATAAGTTATTTGATCGAATAGCATTAATATAACTGTTTAATGTCTTTTTTACCCCAGGCTTTGAAGAAACTGTGGCACTCCAGCCAGGCCTTTGCCAACTTACCAAAATGCCCTCTTCCCTCTGAACTGCTCACCTTCACAGAGCTAGTTCTTGACGCGCAGGGGCAGCTGGTGCAGATGAACCGTCTGCCAGGGGGCAATGAGGTCAGTTTATCTAATTTCATACTATAAATATTGACATTATAGCATATCTGATAGAAAACATTTTTCACATTGGCATAAACACTTTCCTTTATTCTCCAGTCAAAGTGCAGTTCCCCCTATATGCTGTAGGTGTCTCTGTGCTTCTTTGGCTGTGCTCTTAAAGGCTTCTTTAGTACTTTAGTGTTGTATTGCAATCATTAATGCATTAAATTATGTTAAAAATGAAATCTTTGTCTGGTAGTCCTATTCAGCCATAAAACTGTAGGCTGATTAAGGCATGGTGATATTAGATATTGATCTCATTTCCATGTCAATCATTTGATAAATTTTACTGAATAGGATGAAACAATCCACAAACAGTTAACAGAGCATATTTTTACAGTATTTCTACATATTCATCATGTTAAATTGACTCTTCTCTATTTATCCAGATCGGCATGGTGGCATGGCGGATGACCCTGCGTACCCCAGAATATCCATGTGGGCGTGAGATCATTGTCATCAGCAATGACATCACACACAAGATAGGCTCATTTGGACCTCAGGAGGACGTCTTGTTCCTGCGAGCATCAGAGATGGCACGAGAGAGCGGCATCCCTCGAATCTACATCGCAGCCAACAGTGGCGCCCGCATCGGGCTGGCAGAGGAAATCAGACACATGTTCCATGTGGCCTGGCAGGATCCTGCTGACCCCTACAAGGTCAGCTAGCAAAGGCTCAGTCACACAGTGTTCATGTTTATTACCTCAACATTAGGTGCTCTTTTGAAAAAAAAAAAAAAAAAGTCTAATACAACAATAATAATTAAAATCTGATCATGTTTCCAAAAAAGCACGGACATTGTCAAAGTGCTGACTTTAAAAGTAGGGACATTGTCAAAGTGCTGACTTTCAAAACATTTTACCTCTATTTTCAACTCTAAATAGCTCAAAGATGACATTCACAGAAATGTGCAAGTTACCCTTGCATGCCTTTTGCACTAATACACCCCCATCCCATCAAAAAAAAAATTCTGTGGATACCTTATAGATTTTTTAAAATGTTTATACTGTTTATTTAACTCAGTTTCATTGATCCTCTTCTTTCTCAATGTACTTTGTTTGTTAAAAAGTGCAAAAAACAAAGTAAGTACAAGACAACAAAGTAAACATATTCTCGTAGTGCAGGAAAAATAGTTGCAAAACAGTACTATTTGACGACCTTTGAAAAGATGAAAATTGAAATCAGAAGGATATTAATGTCTACAGATATGCATCAATGAATGTGACTCACCTCCTTGTTTCTGGAATATTCCCTATAACAGAGTATTCCTGTCTTTATTCCCCTTCAGGGTTTTAAGTATCTCTACCTCACACCTCAAGATTACAAGAAAGTTTCAGCTCTGAATTCAGTGCACTGTGAACATGTGGAGGACGAGGGAGAATCCAGGTACATCTGTTTTATGACCTCCGACACTTAACTTTGTGCTTAATGAACTGAATCTGCAGGATGCTGTGGTATTACACTGGTATGCATTACTCAACCCCTTAAATCCCTGAGATTATGTTAGAGATGAAAATGAAATGAAAGGCTATCGGAGGGCCACATCTTGCATTGAGTGAATTTATGTGCTGTCATGCAGGTACAAGATCACCGACATCATTGGAAAAGATGAGGGGCTGGGTGTGGAGAATCTGAAAGGGTCGGGGATGATTGCTGGAGAGTCCTCTCTGGCTTATGAGGAGATCATCACCATGAACCTGGTGAGGCTAAAGTGCCCTCTTTTTGTATCGTGCTACCTAACAACATATTGGTACCTTTGACATAATTGTGCTGTCTTACAGGTCACATGCAGAGCCATAGGGATCGGGGCCTATCTGGTGAGGCTTGGACAGAGAACGATTCAAGTGGACAACTCTCATATTATCCTTACAGGAGCTGGAGCACTCAACAAGGTAACAATAACAGCAAGTTTAAATTACTGTGAGGAGATTTTAGTTGATTATTGAAAAGACATGAATACAGATACCTCTTTACAAGCCTAAACAGCAAACAAGACCATCAGGGACAATATTTTTTTATTTATGTGTTGGTATTTTTATAAAAGCTACTACTGGTTAGCAGGTAGAAACAGTCTTTGGATACATTTTCTTTAGCAAACATTTTAAAGTTAAACAACAGTCCAATAGTGCTAGTAACCTCACACGCTGTAGACCGTTTCCCATCTTTTTGGCCAAAAAGCCTATAGAAGGTGTTTGGGAAGGGCAGAACTCAGAGAAAATAAAACCCAGGATGACAGGATGGAGGTTCTTTCACAGTAATTACTAGCCAATCAGAGAAAAAAAAGCATATGACGCTATCAAAGAGTAAACTACATAACATAAGCTTGACAGGCAGCCGTTTTCATTGTCCACTATCAGTGGTTCCATTTGAGACGCCAGTCGGGAGAAGAGCATAAACATTCTTTCTAACATAAAAAGCTTTCAGTGTGGTTCTTTGCTTTTCTTCTATAAAAGAATGTTGTCTAGTTTTGATAAAACTGTGGCTATGGCTGCATCCACCATAATTTCTCCACCGACTGCCGTTCTTTACAGACTCACAGTTAATTCAACTAAACCACACCTGTAGCTTCCACCTCACTCTCCTCAAATGATGCTGATTGGTCCAGTCATTCTCTGACCAGGAACAGGCATATCAGCTTGAAGCATTATACAGTGAATCTGCCTGGTGGCAGACATGGAATCAGGCCAGTCCATCAGTTTTGCAAGATTATAGAACTATCACACTACTAGTAAATGTATGGAACAAGATCATGGGAGATAAATGCTGCCGCTCTGTCCAGGGGGTAACAAAAGTAACACAAATTGAAAGTTGAACGTTGAATATGCACCAATATTTGGCGGCTTTTTTGTCCGTCTGTTTATTTGTCTCAATTAGCATGCCACACCATTGCTGCAATACCCTTCATACCTCTGAGAGGACTTCTTGGGTGCACTGGTTTGAAACTGGTGCCATGAAAAAAAAATCATAAACAGTACAGCTTATTTTTAGAATCCCAAAATGTTGCTGAGTCATTATTCAGAGACTTCCTCTGCGTTCCATTTACCTTGGAAGTCAGATGTTGGAGCTTGGAACGTCACACCTGAGCTTAGTGCGTTTCATTTGCTATGAGATTATCTATATTATTTCTACAGTGCAGCAGTTGATGCATCTGCATTTAATGAGGACTTCATTGTTGAATAAGTTGCTTGATTTAAGAATCAGAGAATGCAAAGAGATCTGCAAAGACATTAGTAAAAGTTTGACACAGCTGGTACAGTGAGTTTTATTTTTAGTTTTAAGATGGGCTGAAAATACAGATTTTTAAATATATCACTTCATGGAATATTGGTGCATTTTTATACAACAACAGACATTAAATTTAAAAGTATACTGTGGTTTTGGAGCTGTTCCAACTCAGCGATCAGGCTTCCTTCTGCCTCACATCGCTCTGCTAGGATTCTCTCTCCGATCGTAGCCATAGGCCCTCCTGCCACTCATAGCGGAATAATTGAAAGCAAACCATGAAGTTGTATTTGCATAGAAATAGAGTGACATGCCAGGGGGCTGCTGTGCAGGACACCCATATCATTTGTTTTTAATCAAAATGAGAAGTTTTGCTGAGGCAGATTGTTTTCTGCTGCATGCAGTTGATTGCTGAATATGTGTGTCTGTGCATGCACGCTTCACTAGCTCATCTTGTCTTGCTTTCCATCCGCCGTCCCTGTCAATGCATTAAGATGACTCCATTTCAAATTAGATGACAGATTGCAACATGAAAAATCATGCAAATGGCCCAATGATGGTGTATTCATTTGTTTGGAGCTCAAATGTGTTTATATGGCTGTGCTATTTAGTTGTGTTTGTGGTAGCAGACTGGCAGTAGCAGTTACTAACAAGTGTAAACAATGTCTTGGGGAAGTAATAGAGAAAATTGTTTGTTTATATTTTATGGTGGTAATTCTAAAGTTGCATAGATTTTATTGGCAAAATAGGGAAGAAATAGGACTTTTTTTTCTGCTCGTTTATCATGAGGTTTCCTGGTTATTAACTGAAACTTAATGGAGACCAGGAGGCTGCCACCCAGAGATCATCATTTCATTAGCTGCTAGAAAGCTCTCATATTTTCATGGGGAGTGGATAGTAACTACTAGCGTAAATACCCCAGTGAGCTGTTACATCCAGTTTGCCCCTCATTTCCTTCCTCCCAGTCATCTCCCTCTACAGCCCCTCCTCTCCTCTCTGCTGCAGAATCTTAATGACGCCACCAATGGCCGCGGGCACCGGGGGGGTTTTTGTGTATGTCAAGGTGACTGCAATGTTTCTCGGGGCCGCAGGCTTCCCTGACAGCTTTAGGAGAGTGCCCCAGATTTGTAGCCAGATACATAACCATTAATGGTAATAAAGAAAGTAAATGATGGCTGGAAAGGTGAGAGCTGAGGGTGGGGACCAAGCTCCTCTCTGATTTTTATGGAACCATGTCAGGGCCCTGCCACCTGTTCTGAGCTGCTTATGAAAATAGGGTGGGCTGGGAGTGAGGTTTTATGGCTCCAGGTTGGCATAGGGGCAGATTTGAAGGTCCATGTTAGCCTTTTATAATGGCCTCCATAACAACTGGTAAATGGAGGATTCAAAATAAACATGACAACAAAAACGGAAGAGAGCCAAATGAATGATTTGAGTACTTTATATGAGAGTCAGTTCATGCTATCTGGAAAACACTCCCCCAGAAGGGGTGTCAGGTGTTTCCATCCACGTGTGACCGCAGTGGGAGTGAGATTTCTGGATGCTGATCATCTGCATCGACAAGGCTGTGGGGCCATGTCATGCAGAGTCCCCGTCTGTGTTTGTGTGCAGTCCTATTGATCTGCAGCTCTCCAGACCAGAAACCCTGTGTGAACACCTCCTGTTGTCAGCCAAGGTTGCACAACATGAACAGTAGATTAACTCTGTTGCCTCCACATGAGAGCAGAGAGCAGAGGCTTCTAAAGGGTAAATCCACAATAAATTTAATTGGGCAGAAAACTGCTGCTCCAGTTTGTAAGCTGGTTTCAAGTGCAGGATATACTTACGCTTTCTCAGCTGCAGAAATCCTTATTTACTTTTCTGGTGCATGCTTGAAATAACAGAATCAAACTCAGGCATTCTTAAATTTAAACACAAAAAATATATAGTTTGTCTTTTTTCAAAAATGAACTCATCACTTTGCGTTTTCATCTAATTCTCTTATTGCACATTTCAGTTAAAATAGGGAAAATAAAACGAAAAAATACATTCAAGTTATTCAAGGCACATAAAAAAATAAAATAAAATTGACATAAAACAAAAGCACTTAACACTGTAAATGCATTCAATCAAATTTAGGCATTTAAAAGAGCTATTTTAAACACAAGCCAAATGAAGAAGCTAAATAATAAAAATAACCTTTAAGATGCCATTTAAAATGTTGGGAGTTCTGATGTTCTCAGGTTTTTTTCCTGCTTTAGGTGCTGGGCCGAGAAGTTTACACATCCAACAACCAACTCGGTGGAATTCAAATCATGCACAACAACGGGGTGACCCACAACACTGTCTGTGATGACTTTGAGGGAGTCTTCAATCTGCTGCTCTGGCTCTCCTACATGCCCAAGGTAATCTTTGGCTGTTTTTTGAGTAATTCTTCATCCTAATTTCTTATGATGAATTAATTCCTTCCAGATGTTAAGTTAGGTGGTCTTTTTCATATAAATGATAAAACATATTTTCTTTCTCCAGTGTAAAGCAAGTCCAGTACCCATCTTGGATGCCAAGGATCCCATCGACCGATCAATTGATTTTGTGCCCACAAAGGCCCCCTATGACCCTCGCTGGATGTTGGCGGGGCGTCCCAGCCAGAGTGAGTATTTTGTCTGAATCAGTCTTTTCTAAGCTTGCCTTTAGCATCATTTGAACCCTAGGTAGGTACAGAATAGTGTAAGAGTCCGTAGCTTTGGTAGGCTCTGTCTAAGTGTTTGTCAGTTCATCTGTGATGCCAATTTTTGGATGAGTAATTGTGATGAGTATTTTTTTTATTATAATGATAACATGAGTTATGTAATACCCCTTTTTCACCCTGTTGCAATGTGAGGTGATACATTTTATTGTCCCCTTTGTGAAATTTGTTTCTGAACTTCTACACACATTTAGCTGTCTCTACAGTAGAATCATTAAAGGGATATTCCAGTACTTTTTGAAGCTGGGCCATATGAGGTACCTAGCAATAGTTGTTGCATTAGCCTCCAGTGATTTTAGTCAGCATTGCTCCTTTAAAATGGCTGGGAAGCTAGTCTATACCTACCCAGAAAACCTCTGTGTTTTTGTCACTATTTTGCAGTGCAAGAGCACATAACCAGTAGCCAAAGTTTGTATTGCAAAATAGTGACAAAAACACAGAGGCTTTCTGGGTTAAAAAATAAAATGCTGCAAAAATTTTCAACAGTGTGTACCTTTGAGTTAACATTGTTTTGGGGGGCCAGAGTTTTGAGGCTAATGCCACAATTACTGCTAGGTCCCTCATACAACCCAACTTCAAAAATGCTGAAACATCCCTTTAGATAAATATAAACAAGACGTACATACATTGTAAACCACAAACAACATACCTGGAACATTTTGTTTTTTTATGAAGCTGTTGTGCAATGGTGGCAAAGTATAAAAGAGAGGACAATAAGAGCACCCTGAAACTATAACGCAACCAATACAGCCTCAAGAAACATTATTAAAAATTGGTATCAGCTGTATCGGTACAGACAGCTATGAAAATTTCTGCAGATATTTACCACCAATATAAAGGTGGTTAATATTGGCCTATGTCAGCTGTAAATATTAGTTGTATTTAAAGATAAATTGATGGAGTTTGAAGCAAGGCCAAACAAACCTGTAAATCTCAGCATGGCGGATATCGGCAAAAATCTAACATTGATTAATGTAAAGAGCAACTTTTACATTCGGTATTTTTTCATTATTACTAAACCTTAAATGGTTATGGCTGCTGAGTTGGCTGATCCTAATGGTTTGAAATATTTGATGAGGGGAAAAGGCACATATTTAAGGGAAGTTGTCCTTTTGGTGAAGCTGCCCTTTTTTCCTGAGTCCGAGTGGTTGATTTGTGTTGTGTTTTCACTGTTCATGGCTCCTGCAGACCCTTGAAAAGTCTTAAAAAGACTTCAATTTGACTTTTGACATTTATTTTATATTGTCTAAAGACTTTTTTTTTAAACAAAAGAAACTTGCAGGATAGGGGGTGTGTCAGTAGTAACAACTTTAGTCAACAGATGTCTGAAAGTATGGGGAGGAACACAGGAGAGAGTTGGCACATCAAACCTCAGATTCAGTAAAATAGCTGGTACTGACAACAATGGCTGATAACAGGAAAAATGGGGCATTGGAGTGTCTACATCAGATGCTTTGTCAGTCAAAACATTTTGTTAGCTTATTTGATTCCCTGATTGTAGATATAGTAATTATTTTTACACATTCACTTTGCTCTTCCCTTATTATTTTCATTCAAACTTGTTCACAATCAAGAAGCTATACACTATAAGATAAATATGAAGTTTTATATTTTCATTCTGACATGTACAATTTGATGATTATTTTTTTGAAGAGAGAAACTGAAACTCAGCATCATGCTCCAAAATGGCTCCAGCTTGTTCTACACTTTGGGTCAGGACTGAGCAGGTTCTACATCAGGGTAATTATATCTCTGAGCAGCAAAGAGATGTGGGGACTGTGTGGGCAGCCAGTCGACTGTCTCTGCTAGTGATGAGTGGCGAGGCCTAATTGAATGGTAACCTCACACAATGTGCATGTTTCTGTGGGTGTGCAAGCAGAAAAAGAGCTGAGTAAGCCTGCTTATACAGTCATCCATCATGACTGCTGCCAAGTGTGCAGACTCTAATGGAAAAAAGGGGAAAAAAAAACTTCCAGCTGCACGAGGTTAAAGCCAGTGTTCTTAAACAACTTTGGAAAGACAGAATATTTTTACAAACTAATAATAATTTAGTTGTATTTCCAATTTGCAGTAGTTAACTCCCTTTTCTCCATAGGCCCAAAGGGTTCATGGCAGAGCGGCTTTTTTGACCAGGGCTCCTTCATGGAGGTCATGCAGCCGTGGGCTCAGAGTGTGGTGGTCGGCAGAGCCAGGTAAGATTCCTAGATGACACATAAAGCATAGCAATAAAATCTTTTTTGTTCAATAACTGTAGTCAGGGTTTTTGTAGATGTCAGCATTGAGTGACTTTCCTCCACAGACTTGGGGGAATACCTACAGGGGTGGTTGCCGTGGAAACCAGGTCAGTGGAGCTGTCAATCCCAGCCGATCCAGCTAATTTGGACTCAGAGGCGAAGGTAAAGGCTCTGTGACAATCCTCCAGGCATTCACGTATTTCATGTGTTCTAAAACTGACACTGATTTCCTGATTGGTACATTTAGATCATCCAGCAGGCAGGACAAGTGTGGTTCCCCGATTCTGCCTTCAAAACAGCTCAGGCTATCAAGGACCTGAATAGAGAGGGCCTTCCTCTCATAGTGTTTGCAAACTGGAGAGGCTTCTCTGGAGGAATGAAAGGTACGCGGGCTCCTGTTGTAATCTGCCACTTTCCTCAACATATTGATGCCAAGTCTTTCAAATTGGCTGGTGGAAAAAGGGCTAAACCAAGACGATTGTGAGTCTAAAGGTGAAGTAACAGCTGTGCACTACCCTCAACTCCTGAGTTGATATGATGAAATTGCCCCATTTTTTGCATACAAGGAAAGCTACGAAAGGAGCACCTTCTTAACAGTAAACTTCTTAAAGACCCTGTAAAGTGAAATCCAAAGTTTTTGTCCTAACACGAGACATGTTGGAATATATACAACAAACCAAAATACAGATTCATTTTCACTTTACAGGGTCTGTCAAGGTGCTTGACAAAAACAGACTTACTGAAACTGAGACCCCATTCTCTGATCTCTATTTCTGATTTCATCTGCTCTCCTCCACTCCAGATAAAGGCATAAAAAGCCCCAAAATATCTTAAAAAAGAAATGCTTTTCTGACACATTAAACTCCAAAGAGTCCACATTTCATACCAAAACAGCTGTTGCATTTTTCTCTTGGCAAAGTAAAACTCTTCAATGGAAAACCTGGTTTGAGATTCTTAATTCTCACAAGAAATTGATCTTGTTATTGCACATTAAAGTGTTATTAACTGTTCAGGCTCCTTTGGTATCAAAGGTAGCTACTCAGTACTTACGGTTAGTTTAACTAAAGTATCTGTACTGTTACTTGAGTACAATAGTCTTGTACTTCTCCCACTTTCATAGAATAAGCCTTTATTCATGCATTAGGATGGCCCCTCTCAAAATGCTCTACCATTTTACACTATCATATCTCTACAGCTTCACAGAAAGGACCAAAACAGTTACTCTTTTTTTCCCAATTCCACTGGTTTTTACATTCACCACTAAAGGTGGTAGAAGGAATAAAGGAATACAGGGTTGTTGTGTCATTTTGCAGGAAAGTATGTTTTTGCACAAATACAGAAACACATGAATCCATCAAGGGTGATGTATTATTTTTGTCCTTGAAGGCTGCCATGCATTTTAAAAACAGAGTGCTAAGTAATTGAGATTTGCAATCTAAAATCCGACTGTTAGATGTCTTAAATGTTCCAAGTTTTGCATACTACTAAACTGCGTGTCACTTCAATGCATTTTTTTGCTGCATAGATGTCTTGCTCTTCAGATCATGCAAACTTTAAAGTGTCAGTATTCAAAGGTAGATGTCTGGCAGTAGGGCCAATATTGGGTGATATCAATGTAAACCAATTCATCTGTGCATCCCTAGCCTAGATTCAAGTCCCACATGAGGCCCCTTGTCTGCATGTCATTCCCTACTCACTCTTCTGATTTGTTTCTCTCTTCACTGTCCTATCAAACAAAAGTATAAAACACCAAAAATACATCTGAAAAGAAAAAAAAGGGACAATTATTCAGCACAATTTAATGCTGTCTAAAGCATGAAGCATGTAGCCTAATTAATTGCCTTTCAAAAAAGTTGATTACATTATTTAGAAACAAAATTGACATTTATTTTAAAAGCAGCCAAAAGTTTGGTACATTTACAATAGCTCCATTAGGCTTTAGTTCTCCATGTAAGTTTACATGCATATGCCTGCACTCATGCTCGTATAAGTTGATAGATTTTTTTTCATAAAACCACGATAGCAGGGAAGAAGCTGCATGTGATTTTACTGAACAGTGTCAGGAGGGATTTTCAAGAAATGAATAGAAAAACAGTATTTAGTCTTTTCTTCATGTTAACCTTGTAAACCTTCCTTCTCAGATATGTACGACCAAGTGTTGAAGTTTGGCGCCTACATCGTGGACGGGCTGAGGGAGTACAAGCAGCCAGTGCTGGTTTATATCCCCCCTCAAGCTGAGCTGAGAGGAGGATCCTGGGTGGTCATAGATCCCACCATCAACCCTCGTCACATGGAGATGTACGCTGATAAGGATAGCAGGTGAGTTGGACTGAAAATAACAGCAGCCTCATCATCATCTTCATCAAAATGCTTCTGTTCACATGAATCTCTCTCGTCTCCAGAGGAGGGGTGTTGGAGCCTGAGGGAACAGTGGAGATCAAGTTTAGGAGGAAGGACCTGGTGAAGACCATGAGGAGAGTGGATCCGGTTTACACGGGATTGGCTGAGAGATTGGGTGAGTCCTCCACTTCAATTCTAATTATAGCTCTTCACAGGTTTCTCCCTCCCCCTTCGCCTCGGTAACAGAGCGATACATCAGGTGAGAGCATGTATGTGTTTTTTTTGCTGTCCCTGTTGATTGTATCATCTTCTCTGCTGCTCCCTGGGGAGACGTGTCAATCACAGCCTGCTCAGATCAATCAGCAGCCCTCCTGTCTCCACTGAACAGTGTATCGATTTTCCTCCAGGCTCAGTGAAACAGTGGTCCGATACTGTGTGGGCTGGGGGCGATGGGTGAACTGGAAGAATCAGGGAGGTTACTGGGGAGGGTTTGAGAGGTTACAGATTGGAATTGACAGAAATCTGTATATGGTGACAGCCACCAGGGGTTTGAGGGATCTTTAAAGTAAAATGCTTTCTGCATGAGTTAATTCACAGCTGCAGCTGCTCATGTGGAGCTTTAGCTGTTTCGCACATGCGCTCCTGAAAATTTCTGGAAAATTTTCAGACAGGCTGAGTTGTGCTTTTGTGATCAAGTCTCACAGCCTGAAGTTTAACCTGTAAAATGAAAGGATGAGGTTTTAGAAATGAAAAAAATGATAACAATGCTGCAGAAATCCCACGATAATATGCAAAGCAAAGGAATAATACACTGTAACAAATTTTTGTTTGCCTTTATTTCAATGCGAAAAGCAGAAAAAAAGAGCAAGAGCAGCTGTTTTATATACACAACAACAGTACACTAGTTGTACATTTTCATCCCTTCTTCATCACCAGCAGTAGATTTTCCTGAGTATTTCCTGGAGCAATCTCAAATCAGCTCGCTCTGGCTTAACACTGTTGAAAATGTATGGCTTTTTTTAATTTCTCTTGCATCTGGTGGTTGTTTTATTCACTAGTATTTGACAGCAATGTTGTGTACTTTTGTTTTAATACCCACCAGGAACCCCAGAGCTGAGTCCCCCCGATCGCAAAGAGCTGGAGACCAAGCTGAAGGAGCGAGAGGAGTTTCTCCTGCCCATCTACCACCAGGTGGCCGTTCAGTTCGCAGACCTCCATGACACCCCTGGTCGCATGCAGGAGAAAGGTGTTATAACGGTGAGCCTCCCCACCCCACCCCACCCCTCATGCTGCCCACAGGGGAGAATCAGTCCAAACTGCTGCAGCACCTGTCCAGTGAATAATGTTTGGTCTCAGTGGGCTGTGGGACTCGTCCTCATAATTATCTCCTGATGACCCCCGTCAATCACCTCAGAAGCCAAGCCGAAGCCTCAGGCAGGCCCCGTCTCTTTCTGTGTCCTCTCAGTCCCATCCTTCACACACAGGCTTACAGACTGTGCTCACATAGCCAGAGGGGGATTCATAGATAGATGAGAGTCAGGCTGTTTTGTGGACACACTATGGGCTGGATCGTACCGGCTGGCATGCTTTACTTGAGTTCCTTATTGTAGTTTCTACCATTACATTTTGATGAAACTTAGTTGATAAAGCCAAACTTTTCTCTCACACATATCAATATGCTCTTTAACTCCTGTTTAAAAAAAACAAAACTATGAAGGGATTCCCACATTAAGCTTTAACTACATTTTTATTGACTTTTAATTTGTGTAAAAGAAGTTTTACCTCCTCATGTTTTGTTTATGATTCTTCTTCTGTTTTAAATGCAAAACAAATTAACTATTATGCTCCTGTGTATGTTCAGATTCTTGTTGCATATTTTCTTTGATACCAGTATCTTTGTTTATCATTTTATTCCTTTTATTTTCCATCTCAGGATATCCTTGAATGGCAAACATGCCGTCACTTCTTCTACTGGCGTCTGCGGCGTCTGCTGCTGGAGGAGACGGTGAAGAGGAAGATCCAAGCAGCCAACGGCGAGCTGACAGACGGGCAGATCCAGGCCATGCTGCGCCGCTGGTTTGTGGAGGCCGAGGGGGCAGTCAAGGTAAAAGTCACAAAAAAACTTTCATCAGAGGCTTCTTCCTGCATTGTAGTTGTCAGTAAGCCTCTTGGAAATCAAAATAAGGTAACAGGTCACGTTATAGAGTAACTAAACCCTCAGACCACTTTCTTTCAGATGAAAAGTAAGTTACATGTTTTTATTGTCAAAAATGAGCATAGCGACAACTCTCTACAGGGGAAACCCTCTAACACAACCATGGATTAAAGATGAGCCGCATTTCATTTAACAAAAGTATCGTCTTATTTCAGTTCACTTCTGCCACCATTATATCCAGTTGTGGTAAATGATTGAGAATCCTTGACATGTTGTTGTCAGCTTTACAGTTACACCTTTACGTGTTTTTTAATCACCATTTTCCATTCCTTTCTTACCCCCAGTGAATGATTACAGAGGTTGTGTCTGTATTATTTTTTATCCTGAAACACTTACTTATTATCTCCAGATAAGGAAATGTAAGCTTTCCTATTAAATCACTGTGATTAAAACCAGATGGACTGATAACTAGAAAATAAACATCCATGGTAGATACATAAATACTGTTCCTCCAGGACTGGTCTCAGGCTCAGAGGACCTGCTTCAGGGCTGACAGGATTTAGCTCAGCGTTTGAGATCTCCTAAAGAAGTGGCCTTCTTGTTAGCTCATATATTATCCCAATCAGGAGCGGCTGTCTTAAGCCACAATTAATCAGAGCCCTGGCATGTGCAGATAGGAGAGCAACACGCTGTTTCTTAATTAAAAGCAAACAGATTAAAAATGATTAATAAGGGCATTAAATGTTCTCATGGACCTCAAGCAGGACTGTTCATGAAAAAGACAAGAGCCCGTTTTACCCCTCAGCCCTCAAATCTGTGCTAAGCCCCGCAGCCGTGCTTTGTTTGGGATCAGAGATGCCGGCAGTCATGAATACTAATTCTCCCACCAGGTCCAGTCAACAAGACAGGAGGCTCCTGATTTATGCCTGTCCATCCCTGTTGTTGTTTTTATTTGTTGATTCATAAATTTTTTACAGTAAAATCTGTTCATACGTTATGATATGACACTAAAGCTGCAATCAAAAATCTTTGACTTGGTGCACTGATAAAAAGAAAAACAATTTTTGTTGATATATTGTTGGTTATTCATAATGTATTTATAATAATTATATGTGCATACAGTGCTGATACAGTATGTAAGTTATAATTATTAGAGGTACTAGGCTGGGAAATGAATCTATCAGACAGTAAGTCAATAGAAGGAAAAATTAAGTGTTCAAATACTATGTTTGAATCACAATCCATTGTATATCATTAAAAATGTCATAGATTTGAAGCTTTCAAATTCTTCATTGAAATTTAGCTGTTTAATTTTTTTAAATAGAAAAGTCTTTTAGCTTTGAATTCCTGGTTTAATTAAAGGTCTGCTTTTAAGTTCCATACATTTAGATTGGCTTCTGCCTTTTACGCCTTTATAGACTTAATAAATTATCTACTTATCATACTACAGATGAATAAATAATGAAATGACCCTTGGGCCTCCTTTTTTCTGGATTACTTTTATTCACTCTCATTCCATATGACAATGTGATTTTTGAAGCTGTATTTTTTCATTCAGTGTTTCATCTTCTCTTCTTTGTCTCTCACCATCTCTGCATCTTGCAGGCCTATCTGTGGGATAATAACGAAGAGGTGGTTGCATGGCTGGAGAGGCAACTCGCTGAAGAAGAGGGCGCAAGGTCTGTCATCGACGAAAACATTAAATACATCCGCCGAGATCACATCCTCAAGCAGATACGCAGGTAAGAAAGCTAAATGCAGGTTTAAATTTATTAATGCATGTACCACAAAGTTGTTTAAGTACAACAATTTTGTCTAGCTGTGGACCATTCAGCTCTGACAGCCATACTCACAGACTGTTCATCGGAGACACCAGGAATCTCAGAACAGAAATACATGCTAAGACTTTCAAAATAAAATTGTATTCAATTTTAGTTTAGGGTTAGTATTAGGGTAAAGGTCACAGTTAGGATAACAAAGTGTAAAGTAGAAAACCTTATTACAAAATGTTTTATAAAGCAAAGTGAACAGTCTGTTCACAGGAAAATAGCCCGCTCTCATTGGCAACATTCTCGTGCTGCAAGCATAGCTTATGTAGCTCCAGTAGCTATGCAAGCTAAGTAGATAACAAAGCTACAAAGCTAATGTTGCTAACATCGCTACAGTTTACTTAGCTATAAATAATGCAGCTACCTAGCTAACGCAGCAAAAACTAAGCTCACAAAGAGGCTATGTAAGCTACATATCTGTTTTTACATAGCTAAGTTAACTTTAGCCATGTTTGCTAAAGCTCACATTTGCAAAAATAACTTATCTTTAGTCAACATTGCTACAAAGCTAATGTAGCAAAAGATAAGCTCACAGAGCAGCTATGTATACAGCGTCTAAGAGGAACAGTCTGTGAGAGTGGCTGTTGGAGATGAACAGTCTGCAGCCAGACTCCTCCCCCCAAAAATAAAAGTCCTTGGAATCCAATATAGTATAGATTCTTGTTTTTAGTCATCAGAAATTGCAGACAAACCTTTAACATTGTCTAACTGCACAAAAACACTGGCCGTATTAGTTCCTTTTGTTCTTGTTTCTGTTTTTCTCCTGTGCTCCTTTGTTATGGAATAGATGACAGAGTTTTTAAGTTTAGAGACTTCTTTTTTCTGTCAATCATTAAAAGAGAAATTGTACCGTTTTAAGACAGTCGGGATTGAATAAGATTGATATATCAAAAAGTATTCAACCACCTTAACAAATTGTGCAACAAATTTCCAACCTTACCTTGCATAGTTACGATGATCGTTTCTTTGTTTTCAGCCTTGTTCAAGCCAATCCAGAGGTGGCCATGGATTCCATCGTGCACATGACCCAGCACATCTCGCCCACACAGAGAACAGAGGTGGTCAGGATCCTGTCCACGATGGAGACATCGGCTTCCTCCTAAAAGGGGGAGGAGCCTGGCCTCTCCACTCCGCCTGGCTGGGCGAAGCTCAGCTCAGGCTGAAACCACAACCAAAGGAGCCTGCCTCAGCTGCTCCCGGTCCCTGACTGACACCTGGACCAGAGCCTGAGCCTGGAGGAGCCAACATGAGGGCCCCTGGCTGCTGCCAGGTTACTGATGAATCGTTGGCAATGATTCTTACTAAGAAAACTACATCAGACTGACAGTTATAACAGTGTGTGATTTGACGTGTGTGTTAGATGTGTTTTGTATTCAAGTGCAATTAAAAAACTAGAGAAAAAAAGTAGTGATGAAAATATTTGGAGTTTACATAGTTAATGCTTCCATGATAATCAGTGCACTCTCTTGTTTTGAATTGGAGCAGCACATCAAATTCAGAGTGTCATTAAAAACACCTTGGTTTGTGACATATGCTTGTTGAGATTTGCAAGTATTTTGATGACCAACTCGACAATGACAACACGATGCTGGGGGCGTCGGCAACAAAAGAGGGTGTTACAATCCACGCAGGGAGCACTTAGTTACTGAACAAAGGCGGGGAACACTACAACAGATTTGGACAGGAGAGCCCAGCAGGGAGCGTGGGACGAGGGTCCTTTTAGACCCCGACTGTTTCACAGTTATCCCGCAGTGAGCGACACAACAAAACCACAGCTGTCCCTTCTGTTCTCACTCACACACAGGACACAAACACATGCTGCTTTAGACGCACTTTACTGCTCACTGTTCCCTCACTGCAGCCAAACACGCACTGTTTAAACTGTTCCATCTAAAATATAAAGGGATGAAGCAGTAACATACAGAGGTTGTTGATGGTACTACACAAAACATTAGGAAACATCTTCCCTTTTTTGTGTTTGCTCCTGAAACCAATCATTGAAAGTTTTTTATTTATTTTTAACTAAAGGAAAATATTTTTGAATTAACATCAAATAGATGTCTCAATCATTAATATGCGTGTTCCTGTTCACATGTTACATGTCAGATATGGTGTCATTTTAACTGTAATCCACGTCAAAACTGTTCTATTTAAAGTTTGTACTTTATAAAATGTTACTTATTTTTTATTATTAATTTTTGAGGAGAAAATGTTTGAATGGCATATTACTTGACTTGAGTTTGTTACCTATAGGCAGGCTAACTGTTCCAACTGTGTCATAAAAGGATTTTAATTTAAAGCAGCACTGTAATGTGAAATTACTGTCACCTCCTGCTGAAAAAAGAGCTACAATATGTTAGCGTTGTGCTTCATGTCAGTGCTGAGCCTTTTGTGTGCCTGTATGACAAGCAGGCCAGTTGCTTCATAAGTAACTGGTCGTTTCCTACATGATGACTGGAGAAATATTTAGTGATGAGCTCTAAATGTGTCTGCAAATTTAATAAAGCTTTCGCAACTAAGATGGTCAAAATGTTCAAATTGTGTTTTAATATGGTGCAGTCTGTTGTCTGATGATTTCATGTATTAAGTCAAAAAAGTCATCCAAACCTACCTTGCCCTGTGTGAAAAAGTACCCCCCTCGTTATGTCACAAATGAACTATGATTAACCCCTGAGTTCAATTTCACTACCCACCCAGGCCTGATTACTGCCAAACCTGCTGAATCAAGAAATCTTTTAAGTAGAACCTGTCTGACAAAGTGGAGTGGGCTAAAAGATCCCAAAAATCAACACATCATGACAGGATCAAAAGAAATTCAATAACAGATGAACAGCACAGTCATTGGCATCTATCAGTATGGAAATGGTTACTCCAGTGAACGACAATGAGAGCCATTATCCACAAATGGAGAAAACTTGGAACAATGGTGAACCTTCCCATGAGTAGCCAGCCTACCAATATTAATCCAAGAGACTTATTTTGCATCACTGTGGCTGTAAGTAGATGCTGTAGTGGCTTAAAGTGTTGAAAGGGACAATAACACATGCAATTAATCACAATTTTAAAAAATAAATTTCACTTATCATCCATCCATTTTCTGTACCTCTTATCCTATCAGGGGTCACAGGGGCAGTAATTGTGAATTGTAATTAATCCTGATTTATGTGATTAATCTTGACAACCCTAGAATTAATCCATTGAAATTTGAGACCACCAGGTGGCAGCCTCTGTCACTGAAAAAAGAGCCAGTAAAAAGAAAAGTGTACACTGCAGTTCCTCAAGTGTCCACTTGAGGCTGGCTGAAGAAACACTAGAACTCAAATGCGCATTTAGAGCCTGATTCAAAAACAGCGTTGGTCAGCATGGTTCATGTCTCTATGGGCTCACACTGGACAAGGGTCACATTTTTTCTAGCTTGTTTGTTTAGCTTTAAAAAGTGTAATGAAAGTTTCAGAATAAGGACCATGGCTGATTTAAATGCATGCTAGCATGTTTTAGCTGTTAATCAGGTGGGGTATAACATGACTGGGCTCAACCTCTGTCTGTTTCTGGATGACTGAAAGGTTGTTTGATACGCCCCGCCATGGATTGTCTTCAGAAGACGTGGCAAAAGACAACTTTAGAAGCCAAATGGCTGATGTAGCTCAAACTCTACAGCTACACAGCTTTACACAGTTGATGGAAATGTCTGATCTGACAAAACAGAGAAACTATTACATGCTTGGTGTAATTCTGAATTTTGCCATTCCCATATAAAAATCTAGAGAAAAATGTAATATCCTGCTTCTGTCTTACACTAATGTTCAGAAATATTTTCAGTATAAATTTGCCTCAAATCCCCCTTCAGTAACAAAATAGCTGATGTCACTCATGCTCAAAGACAATTTTAAATGCTTTTAGTTGTGCTGAAGACCCCACCCACACAAAAAAATCAATTTGATTTGTTTTGTATTTTTAAATATTTTGTTTTCCGGCTATTATTTCTTGACTGGTTGGTCAAAAGACACATAAATGACAGAAACAGTGAGTTATCAAAGTAGCTACTGACTCAAAACATTTAAATATGACATAAAAGAAGCTGAACATGAAGCACCCCCTGAAGAAATTAGCCATCCTTCATTCAGGTGTTTTTGCTCCTTGGCATGTTAGCTAACGTTAGCTAGCTTTTCATAACTCAGCATTCAGTTGAACGTAGATAAGGAGAGCTCAGTGCTGTGTGAACTTCATGGCAGTTGGCTGAAATTTTCACCAAAACTTTGTCACAGGTAAGACACTAAATTCTAAATGATATTCCATAACAGGATAAATGTCCGAAAAATCCAAGAGGGAATTCTGGCAAAAGCTGATCATATAAATAACTTAGTAGACGGCCAGTAGTAGCCCTTGTGATTCACTGATAGTACGAATGCATGTGTGTAGGGTCATTAGCACTGGTGCTAGCAGACATCCTGGCTAGCAGTGACATCGTTTTGAAGAGTCCATTTGGATCTGATGTTGACATCGTCTATTTTTGTTACTTTTTAACCCTTTTACAGCCTATTTTTGCTATTATTATTATTATTAGCATTTTCATCAATTGTGCACACTTTTATGCTGCATTTTAACCACTTTTCACTAATCCCCTAATTTGCCACTTTAAGCATATTTATGCCACTTTTAACCCATTTTGCTACTTTTAAAATCCCATCTCACCTTATTATCTGCCTTTGTTTCCCCTTTTGGCTCATTGTTGACACTTACTGCCCATCTTTTTTGCCTCTACCAACTGACTGTTGACACTTTAACATTTTTTCGTCAATGTTTACCTATTTTTGTCATTGCCCACCTATTGTTACCTCTAATAACCCACCTCTAAAACCCCCTTTCACCACCTCCTTTGCCCATTTTTTCCAACTTAACTGCATTTTGCTTTTTGGTCTATCTATTTTTGTAAACTCAACCATTCACTGTAAACCCATTGTAACTTATTTTTCCCCTTTTCACCACTTCTTTTGTTGTTGCCACAATTATTATTATTATTATTTTTTTGGTTACAATTTCTGCTCAATTATTTGTCCTCTTTAAACCTATTTTTTTTGCTATTTCACCACCTTTTCTGCCCATTTTTTCCACTTTTAAACCATTTTGCCACTTATTATTTTTTTTCACCAGTTGTCTGCCTGTTATTGCCTTAGTTAACCAAATTTTACCACTAACACCTATGTTTTGCCACTTTTAACTCATTTTAATTACGTTTTAAGTGTAAAAATATACTAAAAAAGCTAAATTACAAAGTACAAGTATAAAAAGTACAAAAACTTACTCAAATACAGTAATTTTAGTAAATGTAATTAGATTTATTCTGTCCCTGCAGCTAGTATGATGATGATGATGATGACATGTAAATGCTATGAATATACAATCAATCAGGAAATATTCAGACCCCCCCCTTTACTTTTTTCAGTTTTGTTATGCTGCAGCCTGATGCTACAATAAAAAAACACATTTTTATTCTCATCAATCTACACTCAGTGCCTCACCAAGACAAAGTAAATGTCGAATTCTAACAGTTTTTGCAAATTTATGAAAAATAAAAACCTGAAATATCACATTGACATAAGTATTCAGACCAAAATTTAGCTCAGGTTCCTCATAATTTCCTGATCTTTGCTGAGTTCACTATGCTCTTGAGAGCCTTCAGTACAGCAGAATTTTTAGTATTCTTCTCCACATCTGTGCCTTACAACAATGCGGTCTCTGAGCTCTGGAGGCAGTTCCTTTGACCGCATGGTTTTAGTTTTTGCTCTGATGGATTGTCAGCTGTGAGGGCTTCCAGAGAGAGGTGTGTGCCTTTCTAAATCATGTCCAATCAATCTAATTTACCACAGGTGGACTCCAATCCAGAGAAATGGCTGGAACCTGAGCTAAATTTCAACTGTTGTTGCAAAGGGTCTGAATACTTATTTCAATGTGAAAATGTGAAATTTCAGTTTTGTTTTGTTTTTTATTTGTCATACATTTGCAAAAATGTCTAAAATTCTGTTTCCACTTTGTCATGATGGGGTACTGAATACTTTCTGAATGAACTGTAATTTTGTGGAGTAAAACCTGCTTAACTGAGTTTTATTGTTGTTACTTTAAAGGGGACATATTCAACCCTTTTAAGACAAGTTTATTTTGGTTTCAGAGGTCCTTAAAACATGCCTGTGAAGTTTGTTGCTGAAAAAAACACTCTAGTACAGGAAGTCTAATAGCCCCTCTGTTCCAGCCTTTCTCAGAATGAGCCATTTCTGTGTCTGTGGCTTTATATGTTAATGAGATGTCTGACTCCGCCCCGACCACACCCCTGTCAGGATGTAGCACTCCTGATGCAGGGTCAGTCAGCAGGGTAACCCACTGAGCTATCCAGCATCTAAGCTGGCAGATGAGAGGAAGATCAGGAGAGGAGGGTGGAACTTTCTGTCAAGTGGGGAGGACAAAACCAAGCCTGGGGGTGGAGCTAACTCCCCACATGAGGTCATGAGGGTAAAATCTGAGAACGACTTGTTTCAGCACACATTTTCTAAAAGGTGGAGAAGGGGGGGGGGGGGGGGAGAGATTGATTTTTCTGGTATTTGAGGAGATTGTGGACAGGCCAGGGGCACGTGTTTTTGTTAGAAAAGCCTGAAAAAGGGATTTTAGCCTAATATTTAAATGACATACATTACCTAGAAAAATGTGGCTTGTTCAGTGACACTGTTGTCAGTGTCACTGAACAAGTCGTTCAGATGCTGAGCACCTCTAGAGTTCTGATTCTGAATTTGCCACTGCCCAGGTTTCAGTCAATATCTTCTACTATGTATGCAAACTGATTTTGTTGCTTTTGTTTGATGCATTTATCAGTCATGCTTTATATTTACTAGTATCAAATCAAGGTTTAAATTTTCAGGTGCATGAAAAGTGCTGATACGTTGACATGCTGATGTCATTACCACACATATCTCCTTTATTGTGGATTTTTAAAAACTTTAAAACCTCTATTTTTCCTCAAAAAACTTCAAAATCTCAGAGTAAAAGTAAAAGTAAGAAGATTTAAGCTGACTCAAGTTTTGAGGAATTTGCATTAATTTAATTTGTCCATTATTTTGCTGTAGTGCTGATCTTCCAGGCAGATAACAACATCAGTGGAGGCCTGGTTAATTTGAGCAGTCAGAACAAAGTGAATTACTCTGGAGAGACATTTTCTGATTACTGGAAAATGATAGCCTTCCCATTCCTCAATCCACAGATAATTAAAGCAGCGTTTTCTTCTTGGCTTTTAAACTTCAACAGTATTAAAAAGGATGAAGCAGATCAAACAAATATTGAGGGATCTGTCTCAGCTTGTCTTCATTTTTTTTTTTTTTTTGTTTTGTCTCGATCTCTCGGCCCCTCGGCTCCGTCGACTCTTTTACCATCCCACCAACAAATATGTAAGGCAAATTGAGTTGCATGCACCCAATACGCACCACAATTATAGGAGGCCCAATAAGAAAATGAGTCATTTGGCTGTATAATTGGAAATGTGCCTCTCTGGTCTCCCTGAGGGTTTTGCTCATTTGTGGTGGCATGCTAGGCCGGCTAATTCTTTTAATCGCTGAAAAACTGCAGAATCAGACTCTTTTCAACCGGTGGAGAAGAGGAAACTCAAGTATTTACAGCATGTATACATTTATTCTTAACATTCATGAACAACAAGGCTTTGTTTTCCCTCTTTTGATTGAAAAGAAATGTCTGTTTTTGGTTAAAAAGAGGGATCCAGGCTGGTTTTAGAAGATTTAAATTATAAATTTCTGAGCTCCAGTAAGGCAGATCTGTGACAAGAAAACAGAGGAATACAGAAAAATATATTAATGAAAAAAAAAGAGAAAATCAGTGTTTTGTATGAGATTGAAATTGGAGGCATTATGATAGCACAGAGGGGAGACTCAATCATGCATCTGAGGCAGCCATAATTCCACATCCACACGTCTCAATGACTTGACGGCACTTGAGAGACAATGCCTGTGACCCAGTTGCAGGATTCCAATTAGCGGGGTGTATGCAACAGTTGAGATGAAAAGAGAACAGGGTCTTTACAGAGCTCGGGGGGCTGTCTGATTACTGCCTGAAAACAAGACTCTTCTGCCCGTGACAAAGAGTCCGCCGACGAAGAGGGAGAGAGAGAGAGCAGCAGGACCCAGCTGTTCATCTCTCCAGGCGGAGGATTCTGAAGAGCTCGTCTCATCTCCGCCTGCCTTTTCTTTTCATTTTCAGCCATCCTGCACAGAGCAAAGCAGCCAGTCACACCGAGACGCCCCTCAGATGTATGCTGAGGTCAGTTCATGTCGGCATGTTTTGTTCTGGTGGGCTTGGCAAGAAGATGATGACCTCTGGGTAGGGCTGGCACACAAGGACCTACAATCATATCTCCATATTTGTCAGCCACACTCTTCATGGTTGTTCTAATACCAGATTTGTAACCTTCGATGTGATTCAAGTAAAAAAGTCATAGACGCCAGATGTTAGGCAGATTTGTTACAACTGTTTTAAACACATTGTCAATAACAGAGCCACCACCTCACCACTGCTCTCATCTTTTCCAAATGTTGCGAACATTTTTGTGCCGTTTCAGCAGTGCTACCTCTCTCTGTCATTGTTCTCATGTCTCAAGAAATTTCTGTTCTTTTTGACACTGTTGATCATTGAAATACAACCACAATTCAAAAAAAAAGTTGGGATACTGTGTGAAATATAAATAAAAACAGAATACAGTGATCTTCAAATCTAATAAATCCATATTTTATTCACATTAGTGTAACAGAAGCAAAATGCACATCTGTAGTTCCCTGTTTTTTTTGTTTTAATTACACAAAATTACCCGGTAGTTATCCACAAGCCTGAGAGAAACTCTGAAATCCATGATGCACTATGTTGTTTGTAGCCCCTCCTTCCTTTGTTTTCTTCTTCGTTGGTTGTTTGTATATATTCTTTTCGCCCCCTCCCCTCTCCCCTCTGAAATGACTCCCAGTGGGAGAGGTGGGTGTCCATTGTTTTGTTTAAGTTTCTATCTGTTTCCATCTTTATGTTAAACGTTATATCTTGTACATATTTTATTTCTTATAATGTCTTTAGTTATTTTTCCACTTGTTAACACATTTATTTGCTTTAAGTTTCTTCTCTCCTTAGTTTTATTGATGTTTGTTTGCTGCACACGGTAAGCTAGCTCACGTGCGCAGCGTACACAGTTAGCTTGTGTTCACTTATGTCAAACTTTGTCATGTACTGTATTTCTGTTATGTGTAGGATATGGAGCGGGCTGTGGCTCATGAGAGTTTCTGTCTTTTTATATCGTTTGCCAGGTACGCATTGTTCGTTTTGTAAATATATTTTATCCATGACGCCCTCTGAAATGACTCCCAGTGGGAGAGGATATGGAGCGGGCTGTGGCTCATGAGAGTTTCTGTCTTTTTATATCATTTGCCAGCCAATAAAAGTGGTCCGAGTGAGAGATCCAGTGTCGCAGTCTCTTTCCATCCACCATAAACACAACGCAGAGATATTGCCACCGGTTACATTAGAACATATCAGATGTTGAAAGTGAGACATTTTACAATTTCATGAAAAAGTTTAGCTCATTCTGAACTCGATAGCTGCAACAAATCTCAAAAAAAGTATGGACAGGGCCATGTTTACCATTGAGTAGCACCACTTCTTCTTTTAACATCAGTCTGTAAATGTCTGGGAAGTGAGGAGACCTGTTTGTGGAGTTTATGGAGAGGAATGTTGTCCCATTCTTGTCTGATGTAGGATTGAAGCTGCTCAACAGGTCTGGTCTTCTTTACTTAACTGACACGCCAGATGGATTTGTTTCACTCATCCATCTGGGAAAGCTTCAACAGGATTGATTGGGTGAATGTTCTGTCTGTCACATCTCTATGGGCCAATCAGAGCAACAAAACACGTGACGTAGCGGCTATCAAGCTGCGCGTGTGCAGCTACTGATGAATAACGCGAAACATGGTGACTACAGACATGTAAGTACACGACTTTTGTCGTTTTTGAAAAGAAAACAACTCACTGCTGTTTTTTGTTCTTCTTTAAAAGAAGAAATGTCATCAAGTTCTGATAAAACTGGCACTGTAGCAGCATCCACGCTGATCTCTTCCTCCATAACTGCACCAGCTCTTGCTGCTGCTTGTTTACGTCACGACTCTGCTGCACCTGAAAGTACTGCCCCTCATCACTGATTGGTCCTGTCACTTTCTAACCTGGCTAAATGGCTCAGATGGGAGCTTTGCAAGATGGATTCGCCAGTGAAAAACAAGGAAATGGGCAGATCCATCTGCTTTGCAAGGTTACTTCTTTACTGGATTTGAAAAAAAAATATGATGCTCATGTTTTTAATTAGTGAAATATCTGGACTGCAAAGCAGGCCAGTTCAACACCTGGACTCTTCTACTGTGAAGCCATGGTGTTGTGATGGATGCAGTATGTGGTTTAGCATTGTCTTGCTGAAACCTCCATACTCCATACCATCAGAGATGCAGGTTTTTGAACTGTGCACTGATAAAAAGCTGGATGGTCCCTCTTCTCTCTTGACTGCAGGGCACAGTGTCTGTGGTTTCCACAAAGAATTTCAAATTTGGATTAATCTGACCACAGAGCAGTTTTCCTTTTTGCCTCAGTCCATATTAAATAAGCATGGCGAACTGCACTGTTTATAACGCAGTGCCACCTGTTAGCTTGAAGTTTACAAGCATCCAATGCTGACCTTGGGCCTTGTCCCTCATACGCATAGATTTCTCCAGATTCTCCAATTTTTCTTTTATAGTATTAGGTATTATAGATGTTGGGATATTCAAAGTCTTCACAATTTTACGTTGAGCAACTTTTTCTGAAATTGTTCCAAAAATTTTTGGACAGTTTATTACAGATTTACTTTTGCCCCTCTAAAATGCTCCTTTTACACCCAGTTGTGTTACTGTCATTTTGCCAATAGACCTAATTTCAATCAGGAGTGACTTGTGACTGATTCCACAATAAATGTTTATTTTACATTTATGTGATGTTGAATTATATGTATTAACATAGATGTGGCATACTGACTGACATACTGTCAGAGTCTGTTTGGTGCTTGAACTTCACAAGGACATAGCATGGTGTCTGCCCTGAGATCTGTCCCCCCATGGAGTCCAAACACTGGATCTCTGTGAACACTGAGGTTGGTGGTTAATGATGACGTCTTCCTGCAGACTTAGTGGTGTTAGGGAGGTGGAGGTCGCTCACAACCGGGCCCTGAATTAACTGGTTAAACGGAAAGCCATATTTAAAAGGGACAGCATTATGACAGGCTAACAGTGAGGACATGGAGCAGTGCTATTGGATAGATGTGACCAGGTGATGTGAACAGCTGATTATTATGGACAATGAATGAACACATAGAGGAATGCGTGAAACAGTGCAGGTGTGCTGCCTTTAACAAAAAGTCAGTAATTTCAATAAGTTATGCTATAAAAGGTTAAAGTCATAAGTTAAAAAGTATCAAAAAGAAATCCTTTGGATAAGTTCTTGTTTCTCTGCTGCCACCTAGTGGTCATTATCAGGCTTTAGTCAGCCATGCCGAAGTAAAGCAGCCAGAGAGGAGGTCTCCTGTTGCTGAATATTTCCTGTTACGTTTTCGCCTTGGAGACCATTTGTCTGTAAGTTTTGTGATTAAAAGAATATGAAAGTGTTAGAATGTGAGGGCGAAATTTCATGTAAGAAAGTTTTTGGTGTTTCTGTTTTACGTGTGCTTTGGTAGCTAATCCTGCTAACTCCTTAAGCTAACTGTTTGCTTTTAATTTGAGGCTATTTTGGCTATCTTGTAGATTTGTGTTGAATTAACTGTATTTTCACACACTACCGTGATCGTCTGTGACTTTCATAGGTTACTGAATTTATGTACGCACATGCTGACTTTTGTACTGACTTAATGTGTTTTCTGTGTGATCTTGTAGTTTCACAGATATAAAGGAACACTTCTGTAAAGCCAAGAAAAGACAAGCCTTGTGTTTTATAGGAGACCTTTGAAATGTTACCTGACTGTCTATGTCTGTACACAGATCTGTGTAGACAGGGCAGTACAGCGGTGATGAACTATTAAGCCAGTGTGGAGAATATAGTTTTCCTGACTGAGCTTACGCTAAGTTTCATTGGTGGCAAAATGCTTCCCCAGCTGTTTTCCATTAGGGACTCTTACTTTTCCAGCCACATCCTCACATTTTTTGAGGTATGTATGTTCTATTGTGAATCAAATATGGGTTTGTGAGATTTGCAAATCACTGCATTCTGTTTTTATTTAAATTTTACACAACATCCCAAATTTTATGGAGTTAGGGTTGTAATTGTTCAGCCTTAATTGACGCGTTATTATTTTTAAAAAGTTTTCAACCTGAAACTTCACGGACTTTGCCTATTTTCTGTAAAAGAAAAAGATCACTGAGTACACTTGTTGTAATATTATTGGGGCATTAAAAGGAGTACAGAAATAAATATTTAGAAATGCATACAAATCCTGTAAATATATTGTCTTTATCACAATTCCAAACAACATACGGCAGATAATAATTGTGTCATTGCTAGATGACATTTAACAATGAAATCATTTGTGTTTTGTGATAGTTGTAATTTGTGTGACAGCATCCACAATAATTTGTTTTGCTCAATTCCAGTAATTGTTCATTCTTGACACTTTTGCCACATCGGTGGCATACATGATACATCTCAGAAAAAGTAAAACCAAGCATTTTTTTTTCAATTGATTTTTATTATTTCAAACTGATGTATCAAATATAGGTGTTGAACAGTAATAGAAGCATGAGAGCATGCATGAAACAAAATTAAAAAACTAAAATGTCATCAAAAAATTGCAAAAATGAAGATGAGATAAGACAAAATGAGATGAAATGTAGACAAAAGGAAACTGAGAGAAAAAACAACATTAAATACAAATATACTTTTTAAAAAAACCCAAAATTTAAACATGCAATGGTGAGTTATTTGCACATCATGCTGTGTTATATTGTCCTGAAGTCTCTGACTAATAACCTTCCCTACAGACACAAATTCACTGGTATTGCTTATGTTGATTTAGCAGAGCAGGATTTCCTGACAGGTAATCCAGACATAAAACATGGAATCCAACATTCTTTGAGTAAATGTAAATATAGTAATATTTATGAAAATGCATTCCTGTTCAGTCCTTAACCAAAATGTTGGCTTTGTTTGCAAACAGTTCCATATTCACAAGCTGTGAGGTTTTCCTCATTCATTTCAAGTCTTTAATAATCTATGAATTTTGATTGTCTTGTGTAATAAAGAACATATTTAGACTGCTTCTTCTGTTATAAATCAAGAATTTAAGCTAAATGATGTATTGTATCTTTCCTGCAGAGAGGCCGGGCTGCAGAGGTAAATCCAGGCTCTGAATCTCTCCAGGGCCAGCTAAGAAGGCGGCCTGTCAGCCAGCTGCATGAGAGGCTTAATCTTCAATCTGCGTCTGAAACGTGCCACAAGGGTCAAAGATTACAACAGCCCGTGATCATCACCACATAATGCATACATTCTCATTCAGTCTGGGCTCAGTAAACACGGGATGACTAACTGAACACCAGGACAAAGGAGAGGAGGAAAAATTCACAAATAGTCAAATCTGCTGCAGACAGATGTGAAGAATCATGAAAAAATGCAGTTTTTAAAGCAAATAAATACATCCAATAGAAGACACACCTATAGAAGTTTTTCATCTTCATGTGAAATCAATATAATAATCTACCAAAGTAGATGGTTACTAAAGGGCTGCTCATGAGCATGTCTGCAGATTTGTCATTGTTATTAAGGTGAAATTATGCATAAAGCCTCCCATAGTTGTGCATTGCAGACCAGGTGAAGCTGTTCCCTTTACCATGCAGTCCCCCTCTCTCCTCCATTCCTCCCCCTTGTCCCCACATTAACATTCATGGAGCCACTGGAGTGTAGCGAGCCGCGCACGCAGAGCCAACGAGGAGATGCAGGGTTGAAGGGGGAGAGGGAGGATTGAGCCCCCTATACGATAAGAGCTGGTGGAGGAGGGTGGTGTGGTGTGGTTGTGAAGGTTGCCTGATGTGGGATTGTGGGAAAGGTCAGTAAGCAAGGTTCTGGGACTTTGTCCATATATCACAGTTATTATGGGGGGTCATTGACTGGTATGAAAATTATAGGAGTAGTGACAGGTCTGTGTGGCGGGGTGTGAGTGGGCAAGACCAGGATAGAAGTCACTGTAGACTCTCATTGTGTCTTTAGTACTGTAAGAGATTTACAATGCAGGTCAGGATGATTTAAATGCACCATGAGTATTCAAAATCCTAGATGTCACTGTCTGTAGAGAAGAAAGTTTTATTGCCAGCTAATTTTAGGACTTCTTCATCAAAGAGTACAGTTTCTGTCGGCTATAGGTTGTAAGAATACAATTTTAAGTAAATGAGCCATGAAGTAGAAGAAAAATCCAACTAACATTTGTTGCATATTTTAGTCAGGTAGATCACAAAGTATTCCCCCCACATAGATATGTCAGATTGTATCCCAAAACTTCAAGGATGCGTGCTGTATCAGGTACATTTGGCTGTTAGCAAGCAAGGATTCCTTTGGGCTTACTGGTCAAGATTCTTTTGAGAAACAGAAGATATGTGGCTATAAAATAAACAGTGGAGCATTAATCAATAGTATACACATCATCCAGGCTATGTAGTGAATTTTTAAATATGTATGTAAAGAATTTTCAAACTTTACTTTATAGAGAATACATACTCAGAAAGAGTATATGCACAAAAGTACATATAAGACATGCACATACGTATGCAGGAAAGAATGTAGATCGTGTATGCAGAAAAGCATATATAGAAGTATGCAGAAAAAGAATGTACTCAATACATAAATATACATAGTATTATGCAGAAAAGCATTAAGAAATGTATGCAGAAAAACAAAACATTAGAAAAAAATTTAATGAAAACATGAGGAAAAAATATGCAGAAAAGCATTTACCATAAGTTTACAGGAAATACCAGGAAAATGTTTTCTAAAAATGTATGCGCAAAAGAAATGCACAAAAATATATAGAAAAGTGTGCAGGGAAGTATGCAGCAAAGCATTTTAACAATTATGCAGGAAAAAACTTTGCTGAGAAGTTTGTAGAATAATATACAGAAAAAGTGTGCATCTAAAAAGTATGCAGGACAAGCACTTAAAAAAGTGTACCTAAAAAGTATACTCAACAGTACTTAGAAAATTTTATTGAAAAGTATGCACTAAATTCATAGATAGGTATGCATAGTAGTTTGCAGACAAGCATTGGGAAGCACATGCAGGAAAACAAAAAACTTTTAGGAAAGAATGTTCGGAAGCATAAGGAAAAAGGATTTACTATTCATTTCATGTCTAACTCTATTCATTGTGCTGCTGCCCTTCTTGTCCAGGACACTCTTGTAAATGAGATTTTTGATCTCAGTGAGGTTTTCCTGGTTAACTAAAATTAAATAAATAAAAAAAATACCTAAAAAATATGCACAAAAGTATGTCGAAAAAGTATGCAGCTAAAGTTTGCACAAAAACACAAAGAAATGTATGTTAAGCAGTATGCAGAAAAGCATTTAGAAAACTTTGCAGAGCAATTGTAAGCAGAAAGAGTATTCTTAAAAGAGTATGCAGGAAATGTTATAAATTCTTAAAGACTAACAGCTCCTGAAGAGGCCTGTAATGACGTATGCAGAGGAGTCGAAGTATGCACACAGAGTTGCCTACTGAATTTAGAGATGAACGTCAGAATACAAACATCAGTCCAGCAGTGGCCTGTTTTCAGAGGTACACCACATTAAAATGCATGCATTAGAGGCATATCAGTGAGGCGTGGAGAGCCAACTCCCCATGGAAATGTTGGTTTACTGCTTCTCAAAGGGCCTGTACGCCGTTTTATTTGTGACCAGTGTCCTCTGGCTCTGAAGGACAAAGGCAGCCAACTGGGGAAATCATTGAGCTTGACAACATCGCATGCAGACATGTCATCTGACGGCGTTGGTTTCTGACATTTAAATCAGACTGATACAGATGTTTCTCAAGAAGCTGTCTCAGCTCATGTTGAGGGGTGAGTCTAATAAAGAACACTCTAGATTTGCAGTGGGGTTAAAATCTGCATGGTGGAAGGCAGCAGAGAATTGATGTTAATACTGCTGCAATGACTGCTTCTTTTTGATGTAATAGGCAGAAATAAACATGTCAGAGCCTGGTTCAAAAGTGATTTTGAATGTAATAGTTCATGTCATTGTGGGCACACACTGGACGGAGGGTGAACTTTTTTATTCTTTTTTTTTTTTTGCACAACTCAATCTTTTAGGTTTTAAGAAATATACGTTTAACAATGGCTGACGTTAAATTCAAAGATCTTTATTATCAATTGGGATCTTCATTTGTCTAAATAAAGCAGAGCAACCACAAATTAAAATAGAGACATAAAACTGGTGCTTACCAACATAAAACCACAATTCCAAAAAAGCTGGGCTGCCGTGTAAAATGTAAGTAAAAAAATGCAATGATTTGCCAATCTCATACATCCACATTTTATTCACATTAGAACATGAAAAACATCAATGTTGAAAGTGAGACATTTTACAATTTCATGACAAGGTTTAGCTCATTTTAAACTCAATGGCTGCAAATCTTAAAAGAGCAGGGACAGGGCCCTGTTTACCATGTGTAACATACCCTATTCTTTAACAACAGTCTGTAAACTTCTGGGCAGCGAGGAGAGCAGTTCCTTGAGTTTTAGGAGAGCACTGTTGTCCCATTCTTGTCTGATTCTGGATTCTAGCTGCTCAACAGTCCATGGTCTTCTTTTTAGATTTTTTGTTTTATGATGGGACAAATGTTCTCTACTGGTGAAAGATCTGGACTGTAGGCAGGCCAGTTCAACCCCTGGACTCTTCTACTTAGTTGTGACGGATGCAGCATGTGGTTTGCATTGTCTTGCTGAAACATGCAAGGTCTTCACTGAAAGAAACATTGTTTGGATGGGAGCCTATGCTGCTCTAAAATCTCTATGTTCTTTCAGCATTGATAGTACATTTCAAGTAAGCTGCTCACGCGACAGGCACTAACGTCACCCTACACCATCCGAAACACAGGCTTTTGAGCTGTGTGCTGATGAAAAGCCGGAAGGTCCCACTCTTCTTTAGTCTGCAGGACACAGTGTTCATAGTTCCCAAAAATATTTCCAAATTTGGATTAATCTGACCACAGAACAGTTTTCCATTTTGCCTCAGTCTATTTTAAATTAATTTTGCCTCAGAGAAGACAGCAGCAATTCTGGATTTTGTTCACATTTGCAATCTTCTTTTCATGCTTTAACTTGCATTTGTGGATGGCACGGCCAACTGTGTTTACAGACTGTTTTTTTCTGGAAGTTTTCCTGAACCCATGCTGTGATTTACAGCAGAGGTTCTCAAACTTCTGGGGGCTAGGGACCCCTTACAGGACAGAAAATGTTCCAAGGACCCCCACATAACCATCATGCTGATTCTTAACTGCCATTCCTAGATGCTGTATTTTAAACTCTTCAACCTAAATACACGCTCTTGTCCAATTGAGTGTGGCTTCTTACTTTTTATGTTCCTTCCTACGGCAGATATTTTCCTCACCCTTCATCGGAAAAAATCTTTAGTTTTTTCCTTAAACTCTGCATCCTTCGTTATCAGATGATGCTTTAGCTTGGCGGGTTTCATGGCTTCACATGAAGACACACATCACATTTTGATCTTCTGTTGATGTTCTCAATAAAACCAAACTGGAGATAGCTGTCATATTTTCTCAGTTTAGCTGGTTTGGGCCTAGCATCACTTGATGAAGTGGACATGCTTAAATATTTATCCATTGTTGCTAGCTGGACCTGCACACCGAATGTGTCCTGAACAGTGACTGATGCGGGACAAGTGAAAGATTTACGTGAAGTCTCACAATCATATCTGAGTTTTTATCGGCCCAAAGTTGACTTATGTGGGAGTCATTGGTTTAGTATTTCATAGCGCTTTGGTCGCTATATATATCCCCTGGTTGTACTAAGTTAAAGTGTACTACCAGGGGCACGAAGTAAGACGAACCCCCCCAAAATTCAAAGTCATTGGTTTAGTATTTCATGGCGCTGTGGTCCCTATATGTATTTATTTGATTTTGAATGAAATACCATTACTTTAATGATTTATTTTAAATAATTTTGCAGCTGTGACTCCTGGACCCCCAGGGATCCCCAGACCCCAGTTTGAGAACCCCTGATTTACAGTACAGAATCATGCCTGTTTTTTAATGCAGTGCCGTCTGACAGCCTGGAGATCATCAGCATCTAATGTTGACCTTCTGCCTTGTCCCTTGTACACAGATTTTTACAGATTCTCTAAATGTTTTGCTGATATTTTGTACTGTAGATGGTGGAATATCAAAGTCTTTGCAATTTTATGTTAAAAACATTTTCCTGAAATTGTTTCACAATTTTTGGACAGTTCATCTCAGCTTGGTAAATTTATGCCAGGCTTTACTTCTGAGAGAAAAAGTCAAACTTATGCACTTTTATTCATTTGTATTTAAATCAGTTACAAACCCATTTACCTTTTTGCAGCTCTTTCAGTCATGTTCTCATCAGCGTGCTCAGGCAGCATCATTTCCTTCTCCTGACTCTGTTAAAGTGTATGCTTACATAGGACAAACTGAATAAATTGTGACATATAATAAGATCATTTTACCCACAGCACTTCATCAAGTCTTTATCCTTTAGGCTTCAGGGAACAAGATCAGAGGAATACCAGCATATGTAGAAATAAGGGGTTGGAATCATATTATACCTGGTTAGGCCCCTCTACCCTCCACCCTGGTCATGCAGCTCATTAAACACACACATATGCAGAGCACACATACATTCTGCAGAGCAGTTCTTTTTAAATGCTTCATTGCACAAAAGGGAAACAGACATTTTTAGCATCATCCTGTTGTACCACTGTCCTCACAGGACCGTATTTGCAACTGTAAAACTAATAGAAAGAAATCTAGAAAATATGTAGCATTGTGCAAAACTAGCTGGGAACCAAAATAATTCCAAAATTACGGAATATGGAATGTCACCAAACTCTCCAAGTGATTAAAATCTAAACAAGCATCAATTGCCTCGGCTTTTGTGAGTAAATGGCATGTCAGCATCTATAACATCCTTAAATCTTCTCAGCACTTTGGCCCTACAGAGTAAGCGCTATAAAATAGAGAAAGTAGGAGGGGAACACTCACGATTCTGTCCTCTTCAACTTTAATCAAAAGTACACTGACGCGCTGCAGCCCCCTCCCTCTCTTTCATAATAATAGGCCGCTAAAAATTCAGGAGGCAGGCTCCACATCAATCACTCGCCAGATTTGAGTCCAATGCAATAAATATGTAAATGAGGAGAAGCCAATGTCTCGTAGCTTTGAGATCAGCATGAGGAGGGAAAAAAAGGGAAAAACTGTATTAATTGCCCATGGCCAGAGGAATCCTATTACTGTGGGCATTGATTATAAAATTGTATGTGTGAATGATTTTCATGCAGAAAGTGGACGGCAAGGCCTGGAGCAGAAAGTGGAGAAAGAGACGAATTAGGGAATTGGGCCAGATTGTAGAAACGACTAAAAAGAAAAAGGAACAACAAAAAAAGCCAAATGTAAGTTCAAATAAGATTCAGATTATGAAATGAAAAGGATTTCTATCTAAAAATAACAATAGACTATTATCTTTTCATGGCACTTGTCCAATTTTAGCTGCACTGCCTTTATATCCCACTGTTTCTTTGCTCAAATTTTATGTTTTAATCTCTTAAGGTGTTCAAGTTTATTAGGCAACCAAATCTTAGAGCTCATCAGCAACTGTCAGCTTCTTATTAATTCTGGTACAGCATAAAAAGCTTCTTTTCTTCTTGCTTCATATTTGTAGTCAAATTAGCAGCTATAGAGCATGGGTTGAAATAAAAAGTGAAGTGAAATACAACCCATCATATATGTCTGTAACATAAACGTTGTCATTTCTTGGTTCATTACATCGCGGATGAAGTGCCGGGTCATCTGTTTCTGTTCAGTCTCACTTTAACTGTAAAAAATAAGTTACACAGAAGCTTCACTCAGGCTCAGGCTCAGCTCTGTAAACCAGGAAAAGAAGCGTATGTTTAAGAGATTTACTTTCATCAAGAAATGTTTGCCAAAATAATGTCAGGATCAAGACTTGTAAAAAGTAAAAAGTCAAGCTTTTCGACTTTTTCCTCAAGGAGAGAGTGAAATTTCAGCTGAATGGAGGTTGGATTGATTGTTTCTGATGCTTTTCACATTATCAGGGAATGGAATTACCAAACTGATCAGCTTTTGTAATGCAGCATAGAGCAAGTTTGTTGCTCAAAATTTCTTAATCTGACACGCCAGACAGTTTCACATATTCATGGCATGGGATGTGTTTGACATTCATCTGAGCAGCAGCCGATAATTGGTGTTTGGGAAGGTTACACCACTGAAAAATGAAAGTCAGTTGATGATTGGACAAATGCCCATTCGTTACATTCATTATGGGCCAATCAGAGCAGTGAAACATATGATGTAGTCAGCCTTAGAGCTTAGATCAGACCCAACCCTACCCGAGCCTGTGCTCTTCCTTTTAACTGCATCAGCCTGAAACCTGATGTAAACCCAACTTTTTTTTCCAAATAATTAGGTCTTTAGAATTAAGGTTTTAAACTACATTTCTGAAGTGTTGTAATGATAGATCCTACTGTGTGTACCACTGAAACATGTATTATGAAGTGGCTCATTGTTTAAAATGGTGAGCAGACAGACACCACTGTGAGCATTTTGGAGAGTATCAATCTGTTTATAGAAAACTTTACTGGTAGACTGAGTTGGATTAGAACTAGTGATCAGTTGATTCTTTTTCCTCCACCTGCACATTATTTCACAATGTGTTCTTTCTGTTTCACCCCAACCCATCACTCCTCATCCCACCCCAGCACTGTGCGCATGCAAAAGTGCATGATGGCAGCAACACTTTTTTCACTTTTTTTCTCCCTTATCATGTCACAAAAATATATTTTAAAAAACAGTAAGTAGGCTATACTCCTAACTGTTAGATTTTCTAAAGATATCTATTTTGTAATTTCATACCTTGATTTAGAGAGGAAGACAGTGATAGAGGTGGAAATAGGGATGAGATAATGGTATGAAGACATGGGAAGATGCTGCAAGCTTGGACTTGAACCTGGCCCACCTGCGTGCACGGAGCACAACCTAACCACAAGGCCATCCACCTAGAGTATAATCTTTACAAGACTTCTTTATATAACAAACCTGAAGAAACCTTTTCCTTGTTTCTGCAGTAGGCCTAAGAGAAGTTGTTCAAAAGTAAAAAACTAAGAAAAATAGAAAAAAACTTTCAAAAATCTTGGACAAAACATACTTATAATGCCATGTCTTAAGCTGGGTGTACACTGTGCCATTTCAAGCTGACCATACGACAGTCGTGGCAGAATGTCATCTCATACTGTGCGACTGAATCGCTTACGACGCACGACAATCGTGCACGAGTTGTGTGCTCACACTGTGTGACTGAAGTCAGGACAGACCGTGACAGAAACCCGCAGTTTCCTTTATAAAAAGTCTCAGGGTCTGAGGGTGAAGTGTTTCCTGTCATATTCTCTCTCTCACCCTCTGTCTCTCCCGCTGTCTCTCTACCCCCCACACACAAATAGCATCATCTCTGTGTCAGATGCAGGTCTGCTGATAGGAATATTTCCTGCTCGTTTATTTACTTTATCATAGCAGGGGGCATCAGAATGTCATTGCAGCTGTTGTCATGGTAATTTAGGATGTTGTCTGACTGTTTACAAAGGAAAACAATCCCCCAAAGTTGCTTATTCTACTCCCAATTCTGCTCTCACTGTGAAGTGTCTGGAGTCGTATGACCAAAATATCAAACATGCAAGAAATCCTCCTGACCAGTCGGGAGCAGGTTGTAAGGTCGTAGTCGAGCTGTGGTCGGCTGTTGTACCCCCAAACACGATAAATGACGCCCGATCCGACTGAGAGTCGGCCCAACTTCAGAGTGAGTTGTGTAACTCAAAATCTGTGGCTGAATCGCAGGAAAATCACACAGTGTACACCCAGCTTTAAAGGATGGGGCCTGAAGGTAAGGGTTTGGAATCCTGGCCTGATCCGGTTTTAAGCTTTTATAAATCCTTCTGGCATTAAGGCATTAAACACAACTATCACAAGTATGATACAAACACTTTCAGACCCCGCAGTCAGCTACATGGAGACTGAAACAAATCCAGCAAATTCTACAGAAATCTGATGGTGTTTGAGACTGTAGGGTGTCGTGTTCGACTCTTTACATCGATGAAAACGTTTCTGTCACTGAAACCTTACAGTGAAGAGGGTCTGGAGATAATGAGTACTTAAACTCTGTCATACTGCGAAGAAAAAGGTCCCCCAATCACACAATTCCTTCCCCTCCATGTTACAAAAAGACATTTATAAAAGGATGTCGTACGACCAAAATATCAAACATGCAAGAAATCCTCCTGACCAGTCGGGAGCAGGTTGTAAGGTCGTAGTCGAGCTGTGGTCGGCTGTTGTACCCCCAAACATGATAAATGACGCCCGATCCGACTGAGAGTCGGCCCAACTTCAGAGTGAGTTGTGTAACTCAAAATCTGTGGCTGAATCACAGGAAAATCGCACAGTGTACACCCAGCTTTAAAGGATGGGGCCTGAAGGTAAGGGTTTGGAATCCTGGCCTGATCCGGTTTTAAGCCAAAGGCCATGCTGGGCCAGGCTTGGACTGGTAGAGGATCTAGCCTTTCACATACTCCTCACTAATCGGAGCTTTCACTAATGCTAATGCACCATGCTGCTGCTGCTGGCATTCTTAACCTCCTCCACCCCAGCCTCCTCCATTATAGCACAAAGCTTGTTGCAGCTTCATATTGAGATCCATGCTACTATGGATTAATTGCTTTTGGACTACTGTCATTGTATTCAGTATGCATTGCCATTAATGTATCCACCCATGTAGGGGTTTCTAGCCATGGGCTAACTGAAAAGTCAAAGCATAATGCTTGACTAACCCAGGGAGCATCTTTTGAGCAGAGTCTTGTCAAACTACATCCATTTTGCAATAAAATGGTAAAATGTATGATGAGAGTCTTCTTGACTAAAGTTTTAGTGTCACCCTCATGAACCTCCTCTGAAGGATATTAGATATTTTTCTTACCGTATTGGGATTGAGAAATAAAGGCAACAAAAAAACCTTAAAATTAAGAGGTTTGTACAACAAAGCAAGCCAACTCTACCTGAACAGACTCCTTTATAAAGAGAGAGATAAACAATAAAGTAACTGAGGCGTCAATGACCTGAGGTGTCAGACATTTATCAAACATGTAGTCAATGAGTCCATCAGGCTTGTAGAGCTTGCGTCAGATATTATCAACTATTTTTTATGATATATAAAACATTTGGAGTTCTGCAGCAAATAAAGGTGAATCACTCCTCAAAGGGACAAATAAGCACAATTGTGCCCGGTTAATCCACCAGCAGAAATAATGACTGTCAGCTAGATTTGAATTGATTTGCTGGCCCCGTGTTTGACTTGCAAATCTCTCCCTTAATCACAGTGTTTTGTTCAGATAAACAGGGATTAGTTTAATTAACAGAATAACATTATCTCTGAACATTTAAACACTGTAGGCTCTGGACATACAGGCTTTAATTAACAGATTAGGATGCAGTTCAAAACACTGAATGTCGTTTTTATTTATGTAAATGTTTCCTTTGAAATTCCACGTTCATCAGTTTTAACATGTAGCTTAACTGGATTGTCTCTGACATCCATCAGTGATATAGAAACAAGATGCTGTTATTTATGTAATTATTTTAACATGACTTTGGTGCTCATAATCCACATTTTTTTTATTAAAAAGAAATTAATTTCACATAGCAACAAAAAGAAACAGTAAACCCCTACATGACGCTTTCAACATGCTATTATTGCTTTAGCGATCAGGGAAAGGTTATTGGTTGATCTAACATTGGAGATGTAAATGGGAATAATGCCATTGTATGAAGAGAGAATTTTTCTGGAAATTAGTCTAGTTAAAGGAAGTTAAGATTGCAATAGTTGTACGTTGTTTTAATTAAACTAAATGGCTGAACACAATTTACAAAGAGTCAACCTTGTGAAGATGATAAAGGACTTTTATTTTGTTTCTTATCAGGGCCGGAGCACTGACCCAGGGTCGGTGAGGACCCGATTGTATCTGTATGTCATTTTTCTGTCAGAAGAATCGCTAATTTGGGGGCTTTAACATGTTCAGAAACTCCCCAGACTTTACAGAAAATTGACCCCAGTGGAAATTTTTGAAGTCTGCCAAGCAGGGACCCCACAGGGGCACACATGTATCATGGTTGGGGGGGGGGGGGGGGGCTCTTAGGCCATCCTCTACTCAACCTTGCTCAACAAAAGAGCCAAATTGTCAAAAAATACCTTTGCAAGAGTCACAGTCTAAATGGTGAAAAGTGGCAAAAATGGGTTAAAGTGGTGATATTAATGAGGCAAAAGGTAAAAAAGCAGCAAAAAAGTGGCAAAAAAACAGATGAAAAGAGGCAAATAGGTAGAAAATGGCAAGAATGTGGAGAAAAAGTGGCAAAAATGAGTTACAGGTGGCAAAAATTTTCAAAAAATGGTAAAAACATGGAAAAAAACAAGTGAAAATAAGAGACTAAAATGGGCAAAAGTGGTGAAAATAGGGAAAAAGTGGCATGAATGGGCAAGGAGGGGGAAAATCTGCAAACAGCAAAAAGCAGGATAAAAGGCAAAAACTGGTGAAAAAGGGCCAAAAGAAGTGACAAACTTGGTCTTTAAAAGCAGTAAAAATGGATTAAAAGTGGGTAAAAAAGGAAACAATTGCAAATAAGGGCAAAAGAAATATACAGACAAAAAGATAAAGGTTGACAATTAAAGCCAACTGCACAAGAGTGGGAAACAAACTCATTGATGTAACTTGCAATGGATAATTTCTGAAGTTAAAGTTGACCTTTTTCAAGGTTTTCTTGAGGAAAAATATTTAAAAATGAGGACATAAAAGACCCACAAATCATCACAAAAGAGCCACATGTGGCTAAAGAGCCTCGGGTTGAGTATCACTGCTCTAAAATGTGCAGGAAGCATATGACAGACAGCTAAGTGTCAGATTTTGGTGTTTTGAAGCAACAAGTTTTGCATTTTAACAAACTAGTTTGAGGAATTTCATCTGATTAACTTCAGAACTTTTTGCTCGTACTAGACAACCTGGAGATCCTAAGTTGTGTGAACTGTTCTTTTTCATTTCAAAATCAGGCATATTCCATCATGCCAAATGACTTTTTCACTATTTAACTGTAGAGAACAATATTCTGTGATCTTCTGCTCACATTGAACACAAACATGCAAACAGCTCATCAAAGCGCCCCCTGGTCGCAACTGGAAGTGACACAAATGGTGCATGCTAGTGAAAAACATGCTCTTTATGTCTTTTTAGACTAACTAAAGTCACAGGTGGGGAACTCTAACTCAGTGGATAACTTCACTCATGGTTAAAATCTGTGCCACTCATCAAAAACAACACCAATCCACCACAAACATGACCAAAAGAACCCCGGCAGGAATCACTGTACAAACAGGCAACATCCAAACACAACTAAACACATATAAAACACATCTGAACACTCTACATAAGCACATGATGAAGAACAACAGCTGTTTCATGATAAAGAATTAATCCCTGGCTTTTATGCCACTGTGCTGTCAACAGAGGTGGAAAAAGTGTACAAGTACAGTTACTCCTGTGAAAACCTACTTAGGTGGAAATAGAAGTACTGGTTTCAGTATGTACTCAAGAAAGTTCATTCTCGCTGGTTAACTTGACCTGAGCAGCTGGATTTGGTTTTTTGGAAAGTTATTGTCAAATCTCAAACAAGTTTATCTATGATAACAAATCAAGATTTCGAAAATGTACACAACCAGTGGAGGCTAATTAAAGACTCATCTCTGAAACTGACAGTTTCAAGTTTGAATCCATTTGTGATTTTTTTCTACATTTTAATTTTGTTTTTCACTGTTTTATTTTCATCGTCTATGTACCAGAATGGACGGAGGAATTCTTGAGACAAATAGAGTAAGTCTCCATCGGCACAAACTTTTGGTCTGCCATGATTTTGAAGTCCCAACTACTCCAAACTTTTGATTTTTCTCTTTATTTCACACAAAACTTTCTTAAAACACAATTAAACACACAAGCTCAGCTGAGATAAAAAATATGTTGCTGATTTAAGTGTCATTTTTTTATAAAGGTTAAAAAATTGCAATCTGATGTCTGGAAATGTAAGGCTTAATGTTGAAGCTCTTTTCTGTTTAAGGGGCCCGCTACAAAATAACACACCACACTGTTGGCAAATATGTTTTGAGCACAGTTTGTCTTGTCAAATGTTGGGCTTTTTCTATAATGTGGCTAATATTTTGGCGAAATCTTCAATGTTGGTTGGTTTAGAGAAAGGCTGTCAAACTCAAGGCCCGGGGGCTAAATTTGTGGTACAGTTATGCCTGGCCCACATGATCATATGTTTTTATTATAAATAGCCCACCAGAATAAGGTCTGCAGATTTCCTCCAGTATAAAAATGTAAATTTATTCATGATGATTTAAAATATTATTGTAAAGCCATAAAAATCTGAAAGATAAAGAGTAAACTCAATTAGATAAAAAGTCAAGAATGTGAGAAAGGAAATTAATTTCTGCTTTCATTTTATATTTTTAGTTTTGTATCTCACAGTTATGACTTGAACTTGTTATTTTGATGTTTTAGTACATATTTTTACCTTTTACATTCACAGTTTTACATTTTAAATCATATTTTGATATTTAAATTCGTGAATTTGGACTTTCATCTGATGTCGGACCTTTTCAACTCCTTACTTCCATACTTTTAAACATTTTAAACCTACAATTTTAAATGTCTCATATTTTGACCTTTAAAACTTGTGATTTTAACTTTCTATCTCATAAACTGACTTTTCAAAACATTATTTTGACTTTGAATTTATTTTTTTTTATGTTTTATCTCAGATTTTGAGCCTCTACACTTAGCAATTTAACTTTAATCAATCTCAAAATCATTTATCATCAGTGCTAAGTTTTTTTCCCTCCAAAATTAATTACTGGTAAAAATGAGGTTGACAGTTTATGGTTAGATGTTGGGCCTGTTAGATTCTCAGGTTAGACCTAAATTCAGAATCTGACCCATGCTGGGGTTGATTTTGACACCCCTGGTATAGAGCCACCTCAGCATTAGAAATGCTCCGCAATCAGTGAAAATGCTCGTCTCTGAAAGAGCAAAACCAAACTCTCAGAGACAAGCTCAGCTTGATCAAGAGCTCCAAACAGCAGGAGATAAAGCAGCTCCAAGAGGAGATGAGAACCAAAGATGGTCTCCTGAAACAGGCCCAGGAAAAGATACAAAACCAGGTCCAGGGCCCACCAAGACACTTTGGACCTGCTCATGAAAAAAAGAGTTGGAGCTGACTCTGAACAACCTGCAGGAGGAGTGTCTTGGGAGTGCGTCTAAAAATCTGGAGGACCAAGTAATCCAAGAGGACAAGAAAGACACAAAGATAAAACAAGAGATGGAGGAGATGGAAAAAGAGGAGGGGAAAACAGAGAGCCAAGTCCAGAAGAAGCTGGACTGGGCAGAACAAGTGGAGCAGGAACTAGAGACGCTCATGACAGAGGTTGAAGAGCTGAAGGTGGACAACACAGCAAAGAAGGATCAGGAGAGGAATGGAAACATAAGAGAGGAAAAGAAAGAAAGGATGGAGAGAGAAGGGAGTGTAAAGGTAAGAAAAGCAAAAGAGGAGGAGTCTAATGATTAAAACACTATGAAACTCATGCTTATTACACAAAACACTAAATCTTTAGACTACAGCATCCCTGAGAGGACATATCCATACTTTTTAACTGACTCTGTTTTCCCTTGACCATGATCCTTTGGTCTTCTGTAAAGCTCATCCAAGCAAATCGCTTCTCCAACAGCTGCCATTGTTTACTGGCTCACAGTACAACTTCACTCTGCCCGTAGATACCACCTTGCTCTCTTCAAAAGATGCTGATAGGTCCAATAATTTTCAAACAAGGCACAAATGTTTCATTTAGAGCTTTACAAGATGGATTTGACTGATTACAGACATGGAATCTGGGCAATCCATCTGCTTGCACAGGGAGAACATGCAAACTCCGCATAGAAAGGCCCTGACTGGGAAGCAAACCAGGGACCCTCTTGCTGTGAGGAAACAGCGCTAACCCCTGCACCGTGCAGCCCCCAGAATCACATTTAAAAGGTAAAAAAGAAGAGCCTTGGTAATATCTTCTTTTTAAAGGGTGTGTACTCCTAGCAATTCACTCTGGTTTTATTTTTCTTTCCTCCCCCTTGCCTGTATTATTAATTTCTTTTTAGGGAGCTATTCTAACATCTTGCCAAGGACTGCAGATGGAAACTAGACTTTTGCCTATCTAGTACAGAAATGTTGATTAATATGCACATTCCCTGTAAAATGAATAAACGAATAAACAAACCTCTTCATTCCAGCAAGAATCAGTGCATCTTACTGATAGATGTCCATCCGTCCATGCAGAATCTACACCACTTACCACATTCAGGGTCATGAGTGGGAAAACAATCCCAATTGTCACTGGGCAAGAGGCGGGCTACAACCTGGACTGGTTGCCAGTCAATTGCAGGGCTTACAGAGAGGTAAATAACCATGCATGCTCACTTCTACGGGTAATTTAGAGTCCCCAGTAAACGGTCTGTAAGAGGAGAGAGAGGACCCGGGATTCAAACCAGGAACCTTCTTCATGTGAGGTGATTAAATATACAGTAAATGGTTTTAACATCGGTGTCATGCACTCAATTAGAACAACCAGGTCTCTATTAGAAAACATGGCTGTTTCAGCTGGCAGCATCTGAAACCAGAAGTGTAAAAAAAGGAAAAAAATGTCTGTTTCTTCCTTTTCTTAGAATATCAAGAGAACAAAACTCATGGTGCAATATTCACTGTGCATTCATTTGGCAACAATTTATTGTTTTCTTCAACGAGGACAGTACAAATGAGCACAGTGAGGGACCACATAAATAAAACAGCTACAAAAGTTTGGTTAGTTTGCATTAAATCAAGAGCTTTTATACAATACTGATATCCAAAGCCCTGAATACTGGCGCTTTAAGTAAACAGTTGACTGTACTGCTTGTCACATTAAAGTCAAATTTTTTAGTCACATATTTAAAAAATCCACATTATAAAGGTATCCTTTAGAAGGCAGACATGTTGGTTAACTGTTTGAAAGGAAATGCTTGACAAAATCAAACGTTTGACAGTCCTGAGAGAGGTTTTTGGTCAATGTATGAACATGACAATCATACTCCACATGAATAAAAGAGGCTGTATGTAATACTGAAAGCAATTAAAGAAAATACACTTTTGTATTAATGTTTTAAAGACAAATTATGTCAAAATGTGCCAGAAAAGCTTTTGTAAACAGTAAACAAAACACTTTCTGCTGCCTATTAATGTGTTTGTTGTTTATTGCTTGATCAATGAGGCTCAGCATTGTCGATGTATTAATGAGTCAAATTCACATGGTCTATTTGAAACAATCTATTGATCTGCAAGTCAATAAACAATTATACCAACGTACAAATATAGAGATTTATAAATACTTAAATAGAGCTTAACAGCAATGCAAGCTAATAAATAAATAAATAATGATAAATTAATACATTTACATTAAAATTAGGAAATAAATAAGTAAATAAAAGTCCAAAAATGCATTGATATTCCTTAAAATAAAGGTGTGCTTGTAGGTGTCCTCTGGACTACCACACGGTGCCTTCGCTCATGTCAGAGGAGGTCTGGGACAGCTGGTTTGTGTATCCGTTGTCACTGAGCGACACAGAGGTATAAGGTGTGCCGGGTCCGCACATCTCACTGGAGATGCTGTGCATGGAGCCCGACATGTTGGGCTCCGGACTGGGTGAGTCTGCAGGGTGATGAACAGACACTGTGTCAGAGAAACACTGCCCAGGGTGGTGGTGGTCCATGGCTCCTAACGGAGTGCCAGAGGGGACAGAGGAGGGGACAAAGCCCAGGTCTGCTGGAGTCTGAGCCTGGGACGACGGAGGGCCCTGGAAGTACTCATAATTCCCTCCTGAGCTGTAGTATTCACCTGGATAATCTGCAATACAGAGATCTGGATTAGCACACATATAGAGGCAGAAATATTATAAAAGGGAACTTAAATAAATAATGGAGAAGTGAATTTAGGTGGCATTTTGTCAAGTCCGATAATCAAATAGTATCTTAATGGCAATATTAGCTTTAATTGAATCACACCTTCGCATAGACATGCTGTCTTAAATTCTTGATAAACAAGGTCAGATAAAACACAATCAGAATGGTTTAAAAAGAAAGAAATATACATAATAAGTCCAGAAAATCATCATTGATCCTCTAGATGGGAAATGCAGCTGCTCCAGTGACATAAGACAAAAGACACAAGTAGGCAAAATGGGGAGTAAATACAAATTAAAATACAAAAAATAATGAATAAATAAATTTAAGAAATGGAGTGTATTTAACAGATTTACAAGTAAAGGTGAAATAAAAGTTAAAGGGAAAGAAAATTAAAATCATCTCGTCATGGTTACATCAGTGTTACAGTTTTATATTTTAATGGTATAATAGGGAGCAATAGGCCCTTTAGGTAAAAGATGGATTATAATAAAAATTTATATGGAAAGGGTTTGAGGCAGTAACCGGGACAATGCCTTTTGAATAGCAACAAAATGAGTAATCCTATAACTTGAAGCATGTCTCACCTCCATAATAAGAGAAGTGCCCCAGCTCTTCCGCCTCCAGCCTCTCTCCTAGAGCCCTCATCCTCCTCGGGCCGCGGAAGAAGACGTGCCTCCGTCCGCTCAGCGCGCTCAGCTGCTTCATGCGTCTTTCTTTGGAGCGCCGGTTCTGGAACCACACCTGTAAGGCAAAACTCAGGGTGAGAAGGAGTAACTAAACAAGATAAGAGGTCATGTGGCCATCCCATCATGCATGGCGTAGCCGTGACATATCTGATGCTTTAATTCTAAATTATTTCCTTGTTATAAAAGAACAAAATAACAGTGAGTTAGATTTTTTCAGTTTACTATTCTAGGTCACATTACATGGCTTTTTATAGGTTGGTTTTAAAGTGAGTAAAACTAATCGTTTGCTTGTTTTGATGTGTGAAGGCGTCAATCTATCAGAACCAAGGGATTTTTTTAATTGACCATGGACTTCCGGTCGTGCTTAGTGAGTCCTGCTTTTAAGGAGCGCTTAGGGAGTAAAGATTAGACTATGGACAAGAAATAATTTAAAACTCCCACCAGAAAAAAGGGGGGAACTCAGCAGAGCTTTAAAGACCAATCCCCGGAGGGTTTTGTTGAAAATTAAAGGGGGGCGGCGGTTAAGTTTAACCCTCCAGTTTTATTTTCTGAGTCCTCCTGCTTCCGCATAGCCTGCTGCAACAACTTACAGTCATAATGTCCGATAACGGAAGTAGCAGGAGAAAGCGGTACATCTCATATAACTGTTTTCCTCCCCATTTAATTTACCTGGATGACTCTCATGCTGAGGCCAGTCTCCCTCGACAGCTGCTCCCGGATGTGTCTGGTTGGTTTCGGCGTCGCTGCAAACGCCGCTTTCAGGGTCTCGAGCTGTTTGGCTTTGATGGTGGTCCGAGGCCCGCGCCGTTTCCCGACGCCGCTCTGCTCGTCGTTCTCGTTGTTACACACTTCTTTATCAGACAAATGTCCCGATTCAGAGTCCTTCCCGTCGTCCTGCGGGTCTTGCGAGTCCGGGGACAGACTTGGGTCACTGCACGTCGTCACTGTTGGGAGAAAAAAATGCTGTTTAAAAGCGAACATTTAAGCTAGGACATTAGTGACGCAGATAGATTACAGTACAACTTCAGAGTAAAAGCACGTTTTAGGAGGCCGGGCAGAAATGCACTGTTGAATGTACATTTAATATCTGAAATTAATACAATGAGGTACTACAACTCATAAGCCCGTTCATGAGTATTTATCCATGAGGACAAAAACATAATAATAATAATAATAATAATGATACATTGTATCTTATAAAAAAAATGACTTTAAGATATTTCTAATCTTAAGTATCAAATTAATATTGTGAGAATAATATAGGCCAAATTACCTGATAGCAGTATTGTGTCTTTGCCATTGTTGTTCTGATAGTCCTCTTTACAGACAAACTTGAACTCGTCCAGGATGTAGAGCTCCTCTCCGGTGGACAGCTGTTTGTTACACATCATACAGGTGAAACAGTTCAGGTGGAACACTTTGCTTTTGGCCCTGCGGACCAGATCACTGGGTAAAATACCCTGATCACAGCCGTAACACTTGGTCCCAAACCTCCTGGAGAGAAACAGAGAGCAAACAAGCAGGGACAAGTTTAGTCATACAGCCTTATTGTGATAATAGTTTTACACCTCATAAAATACTAACAAACGAATTTATTATTGGTTGAATATATTCTCCACATATATTGGGCATAGATCGTTTCTTGTAGCCTAGGCCTTAAAATTAAAAATGTTTTTGTCGTCTTTATATTTCAATATTAAATAAATGTTGATAGTTTTGAATTTAAATGAATTACTGTTGGGCATGATTTTTAAATTTTGCCGTTATAAACGAAGGAACATCCGGTCCAATAATGATCAACCGTGTTAATTCAGTTTTTTTTGTTTTTTTTTTAAAGAAATGCAGTAGGCTAACTAGATTTTGAAGGAAAAATACAAACAAGAACAACACAAAATTGGGTGTTTTATTGACATATATTGATTCTGGAAAATAAGAAGATATTACAAAGTAATTTTAGAAATCAGAACAAAAAAGGGTTTGGGTTTGTTTTAAAGAACTTTTGCTCAGACAAAGAAACAAAACCAACTAAATACATACATTTTAATTAATGACAACCTAGACTTTACCTAAAAAAATACCATAAATATGTGAACAAAGACAACTTCTCATGCTAATCCTCTAATTTTATTTTTTAATTTGTATTTAATCATTATTTATTTTCCGTCCTGGATCATCACCAGTTAAGAAAATTACTTTTGACTGTTCAATTTACAAATCTTCGTTTTTCTGGCTCAACAAGATTAAATACGACCCTCCTTTCTATTTTCTATGTAACCTGTTTTCAAATAAATGCTCAATGCTTTCAATGCTCACCTGAAGAAGTCGTCCTTACAGTACAGCCTCCCTTCTCTAGAGAAACACTTCTCAGTCAAAGTGCATTTACACTCGCAGCACTGGACACATTTGATGTGCCACGGTCTGTCCAAAACTTTGAGCAGGAATCTGTCCACGATGGGCTTCTCACAGCCGGCACAGTGCAGCATGGTCTGCAGTGATTCCAGCACGGCGTGTTCAGATAAATGATCTTTCTCCTATACGTCCAAATCACCTCGGTGCTGCTGCGCCTTTTGGGTATGATCCAGCAAATCCAACGAGTCCAAAACACTCTGATGAATCACATCACCACCCGGGATGTTAAAGACATCTCTATTCCACGGGACAACAATCCACATCTGGAAAACAGCTCCAAACGACGAGTTGAGTCATTTCTTTATAGACGAGGTGTCACAGCAAGGCCATCGGGATGCTCCTGAAAAATCAAAAAGCCCCCCCTCTGAGGCGGTTTACTGCAGTCAGATGTATCCTGAGTGGGGTCTGAATCAAAAACATCACAATGATACCCTCTCAGTCTGTCATTTGTGTCCCATTTTGTCTCTGATGAGCTCTCAGACTGAAAGAAACGCAGTAATGATCGTACCTCTTCAAGCTCAGCCTATTGCCTATTAAGAAACACGTGACGTCACGCGTAGGGGAAGCCAATGAGTGGCGTTGATTTTACTCCACTGCAACTATTTCAATGTTGTGAAAATTAAAGTAAATGCCTGAGGTATAAAATTAAAGAAATTTAATGGAATGGTGTCAAAACACATCATCATTGATCACGATCATCAAGTTTAAAATCTAAACAACTTTATTTTAGATTTTGAAATAATACAAAAAGAAACCTTAAAAATAAAATGAGAAAAGCCATGAAATGTATGCATTTTTACTCTGAAAATATTTAAAGCAGATTTTAAAGATCACTGCCAAATAAATAAACCCATAAGTAAATACATTTTCAACAATAATCATCGCTTATAATAATCCCAGTCAGACAGTCTGTCAGGGATATCCCGCTGTGGTTGGATGATGATATCACGTATGAATAAATTATTCACTCTGCCTTGTGTGGGAGAGTCAGATGATAAACGATCAGCAGGCCCCTCTCTCTCCCTGCAGCCTGCACCCATGAAGCCAAGCCTCTCCCACAGATGAATGCTGTTCGCACCAGTATGATTCCTCTCCTGGTCTGGAAGGACAAGGATCGCTAATGGTTCTGATATGTGCTGATAGGCTGTCTCTATAGATGTTATCACGGTGTGTTGGTGCACTGTGGAGAGAGATAGCGGGCTTCCCCACGCAGGCTGAGGCTCTGCTGGTCCCTGATATCTGAGCTGCAGACACGACACAACTGTACGTCTGATTTTCCTCCCCTCTCTCTTTTCCCAGGCTGAGAAGCTAATAAAATGCATGGTAATAAATCTGAGCTATTTCTAGAGGGTTCTGGCACAGGGATTGGCTGATTTCTGTAAGTGTGTCTGTCTCTGCAAGGCTGAAACAGCTATACTTTTGAAACAACTACAGTGAAATTAAAGCATCACATCAGTTTATTTATGTGAACACAGGTCCTAAAATGGAGAATTTTACAGTGTTTTTTTTTTTGATAGCTCTAATTTTATTCTAATAATAAAATAATAATAATAATAATAATATTGATAATAATATACCATATTATTTTTTAATTTAATTTAATTTTATTTGTCCTTTATCATAGCAGGGAACAACCCACTGAGACCAAAGTCTTTTGTCCAGGGGTGTCCTGCAGCATTATATTTTTGATAGTACCAAAAACAATTAAAAAACACTTTGTAAATACTAAATGATATAAGATGGATCCAATCCCCTGAAAACATCCAGTTTTGTGTATCAGTGGACACTCTCAGCTTTTTAGCACCATAGACAGCACCTCTTGCACACAGGCAGTTACCTCTCCAGGCAATGGTAGACGATAACCTTGGGTCTCATGCTCCAGAAGCCAAAATACACCTAATAGGTGTGCATCAGAAATGAGGTACACATCTAAAATTATTTCTAATGAGCAAAATGTACACTCTGAATGTAATTAAGATGCAGAGAGTGAATAAAATAGCATTGAAATATATTTTGATTGTCCAACAAAGTCCCTGGGAGGACCCCTGGCCCCAACAGCAGGGTCAATGCCCCTCAAAAAACCGATAAAGTCTTAATTTGAAGAAAGGAAATTTGTGGTTTACTGTGTGGTAATATATATCTGCTACAATCAGAATCAGTGTTACTGGCCAAGTACACAGCGAGGAATTTGACTGTTCATCTTTGCTCTCAATGTACAAGAATCAAACATTAACTTTGAAAATAAATAAAAGTAAAAATGTAATAACTAAATATGCACAAGCTCATTTTATGTATTTTAATTGGTAAATATAATTCTGTGCATATTAATGGTGTGGTTGCAATGTGTGCAAAGGGTGCAAGAATACTGAGAAGACATGATTTAAAGCAGGGGTTCTCAACTGAACTAGGACCAAAGTCCACCATCATCTCCTTAAAGACTCAAGTTTCCTAAAATTCTAATAACAAAATATCTTCAATGAAAAATTGTTCCATTTGGACTTTATATGGAGCCGAAGATGTGAGTGGAAAAAGACATGGAGAGATATATTTCGAAATAAAAGCACATCGACTTTTTGCAGCACATTTTGTTCTTGGGACATATCTACTGAAAGTGGCTTCTGGACCCACTTTTAGGTCCCGACCCACCACATAAGAATCAGGGATCTTAAGTATGAAATATGCAAGGATTTGGAGGATTTACATGGGATAGATAAGATAATCTACTAGTGCTAATGTGCATATGAGATGACCACAGTGACCTTTCTTCTTTCAGTCTTTATTCACATTAAAGCAGTATGAGGCAGTGCAGGATATTTTACATTAAACAGGGCTGAGGTGCCTGTGTAATCAAAGTGATGCTCTCCTAGGAGTTGTTTGTGTATATGTATTTATATTTCAGATTTGTGTATATCCCGTAGTTCTGTTGATTTAGTAATTAGAATGACATGCTGAAAATCTGTTCTTGATTGATTATGACTGCTTTTTGTAAGGATGGGTAAGGGTCTGTGTCTGCTTATGCACTCATGAACATTAAAAGATCACAGATGAATCGAACAGCAGGAATAATACTAAGGGAAAATAAAGTTGTCTGACCTTACATTTTTATTTAAAACTACATGCCCAATGTAGGTCAAAACTGCTGAAAACACTAAAGGTAGAATTTAATTCATTGCCGATGCACATATGGTTAAGACGATGTGTGCAGATTGTGCATTTTTGCTCACTTAAAACATTAATGGCATGTGATCGTGACGATTTGCTTTGGTAAATGTACTTATTTAAGCATGTGTGTTTTTAACTTTGCAATGTGGTAAGATGTTAGAAACATTGGTGTTAGAAAAGCCACACTTTTATACAAAGTTAATCACACAGTTTGCCAGGAGCCAACAATGAACCCTTTATTAGCATTTAGCTCTTCAAGTAAACCGTAAGAGACCCAAGTTGAACTTATTGTTTAGAGAGTTTACACTATAGGTTAGTATTGTGGTTGCCGTAGCAACCAAATTTTATCCTTCAATTTGAGAGTAGTTTTACTCGAAGAAAACTGATACCTGTTATGGCAACATGTTCATAGCACACCTCTCTGGGAACATCTTGTATTCAGTTATCAACAGCTGTGACCAAACTTTTGCACACTATCTAATTGCACAAATACACTGACAACATGTCAGTGTTGCAACATTGCCAATGTTTTTGTGCAGTTTAGACAGAGTATAGGAGTTTGCTTGCAACTTGTGATGGAAAATACTATGAATAATAATAATAAGAAATGTTCTATTCATAAACAATTTGTATCTTAAAGAATTTTGACACCCCCATTATGATCATAATTTACACCGTCTAGAAGGCTGTTTATTTATTTTCATGCCATCTATTGGAAACCATGGAAAGATTATTGAAAAAAGTGCAGGCAAAAGGTAAAATACTTACAAAAAGATATAATGCAGAGATCTGGTAAAACATGCAATTGTCTTAACATAGCCTAAGCCCTCTAATGATATGATTAATTATTAAAGATTTCTCCTGTGTTTATTGTTGTCCTCATCTTGACCTCACTACGACAAATGTGAGTCTGACTGCACAAAGAGCAGAGGGCACCGCCACGCAGGGGAAGTGTTCTCTGAGTGTCTCCTTCTGGGTTTCTCCATTAGAGGTGTTGATTAGCAGCCTCTGCCCGCTGTGCCCCCCCCCGCACCTCTCCAAAACACCAGAGGTCTCTGTGCAGTGCTGGATTCTGGCGGGGTGCTCTCTGTTTGTTTTGGAATGAAAAAAGCATGTCATTAGTGTTTGTTAATTGCAGCTAATTGGCCCTAACGAGATGAACAGGCCACCCACTGGGACCACTCACACAAATAATTTGTAGAAAACAAAATTAATTACTAGATGCTAATTCAAGTCAATTAAAGCTGATTAGGCAGTGTTGGAAGGGGAAAGTTACAGAGAGGAGGAAAATACCTGGTAACACACAGTATGACATGACAAATACATCTGTTAGAGCAGGGGGCTTCCTGCTGAGAGTCAGGAGGGTCTCTCTGGTTTATATGCAAACATGGAGCTGATAAGGAACTCTGAATATTAAAGCATGTTGACTTCATTAGATTAACACCAGTGCCTGGAATATGTACAAAGAAACACACCAGATATACACAGACAAAATTGTTGGTACCCTTGTGTTAAATAAAGAAAAACCCACAATGGTCACTGGAATAAATTGAAACTCACTAAAATAATAAAAAATAAAATTTTACAGACAATTAACTATGAATATCAGACATTTCTTTTGAAAAACACTAACTAACGAATCTGGCCTGGACAAAAATGATGGTATGCCTATAAAAGTTGTTAAGTAATTTGACCATTGGGACATGGTTACCAAAGGTATGTCCTGTAATTGTCTTCAAACTTGTAATCAGTCAGTTTTCCTATTTAAAGGATGAAAAGTAGTCACTTTGCTGTTTGGTATCATGGTGTGTATCACACTGAATATGGACCACAGAAAGCTACGGAGAGAGTTGTTCCAGGAGGTTAGAAGGAAAATTATAGACATACCTGTTAAAGGTAAAGGCTATAAGACCATCTCCAAGCAGCTTGATGTCCCTCTGACTACAGCTGCAAATATTATTCAGAGGTTTAAGGTCCACAGGACTGTAGCCAAGCTCCCTGCAGAGGAAATTCATGATAAACTAAAGAGACATGATATGAATGGTAACTGAAGAGTCCAGAAAAACTTCCAAAGAGATTAGAGGTGAACTCTAAGGTCAAGGTACATCAGCATCAGAACCCACCATCCGTCACTGTTTGAGCCAAAGCAGACTTCATGGAAGACAACTGAGGAAGCCTCCACTGTTGAAAGCATATCATAAAAATTTGAGTCTGTAATTTGTCAAAATGCATATTGAAAAGCCACAAAGCTTCAGGGAGAATGTTCTTTGGACAGATGAGACAAAACTGGAGCTTTTTGGCTTGTCACATCAGCTCTGTGTTCACAGATGCAAAGATGAAGCATACAAAAGAAAAAAACACTGTTCCTACGGAGAAACATGGAGGAGGCTCGGTTATGTCCTGGGGCTGCTTTGCTGCATCTGGCACAAGGTGTTTTTAATCTGTCCTGGGTATAATGGCATTCTGGAGTGAAATGTGCTGCTCAGTGTCAGAAAGCTTGGTCTTAGTCACAGGTTATGTGTCCTCCAACAGAGTAATCACCTAAAACACACAGATAAAACCAGCCTAGAATGGCTAAGAACAAAACACTGGACTATTCTGAAGTGGCCTTCTATGAGCCCTGATCTTAATCCTGCAAACATCTGTGGAAGGAGCTGAAACATGCGGTCTGGAGAAGACACCCTTCAAACGTGAGACAGCTGGAGTAGTTTGCTCATGAAGAGTGGGTCAAAATACCTGTGAACAGGTGCAGAAGTCTCATTGAGAGTTACAGAAATCACTTGATTGTAGTGATTGGCTCAAAAGGTTGAGCAACAACATATTAAGTTAAGGGTATCATCATTTCATTCAGGCCAGTTTCATTAGTTTGTTTTTTAATGATTCTGTTGAACCACAAGTATTATTACATTGTCAGTTTCAAGTTATTTCAGTGACCACTGTGGGATTTTCTTTCTTTAACAGAAGGATACCAACTATTTTGTCCATGTGTGTATCTGGTGTGCTCTCTGTTGAATGTTTCCATAAGTTTTTGATATGCATGGACACCAAGAACATTCACTTTCTTTGACATCTTCTCTGCCTTTACAAAATCATTGTGCCAAAGGAGCATCTATTAAATACTGGCCTGAAGAGGGTGATTATTTATGCAGCCACTTATTTAACATCACATGTTTTTAATCTATTGACACTACTTTGTAAAAAATTTGTTTTCACTTTGATGTTGAAGAGGGTTTTATGTAATTTTCTCCAAAAAAGCCAAATCATTTTGACCATGATTCATAAAATCAATGAAAGGGGGTGAATACTTTTTGTAGGCACTGTATGTTCTTTACCTCTCATTTTTGACACTGTGAATACATCCTTTGTCATGCAACACTGGTAAGAAAACTGTCATCAACAGATGCATCAAATGCAATCACTCCACTGTTTTTACTCCAAGCATGCACGTCAGGAAAGTTTTTTTTCATCAGTAGTAAATGTGTGAAAAAGGCTCAAGAGAAAGAAGTCTTTACTAAGTTAAAGTAAAAACTCCCTGGTGTACTATCACACAGCCAAGGCAGAAATCAATCAAGTAATCAATCTTGCTGATCATGAGTTATTCTAAGGGTTTGGATACAGTGCACCATCAAAAATCACTCTATATTCATCAAAGCTGTACTGAACAGATGAAATAGTCATTTTACGCTCCAACCATGAAAATCTGAAGTTTGGATAGAATAAGTCATATTCAAATTTTTGCAAGAGTAAGCACAGGCGTGAAGAGGAGGTATAGATCAGCCACAGAAAATGCACAGAAGGGGAAACCCACCCCATATGAGGGGACAGTGGGGGTTCTGCCTGAGGGGGTCATTCAGTGAAAGGACCCCAGGGACGGAGTGCCCGCGGCCCCGCTGATGATGGTGATTGATGCAGCCACAATTCAGACACCACAGACGCTCCAGCAAATTAAAAGGCTATTTTGTAAAGTTGTAAAGAAGCAGAATGGCAAAAGGGGAGGGAGCCCCCCCTCCTCCTCAGCACCATCAGCCTCTGTTTGGTTTCCTCGCTGTCATCAGTCCCTGCGGGAGGAAAGCTATTACAAGCCTTTCACTTTGGCTCATACTGGATACTCCTACTGTGCTGCTTGTGCACATATGTGGAGTGTGTGCGTGTAAATATGGATCCATGCACGAGGGAGAGACTGCAAGGCTTTCTGTGAGTCAGTGGATGAAAGTCAACAAGCTAATATTGACAAAGGAAAACTTGGTGGGAATACTTCCACTAGCTGGAGCGCCTCCTCCCTCCTCTGTGCATCCTTATCTGTACATGATTTACAAATCATTTATCCTCTATTTGAATTTAATTGACCCGGCTGACCTGAGGATGCACCCGTTGCTCAGAGCGATGTGAGTGTGGAGAGGAGATAGAGAGACAGACTGTGTCAGAGCAGCCCACGGGGAGGACGACTCGCATGCCAGAGGTCAAACCGGTGTCAAGTGGGGAGTGAGGCCAGCTGATCTGCCGTCGGCCCGGGCTTTGTGCTCATCAATGCAGCTGCTGTCAGTTATCAGGAGGGTCTGCAAGAGGGGAGGCACAGTGGGAGGGGTGGGGGGTGGGCTGTGCCAGTAGAAAGGAGCGTGCTTGTGTGCAAGTTTGGGGGGGAGAAGCTGAGGAGGGATTGTGGGAGTGTTGGGGCATATGGTCCCACTACAAGAGGACAAGAGCTCTTTGCCATGCAACACATGCACAGTCTCTCACAAGCAGCTCACCTGCCTCACATCTCCAGGCGGCTGAGAATGAAATATGTTCTAAATATAGCTTTCATTTTAATTACTTTTAGATTTAAACAAACAAACAAAAAAAAAAATGCAAAATGAGTGAAACTTACATATTTGATGAGTTTTTGCTTTGAAGACAACATATACTAGTACAAATCCATTCATTTTTATCTTTTTGTTTTTTAGATAAAGTTGCGATAGGGTTTCAAGCTCTCGCATACTTTAATTTAAGATAATAAGACTTTGGTCAGGAACATTCTCATTATACATTTTACCATTTTGTTGCAAAATGGATATATAGTTTTACTTGCCGGTGAAAGCTCTGCTCAAAAGATCTCCCTAGGTTGGTCAAGCAGCATGCTTTGATTTTCCAGGGAGAAAACAGCTAGAAACTCCTATATGTTGGATTAATGACAGTGCTTACTGAATAAAATAAAATTAGTTCAAAAGCAATTAATACATAGTAGCATGAATCTCAATATGAGGGTGCCCCCGGCTTTATGCTATAATGGAGGAGGCTGGGGTGGAGGAGGTGAAGCTTTACCAGCAGCAGCAGCAGCAACAACAACGTGGTGCATCAGCGTTACTGCAAGCAGGGATTAGTGAGAAATAAGTTAAATACGCTGCTGTGTTGAGAGACAGAGCTGTGATTGACTGTAGGAGATGGGAGATGATAATTGGGATCAGCTGGCCGTCAGCTGATCACAGCTGGGCGTATGACTACCATGTCCTGCACGAACTAATGCTGAGCTTCATAATAAATAAGAAGAAAACGTTTAACAAATATACCTGGCCCACCCAAGTGCCAGCTGTATGTAGGAATCATGTAGTGTCTTATGGGCTCTATGCACGCATCACATTCTTGCAGTTTTCCTGCTGTTTGCAGGCGTTACCCAAGGTGACTGTTAAATTTAGCTGAATATGTACATTGCAGCAAAAAGCAATAATGTCCAGATGTGCTATTAACCCATCTCTGAAACATCATTTTAGCAAGTTTGGATGCCATTATGCTAAAGATTAAACACAAACGGCAATCGAAAAAGCAAACATACAAAAAATGGACAAATATACAGGATAGTTTACTTTTGGAAAATGATGCTAGTAGGTTCCAATTTGGCTTAACATGTATCATTGGGTGGAAGTTGTCAGGCCACTTAATTTTCCACCTAAAATATGCCTACGTCACACCCTGCGGTGCATAGAGCCTATTGAAAGACTCAGGACATTAGTCATAGTTGAGTCCTCCTGTGGAAACAAAAATCATTTTAGTTTTCCCACAAGCAAAAACATGGTCTTCCTAATACAAAGTCATTTGGAAAACAAATATTTCTCTGTACAGTCTGAGTTATATTTTGTCTTTGGTTGAAGTTTGTGCATAAATCACCACATTTTACATGCAAAAGTAGGCTTACTTGACTCAAGTTTATCAATTATTATACTCCAAAATTGGGCTTCTGATGTGGAACCATCTCCAGCTTGGAACAGGCTCTACGTTTCTAATCTTATTATTTGACCTGATGAGACTGTTTTAGAACATTGCTAGAGATGCTTGCAGCAGTCTGAACTGAGATGTTGCAGCTGGAATTAGGCTGTCTGATGATGCCAACTCAGCCGATATCTTCGTTATGACATGACTGAGTCAGCAAAGCATTTTTGGATTTATTTTTTAAATGTTCCAGAGTGGCTTGTTGCAAGTAGTTGCAAGTTTATTTGTTTTGTTGTGAATCTTTGGCCTGAACTGGGCTGAACCACCGTTCTCCTTGCCCTTGCACAACCAAGAGCTGAAGTAGAGGGTGTTGGTATCCTGCATGGTGGTTCCCCCTTCTTGTGTGCTGTGTATCCCCTGGGATTGTTTTTTTTTTCATAAAATGCAACTATAATATGACAACTGCGACAGATTATATGAGGAAAACAAATTAGAAGGAGAGAAATGAACTAAATGTGGCTTTAAGTACATGTTGTCTACACAGGAGACACATTTGTGGTGCTCCAGAGTCTGAGTTTTCATGTTTGCTATCTGGTTATTATCCTCTCCTGTGATCTCAGTCAGGGGTGATGTGTTTGAGGCTGCAGAGTGGAGCTTTGATTCACAGACCCAGCAGTGGAGGGTGAGCTCTAATCAGCCCTGCTGCAGTAGGGTCACGACTCTTGCAGGAACAGTCTGACTGGCCTGCAGCAGCTTATCACACGCTCCCACTCTGCCTGGCCCGTCCTGTGAATACTGACAACAAGGAAAAGGGGGGAGCCCACTGTATGAATCGATCTGCTCTCACACAGATACGTCCCGCTAAGAGGTCACCAAGGCTGGGTAATATGTACACTGGCGAGTCAATAGGAAAATATTAGCCAAACAGCTTAACAGAGAGGGGGACACAGACGCCGCATGCATGAAAGGATGGATGTGTGTGTCAGACATCCCAGTCTGCTTCCCCCCGGTGCATCTGTCAGTCTCTGATCTCTGAGTTGTATGCAGGCAGGGGAGTCATACACGCTGCATTAGAATAAGAGTGGACTGCAGGAGAGCTGCAGACAGGCTGTGTCCTGATGCTGCCGCCCACCCTTGTCTTCTCAGCTGGGCCTTCTCAGACTCATCCTTTCATTCCTGCAGCTTTCTGGGACCGGCCACGTCCCAATGCACTAAACAGATGGGCGTCTCACAAAGGGCTGGGCTTCTTGGCAAGCTGGTGTCCTACATGGCTGATTACACCTAAATACCAAACCCGGAATTGATACAGTCGCTCATGGTCACGTTGTGCAACGGGGTTACAGAGCAGGAGAAAAACAAAAGGCAGCGTAAGCTGAGAGCTGTTTGTGTTGTCAATATCCACAAACCATGATAGTGATGTTGGAGAAAGGAAGGGTTTAGAGGGTGTTGGAAACAAATAATGTTCTCTCCAAAGAAGAATACAGCATTCATAAAAGTTAAAAATTAAGACATTTACAATGTGTGTGATTAAAGTAGCTATCTGTTGCCTTCTGCCAGTGTTGGTAGCCATGAAGCAGTTCGTCTTCATCTCCTAACAGATCCTATCAAGCTGATGCAAAAATCTGGTCCCATTTCCTTTCGATGGATGCGATGTGCAAAGACTCTACTGGCCTGTATGCAGTAAACAGCTAAATCCAAGTCACACCGTGGGAAAATGATGAAGACGTTAAATATGACTTTATGGGCTGAGGGTCTGCATCCACTAATGCTGTGTTTTTTTGCACTGCCAGCACCTTCAACCTTAATTTTCAGACCCTACTTGATGGCATACAGCATGTTTGATTGCATGGCATGGCTGTCTTCATTTTGCTATCTAGGAGGTGAACATAGAGGGCAAAGATTTGGTGCCTTAATTATAAACAGGTGTATTTTGGACATAATACACTAATATATAAATATAAGTCTCATTCCCTTTAAAGGCCAGGTCTGCCTGAAGGCTGGGTGACATGTTGGTACACAGGAAAATATGGGGAGTTATTCTTCCTGAGTTACAAATATTTTACTCAAAAAGAGACAAATTTACTCTGTTTTGAGTGCATGTACCACCAGCCACTGCCAGAGTTGGAGTACAAACACATGAAATTCTGCTGGATTAAAACTTTAACCATGCCCACTCAAATTTAGTCTCAGCTGTCATCACTCATAGATGGTCACCGCTGCAGCTCTTTAGGTGTCCCAGCTGCAGCTGATCCCTGGCAATCAAGATCTATTCACCTGGTGATGAACTTTCAGACACCTCATCTCCTCTTTAACCTTTGTATCTAGTGATTTTTCTTTTTTTTTTTTCTTTTTTTTTTTTTTTTTTTTGCAGTGACTCCATCTTCCTGCAAGGGATTCTGCCAATCATCAATTTACTTGGAAGATTTGAGCTTTCATTCTCAAAAAGACAGAACTCTGGCTGGCTCCTTATACTTCTTTCCTTTCACTGTGCCTATGAAAACCCACAGTATTCACATGAGACACTAGAAAATAATTAAGAAAAGACTATTGGAGGATTTAGAATATATTCACTGAAGCCTTCCAACAACATCAGAAACAATAAAAAAGATGCTGTAACGCCTTTGCATTGCCCACAAAAGCTTTACTTTATTGATGTATCTAAATTTCCAGAAATCTACACCCAGAGGTGCACTGGTTGTGAAAATTAGAGACTACAGATGGTTTGCAATCGAATGATCCAGAATGGGTCAGGAAGTGGGGGACAGCCATTAGGAATGAATGGGAACGGAGGTAAGCTAGTACTTTGAATCTCTAAATGGACCTGTGCTCTGCAATTATCAGAATGTTTCTACATATATTGAGTATGATCCCTACACTTAATAAAAAATGCCCCCTGGCATCACCTTGTCAAATGGAGGGAGACAAGATGCTGGAGCAGTCATGTATTGAGCTAAGAGGCTAGCTGAGCCCCTTTAACATAAAAATCCTCATCTGTCATAGACATGCTTTAAATTGAATCTGTGATATATAATCAACTGAAGTAGTAGATAATAAGAAAAGGAGCTTCATTACTTCCTTTATTATATCCTTTAGCATAAGAAACCACAGACCATCCTTTATGAAGGTAATGATGAAAAGACATCCCACAATTCTTTGCATCAGCTTCATTTAAAGTGATATAACTGTTGACTGTTCATCTAAACAAGCTATCAGTGTGGTGGCAATGTTACCTACACTAAATTAAACAATGCATGTCATTGTCAAACTCACAATTCATTAAATGGGAGGAAACAAGGATGATTTATCCAAACATCCAAGCAATCCAATTGTTGCTATTTGAAATATTAACGTTAGCGTGGTGAGGGTTGATCAACCACAACCCATTCAAAAAGCGATTTCTGATCTTCATATTAGAATAGTGCCATATTATAACCATTGTGTTTGTCATCATGATTATGAGAGTAAGACGCTGAAAATCTGTAATCTATGCTTTTTAATTTGCGGTTTATAGTGCTTCCCACACAACAAGTGAAAGAAAGACATAACCAGAGTATAGTTACATAATTAACAGAAACAAGAGAGAATTAACGACAGAATAGAAGGATTTCATGAGTGCCATTGCAAAATATAAAGACCTACATTATTCATCTTCTCGTACTGACTGTGGAAATGATAGGCTATAAAAGCCTTTGTCAGCTTATAACTATCTCCAAGGTTTTCACTTTTTTCTTTAGTTCAATAAACAATGGGAAGGCGGCAAGTGATAGATGTGCGTTTTGTAGTCCGTCAACATTAAATTGTAGTTTTTAAGTAAACCTATGTCGCATCCGTTACATCAGCTTAGTGTAAGAGCAGTCGGATTCCTTTATCACCACGGTTCTCCTTTCCTATCTTCTTACTCCCACCTTTTCTTGACCCTGTGATGTTTTTCAACTGGGTTAAGAAAAAGTGGATAGGAAAGGACCTGGGGAGTAATTTTTTGGACTTCTTGGATGTAACCTTAAAAAGCCAAACTGGTACCCAATAAAGAGCCAGCTGGGAGCCAAACAACCAGCTTTACTGAGCTGAGCCAAATGATCTGGATCTCTCAAAAGGGACGGATTTCCCATCTCAACGAGCCAGAAAAGATGGAACAGATGAGGAAACATGGGTAAGATCAGAGTTTAATGAGCTAAAGCATGGCAAAACTGCCTGAATATTCCTCTACTTTCAGGACACAAAAGTAGCTCAAGAATTAAGGACATTAATATTTTCACACTTGACATAGTCATAAACAGCTTTGTCTTTGCAGAATACTTGCCCCCCACCCCCCCCAGTTGAAAAGAAGACGTCACAGCTGAGTGTTCTCAGCTGCTGTGAAGTCTTCTGCAAAAAACCTATAAAGACTCCTTTTACATTTAGCCTATGCTGACTACACAAGTCCAACATTCTGCCAAGTATAAGAGTAATGTTAGTGCATCTCATGACTCTTCTGAGCTATAAACTGACTGTTTGAGGACACTGTTGCTCTACATTGAAAATAAACAGATTTGTTTTACACATCAGATCCTCTTTTCTAGTTGGCTAGAAGAACGTTTTTTTTCCCCCATCCAGTATTTCCCTCCTTGATAGTATCCCTGCTCTCCCTCACAGGAGTGTTGTGGCTGTGTGTCCATGGGAGTGTGCATCCACATGTCCATTCTCATCCGAGGCGGTGTGTGTGCACAGAAGATAGAGAGGAACAGAGAAACAGAGAGAGGTGGGAGTGAGTACATGCCTGTAGCCACACTATCCACATTCTCAATCGACATAAAAAAAACACCCCACACACCAACAAACTGGACTCCTTATCAGCAGCTGTGTCCTTTCCTTCCTCTCAGACTGCCCTCCCTTCACTGTCTGGCCTCCCAGATATGCTAATCGCTACGTAAGAATATCCTGTTGGATAATTACCATACATTACCCTATGCTCATCTCCGGATTAATCCTTCATGTGCATAATCGCGTTTGGGCTTCTTTCCCAGCCCAGTGTTAAAGGTGAAACTCGGGTAAATACGTTTTGTATCGGCTGAACATTATAGTGAGGAATGTGCTGGCAGCTCGTACCTTCAGGATATTGTCTGCAGACTGAGATGGCTGAACGAGGAGGATTATCTCTTCACACATAAACTGTCCACACTGCTAGATCTTAGAGTTGTAATACCACCACCAGAGGCTGTTTTCTCTGGTGGATATCCTGGAATTATCCTTTGTTATTTGATGGGTTTACATTCATTTGTGTATTCATGTGTCTGTATTGATCGCTTACAGTGAAGCCGTCGACATAAATGCCTCATTAAGTTAAGGAATTAAGCTTCTTTGTTTTGTTTAGCTTTGCACATGCACCAAATTTGAACTAATGTTTTCGGTTTGAATTTTAAAGAATTTTACAAGTTAGATTCATAAAGGACTGCTCCATTAATGCTTCTTTTTTGTGTTGATCTGGCCGATATCAGAAAAAGCTGAAATGTTGATACTTTTTCTTTGCAATCAAAATTATTCAACCCCCATTGCAAATCAGGTTTATTGTGAAAATTTTCAGACTTCCTGGAAGCGATCAATGGATGCAACCAGATATCTGAGAAGGCAGGTTGTGAAAAACCCTTGACTGCAAAAGACCTCCAGCAAAACTTGGTGGCACCAGGGACTGAGGTTTCAGTGAGTACAGTAAGGCTGTACAGAACATAGATGGTTTCCATGCCAGAACTCCAAGACATACACTACTACTACTGACCCAAAAGCTCAAGAAAAGTCAGCTCTAAATCATAGACACAGAGGTTTGGGATTCTTAACAGTGGAAAGATGAAATAAAACTAGAACTTTTTGGCATGGTGGATCAGTGGTATGTCTGGAAGAAGAAGAATGAAGCATACCCTGAAAAGAACACTGTGCCCACGGTTAAGCATGGTGGTGGCTCAGTGATGCTCTGGGACTGCTTTGGCACTGGAAATCCGCGGTGTGTGGAAAGCAAGATGGATTCACTGTAGTATCAGGAAATCCTAGGAGGAAATTTCAAACTGAAGCCTGGGCATCATTGGACCTTCCAACAGGACAATGAACCCAAGAATACCTCAAATTCCACCAAGGCTTGGTTGCAGAAGAAGTCCTGGAAGATTCTACAATGGCCATCACAGTCACCTGACATGAACCCCATGGAAAATCCCTGGTGGGATTTGAAGGGGATGGTTGCAGCATGCAGACCCATGAACCTTACTGAACTGGAGGCTGTTGCACATGAAGATCGGGCTAAGATTCTTCAGGAATGTTACTGGTTTCTGGATGTACATCTCATTTGCCTTAGGTCAGAGAAAGAAAGGGGTCTCTTCTAAGTACTAGGGGTGCAACGGTATGGAAATATTTCGGTTCAGTACGTACCTCGGTTTTGAAGACACAGTTCAGTACATTTTCGGTATGGTAATTAAAGCAAATAGATAACATATTTTTTGTAATTAAATCATATTCAAATAAATAAGCTTAATAAATTACATTTAAATTATTAATAATGCTGCAACTCCCCTTCAAAAAGTTTTCAAAGAATGAAAATATTAATAAGTAAATATTTTTATTACTAGGTTTTTTAAATTGATGTATTCGCATATTTGCACCCATTCTTTAAACACTAAGATTTCCCAGCCAACTTGAACACATCATCATACAACTGAAGTTAGCTTGTTAAGGGTGCTAATCAGCATCTATCCTGCAGATTTCAACACGGACTTCAGCATTGGATTACTTTTTTAACCAATGGGACCTACTACAAAGTTTGGGAGAACTTTTCACAGCTCATCTTGGCAGATAAAGAGGTTAGAGCTATGTGAAATCTGAGGATAACTTTACCTATGGCGCAGTTGCAGACATGATGGAGTCCTCTTTCCCCCTCCTCCGAGGCTGATAGTTGAAGGTAGAATTAGGGTGCTTTCACACTAGGGGCCCGGTCCCGGATCTGAGTGGACTTGAGCCCAAAGTCTGGTTCGTTTTGGTAGTGTGAATGCAAACGAACCACGCCTGGGCACCGGACCCCAGCCCGCTTGAGGAGCTGGTCTTGGGCGCGATTCAAGTGGACTCTGGCACGGTTCAAATGAGATGTGAACGCAACCGCGTTCGGATATGGGACAGAACGCCGTATCAGCTTTATGACGTCATTTTAAAAACTAAACTTCTTTCGACAGCGTGGCAGTTTGTTCACAATTTTCCTCAATAAAGGGCAGAAATCATCAAAATCCAGTCTATAATTGGTCTGTTGTGACTCACCTTACAGATGAACACAAATTGGAGTCAGTGAGAGGAGGTGCAAAGGCAATAATAGTTTCCTGTTATCTCAAAAACTGCTGTATCTGAGCAGTGCAAGTCCATTTAACCCTCTGAGCTGCAGATGTACAGATACGAAAAGCGAAGTTGCTGGCATCTTAAAAGTGATTTAAATCATCCATGGCTGCAGGATGGACTTTTGCAGGGTCAAAACAAAAACAGTCTTTGCTCAGGCCATGACCCCAGTGGTTGCCATGGTAGCTTCTTCTTCTCTCTCCTCCTTGTTGGGGTTGTAAACCAGCTACGTGCATACCACTACCTGCTGTTTCAGAATGAGAAAATACGCAAGTGGGCCCGAGTATGGTTTGATGATGCTAGCGTAAAAGCAAGCCAGCGGGGGGAAGGGGGGGGGGGGGGGGGGGGAATCGTGCCGCGGCACGGTTCAAAACAACTGGGCCTAATGTGAAAGCGCCCTTAATTTGATTGACGAAACCAGAGCACCATTGTTATAATAAAAAGATCTTAAATCATAACCGGCTGGTGAGACTTTTTGTTCTTCCTCCTCGTTACAGTAGCGTTCTTGTTTGAGTGGTTCCTTGTCAAATGCTTTGATTGATCCGTTGGACAACGTGCTGTCAGCGACCAACCTGCTGAATAATGTCAGTGTTACTCTTGTTGTCTTTGTCAACTGTTGTATTTTACTGGGCAGCAAACAGGACACTGTTTTCTGGGAATACTCAGGCTGCTGCTGTTGTTTGCTGTGGTTGAGCGGTTGCTAGGACAGTGTGACTATGAGTTGCGCTCTGGTTTTCCATCTGGTACACGTCTGTACCGTACCAAGAGACCTGTACCGAATCTGTACCAAATTCAGTTGAATTTTGAGAAACCCCTTCAAGCATTACTTATGTTGAGCTATTTCAGCTGCTTTTGTTTGATTTGTTCATTGCAAAAAAGGAGAAAGTCTGTAGATTTTCACAATAAACCTGATTTGCAATAAACCTGACCTGCAACTGACACGGATAGCGAGAAATGAATCCAAACAAGTTTAAATTATTGCTACACAAAATTCTGTGTATTCTAAGTGAGTGTTTATTGTTACCTGTAATGTTTTGACTCAAAAATTCCTGCAGTCCTTCTCAGCCAAGTCACATGAGCTTGCCGTGATGGCTGTCACGGCCAAAACTGAGCGTCACTCGACTTTATTACAGCCATTTAGACTTTCAGAAAATTGCATAAGTTGATAAACTACTAGGTAGGGCTGACACCCCCAGTCAGTTGGTTGATTAGTTGGTCAATGGGCTCTTGTGAACAAAATGTCATTTGGTTAGAAAGTCAGGTCTAGGTGGCCGATCAGGTAGCGAGCCAGCAAGAGAAAGAGAGAGTGTGCAGCAGCACTCAGCTCTCTCTACACTCTAAATTTTAAAAGCTGCATCAACTCAGTTAAAAAGTTTCTCATCCTCTATCAAGGATCATCGTCATTAATTAAAGACATTTAAAGAACCTTTTTGCTGTAAACATGTCAGCTATAAACAACAGGATGTACAGGAAGTGTCAGGAGCAATAGAAGGGCACATTTCACCTCAGTTGGACCACCTCTGGGCAGCCTGTTTCTGGCCATCGATGCAGACTGCAAATTTTGCAAGACATTTTAAACCTCGACAAGAAATGCCATGATGTTTTAGTCTGGCGTGATCTTGTGGCATTAAATCTGGTCACACCCCAACACAAGCACAGGAAGGTACAGGGTTCTGTTTATTCTGAAGTGGCATGCAGGTGCCTCCACTCCCTCTGACACAGTGTTTGCCCTGCTGAATTTTTTATTCAGCAGTCAGCAAAGATGTTTTATTCCTTTTATCATCTCATTACAGTGCAATGAAACATTGTTGCCTGTTACAGACAGATCGAGAGCAGGGGAGACACAGCAATGTCTCCGGGTCCTTAAAAGTTTTTATTTATGTCCATACCTGCAGACTGATTTCAGTTCATGTCTATATGTTGCACTGCCTTAAACAAAATCACATATCTGATGTAATACTGTGTGTAACAATAAAAATGTGCTGTGATTGCAGAAATTACATGCCGGTGTGGGCTGGTTTATTTGGACTATCAGGAGGATACAGTTAAAGCATGGCACAGGGTCTTGTGTTGTTTGTTTTTTAGAACCAATTGATTGGTTGGTGTGTCGATGTAAATTCAGTTAGTGAGGCTTGCCTTTGAATACAGGCCGAGAACTAAGGGTGTGGGGGGCAAATTACAATATAAAAGTATAAGTTTTAAACAACACAAAAGAAAAGAAATTCAGAAAATGTGACAACTTAAAATTTTGGCTGTAGTTCTCAATGCTCTCCACACTAAGAAAAAATCAAATAAAAATATTTTAGCAATCACATTATTTTTTAAAACTCAAACGAAATAATTTATTTACATATGTTTGATTCAATTCACTCAAAAATGAGAAGAAATTGACTATTTAAAGTCATCCTCGATTAGACTGGAAATTAAATTAAGATTAAATTAACTATTCAGAGTGAAAAAAGTGTAACAATTTCAGAGCAGTCACATGAGGCCTCCACATGACAATCTTACTATTGATAGTCCCTCCTCTATTTTTATAACTCATTTGAATATATTGACTGGGCCATCTGTAAGCCATTTATCTACATCAAAAAGCCGTTAGAAGTGTCGTCTCCTCCCCTCAGCCCTGCCTCCGGCTCAACCTGCACATACAAATCAACACATGCACACATATGTTGCTGCATATGAGCAAACATACACATTTACATGCAAAGAAAATGCACATAGATAACGTTTGTCTGCAAGCTTTGATGCTGTCTAATCATCATATTTTTATATCAGTTAGGATTTACGATATTTCTACGTCTCTGGTGTTCTTAAAATCTCATAGTTCTGCAACAGGGTCTATATTTCAGAGTCCCCTGGACATTCACAACCATCCATGGACACAGTCAGCTGTTTTAATGTGATCCTTTTGACAACTGATACTACCTATGTCTGTATCTGCAGCTTTCAAACAAAGGCCTGCCGTGGCAGTCGCACACATGACCCCTCTGCGAAGGAAACATAAAAGCACTATTACAAGAGTAATGACCAAATTTAACACTTTGCCTCAGCACACCTGGGTTCCAGTCAAGGACCGTATATTTCCTGTGACAGGCCAAACATCTCTGCAGAGAGCAGTCAAGCAGAACTGAACTGACAGGGTCAATATCCCCACCTAGAGAGAGCGAGAAAGAGAGAGAGAGATGTACTTTTAAGATGTTTTTTATCTGTAATTTCTCATGTTTCTGTAAGATGTAACACATGTTGTGGTACCCTAAGCCTATATTTTCAGTGCTTTTGTCAAAATAAGTCCAGAAATTACAACATTTGTATAAATTCTGTCTTAGATCTAAAGTTCCACATAAAAATGCACAATGCCACAGTGTAAGTTTTATATTAAATCTTTGTTTCAGGTAAAAAGACCTCAAAAACTGTTTGTCGATGTCACTTAGCTTCACCAGTCAGCCCGAGGCAGAGCCAGAGGTCTTCATTCAGCACCTTCAATGCTAATGTGCTAATCTGTTTTCTCCCAGCATGCCCTGGGGCTTTACATTAAATCACAGCACATCTAAATAAATGGACTTCTTCTCAAATTAGTTAATTGGTCACAGAAAAGGGAGAGGGAGGAAATGTTTAAGGGAGCTCTCTGGAGAGTTTCCAAGAATAATAAGAACAATATTGTGCAGAATAAAAATACTCTGATCATTACAAGTCAACCTGCTTTATTCAAGTAAAATAGGTAAAGCACAAGGATGCAGCATTGTTATGGTCTGCATATATAGGCACTGGAAAACAGTGTTTATGTCCTGCCTGATGTACAGATGCCATTATCCCCTGACTCCCATAAAGGTTATAAATAGTGCTTCTCTTTCATCTTATATGTAAAAATGGCTCTATTTTACTTTATCTATTTAAACTGCACTGTCAAAATGTGCGTGAATGCAACACTTCTCTCCTCACACACACAGATCCTCTGTTCTCCTTCCTACAGTTTCATTTTGCAGTTGCCTTTATATCAGGATTATTCAGCCTCACATTTCATGCATAACACAATAAGAATTTGAAATGTGGCCCTCAACATTCAGTGGTTAGCCTGCAACAGCTGATCTGCACGAAGTGGGTTTTTGTGGATGCATAATGATTGCAAATTTATAGATCCCATTTATAGATCCCAGACTAAAATCAACAGCAACAACTGTGTAAAAACTGTTCAAAGTAACAGGAGAGGTTCATATTTAACATTAGACTTCTTCCTTTCTCATACATTAATGAGAGGAGTGCTTGACTTTCCCTCTCTTCCTCTGTCTAATCAGCTGCAGATGCACACAGATGACTTGTGCAGTCTTGAATGGGAGAGATAGGAGATCTAAAAAATGAGAGGAAAAAACACTCAAGCACATGTTGCCAACTGGAGACTCTGGTTAACAGTCTTTATTGGACACATGCAGGAAATGTCAACTGCAGAACGCAATGTGCAAAACATTGCGTTTTTTCTGGTATGATTTTTAGAAATACACATTGACTGTGCATTTTCATTGCTGCAACCATGCCACCCCCTTATGTTTCCCTTTAGAAATGTCTGTAAATTTGAGTGCATTAAAGTCTGCTTAATACTCTCACCCATATTATACCCAACAAATAAAGCCAAATGTCAGGAAATTCTTGCAATGTAACATTGTCTCCTATCTTATGAGTGCAGCCTGTATGAGCCATTTAGTCCAACTGTACACTGGACCTCGCAGGCCTCAAACCAGCCTACCAGGAATTCTCCCAGTTGTCCAGATTAGCCACTCAAGGCCTGCTGTAAAGTACAAAATATCACATCATAAATATCTTTTTCTAATGATCAAGCTCTTTGACTATCAAAAAAACAATCTGTCAAGTGACAAAAATCTGTGATCAGACCCAAGCTTTGAGACTTGTGATCCATTACACCATTGGTTCCCAATCTGGGGATCCGAGGGGGGCAAAAATCTTAGGGAGCTCTGGCTGCTCTGAGGTTGTCAAAATATGACTTGCTCATACTGACTAAAATCATGTTAAAATCCATTAAAATTAAACATTTTATACAAATATATTTAAGCAAGAGAAACATATGTAGTCTTGTTTTCAAATGAAATGTTGATTCTTTGACAGCCGTGTCTCACTTTTTCCAGTTGGGTCTTAGGGGAGCTTTTCTAAGATACAAGTTGGGGACTCCAAGGAAAAAAGGTTGCGAACCATGGCATTACATCATCAGCTATCACCGTCAGCTCTTCAAACTCCAGGCAAAATATTAGGCTAGCTACTGTATGCTAAGCCAAGCTAATTAACTATTAGCTGTCCCTGTACTAGATCGACCTTACAGGTAAAGGAATCATTCATATCACCTACCTTTAGCACTAAGTAATAAATAAGCAAATATATGCCTAGTAGTTTGAAATGATAAGCTAATCTGAAAATATATGCTTCTGTCATCAGCCAGTTTCATTTCAGTTTCATTTGTCATGTCAGTGAAGTTCACAATAAACTGATATGCCACCTCTTGTTCCGGTGCAGGACGAGTGAGAATGTAAGAGCGAGAGCGAGCGAGGAAAAGGAGTGAGACTCACTGATTCTTCACATCTGACCCCAGATGATATCACAGGACCTGTGATCAGCTCTTTCCTGTAGCCCCGCTGAAACACGATTGGTTCCTCTCTCTGGAGGTGGAGAGAGATAAAAGAAGCCGTGACACTGTGGTCTCCCATCAAGACTTGTCAGAGATCAGCACCGACACCCTGAGGAGAAGGAAGGGTCTCTGCAGGGGGACCACTCTCTGAATAATGCAACACTTTGGCACCAAGGACTGTGTAATTTTTTTGTCCAAGGCTTGAGCTGCATTTCTTCCTACCCACAATGCTCTTGGGTGTCCCCACTGTGGTAGAAAAGAAAGACGTTTCTGTCAGTGGAACAAAGCTTTCCTGTTTTTTGAAAAGAAGATGGAAAATCAATGCCTATCACCAGTTTGTGAAGCACGATCAATTCAGCGTGGGTCTCATCCCCTTAATGGAGATGAGGGGACAATAAGAGAATATGGTCATTTCAGGGTCACAGCAGACAGGGGAGATGGCTTTTGGTTGAGGTGTTTGTGTTGGATAGTGAGTATTGTGTGTATTGATTTCTTTCATCCTCGGTTTCTCCGAGAACCTGCACGAGCTCCTTCACAGGAGGAGGAGGAGGAGGCAAATCAACCCTCAATGGCTGCTTGACTTTCTGTCTGTAAGACCTACATCAGAGCTACATCAGAGCTTCATCAGCCTGCTGCACTTTGCACTATGAGTAACAAGATCACAAGCAGTAAACACCATGGCTGATGATCAGATAGTGTGAGCTTTCTGTCAGAAATATCAGCATCATTTTACCCTCCTCCAGGTACAGGACAAGGATATAGCAGTGAGCTTTAGTCTATGTGCAGGCAGGCCACCACCAAAACTTGGTCCACCACTAGGATGATGACAGATCTGAGTAAACTACATAACACAGGCCTGACAGGCAGCTTCTATTGTTATTCACTCTTGCTACACCCAGTCAGGAGAAGAAAAAAATGTTTTGTACCAAGAAAAGCTTTCAGTATAGTTCTTTGCTCTTCTTTTACTGGAGTAATGTTGTCTAGTTCTGTGAAACTGCTGCTTAAGCAGCTGCCATGCTAATCTCCTTATTGGCTGCCATTGTTTACAGACCTGCACTTCAACAAAACTCCATCGTTAGCTACTGCCTCGTTCTCCTGAAGTAAAGCCTATTGGTCTGCTCATTTAACATCACAAAGCATATTGATTGTCCAGATTCCTGGACTGAATTTTTTAAAAGGAGTGATACTGATACAGAATATTAGGATGATAAAACTCTTCACAATTTTACTTTGAGGAATATTTCTCTGAAACAGTTCCACAATTTTTAAATACATTTTCTAAAAGATTGGCAAACTTCTGTCAGTCTTTACTTTTGAGAGACCCTGCCTCTCTAAAATGCTCCTTTTATATCCAGTCATGTTGTTGACCTGTTGCCATTTAACCTTACTAGTTGACAAATGCTCCTCCAGACAATTTTTGCAAGTACCACTTACTTTTCCAGCCTTTTGTTGCCTTTTCCCATCTTCCAAGATGTGTTGCTGCAATCAAATTCAATATGAGCTAATGTTTTCACGACATGGTTAAATGTTTGCACATTGTTGCATTCTGTTTTTATTTAAATTTTAATTTGGAATTGGTTTTGTAGTTAGTAATTTTAGTAACTAAATATCAAAGGCCATATTCATTAAGCTTCCCAAGTCTCCAAATAGTTGCTCCTAGTTACAAAATTCCAGATCTGTGACCTTTTGCAAGAATTCCCTCTTAAAGCTAAGATGGGTTAAAAAAAAAAAAAAGAGTTATTTACAAAGCCTCTTGGACTGCAAGAAAGCTCTTAAGGTCAAAAAGTGCTAGGAGGACTTTTAAGATGCTCAAGAGTTTCTCAAGAGGAAAATAAAGCTGAAAGTCAGAGGGAAAGGTTATAACACAATTCTAGCTCTGTGACAGCCTTGTGTTAAAATCCTGAGAGAAAAATAGAACATTTTGTTATGATCAGGACTGAGGTTGATTGAAAATAATAAATCCCTAAAAAAAGGTGGAAAAATATTAACATGTTTTATATTCTATAGCAGTTTTAGGTAATGGATATTTTTGTTAACGAATGGCTTATTAGGGCACAAAAATAAATCTGACACTACAAAAACATTAGTAATGAATCAGAATCTATTCTGTTTAAAGATTTGGATTTTTAAATAAGTATTGAACATTTCACAATTTTTCTCCATAAATACATTGCTAAAGGTTTGGGGGTTTGTTTTCTCCCAAATGGGGGTGTGGTCACATGGGAAAGCGGGAAGTGAGGTTGCACTGCTCTGATCTATACTTTTTTCCTGTCATTCCACATTATTATGCCAAACTTGATTTAAGGAGATCTATGGTTTGATTTCTTTGCTTGTGTGGATTGTGTTGGCTGTTACCAACATCTAGTGAAAATTTCATGTCAGCAGCACCTTTAAAAATATATTTACTGAGAAAAATGGTGATGTGTTCAATACTTAGGCTATTTTACTTAGGGTTAAAGTAAATGTATCGAGACTTTGAATCTTAATGTGTACCTCAGGTTATGACAGTCACTAAACATAAACCACCCCCCACTGTCATAAAAGAGAAAAGCAAATTCATCTGTAAGTGGAGTTTGGCTGATACAACTTTTAAATTTTAATCTCTATTAATACCCTGAAATAATTTTCTGTTCTATTCATCACCCAGAGGATTAGGCTGCTTTATCCCACTGCATTTGTCTCTTACCTCCTGTGATTTGATTCACCTCTGCCAACAGCAAACACTGCCTCTACCAGTCATTCAGTTTCTTCTTTTTGAAGTAGCCAGATAATCATGATTGGCATGCTATGATCCTGCAAAGTGGTGCATCAGGTAAACAAAGCTACACAGAGTCTTTGGGAGAAAGGAGGATTATTCTTTATGTAAATCACATTTTTTGTTTCAGTATTCAGAGATATAGCTGGAGTGATTCTTCTGATGGTGACCACCAGATTTCCCTCCCTGGTGTGAATACGGCTGATCTATGGTATCACAAAGGGCTTTGATTCAGACGTGCTGCTCCCATGTGGCCTTTACCTTCATATCAGACACCATCTTCTACTCTCTGACATCTACCTATGAACTGGTCCAGCGTCAGATACAAGTAATATGTGTGCACCACCGCTGAAGGATCATTTTAAGGAGGGAATTAATTTTCTATCTGTGGCAGGCACTTTATCAGCAGTCACGCTATCACATATCAACCTATCATGGATGGGTGTTTTCAGTGATTACAATATATATGTACTTTTATTACCTTTTGAATGAGTGTTCCATTACTTGCAAATCAGACACTAAAAGAGCATGTCAAACACGGACCAATTAGCATAATATGTACTGAATGCTTGGGTCTCTAGTCACTGCCACTTTTTCAACACATTACAAATCATCCCTTGATCCTGCTTCTCTTTCTGCAGACATTTTTCCTGTAAGTACTCTCAGACATCACTTTTCCTGTTCACAGCTGGCATGATGTATGCAATCTAACTGAGCTGTAATACTGCGGCCCAAAATAATGTTTCTCCCTTATGGGCAGCCCTGGTACCTGGTAGCAGAACACAGCCTTGCATGTTTCAACAAGACAATGCTAAACCACATACCGCATCCATCACAGCATGGCTTCACAGGAGAAGAGTCTGTTTCCTGAACTGGCCTACCTGCAGTCTAGACCTTTCATCAACTGAAAACATTTGGCACATCGGAGACAAATCTTGAAAAGAACAACCAGGACTGAGCAGGTAGGATCCTACATCAGACAAGAATGGGACAACATTCTTCTTCAAAGTTACACAATAAACATTGCCCTGTTCATGCTTTTTTGAGATGTGATGCTGCCATCAAATTCAAAATGAGCTAATATTTTTCACCAAACAGTAAAATGTCTCATTTTCAACATCTGATAGGTTGTTTATGTTCTTTTGTGAATAATTATGGGTATATGACATTTTCCAATCACTGTATTCCATTCTTATTTACATTTTACACAGCGCCCCAACTTTTTAGGAGTTGAGGTTGTACATACCAGCCTTACATGGAAAATAAAACCAACTGCATTGGATATATAGAACAGAAATGGGCTGATGGAGATAGAACAGAAAGAAAAAAGAAAATGAGAAGTGGGACCACCTGTCAGAACTTGAGTGATGAATGGAAATGGACCTCTCTTCTCCATCCTCAGCACTCCAGGATCCTCCACCATCTTGAATGACATTTCTCTGATCAGTCATGTTTTGCACATTCGAGGCAAATTACTCCATCAGACAGCGCTATAGCACCTGTCCATCAGAGAGAGCGAGTGCCTGATGTCTCGCAGACAGGTGAGTGACAAGGACAAAGCTCAGGGAGAAAACCAACAAGGAGCAGCAGTATGAGAGGAGAGGAGAGGAGTCAGGGACTCTTTTGGGCCTGGAGTCCCAGGGGAGGAGTGATATCAGTCAATCTGGGGCTAATTCATGTCAGAGGGGGTATGTGATATCTGCTTGAGAGGCCAGCTGAAGGTGAAAAACTTCAAGTGGAAATGAAGTTGGTTGCACAAGTAGATGAGACAGATATAACCCCACTGACTCTGGTACCTTTACTTCTCTCTGTTCCACGGGAAAAAGTTAGAATCATGATTGTGCTGTGAAGTGCTACTGGTTAATGCTGAATGGCACACTTACACAGATGTATAAAGCCAATGGTGCCAGAGGTTTCTGCATAGATAATATTACTATATACTGCCATAGAGGAAATAAATACATGTTGCTCTGAGAGTCGAGGTAGGTTTTCAAGGGGAAAAAAATGCATCATAGTGTATCATATCATATGGTTTGGTGTGGTGTGGTTAAGGAGGTTGCTCCCCATTATTAAGCAAGTCACAGGTTTCATGCAATATGGGGAAAAATAAAGATATTTCTGCAGATAAAAAAGCATGAAATGGTGCAGTATCTTCATAAAGGTATTAAAACACTGGATATTGCACAAAAGGGGAAAAGCTGTTGAAGCTGCTGGTGCCTCTGGGGTCCCAAGAACCCCTCCAGGATCCTCCAGAGGCTTGCTGATGTGCATAAAGCTGTATTTCAGCCCCCCTTAACCAACAAGGAGAAACGATTGCAATGGGTTCAGAAATATATGAAGCCTAATTTCATTGATTCACTGATGGATGCCGTGCTACACTGGATGGTCCAGATGGGTGGAGTCCTGGATGGTTTGTGGCTGGCCACCATGTCCCAACAAGGCTGCAACATCAGCAAAGAGGTGGTAGAGTGATGTTAAGGGCTGTAATCATGGGAGATGAGTTGGTAGGTCCCCTTTAGGTGCCTGAAGGTGTCAAAATGACCTCAGCTAAACATGTGGAGCTCCCTTCCTGTCCATTTCCTGCCATGGTATAAAAAGAAGAACCATACCTTCCAGAGTAAAATCATTTTCATGCAAGACAACCCATGACCTCAATCCTATCGAGAACCTGTTGCGCATCCTTAAAAGGAAGCTCTATGATGGTGGATGGCAGTTTACCTCAAAACAGCAGCTCTTGGAAGCAATTCTGGCATCCTCAAAGGAAAACAGTCAGAAACTATACATGGACTTACAAGTTTAATGGATGAGAGAGTTGTTAAGGTGATATCAAAAGAAGGGATCCTTTGTTAATATGGAACTTGATCTGTAAAGATGTTTTTGATTGAAATAGCTTTGATTTCAGAAAAATTACCTCAGGATGCAAAAAATTAGAACAGATTTCTGTATTTAATCCTTTAGAAATTATTGAGTGTTTTGAAACTCTGTTTTGCCTAATAATTGTAACACTGCATTTTAAGTTATTTTTAGTAAATTTTTGATTTCAATGTGATTTTTTCAATTCATATTTTTGATTTTTTGTCTCATATTTTGACCTTTTAGATTCACAATTTTACAGTCTAGGTCAAATTTTGACCTTTAAAACTCACACTTCCGACTTTTATTTCATATTTTGACCTTTAAAACTCACACTTTTGACTTTTATTTCATATTTTGACCTTTAAAACTCATGATTTCCCATGCTATCTTTATAATTTAACTTTTGAACTCATGATTTTGAATTTTATCTCATGTTTTCACCTTCAAAACCAATAATATTGCCTTTTGTCTCATACTTTAACCTTTTCAAGTCATAATTCTGACTTATTTCATACTGTGACCTTAAAGATTCACAAACTTAAATTTTAAGTCACATTTTGACCTTTTAAACTCATGATTTTGACTTTTATCATGTATGTTGACCATTGAATCTCATATTTAGCCTTTGAAATTCATCATTGCCACTTTTAAAGTCATGATTTAAACTTTTATCTCATAATTTGACCTTTTGAACTCATGATTTCTATCTTGTATATTTTCCTTTTAACCCTGTAAAACCTGAGTTTCTGGACTCTTTTCTTATTTCAACCATAAAAGGCCCAGAAAATGTCCTGAGTATGTGCTTTTGCCCATTTTTCCACAATAATTTGAAAATTAAATATATGGCAGTTATTTACATTTTACTACAGTATAAGCCACATTTTACTGGACTTCCAGTTTGTAGATGAGACTGTAGACAGCTAAAACAAGGACCTCCCAGCCGAATAAGTTTAAAAAACAAAGAAAACCCTTCTAATCATAACTCCAAGATGGAAAAATAATTAACATGGATGAAACACATTTTACTGCATGTTAAGAGTATTTTCACAGTTTAAAATGAAAAAACACAAAAAATGGGGGAACTTTATGCTAGAATCTTAGTGAGAAAAGGGGAAATTACAGTTAAAACCACATGCAGGAAACTGTTAGAATTTTTCCAATAACACGAACAGTCATGCAACTAGGATTTAAAGGGTAAACCCCCCCCCCCCATGAATTCATTTCTGGTGAAAATGAGGTTGACAGTTTATGGTTAGATGTTGACCCTGTTGGGCCTCAGGTTAGACCTAAATTAAATTTTTTTATATAAACACTAATTTCCCTACACATTTGAACTGTCAAAATCAAACAAAAGCACTAGAGAAATTCCACTTTTATTTTATTTAGATCATTTTAACCAGGTAAGCCTCACTGAGATCAAGAATCTCATTTACAAGGGTGTCCTGTCTAAGATGGGCAACAGCACTATTCTACACTTTACTGGGTAATAATTAATGTGGCTAACATTTAAAAATGAAATTAACAGGTCAACATTTCCACCCTCAAACTTGAGTTTCAGAAAGCTTTCACTGATTTTCATAACAGAAGTCGTAAATCCCTGCCGCTGACAAGGTCCTCATACAGGGTCCATAAACCGAAACATTTCACTAGCTTGTGACATCATTTTGCTGCAGGTTGCAAAAACATACTCTGCATTATGCCTACTGTTGTCTACTTTCTATAAACACATTTTAAAAATGAGATATAAAAGAAGACATTTATACTGAGCAGAGTGGAGGTGCACTGAGTTTTTCAGTCAGAGGCAGGTGAGAAAGTGGAGCAGATGGCGAGGTCGGGGCTCTGTGTCGAGTGCATAATGTGCCCCCGGGCCCGGAGAAGCAATGTCTAAATTAATATGATTTGTCCACCTTTGATATTTAAGAGGATTATACCTTATGTTCAAACACGGCCTGGTGAATGGCCTGGGATGAAAAGTGACACAGAGCAGAATAGAATTAGCGGCTCCTGAAGGACTTCTTCATTCATTGTTAACTTCTTGCCTAATCCTTATTAGGATGTTCAGGTCCTAGGGAGCTGGTCCTGGCTGTGGGGGCCATGTGCCCCTATTGTGTGTCTGATGGTTAATCATGCTGTCATGGCAGGGGGAGGGTGTTGCAAATGGGGAGAGAGTGAGGGATCAGGAAAGTGCATAAAGGCCCCCTGCTCTTCTGGGTGTTCCCCAGTCTGGCTGAGCTCTGATCCTGCTCGACAGGGCTAAGTAGGAAGTGGAGAGCTCAGGCAGCGGCTGCCAGCATGGGCACACGGTTCTATCACATACGAGTTCACACATACAAACCTGCTAATTACATGAAGGGAAAACAACAGGAGCAACAGAAACATCAAAAATGGGACACATTGAAAAGCATAATGAAACCTTGATGGAAAAAATGGGTTGCTTTTTTTGGACTAACCACTACTTTATGTAGAATCTGTACAAGATTTAAATACTGATTGAGTGCTGGATCTCTAACTTACAATGCCTATAAGAAGTATTCACCACCTTGGATGTTTCACCCTTTAGTTCATTTTATAAATCAGTCATGGTCAATATAATTTGAATTTTTTTTTTTTTTTTATACAAAAAAAATCTTTCATGTCAAAGTGAAATCAGATTTCTACAAAGACATGTCAGTTAAAAACATGTAATGTGAAATTGTGAAATCTCTTGTCTTCATGGTGTAACACTTTTGGAGAGCTACATAATCTCAGCAAAAGTGTGAAATTTAACACTATGCGAGTTGAATCAACACTGACAGAGTTGATTTGTCATTACAGAAGAATAGATGGGAGTAAATTTTACATTCTTCAGAGCTAATTAACCCAAAGTGTTAAGTTTGATTAACAGTGAAAATGAGTGTTAAATTTTTACTCAATTTGGAGTTAATTTAACTCTAAAATTTCAACACTAGGGAAAGAGTAAATTTAACACCAATCTGGGGTGAGACCATATACACTCGGACACAGGATTAAAAGTACTAGAAAAGCACTCGGAGAGCGCAGACCTCCGCCATTAGCCCTATCTCCCAATAATAAGGAATCCTTTAAAAAATTCCTGGATCCAGACTGTGATCCAGATCACTCCCAAAATCTAATCAGTTCTTCCTTATGCCGTTTCTGACATTTTCTGAAAATGTCATCAAAATCCGTCCGTAACTTTTTGAGTTATGTTGCTAACAAACAAACAAACAACAAACAAACCCTGCCGATCACATAACCTCCTTGGCGGAGGTAATAAAAGCATTATGTACAGACAACGGGAGTTTCTCCAAAGAAATAAACTTTTTGAGTACAGATTCAAACACTTTTTTGTCTGCTAAAGTTAGTTTTAGCCAGAGTAAATATACTTTTACTTGAATACAATACTCTTTACTTTACTTTACTTTTACCTCTTCTGTTTTCAACACAGCAACACATAACGAGAGAGTGAGTCTACATCACATCCCAAACAATACTAGGTAAAAACCTAGTATGTGGCTGACCACAATTATCAGCGATGCCTGTTGAAATGCCTGACTGAAATGTGTTCTGGCAGAGTGACTTTGTCATGATTGTTGGTAGTTAATTATTTTTAGCCAAAGGTATAGTAAGGGCGCACTCACACTAGGCCATCTGTACCGTGCCGTATTCTAACCATGCTAAAGCCCATTTGACCCCTTTCCCTGTCCCCCCTTTGGCCCGCACTCAACTGCTGCTCAACGCATCTGGGCCTGGGCACGGATACGTCACGCGCCAACGTCATCATACGAAGCATCCACTGTTGATGAATTTATATGTGCTGATGACTCAGTATAAGTGTCTTTTGGGCTGTAAAATAGCAGCAGATTTATACGATATCTGATCTGACACCGGAGTTATTCCAGCTGACCTGGGATCAGTAGCTACGTTAACTATACAGAGCACAGTGAGGAGAGAGAGAGAAAGCGGTTCATAGCGGAATTATCGCTCAAAGCATACAATCTGGAGCCTGATCAGAGGTACAAGCACTTCTATTGAATGAAACCCGGACTTTTTAACTTGTATGAGCCCCTACAGCTGCTCTTCTGTGTGTCAATGTACTATCTGAATCCCAGTGGAATTCTTTACGTGCCATGAACTGAGCCTTTTCTCTGCGTTTAGATGCCTTTCAGTGCTGCACCAAACAAGCTCTCATGTCACAGGACAGCCTGTGTCCAGAGCAGGATTTAATGTTCATGAAATTCATGAAATTCCCACTCTGGAACTGGACGGCCTCAACGGGACCTCCCTATACACCCATGTCCTCTCCTGCTTGTCGCTGTATGCATCCAGCTGGTGAGAGGCTGCCTTATTTCTCCGATGCACGGGGGGAAACTCGCGGCATTCTTTAGCCTCTTTTCCGGCCGAGGCAGATCAATAAAAGCGCCGATCCCTGGATTCACTGTCATTAAGTTCAGTGTCGGTTTCAGTGAGTAAACGATTTCTCAGGCAAAAGTTTAAAGTTTTTTCCAGCATCTATTTTTAGAACTTTTAGCTTAGATTACCTCCATAATGATCGCTCTGCTCTTTGACCACAGGGTCTCCACCTCTGATGTTTGATCTTGTCACTTCTGACTGTAGTGTTCTGACAACGTATCCCAGGAGCCCCAAAATTACTCACAGGGAGCGTGAGAGCGCCCCCTTGTGCCAGCCACCGAAAAAACACTTTGACGTATATATACGTCAGTGGCACTCAGTGAGTTAATACAAGGTCGATATTTGTGAAAGAAAGAAAATCCCTCAGTGAATTCTTCAGATACTGCATTCAAAACCAAGGGATGAACATGAGGCCCCTTGACATCAACCTTTGACCTATGACCTTTGAAAGGAAATCCTTTCATCCTGTAGTAGACATTGGTGCAAAATTTGGGGGAAAATCGATTTAAAATGTCTTGTGATCTCTCTTCACAAAAATGGCCTGGACATTCATACATACATGGACAGAATTGAGATTTTGAGATTTGCAAATGTTTCAACTTAAATTCACCTAAAAACTAACCTTTCAAAGCAGATGTATATGCCCGTTTCCTTGTTTCTCACTGCCATCTTGCAAAGCTCCCATCTGAACTGTTTGGGCCCGGTTGGAAAGTGACAGGACTAATCAGCAACGAGGGGCAGCACTTTCAGGCACGGCAGAGTCGTGACGTAAACAAGCAGCAGCAAGAGGCTGGTGCAATTATAAAATTGTAATTATAAATCATTAAAAGAAGAACAAAGAACAGCAGTGAGTTGTTTTCTTTTCAAAAACGACAAAAGTCGAGTACTTACATGTCTATAGTTGCCATGTTTCGCGTTATTCCTCGGTAGCTGCGCACGCACAGCTCGATAGCTGCTACGTCACGTGTTTTGTTGCTCTGATTGGCCTGTAGAGATGTGACAGAGAGAATGTTCATCCAATCAACCTCTGAGTTTTTTTTTCAAAGCCTCTGCCTTTTTTCAAATGTTTCCTATTGAAGCTTTTCCAGATGGACGTGTGAAACAAATCCATCTGGCATGTCAGGTTACCTAAAACAGTTTAAAGTTATGAAATTCAAATGGATAAACTATGTTGTAGTTTTTTTTAATATGCACACATTTAATGCCAGCAACACAGTCCAAAAAAAACTGGGATTTCCAATTTTTGTTTTATTAATGTTTTACACAATGTCTAAACTTTTGTGGAATATGGGTTTGTATCTTCAGGATCTGGGAAGAGACTGTGCTACCGTATTATGTATTAAGAGTATGCACAATGTGCTGTGTATCTTCAGAAATGTCTAAGGGTAGAATTATTACCCACGCCAATGAAATCGGCAGGGGGTTATGTAAAGGGTTTCGTATCTTTGTTCGTTTCTTTGTTTGTTTGTATGTGTACAAGATAACTCGAGAACGGAAAGTTGGATCTTCACCAAACTTTCAGGGAATATTGGGATAGTGACGGGGAAGAATCGATTCGATTTTGGTGATGATCCGCGCACCCGTTCGGTTTTTGTCAGACTTCGAAATTTTGAACACCATAGTAATCAATGGGAGCGTCAGTTCCTTGGTGGCGCTGCTTAGGCGTGGGTCTGCCGCCTCAGACGGCCATTCTAGTTTTAACTATCAGAGTGTTCAAAAGTCAGAAAGTCTATTTCTTCTCATGCATGGGACAGAGTATCCACACAGTACAGTCTGACTTTGTGCTGCAAAACGAACCAAGCTCTCCACTCAGATAAAGAGATGGGTAGCAGGAATGTTTAAAGTTATTTGTATTCCTTGAGCTCTGCACCTTCCTCTCACCCTCACTCTTCCTTCTAATACTGCACTGGTGTGACCCCAGCATCCTCACTCCTGTGGCAATGCTATCATGTAAATGAAGTCGGGAACATTTTCTGTTCCTGTGGGAGGTCACTGGTTTATCAGAAGCATGAATGTCAGAGCAGTTCAGTGTTGTTTTTTCACAGATATCTGGAGATATTGTATGGATGTCGCATTCAATGTCAAAGGTCAACAGTAATACTGCACTAGCTCCTGCTATATTTTCAGTCATGCACAGAGAGATAACATTCAAATCATCAGTTATAATAAAAGATGATAAGACATGATTTTTTCTGTTTAAAAGCAAAATCCAGGACACAAATACTGCATCAGTTAGATTTCACTCTTCTAAACAACAAGCCTAAAAAAGATGCCACTACTGCCTAATGATCATATATGATCCATATGAGAAACATACTCAGATTCAGAAAACAACATATCAACACTATATTATTTATAAAATTGTAATATCAGCGCTCTCCTTATAAACCAAACAGTGCATGACATTGACAGCCATGCACCCTCCCCTGACTGCAGAGCGCCCCATCAAACTGTAATTAAATTATGAACAGATACACATCGGGCTCGTCACGCTTGTTTGTTTACCCATTATTAGAGACAGACGGACTCCATCCTGAGAATGAGAAACAGGTCAGACTCATGTCTATCAGGAGCAGCACAAATGAATTTAAACCAGTGATTTATAAAGTCATCTGTGCAGCTATGGTCCAATAATAAGAAATAAAATGTGGGGTTTGTACCTTGTAATGACCTTGTAATCATCCAGTGAGCACAAATATCACTGACAGAAACCAAGGGATGAAACAGGAATGTCACAACAACATTTGTAGCATGTAGTGCAGGATTTAAGCATTCACAGTGCATTAAATGTTCTTATATTGCTTTTGATAGTAATCAAAAACACACAGAACATTTTTTCTTACAATAAAGCATCTTAAGTGGATTTATAATGACTAAGTGTTTTGGATGCTTATTTAGAGAAGGCTGGCTTACAGGCAAGTACAACTAACAAAATACAAGTGTTTCTTACACTCTATTAAGGACTGATATAGCATGTCAAAAGAGATAGATATGTTTTTGTGTAGTAAAAACTGCACACAGAAGCATCTAAGTTAAAAACAATATTGATATGATATTAGTCTCAGCACATATGAACATTTCTATCTATTTAAAGCCAATAGTAATAAGCTACGCATTTTAAAGAAAATGAATTTTTATAAGTCACTTATGAGAAAAGTAGAAGATTCAAAGAAATGACTGGGATGGACATCTAAATTTGCTAGATTTATACCGACATTTGATGGAAATTTCCATCCACAGCATTGTTTGGTGTTAATTTAAACTTAAGAAACAATCTAATTTAGTTGATAACACTAAGTATTATAGATCTTTTCATTGATTATTTTGCAAAAAATTTTCAGTAAAATTAACCGTTCAATGCTGTCAATATTGACAGCTATTTTTCATTTTAGTTATATTCTTAGTCTTTAGATTAAATGTGATTTAGTTTTAGTGACATTTTAGTCATTTTTACCCTTTGTTGTTTTAATCTAGTTTAGTCAACAGGAACTGAAAGCATTATACTCTAGTTTTTGGTCACTTTTGGTCCAAACATTTATTCTCGTTCCTAAATCTGCTACCAAGTCACGTTACTGGTTTAAGCACCCTACCAAACCTGGTTTCCCTGCTTTCTTTGGCTGAAAGGCATAAGAACTACAGATATGTCCTGTTTTACCCACAGTGGAGAAATTAAAGGGATTTTGAATGTCTGTCAAAACCTAAATTTTATTTAAGTCTTGTTTTAATCATCTTGACAAAAACTAAACTTACTTTTTGTCAGTTTTAGTCATCAAAGATCTATTTTTTTATATCCAGTCTTAGTCTAGTCTTCCTCTTGGAAACAAGACAAGGTTAAAACCTAGTATATGGCTGACTGCAACTATCTGGGATGCCTTTTGTAATGCCGGACAGGAGAGAGAAGTAGCTCCGTCTATTCCCCCCGAACAAGCTATTCACAGCACTACAGATAGAACATTAACCTGACACACCAGATACACTGTTTCATATGTTCATTGCATGAATATATTTCACATTTATCTGGGAAAGCTCCCACAGAGAGCGTTTGGGACAGGCAAGATTTTTCAAAAAATTCTCAAGTGTGATTGGAGGGATGTTCTGTCTGTTACATTCATGACAGGCCAACCAGAGCAACAAGACAAGATGGCATTCTGCGCATGTGTGAGTCTTGGGCTGTCAAGCTACCGCTGCCTTAGATTGTTAATGGCGGAGCTTCTCTGTGAATTAAACTGATGCCAGGGCCAGTCAGGAGACATGCAAAAACATCTTCAATGCCAAGACCAGCTTTCGACTCTTTACTCTTGTTTAAAAAATAATGTGGTCCAGGTCCACTGAAACTGCCTCTATCCTACAGCTACATCCAAGCTAACAGCTACTGCGGCAGCAGCCAGTGGATTCACAGGCAAGCCCCACCTGTAACGATTGCAAACCCATATGGAGACAGACTGGGAGAAGAGCGAAAACACCTTTTCTGTCACAGAAAGCTTACAGTGTTGCTTTTTATCATATTAATAAAGAAACACTGTCCAGTTATGGCAAAACTGCTGATGTGGCTAAGTCAGAGCTAATCGCTCCACCAGCAGCCATTGTATACAACCACTCACACAACAACTAACCCTTTCCCCTGAAACTATCACATACTCAGGTAAGCAGAAGAGCGAAACATCTTTTCTTTCATGAAAGGCTATCAGTGTTTCTTTATGCCTCTGTTTTGACAGAGACATGTTGTCCAGTTCTTACAAAACTGTCTCCATGGCTAAGTCAGAGCTAGTTAACCCACTAGCAGCCATATACAACCACTAACACAACTAACCCTTTCCTAGTAACTATCACATAGTCATGCCAAAGCAGGTCGACTGAAGAGTGAAAACATCTTTCACATCATGAAAAGCATTTAGGGTTGTTTATATTCTTTATTTCAGTTCTAGTAAAATTGATGCAATGCTAAAGCTACATCTGGGGTAATCAACACAGTGGAGGCAGCCATTACAGTTGGCTTAGAGTACAACTTAACCCTGCCCATAGCGCAACTCAACTCTGTAGGGCTCTAAAAGTAGAGTCACTCAGTCACCTCCGATTTCCACAGCGTGTGCGCCAAGCACCGAAGCGCCGCAGGTTTGCTACAACCGAAGGAGAGCGACCTCGCCCACTGGAGGTATGTCAACAGCAGACTGTTTTACCTTTTGGGTTTAATTTACCCTTCTTTTCCGATATAAGTCCATGATATTATTGCTTCCAGCACTGAGTGAGTACATTAGAAAGTTGGAAGGTTAATGTTTGCTTAAAGGATCTGTGGTTTTATGCAAAATTCTTTGGCTAAATATCCCCAAAAGTTCACTTTTCCTCTTCAATGGCGCCGTTGTAGCTCTGTGATCCACTGATCTCTCAGTGACCCTTTGCTTTCGCTGCAGGATGAGACGTAATGTTGATATAGTGATGATTTACATCTGGAGTCCATGCATTGTGTTTTATTTTGAAAGAACCGGATGTTGTACACTTGTGACTTCCATGGTTGGTGCTTTCTGAACGACAGTGAATTTACGAGATTTGGCAGTGGCCGGCGCTGAAAATAGACCTGCAGCATATCTGAAATGAAGCGGAGCGAAGTGTCGGTCCAGGCACGCACCGTCGCCGGTCTGGAGCGCCGGCTGTGGAAATGCTCTGATAGACTAGAGAAGGAGCAGTAAGATTCGCCAGCGTTCCGACGCTGTATATGGAAACTGGGGGTCAGGCAGTCAGTCAGTCAGTCAGTCACATACAGATCCGTGTGTAGGGCTGACTTTGGTGGTCAGCCAAAAATAAAGATGGCAGCTGTTGCATCAGACACATCTCCACCTCCTTCCATTGTAAGTGATGCAAACCAGATGACCAACTCTACTGAGCCACAGTCATCCATGCCTTAACTAGTCAATAGAGGAGCTCCAAATGTTTGGCTTCACTTTTGGGGAGCTTTCTTGCCATCCATCCATCATGTTGAGAGTAAAGTCAAGACAGTCAAGATCTGCTGTTTGTACACACCTCACAACTAGTGTAGTGTTGATAGGAATTATTTCCAAATAATGATTATTTTTTAACAAATTACTTTTTTAATAAGTAATTGAAAGCCTCATAATCCTTCCTTAAAGCAAAAATACATGAATCTAACAATGTTGTACCTTTTCAAACAAGCAACTGAGACCCACCGTATATCCCTTTCAGTAATGACCCTTTCCAAAACTGCTGACATGGCTCTTTGAACAATCCTTTCTTCCTGTCGCTGGCTTTTGTTCACCTGCTTGTCTCTTTCTTTTGTCCAGAGTGACACATTTGCCCTACTTCTGCTTTACCCACATAAAATTGGAGCCACATTATGCTTTAAGAGTGAAGTTCAGAGCCCGCAGAGCTACAATTCATCTTTTCTTCAGCCACTAACACCACTAACACAATAAAGTGTATGTGTAAAAACATAAAACAACGTAATTGTAGTTGTTAGAGCAAATTATGACACTTGTGGGTAAACGTTCGGTAAACTGCCATTTGAGGTGAGGAGGCTGTGTGCGACAGCACAGAGAGCAGGTGGAGAGGCAACACGTTTTAGCCACACAATGTGCCGTAATAACCCCCATAACACCTCCCACCTCCCATTCTGCTGTGATTGAAGCACTCTGACAGTTTCAGCACTTAGAAGGAGCACTTACCTTATTATCTATATCAGACACATTATTTCTGTTTAAACTTTGCTCTGCAATTTTTATAATGTTTTATAAACCACCAGTCTATTTGTAATCTGAAAACATCAAAAGCTGTTATACTTCACAGTTACTCTATTATTCCACCGAATCCTCAAAATAGTTTTTAAAAACTGTTTAATATTTAATGGTGTGTTTTTTCTCCTCTTTTTTGTGAGACTATTCTGGGGTGAGGATGGCCACATTTGAAGGTGAACAGCTGAAATATCAAAAACAAAATAGAATAAAAATGCCTTTTACTTTTTGCTGAGAGTTATGGTTAGAGATGAGTATGAAATTCTTATATCAACAAACAGTCCCCTTCAAAAGCATTGGAACGGTTGGCCCAATTCCTTTATTTTCACTGTAGACTAAAGACATTTTGACATCAAAAGATAAATATGAGACAATAGATCAACATTTCAGCTTTTATTTTCAGGTGTTTACGTCTTGATCTGATACACAACTTAGGAGATAGCATTATTTGTAACGGAACACCACATTTTTCATGTGAGCACAAGTATTGGAACAGATAGACTTAAACTAGATTAAAGTGAACAACACTTAGTGTTTAGTTGCAAATCCTTTGCTTGCCATAACAGCATCAAGCCTGTGACCCACTGACATCACCAAACTGTTGCATTCTTCTTTTGTGATGCTTTTCCAGGCTTTCACTGCAGCCTCTTTCAGTTTTTGTTTTGGGGTGTTACTCCCTTCAGTTTCCTTTGTAGCGATCAAAATTCATGCTCTATAGGGTTCAAGTCTGGAGACTGACTTGGGCAGTCTAAAATCTTCCACTTCTTGCCCCTGATGAACTCCTTTGTTGTTTTGGCAGTGAGTTTTGGGTAATTATCTTGATGCATGATGAAGGATCTCCTAATCAGTTTGGTAACATCTTTTTTTTTTTTTTTTTTTTTTTTTTTAATTGGCTGACAAAATGTTTCTGTAGATTTCAGAGTTCATTCCTGCAGCCATTATGTGTTACAGCATCAATGAGGATTAATGATCCTGTCCCAGAAGAAGCCATGCAAGCCCAAGCCATCACATTACCTCCACTGTGTTTCACAGATGAGCTTGTATGTTTGGGGTAATGAGCAGATCCTTTCTCTCTACAAACTTTAGCCTTTCCATCACTTTAGTAAAGGTTCATCTCTGTCTCATCAGTCCATAAAATTTTGTCCCAGAAGGTTAGAGGCTCATCCCTCTACTTTTTGGCAAATTCCAGCCTGGTCCTGTTCTTCTTGCTAGTGAGTGGTTTGCATCTTCTGGTGTAGCCTCTGTACTTTTGTTCATGAAGTTTTCTATGAACAGTAGATGGTGATACCTTCACTCCTGTCCTCTGGAGGTTGTTGCTGATGTCACTAACAGTTGTTGTAAGGTCTTTCTTTGCAGCTCTCACAATGTTTCTGTCATCAACTGATGCTGTTTTCCTTGGTATACCCGTTCAACTTCTGTTATTGAGTACACCAGTGGTTTCCTTCTTCTTCAGGATATTCCAATTGATTAAACGTGGTTTGTTAAATGGCTCTGATTGATTTTACATCTTCTCTCAGCCTCACAATTGCTTTGCTCACCCATAGCACAGCTCTCTGGTTTTTATATTGTTCACACCTCTCAACTATAAATGCAGTCTGCACAGGCAAAACCCAAATCTGAAACTGAGCGTAGACATTCAGCACTATTTATTGTGTGAATAATCAATGTCATTGGACACACCTGGGCAACAAAACACACCTGTCAGTCACATGTTCCAACACTTTTTCTCATATGAAGAATGGGTGGGTTCAGATGAATAATGATATCTTCAAAGTGATGTATTGGATCAAGACGTAAACACCTGGAAATAAAAGCTGAAATGTTGATCTATTGTCTCATATTCATCTTTTGATGTCAAACCAAAATGTTTTTAGTCTATAGCGAAAATAAAGGAATTGGACACACTGTTCCAATACTTTTGGAGGGGACTGTAGTACCAGTGCAAACACATCTGATACCTATCATACTGAATTACAAGACAGATTTTGGTGCTTCATTTTGGTACCTTCCCTCCCTGATATAATCTGCCACTCCCAAGGAAAAGCCCAAAAATGTTATGTGATTTGTGCGTACCAGTATTATTTCAGGTTAGTATCATTTTGCTGTCCATAGCAATATTTCAGCTCCATTTGCATGCTATTACAAGAACACAGTTGCTGACTGACTCATATGCTTTGTCTCAGATGCAACATCTGTATAGTGACCATAAAAAGTGCTCATCCCCTTTGATGGTAGCCAGGAACACCAATAAATCAGTGACTGGACCTTCCAGACACAGGTCTCTTTATTCTAGAATCACTTCAGACACATCCACAGAACTCAGGTGATCCCCACTTCACTACGTGTGAGACTAATAGCACCAATTGGCTGGACCTCTGTTAAATTCATATTTTATTCTTAAAAGTATTGATTCAGGCTCCAAGTTTCAGTTTAGCACCAGTATGTATGTAAAAATCCAACCAATATCCAAACCAAGTTATACTTCTTAAAACCCTTACGATCAAACTAACACCTCAGGAAACCAAAAGCGTTCTATTTGCTTTAAGGTTAAAGTTTAACACTAAAAATTAAAGTGTATTTGTATTGAGCTATTTTGAATTATCAAGTCAAATTATTTTTTTTAACAATTTTATTTTACGAATGCATGTTTTACAACTTAAGTCAGGTATACACTATAAAACCATCATGCCAATTTTGGTTCAGGTTTTCCTCCTTCAGACAAAAGTCAGCAAAGGCCCAGCTACTGGGTGGTTCTGAAGATCATCTGCTCAGATTTTCACAAGCCAAACTGGCTGCAGACCACAGCTCCTTTGTAGACCACTACTGCAAGACGCCGTAGTGCTTAATAAATAAATCTGATTGGACTTACTGTTAGGGTTAGGGTTAAGGTAAGGGAGAGGACACCAAAAGTCAAAAACCTGGCCTGCAAAACCTGATTACAAAATCTTTAATGAAACTCAGTAAACAGTCTGCTTACTAGAAAACAACTCGTCCTCCATGAAATTGTTTTAAAGTTGCAAATGTAGCTTGTGCTAAAGCTATGAGTCTTACATGGCTACATAGGTAATGTAGCTAATGCTAAGGCAAAGGTAGCATTAGGCATCATAGCTAATGTAGCTTCATTGCATTAAAATGTGCAATGTAGATAATGTACCTAGATAGCTAATATAGCTATTCTAAAGCCTATAGCTTTAGCTAATGTAGCTTCATTGGCGTAAAATTTAGCTACGTTAGTAACCTAGCAATGTAGGTAACATACCTAGGTAGCTAACATAGCTAATCCAAAGCCAATAAAGCTACATTAGCTGTGATGGCTAATGCTACCTTTACTTTAGCTTTAGCTACATTACTTACATAGCTATGTTAACTTTAGCCATGTTTTCTAAAGCTGTTGTTGCTTAAGCTAAAGCTAATGTAACCACATTGGCTTACCTGGTAACATTATCTACTTAGATAGCATAGCTATGTTAGTTTAAGCTAAAGCCAAAAAAGCTAAGGCTAGCCACTGTTTGTGTAACTATTCCTAAAATGGGTCTACACATAATCCAATCCTGGATTAGACCTTTTTTCTGTTTTACAGATGAAATGGTACTCAGTCTGTGATGTTTGCAACAGGATTTGCAGTCCATCTCAGTCAGTCCATCCTTACTCTCTGGTGGTGTTTGGTGTGTTAAGAGTGACCATTCCATTTCTGACCTTTAGAAAAAGGATCGGAGATGTTTTAATTTGTGATTTATTATCAGAATGTGAAGGGAGGATGTTAAAAAAAAAATAAAAATTCAAGTGTACTTTTTCACTTTTAAAAGACAGTTACAGTTTTTACTTAAAGAAAATAAGATGTTTGTAAATGAAGGGAATTTAAAGGTACTGCTAGCTGTAGTTCCTTTTTAGGAGAGCTGTTTTCAACCATCTAAATCACTCTAAGTGGACACGTTCTGTGCATGTGTATAGTGAAAATATTGGGTGTATCTCATGCTGTTGAAGTTCTCCTTGATTAACAGTAAGAGCTCTTCATTTAAAGAGGCCTCCATATCAGTGGTCACTCCTCTTAGATTTGCCACAATTAGAACAATTACACAAGCAAAGTGGCACTCAGGGCTCAGTGTGTAAAAGTGTGTCATGTCACCTTCAGGCTCATTACTGTCTCACTTCAAACCACGGCTGTAATGAGACTGGAGAGCATCCTCAATGAGGTTATGAACTCCTACTGGACTTGTGACGCTCAGCTATTCATTACTCTGTTGATACTCTCTCGTGGTAATGATCCACTTCAGTCTGCCAGATACCCGTCTCCTTAAATGAATGTACATGAGGAACTTTTTAAAAGTATTTCTCCTTCTGCTTTCACTGCTGGTAGCTAATGTGGTTGTACAAGGAAACAGAGTCAGTTTAATGACATTTTATGAGCCTTAGTCTTTCATAAGCTGTGATTAATCAATTACGTACATCGCTTTATCTGGTGCTATTTTTGTAAAAGAGCTTTGAAGCATTCTGTTTATGGTCACAATAAATCTTGTTTAGTTCCACACCATCATTCCTCTCCAGTCTTCAGGTCCAGTACACATGGAAGGTAAGCCACAGAGGGTCACTGCTGAAAGGGCGATTGTTCTCAGAGGCTGTATCAAAGCATGTTCATTGAAAGTTGACCGGAAGGGAAAACTGTGGAAAGAAAAGGAGCACAAATCAACAGGGATGAGCTCAGCCTTCAGAGGATTGTCAGACAAAGCAGACTCAAGAACTTAGGGGAGATTCACAAGAAGCGGGGCTTGAGTCATTGGATCAAGAGCCATCACACACAGACGAGTCCAGGAAAAGTGTCGTGTTCCTAGAGTCAAGCCAATCCTGAAACACAGATGCCACAAGCTTTTTACCTGGGCTAAGGAGAAAAAGAACTAGTCTGTTGCTCAGTGGTCCAGTCATGTTCTCGGATTAAAATAAATTTGTAATTTCATAGAGCCTGGATGTATATCTGGGAGGCCCAGAATCAAACGTTCTTGAAGTTGTGCATTTTAAGTTTTCACAGTCAGTAATGGTTTAGAGTGCCATGTCATCTGCTGCCATTTGTCCACTGTGATTTATCAAGTCCAGAGTTACACTGTCAGCCGTCTGTCAGGAGATTTTATAGCTCCCGAACTACTTCTTTTTTTTAATTCTCAGGGGTTCTTAGTTAGATTTACACTTCCAATAGTGTTAATGTTGTAACTCTCACACAGTGTTAATTTCAACACTCACAGTTTAATTTGAGTACACATTAAAATGTACATTTTAATAACAGCATTGTGTCAGTTCCACTGCATTAATAAACAGATTGTACGAAATTTCTCATTTGAATTGACTTTACCACGTCATGTTGATCCCCTGTGATAAGATAGGTCATCATATGGTATAAACAAAGTGCAGAGACTAACACAAACCCAAATAATAGTCAACAGATGGGAGGTCATTAACCCAGTGGATAACTTTGTTCATGGTGCAAAAGCATCTAACAACAAAAGCAACAATATTCCACCTTAAACATGAGCAAACCAATCCCAACAGTATTTCACTGTACAACAGGCAACTCCAAAACACATCTAAATACATGTAAATATATATAAATACGTCTAAAAGCGCAGCCCAAGGGCATGATGGGAAAACATCATCCACACATCCCTTATATCTGAACTGGCAGTGTGAGATCAATTGACTCTTGGATCAACACTGGCAAATAACTACAGACCATTTCACTCAGAATGGCGTTAAAATTATACTTATACTGGGAATTAAAATCATCTCTCAGATGTTTGACACCGAGAATTCAACACTCAACACATTGAGTTTTCAACACATTGAACAAACATGCATCAAAAATTAGCTGCAAAAGAGTACAATTCTGAATCTGTCACCATAACGTCCCCTCTGCAGCAGAGTCCTACAACAGGGATCTCTTCACCCTAAGAAACTTCTCTCCTATTAGAACAGTATTTGTAGAAAGATGTCCAGTAAGACCTTAAAATCAGACAATATTGTACTTTCCTTCCTCATAATTAATTTCTCATGGAGAGGTCTGCACAGCTCGAGGAGCGTTGAGATCTGGGCCAGAGAGACACTTTGACCGAAGGATTTTCGGAGATGCTCATGTTTTATCATAATGGATATATAGTCCATTAGAAAGAACCGAGAACGCTGCAATTAACCCTCCAATCATTTATTTAGGCTCCATACACTCTGATCCACTTCTTTACTATGATATATTTTAAGTTAAACTGGCCATCATTAACTAAGCATGGCTGGTATCTAATCCAGGCCTCCACTTTGTTATGCTGCTTATTCCTGTCCCCTTCACTTTTAAAAATTAGCTTCAATTTAAATAATTGATATAATTGTTTCCATTAAAAAGACACAATTTATCCATGTTAAAATATCTTCTGTTTTCCAAATAATTTGCAGTTTTATGAGAGATGCAGAAAAATCATATTTTATGAAAGCAATATAAAAACATGTACAGTGGCAAGAAAAACTATGTGACTCTGTCTAAATTATTTAGTTTTCTGCATAAATTGGTCATCAAATTGATCTGATCTGCATCTACATCACAAGTATAGACAAACACAATGTGTGTAACCTAATACCTCAAAAACAATTATAATATTTCAAGTTTTTATTGAACACAGCCATTAAACATTCACAGTGCTGCTGGAAAAAGTAAGTGAACCCTGGCTTTAATAACTGTTTGTTTATGGCAGCCGTAAGCTCGACGAAGCGTTTCTGGTAGCTGCTTATCAGACCTGCATAAAGTTCAGAACTGCTTGAGAACTGCTTCAGCTCACCCATATTCTTAGGATGTCTGGTGTGAACAGCTCTCTTGAGGTCATTCCACAGCATCACTATTAGATTCAGGTCTGAGCTCTAACTAGGCCACTCCAAAAGGCGGATTTTCTCTTTTTTTGAAGCCGTGCTGAAGTAGACTTACTTCCATGTGTAGGGTTATCGTCCTGCTGCATCACCTAACTTCTTCTGAGCTTCAGCTGGCAGACTGCCACTCTTACATTATGCTGTAGGACAGTGTTTCCCACCCGTTTTTCCTTGGAGCCCCCCTTATATGTACCTAAGAATAGCGGAGCCCCCCCCCCCAGGACTAAGAGAGAAGAAAAAGTGAAACACTGCTGTCAAAAATCAAATAGATTATAATTGCTTCACTGATAAAACCCTAAAAAGGCCTATGCCGGCTTTCCTTAACAAAAGACCTTCATATAAACTACTTAATAACTGATTTATGGTGGTTTTAGTCAATATTTACAAATCTAATTTTGGCAGCCTCAGCGCAGACAAAGACCCCAAGTAGGGAACCAATGCTGTAGGATACCCTGATATAATTGGGAACTCATTTCCCCCTCCATGATGACAACCTCAAGTCATGACGCTCCCTCCACCGTACTTCACTGTGGGGATGATGTTCCCATGTTGGTATGTGGTACCCTTGCACTGACATTGTTGCTCAAATAGAAATCAAAAGCTATTTTTATTTCAGAATTCTCAAACTTTCAAACAAGGATAAACGCATGAGGGATTGTGAATATACAAAATGAATATCTCATATGGGCTTTACAACTGGGACAAGGAAAATTAAAGAAAAAACAGGTCATTAAGGGAAGCCTTTTACCTACTAACATAAAAAAACATGATTAAGGAAACTTAAAGAATCAATAAGAGAGTTATATTTTGTGCCTGCTTTCTAAACATGTGCTTCCAGACTCCATTCACAGTGCTGTTTTTAAATTATGTTGCATTTGCCATCTTCAAGAGTGTATCTTTGATAAATATAATGTCTAATAAATCCCTTTAAGCATGAAATATCACTCAACAGAGAGACTTATATTTATCTGTTACACAGAAACAAAAGAACGGCACAGACAATGACTTATCCTCACTTCTTCAACAGTAGATGTGTGATATTTATGTATTTTTAATGAAACATTTTGGTTCAATAGAGAACCATATTCTTTAAATGGAATACTCCCCCACCTCTTCCTCGTATATCTTCAGCCATAACTGAGCCATAAAATGACTAATTATAGTATAATTTGAAAATGCATTCACTGCTGAGTGATTAATCAAGACACTTGTAAAATATAGTCCTGCACAGTGCCTCCTGGTTAACATATTAAAGAACACATTAAAATTTTATGTTTAATTATAAAAAGATCTCAAATTAAATATTAATGACTTTTAATGACTCAGGTAGAGCTTTTCATCCTTATTTGTAGTGTGTCTGCTGCTTTTACAGCGGCATTTAAAAACAAAGATGTTTGCTGATAGTTATAGCTTTGAATATTTGTGAAAATTGTAAATAATTCATCCTGATCTGTGGTAGATTTGGAGTTCCTTTATATGAGAAGGTGCAGCAGTGTGTGCTTCTATCCAGAGCATTGACAAATGGACGTGAACTCTGATCCAACACTGGAGTTATTAATGATTAAATACTGGCTCACATCAGTCAAAGTGAATGAGATGTGTGCCTTTTTGTACTTTTAAGTTCCACAGCTACAGATTTTCTTTTTCCTGGTTCATACAGGTTTGTGTTGGAATAAAATGCACATTGTTTTTTTCCCCGTGCTTCCAGGGGCAGTCTCTCTTTTCCCCCATGTGGTGGCAGGGAGAACGTCTGGTGAGGAGGGGATACACATGAAAACATGAAACATGTGTGAGCCTCCTCGTAATATATAAACAAACTGAGGGAGCACTATCATACCCATGTGAACAACGAGCTGAAAACAACGAACCAAGAAGAAGTTTGACATCACTATTTTTAGAAAGTTATTATTCAGTAATCTATTTAGTAAAGATATGCTCCTAACCTGCTAGATACATTTTGAAAATGTTTCTTATTAAACCTTTAACCTCCTGATATTCAGCTTTTATGTGGTGGGCATATTTGGATTTCTCTAGTTACTTGGGATCAGTGTGACCTGTTAGGATTTAGACATGAAACTGTTTATTCTAACACGTAGTTTGAATAGGATGTCCTCACATGAGGACATTGGGTTTATTTTACTGAAAAGCAGAGTAAAGACTCCATTGTGTAACAAAATATGGACCTGAATAGGTGAATTATAAAAAAAAAATAAATAAAAAATAAGTCCCAGTGACCTCATATGAGTGCTTGCTTTTTGTGGTGTTGGAGCAAATTACTATTGATAAAATTTTTCAAAATTACTGCCATATAAAATTACAAACGTTACAAAGCATAAACAAACAAGTTTCAATAATAAATTTGAAGAGTTTTTTCTACCTTGACCAGTTTTGTATCATGACTTTCTGACTGTAGAACGTTTTGCTGGTAGTGGCAGCCATCTTTAACGCACGCTGATAATTTCAATGTGCTTTTGGGACCACAAGATAGCAGACAAAGTGCCCTTGAATGAGGCTGACAGGTATAAGTTAAGGAAAATTAATCATAACGGTGCAGGTATAATGTCCTCAAATATGTATGCAGGGTTACAGGAGGTTAGGAAAACTTGGTACTTAGTTTAGTAAGTACCAGTTCAAAATTCACACAGAAATGTTGTATACAATATACACTATAGGTCCAGAAGTATTTGGTCACACCTGTTGGTTATTAAATTCAGGTGTTTCAATCACACCCGTTGCCACAGGTGTATAAAATCAAGCACTTAGCCAAGCAGTCTCCATTTGCTTTAATTAAACTGCTTTAAAGGACATTTTTTTGAGTGCTGACGTCTGATTTAGTAAGTCTCTTCTTGTTGTGTACCTTAAGAAGTTTTTTGTTTGGAGGGTGCTCTTTGTTCCTTGTTCTATGATGGTCGCCATCTTTGCAATAAGATGGAAGGTGAAATGTCATCCTTGCTGGATATTCCATAGGCAACTGTAGGTGATATTAAAAGAAAGTGGAAGCGTTTAGGAACAACGGCGACTCTGTTGAAGGCCTGAAAAACCACAGAGCGGGGTCAATGACTGCCAAGGTGCATGGGGTGCTGACTCCATAGCTGCAGAGTTCTGAACTCCCACTGACATTAATGTAAACACAATAAGTGTGCTGCAGGAGCTTCATGTAACAGGTTTCCATGGCCAAGCTGCTGCATGCAAGCCTCACATCACAAAAAGTCCAATGCCAAATATTTATTTGTAATTGTGTTTTTCCAGATTGATTTTTTCAATGTAAAGCTAATGCATTGTTCTCTAGATATGTGTTAATATTTTTAGTGTCTGTAGGAGAGCGATGGACATCAAACTCATCCACTGTCTTTGTTTTTCCTGTTTCCCAGCAGGAATACAGATTTCCTTCACATCCACTGTTCAGGCTCAGTGTGCTTCACTCCTTTTTGCATCTCATGCATCTACATTAACGTGTGCATAAACAAACTTTACCTGACATCCTGCAAATTTCACATCAGTAATGTTTGGTAAGGATTATACATCACTGTACTGAGCAGAAATGTGGGAGGGAGGAGTGAGGGGAGATTGAAATCGATATGAGCACCACATTCTTCCCTTTCATAGTGGAGAGAAGATCTATTATGGAGAAATCATGATTTATGTCAATGGTTGGAGGGGTGTCAGGTTGAGCAAGGGATGGAAGCATGAGCCAATAATGATAAATGCCCCCACTCTTCACAGGTCCACCCAGCCCCCCAGTGCTCTCCTTTGTGGCTGGAGGTGAAGCTCTTCAGCACGTCTCCACGTTAGGCCTGTGTTTTATTTCAGTTTGCACCACTCACATCCAGTCTTGTACCTTTGTGTTTTTTTTTTTTTTTCTTGTTGGATACACTCCCATCTTCTCCGTCTTCAGTTGTTGTCTCTCCATGTGTTCCATTTCTGTAGAGACCAGTGCTCCTGCTCATGATGGATTCCAATGATCCAGCGCTTTAGGGAACAAGGAGCAAGGCAGTCACCTTTAAGCTGTGGCTGTGTAATCTGTCTCTGTCAGACTTCTCACCCCAACATGCAACATGGGCCAGACAGTGAACGAGAGGAAGAGGAGGGGATGAGGAAGAGAAATGGCTGAAATAGTGTACAGGATGAATAAATACCCTAGATAGAGATTTTTTTGAAACGAGAAGGTAGTAAAAGCACGAGGGCAGGTTTGTTCAAAATAGATCAGTTGTCTATATATTACAAATAAACTGCATCAAAGATGCAAAAGAACACATGTCCTGTACTCCTATAGCATATGATAAGCAGTCAGGATCACTCTTGTAGTGTGGCCAGGCTGTTAGCAGACAGGACAAGATTTCAGTCAAATGGTCTGACATAATGCCGTTGTGAACAACCAAACAAAACTGTGTAGTCTAAACCAGCCTTTAACTGGCTTTTTCATTTTCAGGTACAATTTTAAAGCGTGGAAGTGCTTCTAACATGAGTCCTTTACATTGTTTTCATGCTGTTCTAATTCCTTCAGTAAAGAAAAATATTAACCACACAGAGGTGTTAAACAACAGGGCTGTGGTTCTCTGCATACCTAAAATCCATTGTAAAAATGCCTTGTTTTTAATAAAAGTGCTGAAAAAGAAAAGAAAAAAACATCTAACGGCAGAGACAATTGATTGCCAACAAGAGTACTGCTGTATGATGATCCATCCTCTCCAGATCCTCCAAGGACTGATCACTGACTCCTAAAACTTCCCCAAAAACAGATTCTCCTTTTTCCACGCACTGAGCATGTCTACTCTGATAATCTGTACAGTCAAATTAACTCTGTCAGAGTTAATACTAACACTTTTACAGTGTCTACACCACAAAGTGTTACATGGACTACCTTAACACTGAGTGTCAGCATTGACTCTTTTTGGAGTTAAAAATTCTTAACACTAACAAGTGTTACTTTAACTCAACTGTAACATTTCAACTACTAAAGAATTATCTTCACGTTAACAATGTAAGGTTCAAATATGTATGAATTGAAGGTGAGAATTAAAGTTTTAACAAATATTACTAATTTATTACGTTGCACTCTTCAGAATTACTAAAGATTGTCATTTGTATTGCATACCTGTGGCAAAGTCAGGTATGTTCTGGTAAGAAAAGAACAAAGTGACGAGCACTGTTAGATGACAATTTGCACAACACTTTTCCTTTAGACCACCCCTTGTCAAAAGCCAGGAGTCACTTACTCAGTGGATAACTTCTATCATGGTGCAGAAGTGTTTAACATCAATAGCAACATTTCACCAGAAACATGAGCAATAGAATCACAGCAGTGATAACTGTGCAACAGCTAAACACATAAAACACTTCCAACTCATACTGTGTGACTGACTTGCTTACGACACTCGACTATCACATATGATTTATGTGCTCACACTCTACAGTCCAATGGTCGTGCATGACCTGAGTGCTCGCATTGTACGAGTGAAGTCAGGACTGTAACAAAAATCTGTGGAGTTTCCCTTTTAAAAAGTCACACTGAGGATGAAGTGTTTCAAGTTATATCCCCTCTCTCTCTCCCTCTCTCTCTCTCTCTCTCCCGCTATCTCTCTCCCATACACACAAACAGCATCATCATCCGTGTCAGCTGCAGGTCCGTGCGTATGAATATGTCCTAATAGTTTATTTCTTTTATTATAGCGGGGGTGTGGGGCATCAGAAAGTCTCTCCTGATGTCATGATGACTTATGACGTTTTCTGACAGTTTAAAAAAGATAAACAGAAACAAAAGGACAGTTTAAAAAGGAAAACAAAGTCCCCCCAAAGTTGTTTATTCTGCTCGTGTTTCTGCTCTTTGTCTGGAGTCATGCGACCAAAATCTCAAACATGTCAAAAATTCATCCAACCTGTCAGGAGCAGCTGGTGGGGCTGTGATCGGGTCGTTGTCGGCCGTCATATCCCCGTGTACACAGCACAACAAACGATCTGACTGAAAGTCGGTGCCCCTTCCAAGTGAGTCATGTGATCCAAAATTTTTGGCTGAATCAGATGAAATTCGCACAGTGTACATCTGGCTTTAAAGAGATGTACCAAGTTCAGATAAATCTGTTGCTATATGAAGCTACATCCAACCATTGCTACACCAGTGGCAGCAATTTCTTTTGGCTTCCAGTACAACTAAACCCCGCCCTTAGCTACTGATATCTTTCTCCTAAAATGACACTGATTGGTCAGGTCAATTTTCAGATTGGGGACAACTGTTTCAGATCGAAGCTTCATAAGAGGAATCTGCCTGATGACGGCCATAGAATCTGGCCAATCCATATGCTCTGCAAGGTTACACTATAGTGAATAGGGAGTGATTTTGGACATGGCTTATGACTTATAATTAGGCAGTTCAGCAATAGACAGAAAGTGCAGCATGTCCTTTGTTGATCTACTGGTGTGAAATATAACTGAGGAAGAACAAATGCTATCCTATGGGGTAATTTTTACCTGCATGACAGTTCTTGGCATAAACAGTTATTTAAAAAAATGGATTATGTATAAGTCACTGAAGTGACACTTCAGGTAAGGGTATTAATTTGATTTGAGTTCAATCTGTATTGACTTTGCATTAATCTACAGATTTAAAAGACAGCTTCATTCATGACAGAAATACGCTGAATTGAATTTGGAAAAAATGGCAAAAAAGGTAGTAAAATTAAACCCTAATATCAGGAGTAATGTAACTCTTGAAGGATTTTCTAAGATGACAGTTTAGTGTGTACTAAAATGTTTATCATGACCACCCTGCCCTGTGTTTGTCTGTTCTCTCAATTTATGTTGAAATCAGGACAGGTATGCCGATAACTGTAGGACTGAATGTAAGTGTGAATGAGTGATTGTCTATCTGTGTTGGCCCTGCGATCGACCACCAACTATCTGCTGAAATAGCCCCCCCCCACCCCTCCAGTACAGACCCTGCTTAGCCTCTGTGGTACTCAATAGGAAAATCAGGTGAAGTAATTGAATGAATGAAGCTTGTGTTTGGCTAGAATAGCCCTGCACTCACTCAGCAGGTGTGTGTTGTGGATGTGTGGTATAGGATCATTTTCACGTCGTGGTAAGAGGGGGCAAAAGGCACACTGTGTATAATTGACAGTGACAGATAGCAGTCAGATGTGATTAGTTCCAGCTAGGTAAGCAGTCCATCGGTGGCCACGCTGACAGAAGAAAACAGGCAGGAGTGCAGAGACAGCAAAGGAAATACACTAGCTGTTTAGACAGGGGGAATGGTCTAGATCACTAACAGCAGAGCGTACCTTCAGCTAAACCACTGAGATGTGGTTGAAGTACTTAATTTCTCCCCTATATTTGAGACTAGTAATCCTATAGAGCAAAAAAAAGAATCTCCTGTGTAAGACTGTGTATAAGAAGCAACTGGAACTACTGCTCAGGTAAAGAAGAAGAGCTATGGTGTTTCCTGGTGTGATTTGTAGAAAGGTAATAGGTAATAGGTGTTATAGGTAATCATGAGGCCAACTGACATCGTCACTGTAGCTCCAGAATCTATTGAGTTCATCCGTTAGACATATTCAAATGCTTAAAATGTCTCATTACAGTAAATATCAGAATTCCTAGAGTTCATCACAGTTGATCTCCTTTTCGTTGCATTTTGTATCTAATCTTTTTTTCTGTCTTTAAAGGCAATTGACTTCCTGTTTGGTTGCAGACCTAATTCTGTTTCAAAGAAAATAAGGAACATACGAGAATTTGACTCTGTGTTTAAGTACAAAAACCAAATAACAGAAAAATACTAAATGTAAGAGGCTTTAAACGATCACTTTTACTGACAGAGAACTTAGATTTATACAGTAAGTTATAATACTTTCTTTAAGTTAAAAAAAAAAATTAGAGTATCAAGATTACAAAAGGTATATAAAAAAGGAGCACGGAAAGAGTTATACAGATGTGCAGGTATGCTAGTGCAAATATGTAAGAAACAAAATGCACAGTGTAAGGTTGTGAACAGAAAAGCCTTCAGACCAAAACGCATTGCTAGCTGCTAGATGCATCTTGATGTGGTGCAGCGGTGCGACTGGCACACTGCTTTCCTGAGAAAACAGCTGTTTGTCCATTTTGGCTGGCATGGTAGCAGCTCTGTTTAAGAAATTTAGTGCCACCTTCTGATTGGTGTTTAAATTTAAGTGAAAGGTCTCAACCACTGGTGAAATGCTGCTGTTCTCATCATCTTTATTTGACCAGTGAGGCAAGCCCAGAGCATGCTCTTGCTTCTGGTATCAAGCGCCTGGCCCAGCTGCAGCTGGTGGGCTTGATGAGTGCTACCTTGCTGCGGGTGTGTGCGAGGGGCAGCAAGTGAGGCCCCTCATATGACGCGATGAGAAGCTGTGGCTGGTGTTTTGGACTTAAGTCTGGTGTATGCCAATGTAACACTTAAAGTTTTTAATCCATAAAAGCTGACAACTCTGATTTATACCACAGCATAAGTGCCTTAAGCTTGTTATCCTTTTAACAACCAGCAAATGGAGAGTCCTCTGGTTGTTAAAAGATGTCCAATTGTGAAATGAAATGAAAGAATGAAGAATTGACCTTATTTCTTGATTTATTTCTTCAAAATACATTTCATTGATAGGTTGAGGGTGTTATTTTCCAGTTCTCAGCCTTCTTGGAACAATAGGACAGTCATTTTATAATTTATGGTTCTACACACAAGCCTGTAGCTAGGGGTTTTCAGAGGGTTTGAAAGAATCCCGTGTCCCTAAATGGTTAAAGGTGCAGAATTTAAGTCAGTGTTTTTAATAAAAATTTAAATTCTGTTAATCAATCTTCTTTTCATGTTATTTGTTGATTCCATCTTAATAAGCATAAGCTTTCTGGGACCATACGAGACTTGCAGTGATTTTCTTTGACCCCCTGCAGAAAAAGTAAAATGGCCACTCCTATGAGATTTGCAATACATTTCCAATGCCCACCCCGACACCCTTAATCAGACAAAAACAATTCCTTGTTTCCTTGACATCCAAATGAGTCACTTCAGGGTCTATGGTTGTTTTCACACCGGATAGTCCAGGGGATTCAGTTTGGTTTAGGGCTGAAATTGCAACATTGTTGCACTTTCATGTGGTTTGGTTCGCTATTACATTGCACTTGGTCAAATGAATCAAACCGTGTGGATAACATCAAGCTGAAACATTTGTGGTGCTGTTGTACGATAAAGAAGAAAAGAAGTCGTAAAAGACGAAGAAACCGGAAATCCATTTCCTTCTGCCGTTTAGGATTTTTTTTCTACATTGACAATGAAACACCATCAATTTTTTTGCTGTCTTGATTTCTGCTCATGCTTTGGTGTAATGAGCAGCAAGCGAGGCAGCCAGCTGCCCAAGCATGTCATTCTCTGCACAAGACAAATGAATCAGTGCTGAAGATGGCAAGCCAAAATGAGAGTGAGAGACTACTTTGGTTATGCCGAGCAAGGTGCCAACATATCCTTGAATGTATTAAATCACATATATATCCTTAAATCATTAAGCTTTATGTCACTACCTGCCTTTGGTTCACAAGTTGGCCCACTTCCTTTCACACCTAAAACAAACCAGGGTCTGTTTGGAAGTGAACAGAGACCCTTGTTTTAAAGCAGACCAGATTCCCCTTGTTTGGTCTGCACCAGAATTGGAATGAATCCAAACAAACCAGACTACCAGAGAAACAAACTAGAGTCTGTTTAAAATGGATAAAACAGCTCTGGTGTGAATGCAACCTTAAAAAGCTCAGTGCTACAAAAAAGAGGTTTCACTCATCAGTGGATGACATTAGAGCAGTGTTAATTTTGACAGCTATTTTTAATTTTTAGTCTTAGTCTTTATATAAAAGGTCTTTTTACTTTTAGTCACATTTTAGTCATTTCTACCCTTTGTAATTTTAGTCTAGTTTTAGTCTATAAAACGCCCTCACATTTTAGTCTTTACTTTTCCTCCAAGCATTTATTCTCTTGCCTGAATCTGGTACCAAGTCATGGTAGTGTGTTCTATGCACTCTGCCAAACCTGGGGTCCCTGCTTTCTACAGCTGAGAGGCAGAAGAGATACAGATGCACTGGATTTTGACAAATTTACCTACAGTGGAGAAATATCATGGATTTTGAATGCCTGACAAAAAACTAAATTACATTTTAGTCTAGTTTTAGTCATCTTGACAAAAACTAAACTTACTTTTTGTCAGTTTTAATCATCAAAGATTTATCTTTGGCTAGGCTTAGTCTAGTTCTCATCATAGAAAAAAAAGGCAGTCGACAAACATTTTTAGTCATAGTTTTAGTCAACACTGCATCAGAGTGAGTGATAATTACCCATCAAGCAATGATGAGCTTTTTTCACATTAGTTTGCACCTTGTATACAGTTTGGCTTAGGTTTAGGCAAAGTGGGGGCCTCCTGGTCATTACAAAGTCGATACTTAAAACTAAAGGGGACAGGGCTTTCCCCATCAGGACCCCTTGACTTTGGAATAACCTACTTGAGGTAAGGTGTGCAAAAACAGTTACTGCTTTTAAATCATTTCTTAAAACTCATTTTTACAGATTTGCTTTTATGTGATGTCGTCTTCTTTCTCCTCATATTCCTTTAATTATCTTTCTACCTTTTTATCTCCAATTTTATCATTACTATTACTACTGTTATTGCTAGAATTATTGCTACAGCTGAGTTTTAGCTTCTACTCTTCCTGTTCGTGTTTTAATTTCTCTTACTCCTTTTATCATTTTGATTTCCTATCAACCATGATCTTGTTTTTATTTAGGCTGATCTTATTGGTTTAGGCTTTTACCCTCATGCTACTTTTCTTTCCTCTTACTTACATTTATTTTTCATTATAATTTTACCTCTTTCAATGTTTTTAGCTCTTACTGCTTCTCTTTTCATTTCTTTCTAAAACCTGCTCCCCTTGGTCTTAGGTTTTGCAGCTGGGTTCCTGTGTTGTTCGGATACTCATGGATTCTCATGATGTCTCACTGATGACTCAGTACTGATGATATCACAGGATGACTTAGTTCTAATGTTGTCTTGGGATGTTAAAGTTCTAATAATGTCTCATGATGTCAGGGTAATAATGTTGTGTGGGTTTAATATGCAGGCTTGGTATGATATTGTTTAGGTTCCTCACCTCAAATGTTCTGTTGATGTTGTTTTGTTTTTTGTATCCCTTGTTGGGTTATGTTGGTTTGTTTTTTCTGCATGTCAAAGCACTTTGTGAACCCTTGTTTTTAAAAGTGCTATACAAATAAAGTTATTACTAAGTGTATGAAACCCTTGTAATCATGGAGGTAGCCTTTTTCTATAAATTAAACCTAATTTCAACCAACTTTATTGGCAAATAACTTGAATATAATACCCTTTACTTGCTGAGGTACACCTGTAAATGGAACAGTCCTTGCTGCTTTCTGGTCATATTTACTCTGTGGTACACAGACGGTGCACGGACCTCCCTGCTAAGCTGCTAGCAAACAGGATTGTCTGCTGCAAATTTGCATATAGGCTGGATAAGCTGTGATCACCCAATGCTCACAGGTTAGCCCATAGGTAAATAGGTAGAAAAAAAAAAAGAGTTAATTTTATTTTTCAATACAGCAGAAGCATCCCTTCTGACTAGTTATATAAGAAGATGTTATTGGTAATGGCCTGATTTAAATGGCTGAATATTTAGGATAAAGCTTTTTTAATGCAATGTCAACATAAACAGTAATGTAAGTTTCACATCACCTGTAAGGACTGAACAATAAAAGAAGGTCTGGTGTGCAAACAACTGTCTCTGCTGCACAGGAACATGATCTAAATACTAATCAAACATCATTTACAGCTGGCTTTATTTGAGGCCCCTGAGACACTGTCCCATCTCGCTCCTTCGCCATGGTAACCAGGGATTCATTTCAGAGGTGTCATGCTGCATTATCATCTCAGCAGCTCATCCACTCCCCTCCGCCCTCTGGCTCGCTTGCTTTTGTCCCCTCTCTGTTCAGACCCTTCAATCTCAAACCTGCCCGGCATCCTGGAAGGAAAACATCTCCTATCTTGCTCCTGCTCAGATAATACACCAGTGTGATGTGTCTGCCTTACACACAGAGGCACACATGGACACCTACTGCATACAGAGTAGTAGACTCACGTTTGGGCTATTTCCACACCTAAAACTGCGGTCGCTTAAGCACATACACATGGGGTGTACTGCCAGAATGACATTATAGCAAATGCTGTAAAAACAGATGCATCTCAGTAAATATAAAATTACCAATATTATCAAATACATTTAAAGTAAAAGTCCTTTTTTGGACCATCTTTAAACACAAATATCTATCAAATGGGAATCATTTATAAGAGGTGTAATAAAATTGTCCTCATTAACCCACAAGTGCTCAGTGGAGTTCAGTGCTTTGCTTAAGGGCACTTCAAAGCACAGGGTGCAAGGAGCCTGTCTATGGTGTTTCCAGCATTGATTTGTTTTCCGTCTGAGGTTCTCCACAGTCAGACAAGTCATCCTCACCACCTATTATTCATTCATTCATCCTCTTCAATAAATACCTTTACATTATTACACCTGTGTATCATGTAGCTTGTCTTTGTCCGTGAACACATCACTCCCAGTGAACATATAAAAGTAAACTGTATACTTCTTGATTGCCAGTTTTTTAAAGTAGCTATGTCTTTCTTCAGCCCTGTAATTCTTAAAAAGATGGAGCCTTAACAGCCTGCACAGACTGCTGAGGCCGATCTGAAATGACCCAGTCTGGTCTACAAAGGATTCCCAGTTTGTTTCACCAGCTGTCCCCACATTTACCCAAAGTGCAGCCACTGTGGCATAGAAACCTCAAAAGTAGGGCTGTAACGATCCATTTATGTATATCGATATATCAATTGGGTGATTTATTATACAATCAAATCAGTAAAAAGTCAAAAATTCAATCTACACAGTCATCTCTAAGCCACGCTTCTATTTTGAAATTTGCATTTGACAGTTTCCACCCAGCTGTGTGTCCTCAACAAGCTAGCTGTAATGGCAGTTGCTAACAGTTTGCAGCCAAGATGAGTATATCCACTTCTCTCTCAGGAGTGTGAACAAATTTGGATGTAAACTACACCAGGGTGAGCCTCTCACCTTGTCTGCATTTTTTAATGTGTGCAACCGCCTAATGACATTGGTCGTGGGTAAAATAAATAAATAAATAAACGCTCTAATTTATTATCTACTCATGGCTGAAGTAGTACAAGTGGTGTCAGATACAGGCTCCGCAAATAAACGGAGAGGAAAAAGGCCACTTTTGCTACATTAACAATGCTGTTGTTTTCATGTTTTTCATATAATAATCTGGTTTCCGCTATTATAAGCCCCCCTTGTATTTGTAAGAATGAATTTTTGCTTCATACCGGCATAAAAAACTGTTTCTGTAATGAACCTATGAGCCCTGAATAAACATCATGACTTCTACTGCCTGACACCTTTGTTACCAGTACCCCTGTTCAGATTAGCCCAGTGAGCCTAACTGTTGTTGCTAACTGCTTGTTAGCCTGGTGTCTTGTGTCAATCAAGATAGGTGTTGAAGCTGTGTTTTACCTTGTTTACACACAGCTTGCATGATTCATGTCCAACTCATGACTGGTGTTTGGTGTTTGAAGAAACAAAAAGTGATGCAGTATATTTTCATTTAGCTTGCTGGCTGTATATACAGTAGACACTATGATGCATGCTACCAGAGTAAGTGCCAACATATTTTGTTGTGAGAAGTGAAGTGTGCACTGCATCATGCAGTTTAACAACTGCTACCATCTGCTGGCTTTCGTGTTTAGTTCACAGCATTTATGGCCATATTGATTCTATAACATCAGTATCAATACACATATCTGTAAGGTGTACATGATGATATATAACCATGCAGATTTTTTCCAGAACAGGCCAAGTAAAAGACTCCAGAGACCCACTGACTTCTTATCCTCTCCCCGGCTTATCATCAGTGTTTTGAAAAGCCTCGATGTGAAAGGAGAGCGGGTTGAGGACATAACCGAGGCTAACTGTTAATTTTGACAGCTATTTTTAATTTTAGTCTCAGTCTTTGTCTTTAGATCAAATGACTTTTAGTTTTAGTCACATTTTAGTAATTTCTACCATTTACAGTTTTAGTTGAATGTCTCATGAAAACTAACTTACGTTTGAGTCTCATTTTAGTCATCTTGATGAAAACTAAACTTATATTTTTTCAGTGTTAGCCATTAAAAAAGATCTATTTTGGCTGTCCTAGTCTGGTCTTTCTCATGGAAGAAGAGTGTGTCTAGTCAAATATTTAGTCATTGTTTTAGTAGATGAAATTAACACTGATGGCTAATACATTTTAAAGGCTATATGCGAGTATTTTAGAAGTGCTCTGCTCAGGCTCTGTTACAATGTCATATCCTCTCTTTACTTAAGCCACAGCTGACCACTGCTTCAGCTATTTACTATGTGATGATGTTACAGCACACTTGATAATCCTAAATATGACATATTTCTCTAAATTTCGCTTATTTTCATCAGCAATTTTTCTTTACATTGTATTTATCTTATCATTTCAATATCAGGAGATATTGAGCCTTTAATTTCTGTGTTGCTTATTTTGCATCTTTTTATTTTGGTGTTCTTTCTTTTTTGTCTTATGTTTAAAACAAGAGTGTACCAACTATCACAGGTAGTTCTAAATGACTAGATGGAACCTACTGTAAGATACACTACTGACATTCAAATGAACTGTGACCCTAAAACAGAGGTAAGAACCAAACCTTGAGCTCTGTAAACTGTTACATCCTTTCATCCAAGTTTCCAGGCCCCCTCAGTTGATTTTATCAATAGTGTATGTATTTCATTTACTTAAAACTAATCACTTAATTCTGTGTAGTAAACGGCGGCATCAGAGTTTGCAATATTATTTGAATTAAAGTGCAATGAATCCTGGGGTATGTCTGGCTATGAAGAATGCACTCGATGGATCCTTTGTTGGCTGTGGAAAAGGGGGATGAAGCTCCTGATGCACCGTTGATGTAATAATTCTTTAAAAGCATCCTCCAAAGAGTGCAGCTCCTGAATTGGGACATAGCCTGTGCCTCGGACCCAGTGTCAGGCTGGATTTAAAGATGAAGACAGCATGTCCAGCCCTATCTACTTGGAGAAAGAAAAATATTTCATATATAAACTCTGGCTGAATGTATTTACAGTCCTAAACAAACATTGAAGGCCTGATTCACCACCCAGGATGGTCCATCCTTATGAGTGGAAGTGAGTGGCACTTAGTGAGGCATAACCACATTGATACTGTTTTTGACTGTAGACAGAGATACCAAAATAGGCTGTAACTACAGTTTTATTTCCCCACCTGGGAGTATTACAATGAATTTGATCTACTTCAGGAGAAAATTTATTTTTCACAATATTTATGCCAAGTTAAAGGGAACCTCAGATAAATATAGGAGATTAAGACGTGTTCTACCCAAAAAAAAGCCAACAGGGGTCTAGATGTTGGAACTAAAGACTGATTCAAGCTCTCCTTTGTTTCCATATGTCTGAGTGATCTGAGAGAGTCAGGGAAGCCCTGACCCCCCACGTATATGGGAGAGGGAGAGTTGGCACTGTTCCAGATCAAGAAACACCAGAGGCGTGTAGAGGGTTCACCCTTTGTTTTGTGCAAAATGGCTTCCTGAGGCGGCACTTTGTAATAACAAAGACAGTGAGCCCTGTCAGTGCGATATGACACGGCTGTCTGCCTCATCAGACACAGCACCTTTGGGAGCGTTAGAAATCCAACGGCAAACATGAATGTCTTCTATGAAAACTAGAAATGAAGACGGTAAAAAGATTAAAGATACTGAATATTAACGAGAGGAGTCCCTTTAATCCCTCTCTGTACTTCCTGAAGCAATATCAAATAAATTTCAATGTTAAAACTTTGACGTTCATTTGGCGTGGTGAAAAAACATATGGAAATTAAAATACATTAACAATTTGTTTATGTCTAATAGGGATGTAACATTATACTGAACTCACAAAGTAGTTTTTGTCTTTAATAATGGAGGTTAAATTAAATGATAAAGTGAGGAATCCAGTGCCCTAACTCAAGCTCTTGCTGAGGCTTGCATCTCAATACCAACAGTTTTAAAAAGCCATCAGATCTAAAAGTACATGTCTGCTCTGAGATTTGGCTGCATTTGATTCAGAATTGCCTTTTATGAGTATCACAGTGAAACAGGAACCCTAGCATCTGAAAACACATTTGATATTCTAGTTAGTCTAGACCAGGGGTGTCTAAACCTTTTCCACTGAGGGCCACACACTGAAAGTTGTAAGGATGGTGGGACCACTTTCATATACCTCACCTTTATGATATTGAAGTCAGAAATTCCAGTCTAATTATCTAATAAGGTAAACTTAGTGATTGGATGTGCTAAAATGGCTAGTTAATGGCTAACAATGAAAATAGCCACTCGTTTTTGAGGATTCAAGGATCAAGGATTTTAAGCAGGCCTATCAGATTTCAGCTGAGCCCAGACTATCTCTGGATCTTCCCCGGTCAAACTGAGAATGACGCTCCATGTACCAGACAATTTACACAGTTGGCTCAGTTTGCCCCCCCCCCCCCCCAAAAAAAAAACACATCAATAAATTGTCCTGTCAGGATGTCAAAATGTTTGTTTAAAAAAGCAGCACAGTAGCACTGCTTAATGCTGAAACTAAAATACACACCAATCCAAATAAATTCATCAATCTTCACAAACTATGCTTTTTTTTTCTGTTTTCTTATTGATGGTCAGGTATAGTTTTGTGTTACCAATCCAGATGAGCCCCCAAGGTAATACTTGGCATTCAATAAAAAAACATATCAAATACACACTACAATCAAGCGCAAACTTCATGTTCTAATGTGAGCCATTTTTCACTTATGTTTTAGAATTTGCTGCAGGCCAATTAAAAATAGTCCAAGGGCTACATTTGGCCCCAGGCCATAGTATAGACACCCCTGGTCTAGGCCAACGTTGCTGAGCAAAATGCGCAAATGGGTGCAGGGCAAAGCTGGAACTGTAAGCGTAGTCTTGCAGGTAATTATAATATGTGGATGGAACTGCAGTTCATTATTTGATAGAAATAATTCCAGGATAAGAGTACCACACTTTCCCCAATGAATGGGCTGCTGTAAGGGGTTTCAATCTAGATTTCTTAGTCACGCCCATAAATGGGCATGCAACTTCCTGAAGTTTTGTGTACATATTACACACAGAGTCCTCACCTTTGGTTTGGTAGCTGGCTTAAAATCAGTGAGTGAGTAAGCAGGAACAGCACCTTTCCATGAGACCCCATGAGCTAAAAAAAAACCCCACTGACTTCAGCTTCAGTTGAGAAACACTGGTCTATACCACAGATAGACCAGGATGAAAACCCATGGTCTCTGATCCAAGCACAGTAACTGATTATAAAACAAAGGCGTGTGTCCTTTTCACTCCATTCCCCCAACTTTACAGCCTGTTGCCACATTTAATAGAGTGAGATATTATCGGTCCACATCTTCTCTAGGCTTGTGCGGAGTGACAATCCACCATGTTTGTTATTTACATGCTTGCTGTCCTGAGCTTTGCGATGTGTTGCCATTTTATGTGCTGCATCATGTTGGTTGTGCTATTTAGTGCACTATATTGGCCTCTTACCCACCTGGTGTCCCCACCCTTGCATTTTCTTCTGTGATGTTCGTACACCTCTGTTTAGCTGAAGTATTTCTGGCACAAGTTCCAAGGTGCATGGTCGAAGAATAGTCATGGAAACAGAGACACTTTATTAGACTCGTCTTATAAAGGTCCAGTCTAATAATCCAAGGCAATCTCAGGAAACCAACAGCAGCAGATAATCTGGATCCAGTTTTTCTTAAAGCTTTCATACTCATTCATCTGTGAGCATTTACCTACATTCTTAATCTTTTAGGTTCTTCTGGTGCACTCCCTGTGACCCCTTCATATAAAGGTGGATAAACTAGCAGTCCTAACAATCATCGTCCATTATCCAAACTATCATGTCCATCAAAAATCCTGGAATCAACTTAAACCATTTTTGTGTCGTTCAGTTTTTACCATCATCAATCTGGTTTTAGAGCAAAGTGGAGAACCATCTCTGCTGTCACTGTGGTTGTTGATAACATTGTTTCAAATATGGATAAGAAGTGTTGTGCTGCGTTTTTATTGATAATGTGAAATTCTGAAATGGCTGATCACTATCTTCAATCCAGACACTTTGACTCAAATGCTTCTAACTGGATTTATAACTTCTGTTCTGACCAATCACAGTGTGCAAAGGCTGGGAACATTCAATCAATGTTCAGTTTTAGGCCCTGTTTAATTTATGATCTATATTAATAATGGTGTTTTCTCCCTAACAGACTGTAAATTTCATCTTTATTCAGATGAAACAGTTTTACATTGTTCTGCTGCTTCTGCACAGCTGGCTGTGCGAAAAAAAAAATAACATGCTTTTATTGATGTTAAAACTGTTGTTAAAGAAAGGGAAACTACATTTATGATCTCTAGAAATAGAGATATAGATTTTAGCAGTCTACAATATCAACAGTCAAGGGTAACAGGGTACCCTTGACAGGGTATCAGTATACAAATATTTTGGTATTTGGCTGGAGGAATCATTTGATTTTAAGCAGCATATTGACTCTCATTGGCAAACCTCAGCAATAGTCATGCCATTAAATAGCATTTATGATTATGAATCTTTAGATTGTACATTTAAATGTCAAACCTGATCTTTAGTGTTATTATCTTTGGAAGATTTTTTTTCTGCATCACTGCAAGAACATAAAACATGGGTGACACAATTTAACAAAGGTGCATAATGCCTACACTCTGGTATGCCTGTGTTTAATATAAATACAGAGTGGACTATTACTTACAACAATATTTCATATCTGTTATAATAAAAAGCCACAGCAAGATTTGTGAGTGTAAAAACATCTTGAATTTACAGCACAAGTAGCTACTGTATGTCTTCTGGTGGTGAAAAGGAAAAGCCTGCTATAAAAAAAGAGTGTTTGGTAGACAATCTATACTGAAGGTCTGTGTGAAGAAAGGTCAGGCGTGTGAAGGTCACAACCTCAGTGGAGCGCCCTGCAACCAACTTTCATTTCTCCTGCACCTGTTCTGCCTTATATAGAATATAGATGTCTTTCTCCCTCTATGCTGTCTTGATGGCGTATTAATCAAATTAATAGAGTCACTCTTTAGGAAGCTGTCAATCTTAACTGAAAACATCGAGATAAATAATGAAGCAAGCCTTAAGGTGAGCCAGTAAAGCCTGAAATAAAATGACTATTCTGTAAATTTAAGATATGGCAGAGAAAATGAGCTCTGGCATATTTCTTACAACTTTTAAACACTTTATTTCAACAGTTGTTTTGCCACAGCAAACAACATTTCTATTTTAATCTTGACTAAATGAAGCAATTATCGCTGGTCTTTAATGGCAAACCTCCATTTTTCTATGATCATGTTCTCCCATATGTTTTACTGAGCATGAAATGTAGCTAAATTTTCCTAACTGCTGATATTCAGTGCATACAGGAGAAGTCTTTGAATGGGTCATTACATTAAACTATCTCTCATAATATGCATCCCCAAGCCCCCAGGCTGCCGACACAGAGAGGGAGGTCTAATGGTCTGCTGTATTAGTGGGTTAATTGCCATGTCCTGGTCTCTGCTGGATTGTGAGTACGGCTTTTTAGTTTAATTGTGAACCATCCCGTCCTGTAAACCCTGACACCAAGTGGCTCGTGCCAGGTAAGACTGTCATAGAAAGTTCTTGATGTTGTACCTTGGACAGCTGGTTGTTTCTTAGAAAAATAAGTTGATAACAGACTGCCATCTGCTGGCAAAACAATATAATGAAAAGTTTCTTCGACACCACCATTAGAAATCAGTTTTTAGTTGTTCTCTTTGTGCTATTTTATGTTCTATTACTGACTTTTGTTTACTGTTTAAGTATATTTTTTAGTTGCTTTTAATAAGATGTATTGCTCATTTTTACATCTTCCTGCCAGAGGACCAGAGATGTAAATAAGCTCTACAGCTAACTCTGTCTCAACAGCTGTGTTGTGCATGGCCCTTGCCAAATAAACTAAAAAATTTAATTATACATAGTTGGCCTGATGGATGCATATTCTGCTGGTGACTGCAAAATAAATTCCCCATTCCTAGAATAATAAAGACAACTGTGAACCTTGATTAAGTGCACCCTATATGTAGTCCTTATGGCGCTGATCATCAACTGGTGGCCCAGGGGCCATATCAGGCCCCCCAAAGCTTCCTGTCCGGCCCCCGAAAGATCATTAAATTCAGAAAAAGGAGGAAAAGCAGATGTGGTTTTAAGAGTATCCTTTGGCTTTAAATGTCTGAAATGGGTGATAAGTGGAAAAATGGATTGTGGAGTGGCACAAAGGGACAAAAAAAGGCAGAAAAAGTTGTGAAAAGATGTTAAAATGTGGCAAAAAAAAAAATGGTAAAAGATGAAAAAAGGGGCAAAAAGTATCAAAAACTGGTTACAAATGACAAAAAATAATGCCAAACAAAGTCATGAAAGGGGATAAAAAGTGTTGAAAAATATAAGAAAAGTGGCAAAAAAATTGATAAAAGAGTGGCACATGGGATAAAACATGCAGGAAAAGTTGTTTAAATGGGTGAAAGAATGGGAAAAACTGGGTTTAAGGCTAAAAGTATCAAAAATGGGTAAAAGTGGCACAAAGGGGATAATGCATGCTGGAAAAGTAGTTCAAAAGGGGTTAACATCTTGCAAAAGTTGGGTTAAAGAGGCAAAAAGTATCAAAAAGGGGTAAAAGTGTCAAAAAGGGGTTAATACTGGTGCTAAATCACAATTGTAATGGGCCCCTGAAAAGCCCATCCCCTGGGATTTTCAGGGGCCCAGCCAGTTCTGTTATCAGGTCTGTCTCCTTCTGGCCTGCTGCATTATAGATAATAGGGATGGATCTCACTGGTGATAAATAACAAATTTCTGCATTTTGAAAGAAAATACAAATACAACTACAATAATATTTCAATCAGACCAGAATCTTTATCTAATTTTTGTTTATGTGAAAGTCCTGCCCCCAGAGATTCTATCGAGACTAAATCTGGCCCTTGTGCAAACTGATGACCCCTGCCTTATGACATGGATCTGCCAATTATCTGACAAAAATATCAACTACATTTGTGCAGCCAGCTTTTTTCTTGCCAGAAACTTCTGGGGCTGAACTTTCAAAGTCACTAATATGAACATTTTGGTCCAATCAGCACATTATGTCTCAAAATATTTGTAACTTTCTTAGAAATCTTTGCAATTTTTGCCTTTAGCACTGAGATCACATACACTGCAGCCAGCCACATGGGAAGGATTGACATATTTTAGCCACATTTATTTATTTTTTTTCTGGGGCTGCTGTGCTGCCCATCACTAGGTTTGACGCTGACATGCTGTTTTTTGATTGGTGGGAAATCTGTGCAGGAAACAGATATTTGATGTTGATTCTTATGCACTGATATTGCACTCTCAAAGACCCTGACATGGAAAGTTGATGCAGAAAACGGCAGTTCAAATCAAAAATAGCTGATTTGTTTGAGTTAATCATAAATTGTGTTTAATAATGGCTGAGAAATATGTCAAACATATCAAACACTGAGTTATTCCTGATCAAACTGGTCCAAACCTCAGGTGTTTTGGGGGCTATCTTGATAGCTGTGGGGATTAAAAAAGATATCCTTTCCCCTCACATTCTCTGAATTTATTAAACTTCCCGAGGCTGGATTGAAACCTTTTTTAAAGTCTAAAGAGTTTATTAATTCCATTCCTAGAGCTATGAAATGACAGAGCTCTGTTCTTTTCTTTCTTTCTTTTATTGTTTAATGTTTAAGTTGCACTACTTATTAGCTACCATGGATTAAAGCAAGCTAAAGCTCTATTTAAGAAGTACATTTTAACATTGAATAAACCTAATCCATCCAATGTGCTTGCCTAAAACACTTAAAGAGCTATATGAAGCATCCTTTAGGCTTAAAGTCCCGTTTTTTTAGGCTTCCACGTGTATAGTCCTGTTTTGAAAGAGATATCAAAACTTTCAGACAGTTGGCCATAAAAAGGACATTTTTAGATTAAACTTATACATGATATAAAGCTCGATTATTAGGCCTAGTTGTGCTGAGAATAAATAGACTGGATATGCTGACATTACCTTCTGTAGCCCACAAGTCATATAATGTGTTATAATACTGCCACCTAGAGGTAAACAGTTGTAAGGCACATTTGGTTGCGGTCCTCTTCTCTCTGCCTACTGTTAGTTATTTGTCAAGTTTTATTTGGTTATTGTTGAAAACAACGTTGACTGATGCAGTAAGGTCAAAACTGGCTTGTTAACGGCGACCCTTAGATGTTGGAACAGTCTATTTGAGGTAAAAGGTCACAAATTATAAATAGTCTACCTTTATTTTAATGCAGGTGCATTGATCCCAACCGTAAACCCTCCCCCTACTCTTTCCAGTAGTTCCGCCCAACTTAAGCCGAAGGTCAGGAGGGAAGTTGTCAAAATATCAAAACACAAAGAAGAAAACGAAACACTCGAAACGTGAAAAGTAGGAGTGGAAACGAAAAAGAGGTTTTTAGACTGAATCTGTGGCAAAGAGCTCATTAAGATACATTGTTGAAGCATAATGTTACTCTACCATCGATTATGTCTGTGTCACGTTATACTCAAGCAGCTGTAACGATTTTACAACGTCAACTTACAGTCTGTGGACAAAATACGAGCAACCTACCAGGAGGAGTTGTACCCAGGACACTTCATGGACATTAATAGCCTGGTTCCAGAGGACAGCGACAAGTAGAGGCCGAGGACGAGCAATTTGGCAGCAACCCACCCAGCAGGTTGGCTAATTAACTTTCAGCGATGATAATGACGCAGCTCAGTGTAACTTTATCTCGTCAGTGATGAGTTAAGAGGGGATAAAGGGGAGAGCTTTCTGGGGGCAGCTAAATGGGTGGCCCATGGAGGTCAGCAGTTATGGTCCACTGTAAAGTTAAGCCGTGATAACATATGCTGTGTCAATACTTGAATAATAACCACTCTTGTCAAAGCAAAAAAAATAATAATCATAATTTATGCCACACTAGGCCATTATAGCCTTCTTCAAAATGTAAACCCCACTTCTCCAAACAGAATTAGAATGTGTATAAAGTGGCACAAATGGCGAAAAAATACTTCAGAAAATTGCAAAAAGTTTGTTAAAAATGGCAGAAACAGTGGGGAAAGGGATTGCAAGTGGCTAAAATGGGTGTAACAAATAGTCAAATGCTGTTGAAAGGGGCATAAATAGTGGTGAAAGGGCTTAATAGTGGCAAAAAATGATAAAAGAGGCAACAAAAGGTGGTAAGAGGAAAGACATGGGTTAAAAGTTAAAAAAATGGGTGGAACAGAGTAGTCAACTGCCGTCAGTATTGGCAGAAATGCACAAAAAAGGTGGTAAAATACTATTTAAAAAAGGGAAAAATGGGTTTGAAGAGGCAAAATGGAAAGTGGAAAAATGGCATTAAAAGTAGCACCAATGTGCGGAAAAGGTGGTAACATGCTATTAGAATGGGTGGAAATGAGGTAATGGAAAGATGCAAAAATGTGTGTGGAAAAAAAAGAAAAGTGTTGAAATTTGTTTTAAAGGGGCAAAATGGCTTTAAGAGTAGCACAAATAGGCAACGAATGTATTAAAATTAAGGTGATTAAAAAGGGGTTAATAATCAGTGAAAGTTGAGTAAAAGCGGCAAATAAAAGTGGCTTAAATGGGTGGAATTAAGAATTAGCAAAAATTGGGTTTTAAGTGGCAAAAATAGGTTTGAAAAGTCAAAAATAGGTTAAATGAAGAAAAATGTGTTAAAAAAGGTGCAGAAAATTGGTGAAAACAGTTTAAAAAGTGGCAAAATGCATGTTAAGGTAGCAAAAATGGTCCTTAAAGGTGATGAAATGCTATTAAAATGGGTAAAAATAGGTTTAAAGGGGAAGAAGATAGAGGAAGTGTTAACAGAGGCTTAACAAAGACAAAGAATGGCAACACTGAGTAAAAATGGGTGAAAAGGGTTGAAATTTAAAAGAAAATGGCAAAAAGTGCAGAATTAATGAAAAGTATTACATTAAAGTGGTAAAAAATGTGTGGGGGAAAAAGTGGTAAAGAGGCGTTGAAAAAGTGGAAAAATTGTGTTAATAATAGTGGCAGAAAAAACACCAGAAAAGGTTAGAAAAATTGAAAATCAGCAAAACTGGGTTAAAAATGACAAACATGGATGGGGAAAAGGTGATTAAAAAGGGGTTAATAATCAGTGAAAGCTGATTAAAAGCGGCAAATAAATGTGGCTTAAATGGGTGGAAAAAGTGGTTAAAAGTGTTAAAAATTTGCACAAATAAATAATTTCAACATCAGAATCCAATAATAGCTTGACACACTTTTCAGCTCCAGAATGAAGTAACTATTAGCCAGGATGTATGCTAGCATCAATGCTACTGATCCAGCACACAGCCTACACTGACACCATCAGTAAATCATAACTTAGAGGGAGGGTCATTTCTGGGTTTGTCTGGTTTCCAGCCAAAGTCTGTTGGTAGGCCTGGTGATCAGGCAGCTATGTTGTCCATGCCTCTTGTTTGTTGTTGTTGTGAGTCTGTGTTTATTGCCTGCTATGAGATTATTGGTGTCTTTTGAACTTATTTCTAGTGATTGTTCTTGTTAAGTTGGCATTGAGTGTTACTGTAGCCTCATGAGATGCACTTTTAGTGCATATAGCTTTGGTCTGACGGTGTTATTTACATGTACTGCGCTGTAAAAGCATCCAATTTCTATAGCTCTGTTCATGAAGTCAGATATTTTCAAAGTTGATTTATTAGCTTTCAGTGGAAACATGAACAACAAGGACAAGTTGTGTCCATATATAACCTGTAAGTTTTGAATAGGCTAAAAGCCATTCAGTCTGAATCAGTCCTTCTCAAACTCACCTTCATCTGAACACTTACCTGTAAGGGTAATTCATACTTTTTTGTCCACTATGTACCTTTACGTTTCCTTATCAGCTGCTGTTAGTCTTAGGTTCTAAAGGACACGTTAGTTTCTTTAAACTAAATATTGATGAGTCGATGACAATACTTAAAACAACAATTTATTTATTTTATTATTAATCTGAGCATTATAGATATATTTGAAGATGATTTCGATCCTGTGTGTTGCTCTGCGGCTGTGATGCTAAAAGAAACAATGTTAGAGTATAAAGCATGTGCACAAAAGTGTGAGACTTATCTACAAATTCAAAACAGTCAGATGCACCACAGCGACGTGATCTGAAGTAAAAACCCATCTGTTTGATCTGCTTTTCAGTTTGAACTTCTTATTTTTAATTGTTGATTTGAAACACAGGCATGGTCTCAGCCTGCATCAGTAACCCAGTCAAACCCTGGGCTTACTCACTGGGTTTTTATCTCAGGGTGCGCACACGCTGTGATGCAACCGTAGTTGAAACAAACATGAATGAATAATAAACTGCTACTTCTCGATTGAGGCAGACTTGCAGAGTGACATGAAAAGAAAGTAGTGCATAGCTGATGAGTCCTATATGAAAACATGTGTCTGTAAAATCCTCTGAGGCTATATGCAGTTGGATCAACACATCAGCTGGTAGGAAAATATCTTCATGGATAAGACTGAACACAGTGTGGAGTGTTGATTATGTCAAGCCTGAAAATACAAAACCATAAACAAAAGATTCTGTTTTGAATCACAATTCACAGGTGATTTCTCAGGTTATAGTCAGTCGTGAGGCACTCATATTGGACAGGCAGTTTATTTACAAAGAGCAGGCCCATACACACAAAGAAAACCAAAAATAAAGATGAAAACTTTCCAAAGATTGGTGTCTGAGGGATTTCTGTCTCCAACAGATCTCAGCAGTCAAAGCACCGCTCCCCTTCAGTCTCTATTTGCTACAGGCGTAGGGCATCAAAAAATACTGAAAAACATACAATCACCAACGGTCATCAGCAGTTTACTTATAAAAATATCACCATGGTGATCCACAGATTCACAGGTTAGACCGTGGAATTAAGGACATATTTACAGTAATCCACACAAAGAGGAAAAACTAGGGAAAAAAAAAAACAGTTGGAAACAAAAAAGTCAGAGGAAAAGATGAGCAGTGCAGAGTCCCAAAGGCAAAGCTTGAGCAATTCTTGCTTTAAGGTCTCTAAAAGGACACCTCTTTATCTTTTTCATTCGCCCTGTAAAGATCAGACAAATACAACAGTTGGATGTTTCATAAACATACAAACATTTAAAATACATTCAAATAAACTTTGCAACATTTGGTCAAATACAAACTTCATCTTTGATAAGATGTGTACAGCTCATTTGACATTCATGTTAGATGGCCTGTTCAGGTTTACAAGGAAAACCTGCTAGTGTAGTATTTGCATAAAGACAAAGAAAACAGTGTTTCTAACTTAATTCTATAATTCTCATATAGATAAGAGAGATGTAGTAATGATAGGATTAAAAGAAACAATAACATCATAAACTGAGTTGAAAATCCTTAAGTGCTTGTACGCTTAAAAGACGTTTTCAAACTAAAAGCAAAATCATGGCCTTGATGCATGTGACGAACATGAAATGTAACAGTAAGACATACGTGGTACAACTGTGATGTTTCCATAACAGTCAGCAACTTGTGATCAACTTTATTGGATTTTTGAATGACAAGAGAAGACAGGGTGGGTGCAATTACGAGAAACACACTGAAGCATGAAACTTTTTGCTTTTTGGACTAAAAAATACCCCAAATGGTCACACAGCTTCTAAATGAGAATTCCCTTTTTTATTTCAGGTGTTCATGAGCTCTTCAAAGTCTCATCAGGCCACTTTCCTCCTGAGTCATGATGGGACAAATTATTTGTATGACAATATATTGTTGTTCAGATTCATATAATACTGTTTTTAAATAACTAGTTAAAACCAATACTTACATTTTTAAATAATGTATTTTTCCTCACCACACGTCCCTTCTTCTCCCCACTGTGGCGTTTATGACATACATGAATGTTACCATGACTATCAAAAGGCCACAGAGGAGGTTTAAAATAGGATTATGTTGGACATTGGTGAAAAGAATTTAAGAGATTAAACTGACAACAAATTTCACATTCATTTCATTTTTTTAAAGGGATATTTCAGCACTTTTGAAGCTGGACTGTATAAGGTACTTGGCCATAGAAGTGACATCTCCGCGCCACCTGCTTAAAGAAGCTAGGCTATACAGTGTAGCAGACAGGCGTAGTTTCTCCGTCTAATTTAGAGAGTTTTAGGTAAAAATGGGCCAAAAAGAATTCTTGCTCTATTCTATGCTATGTTGAACGTTGTTTTTTTTTAATATTTATTTTTGGGCCTTTTCACGCCTTTATCAGTTAGAGGAAGGGCAGTGATTAGACTCAAAAACAGGGAAGAGAGTGGGGAGAGGCGTGCGGTGGAGGGCCACAGGCCGGATTCGAGCCTGGGCCGCTGGTGTACATGGGTAGCACCTTAAACCACTTAACCATCTGTGCGCCCCTATATCAAACATTTTTGAAACATTTTATGTTTCACTATTGGAGTTAAATGGTACTTAAAACAAAAACTCTATCACCAAAATGTGTTTTTACCCTAACAATAAAACAACATACAACTTATGGAGTGTGGGGCTGTATTGATCTACTCCTCCATGCTCCTGTCATTCTCCCTCATCTGTCCATCATACACTTCTGTCTGTCTGACCGTGTCATATTGGACCTCTGTGCTACACTTAGGTGCGTATTAGCTTGTTAACATAACAGCAGCAGCTACGATATTATCAAAGGGGAAATGCATGGTTTTATTCCTTAACCTTAAATCAGAAGTTAGCGCGGACTGAGCAATCTGTCCTCTCACCGACAGTTCACTCAGTGTGACCATGATCCATGTGTAATTGGAGAGGACAAGGAGAAGGAGAAGTGCTAGCAGATACTTGTTTTTAGCATCGTCTAGCCTATGTGCCTTAATAAAAACAAAAACTTGGGATTAAAGCAGCGCTCCTCTTAACATTACTATCACCTGTGTTGAGTATGTCCTGAACCTGCCTCATTTAAGCTGTCGCAGGTTACTTTTTCACCATCGTATCAGCTGCGGAGCGTGGCCACGGAGGATTACGCATGACGAGAGGAAGTAACACTGCTTGAATTTAAAATGCACCTGAAATATAAAATAAATGGACTGGACATGAATTTCAAATCTCAAATCACTTTGTCATAGCACCTGTGCGATGAGGAGTAAAAACCTCTTAGCGCAGACCAATTTTCTTGTAGCATTTGCGACATAGGCAAGATGTCGCACTGTATAACCCTGTATCAGATATCAGCAAAAATCCAATATCATGCATCCCTAAAAATATTTTAAGTCAGCAATAAGTGCTCTGGTACTCAGCATGTGAATATATTACATTACATTAATGTCTGACTTTTAACTGCTGCTGTGAAACAGTCAGATGAAGCTCAAGCTCTGCTACCCTTGGAGTAAATGGTTCCTATTTACAAAGGAAAAGTTGCAAACACATGTCTTGTGTAAGACTTAATAGGAGACAACATAGAAGCTTTAAGTTAAAGCTAACACTTTTGGATATTTATGGATATGTGGCACCTAAAATGGTTGTCTCATGTTATTGTGCATTGCATATTTCTATCATAAAGTGCTGTTCTTATCAAGAGTACATTGAAGAGGAGGGGTATTTTGATTATTTGTAACTCTGTCGCAGGGCCAATGAGATTTTATGTGAGAATGTGAGAATGGAAAAGGAGGTGGTAGTAAGTGAGATGTGCTCCTAGCATCAGAACTAAACCTCACCTTATGGTTGTTCAGAAGTAAATCCAGACAGGCTGACATGGTTTAATGTCTAGAGTTGGAGTGCCAATGCTGAAGAAGTAGGAAAAAGATGGGAGGTCATAAAGCTTTTGTTTGTTTGTTTTTTAAGTTGAAAACAGTAAGCACAGGGATATGTGAGTGAAAGCAAGTCTAGATTTACACATAGTGCAGCTACAGCAGACAACATGACTGACATTAGTAGGAGATGGCCATGATGTGAATGTTCTGTAATGGTAGAAATGACTCTCACTCCTCCAGGTGGATGAATTATGAATATTAGGTTACAAATGCAAAACAACACCTTACATCTGAAATGATGAGGAACATCACTCTTTCTCAAAAGCAACTTCATCAGCAAAGACCACTGGCTCTTACTGATGACTGTTACAGTGATGAAAGACGAGGTGGTGAGATGAGAGGGTGCCCTCTGCTGGTGAAACATGAGATGATGACATGATGGCAGCCAGATGGGAGAGGATCAGGACAGCACACTGGTGTTCTGTGAATCCACGTCTTGCATGCTCATGACATCTGTACTTACTCCGCTCTCGTATATTGGGTTATCAAAAGCCGACTCTTCTGTCATGTTGTCATACGGGGGTGAAGATGTTGGCATTCTGATTGACTTCCCTTGGAGTCTGAGAAAGGAGGAGAGAAGCAGGGAAAATCACACACATGTTTATGTGATTCAAAGTGAAATGTATGAAGACTTGAATTTATTACGTACTTTGCAAAGTAGACATAAATGCTGAGGACCACCACCAAGACGATTGCAGTCGGAATAAAAACTGCAAGGGCGATATTGGTTCCCTCCATTGCGTAATCCCTGTTCACAACTAGAATAAAATAAAAATTAAATTAAAAAAACTAATTATGCTGTTAGTGTGCCCAAAAAGAAGGGCTGTCCTGAAAAAAAATCATCCATCACAAACACCATAAACTGTAGTTTTTTAGGTCAAGCCATGTGCATCAGCATGGCAGGCTTTAAGAATTTATTTTTAAGATTCTTAATTTAATCTTTGCCTTCTTGCCAACCTTATTCAATTTTAATCATTACTTTTAACATATATCCTGCCTATGCTACAGTTAATGTTGTTTACAGCAGTGCTGCCTGTAACCTGGTCTTAAAAAGTCTTAAATTTGATTTTTAAAAGTGTGCAAGGATCCCTGTTACTGCAGCTGAATTTCTGCTGATGTAACCTCTCCACAAAATGAATGGAAATCATTTTAATGTAACAAAAATGAGAAACGAATTGAAAATTAAAGCTCAGAGTTAGGGTTTATTGGGGGGGTTTGGAGGATGTTGGCCAAGCTTTATTTAGTTAAGCCCATAAGTTTACCAAAGTCATTCATCCAGTTAAATAAGATACTGAAAAAATGCCAAAACATGGTCTAATACACTGATTCTCAGCTGGTCAAGGCTCAGTACAAGAGCTAGAGAGATGGCCTAAAATTTGTATTACAGAATTTGCAGGAACAATGATGTATCACTTTATTAGAAAATTAAAAGGGAAAATTGAATGCAAATGTATATTCATGTGCTGCCAACTAGTGCTGCAGGATTTGGAAATAATCTGCATTTGCAGTTATACTGAACAACATTGTGATTTACAAATGCAATTATGATACAGTACAGAAACAGCATTATGAGTGTACTTGCTTGGTAAGTAAAATGCAGAGAATAATGAAAGTTTTGAAGTGTGTATTTCTCAAATCAAAGCATGCAAATGTTAAGTAGTAATATTAAAAAATACAAAACTTAAAGTTTCTACAGCCCTGCTTAACAATATTTTTCAAAAGATGAAAGGTTTTTCCACTTTTGAAAATAGAAGGGACTTCTACAAAGTGAAAATGCAGTTGAACTATATTGAACTTGAAGGTCTTTCTGGCATTTTTGGAAACCTTTCAGGTACTACTACTTACTACAGAAATAATTGCAGCCTTTTATGCAACTACGTAACTGCAGAGGTTTATTCATTTGCTACTGAAAACAACAAATTTCCTGATGTGGGTGTTGTATTTGCACTCAAGCAAAAAATTACGGACTTTTATTGTGAATAACTTGTCGGATGATGCGTCATGCATGTTTATCACTGATTGAGCTTTAGCGGACATAAAACTGAGCGTGTGGAGCTAGAGGCAGTTTCTCTGATCTTGTTCAACACCACAGACCACTTTAGATCTTCATAAAGTTAAACCAAGCAAGTCACAAGTTAAAAAAACACCTTTTAACTGTTTTTAAGCCTTTATAATACAGATTGCTTCACCGCTAGGGTCAAAACATTACAGTATGCAGCTTGTGTTAAAGCCCCCAACAGGCCAACAGAGACGTTCTACAAAGCGAGGACACTCACTGCATTTTGATGTTGTTACAGACATGAAAGTTGGAGAGGAGAGAACATACATTTTACTTCACTGCCATGCTGCCTGTTAATTACACTGACATAAGAGTGCTACGTGAAGTTTGTTGCCTTGCTCCCCTTTAGTGTCAAGAAAAACATGCTGATTTTGCAAACATGCTTGAGAAACTGACACCTTATAATGGGAAAATCAGCTTTGTTATCTGAAGATAAAAGGTCAAGATCTTAGGGAACCTGCACTTCAGACTTTTTGCCCTGTTCTTTTTTAAAGTCATGGATTCGTGCCCCACTGAAGACTCACAACCCACCCTTGGGTTCAGACCAGTCGATTAAGAACCACTGATCTAAATGCTAGAAAGATAGTCAAGTGAACTGACTGGCAGCGGTTGTTCAGAAAACACCTACAAACCCCAAGTTGTACGGTGATCTCTCTCTCTCTCTCTCTCTCTCTCTCTCTCTCTCTATATATATATAGATAGATAGATAGATAGATAGATAGATAGATAGATAGATTAGTTTAGTTTAGTTTCTGTCAAGGTTTCGTATGAACAAGCAGATCTGATTTGATGAACAGAATTCAGAAACAGCCCTTCCAAAAAGAAATATCAAGAAATAAACACTGCAATGTTTCAAATCTTGACTCACCGTCTAGCCTGCGTTCATTCACAATCTGGTTTGTGGATGCTACAAAGACACAAGGGCAGTTTAGTAGGTGGATTAGAGATGTAACACAAGAAGCACATAACAAGTATTGTATAGTAGTCCATTCTAGGGTTGCTGTATTTCCAAATGTGTGGGTTTTATATACTGGACAGTTTGCTTCAGAATGGGCATGGCCTACCTTTACATGCAGGTGGGGTGCTGTTCCACTGTGATGGGTGTCCAGGTACGCAGTAGATGGTGGCCTCACCCTGAAGCTCATAGCCCGAGTGGCAGGAGAAGGTCAGCGTCTCTCCTGCCTGGTAAAAGGCCTTTTCAGAGCTCTGAACGCTGGTGGAGGCAGCACCGGGGTTCCTGCAGGGCTCGTACTTCTCAGCTGAGGACCAGGACAGTAAATCATGTTACAAAAAACATGTGCATACAATTTAACTAAACATGGAAACATGTAAAGACAACAGGCACATTTATAGAAACATGGTCACCAACAATAAGTGTCATATTTTAACATAATCTCAACATACTCAGCTGTGTTGGTGTGATGTTTTGTTTTTAATGTCTATTCATAAGTGACTTACGGACACACTTTGGCAGCCTCTCGTTCCACTTTGGTGTCGCTGAATCTCGGTTGTAACATGTGAGGAGGCTGCTGCCAGACAGGATGTAGCCTTTATTACAGATAAACTGCACCGAAGAGCCAACGGCAAAGCGGCTCCCAGTGATCACCTTATGACTGTGCTCCACGTTCCCCGGATCCTGACACATCATTACTGGTGCAACACAAAGAAAACAAACAAAATCATTTTCATAATTTGGGGTTTTAGGAAAATATCTTTACTTGATGATTTAAGGTTTATTTAACAAGGAAAAAAACCTTGGTGAGAGTAAAAATCTCTTTTTCAAGAGTGGCCAAGACAGCCAGCAGCACAGTTAAATGACAAACAAACAGCAGTCACGCACAGCAGACAGTACAAGGTACATTCAAATGCATTTAGAAAGACAACAAAACTGATTTTAGCTGGAAATATTTTCCAAAGTTGATAAAAACATCTGCAGCCAAATCTGCCTCCAAGTCATTTAGCTTTGTTGAAGCATCTAATGCAGATCTAAGCATTTTTTTCAGAAAAAACAAACAAACAAAAAAAAAAAAACAATTTTATTTGTCAAGGACCAGTCTAAATTTTACTCCTTTGTAATTATAGAGGAGACTCGAGAAAACCAGCTTAATAATGCTAAAACTAAAGGTTGATTTTTTAAAAGCGATATCAGTTTAATTCAGCAGAACCAAAGTTTGTTGTCTCTTTGCTAAAGTGATTTCCTCAATTTTGAAAAACATTGATATCTGAGTTGTTACATGTCTCAGACTTAGGGTGCAATCACACTAGGCTATCTATACCATTGGTTCCCAACCTTAAACCACTGCGCCCTGAACTTTATTTTCTAATGACTTATTGTTTACTGACTTGTAAATGTGTTAGTCCCACTACAACTTAACTGCTTATTTTTCCTACTGTTTAATTTCTTGTTTTTAAAAGCAAATTTGAATCATACAGTTGAGTATTATAGTAATACATAATAATTCATTGTCTATTTGCACTGCAAAAGTAAGAGCATGGGCCCCTCAACCTAAAGTCTGGGTACCAGGTTGGCACCAGTGCCAGGTTTCTACATATAAAGCCCACAGGCCGTACATAATGACTGATTCTGCTTTTTTTTATTATCTACAACTGCTGTTGCACAGACTGTTTTTTCTGCACCTTGTTTTTTTACTTATGTTTCACTATTTTCCAGCTCTAGCCCCTTTAGCTCTTTCCAGCTTATTTTGCACTTCTGGTTGGATGCTAAACTGCATTCTACTTTGCACTGCTTATTAAGTTCAATAACAATAACACTGAACCAGCTGAATCTGTTCTAACCTAGTGATGCCATTGATGGTTTTAAAAAAAAATTACACAACACAATCATAACAATATAAACAGTGGGGTGATAGGAGAAGCAGTAGTTTGTAGCAAAAGAAAGCTAAAACAGGTCTGCTTCTTTAAAAAGAGTCACAGTTTGAAAGACAGTGGAGCACAGGAGCTGTAAAATATCTGCTTACTGCCATCCAATCAGTTCTGACCTTTTCATGACCTTTAAAAATCTGTGTTACACAATGTGCTAGGATTAATAATCAACTGCTTCCCCAGTACTTATCACTGTGTGCTTTTTAATTGCTAGGCTTGCTTTAACTAAGTCGTCTTAGACATCTTGAAATAATCTGCCAAGCATATAACATCTCAATTATGAGGCTTCCTTGGAAACAGTCAGAGTCCCTTTTTAAAGTTCTTGTAAAAGAAAAATGCAATTGCCATAGTGGAGCTGGATTTAGTCTTTCTTTGCGCTTCTCTGTCTCTTTTTGCTATATTCTATTTTTATTTTTCACACAAAGAAAACCCAATCTCAAAGGATTTCTTGGCACAAGGCAAAGTAGAAATAAATAGAAAAACCATCAGTTTTTCCCAAAGTGAATCAGCTACAGAAAGTATCATCAATCGCCACCCATTTCTTTGTCCTTTTGCATGTATCATCTTCATTTTCCGCGAATGCTGAGTGCAGTTCTTCATTTTTGTAACTGATTAGGCATTTCATTCTTCCCAGGTAGTAAAATTCACAGTTTTATTAATCATTGTGGCCCATGTTACTCTAGGTCTGATTTCAAATGTAACTGCAGGCACATGCATTAAGTGAGTGATGTGTCTAAACTGGCTTGACATCTACTCAGAAAAATATCAGTGTCTCTGCAGTGATTGCCATGTGCACATTTAACTTGACTAAAAACTTTTAGATTTTAGTACTAGTCACACAGAAAAAGACTGCCTTTAAATACCTGCAGTCCTGAAGATTTCTTGAAAATTTCAAAAGGCCAGACATTATGTTTAAAGGGAGCTATAGCTGTATAAATACACGGTTTACAGTCTATCCAAGATGGTGGGCACCATAATGTCAACTATTTTTATGTCATATAAATGCTACAGATAATTTTACACAGTCAGACTATCAAGAAATGAATGGAAAACAAACCCAAAGTAAACATCATCACCCTAGCCTACTCCCATTAATTCACTACTGTAAATAGCACAAAAATTAAGGAAATTGGTATGTAGGAATTGTTTGGTAGGTTATTTCTTTGTTGTGTTAATGCTTCTTGGCAATAAATCTTATACCATTAGGAAGCCTGTTTATTTCCCTTTAAATGGCACCGAATTTGAGATATTTGTGGGATGAGCAGCAGAGCTGAGTATGTGATTAAAAATGTGTCTAATCTTATCTGCCAGTGCTAAATAGCTTATTCTGCCATTGGTTCTTGTTTGGTGTTGTTTGGTGAATTGGATTGAAGTCTGAAGAAACAAGACATATTGGCAATCTAACAATTCATTTAATAAACAGGAGCCTCAGTAGTGTGTGGAGGAACCATACACAGCCTGGCACCTTGTCCTATTGCTGGTCACCAGCCTGGTCACACACTGCTGTGGGATGGCACCACATTCTTCAACCAGCATTTGTCACAAGTCATCCAGTGTGGTTGTGTTGGACACACTGGCATGTTCAGCACGCCTAAACTGATCCTACAAGTGTTCATTGGGGTTGAGGTCAGGACTGCTGGCAGCCATTCCATCCACCCCACTCCCAAATTCTGGAGGTAGTCTCTGATAAACCCTGCTCTGTAGAGGCAAGCATTGTCATCTTGGAGGATAGAGTTCAGTGCCGGACTGTGGAGATATGGGATCGCCACTGGTTGCAGAATCTCATCTCCATATCTCTCTGCATTGAGATTGCCTCCGGTGATAATAAGTCTCATTTTCCAGTAGAAGGAGATACAGCCCCACACCATCACACTGCCTCCACCAAATAATGTTACTCTCTTGGTGCAGCAATCAGCATAGCGTCCTCCATGTCTTCTCCACACTTTAACACTACGATCCAACTGCAGAATCTGGACTCATCGCTGAACTTAACGTTCCTCCATATGTTAAGGTTCCAGTGCACGTGCTGCAGACATCAGCGAAATCAGGCCTGGTGGTGAAGAGTATTCATGGCAGGTCTTCTGGCAGCCCTATGAGACTGTACATTGGCTGCATGCAGTCTGTTCTCACAAAGACAGTGTTGACGGGGTGAGGACATGGTCTTCTTTGGGTGTTATCTTCATGGGACACACACTTTGCTGCCTGTCTCTGACATCCCCTGTTAAGGAACTTGGCCCTCAGTTTTGGAGGTGGTACAAGGGCTCACTCCAAATAATGGTGCCGCTTGGTTTTCCAGACCACCAGCTTGAAGTTGCCCTATCGCACAGACCCTATCTAGATCAGTCAAACGTGGCATGCCGATTCTTGGAGCAGACAGCTCTGCCAATCAGGCGCCTGACTGTCAGCAGTACCAGAAGCTCAATAAAGTCAATAGCAACAGCAAAATTAGCTGCTTGGCACTGGCAGAGAAAATTTTGGAAGTTTTTTTAACTCAACCCAAATACTCAGCTCTGCTGCTCATCCCACCAATGCATGTTCCTTACAAATGTGGCACCTTTTAAAAAGGAAATTAACAGGCTTTCCAACGTTTTAAAATGTATTGCCAAAAAGCATCATTAAAATGAAGAAATAATCTACCAAACCCAAATTTCCTTTGTTTTTGTTGCACATGCTTGAAAAGGTTTGACCGCTTCCTCTCACCTTCCTGGCATTTCGGTACGTCACCACTCCATGTGAGATCCCATTGACACATGAGGATCTCCGAGCCCACCAACTCATACCCCGGGTAGCACTGATAGGTGATGACAGTGCCGTGGATGAGGTCGGGGTGGGATGTGCTTTTCCAGCCGTTTGTAATCTCTGGCAGCTCTGAGCATGTGTCATTCCTTGGCACCTCTGTTGGCATCAGGACAGTTGGTGTTGTTTTGTTTTATTAAGAGAAAGAAAACACACTAAGTACTTGAAAATGACAACTCCATATAGCACCAACTTACACTGACATAATGAGAAAAGGCAGCGGTAAATAAAACATGAAATTCCTTTAGAAATAAGATTATACTTTCATCTTTACTCTGGGACCCAGGTTGTTATAGTACTCTAACAGTAAATCTTAGATTTTATATGTAACAGAGTCTGCAGGGAAGAAATACACTGCTAAAGTGCCAGCTCAGTGTGCACTAAATAGCTGCAGTTTGGGAGGAAAATGTAAATAGAGGCTTGTGATGTTTGCAGGGAGGAACACAGCATGTGGTTTGGCACCAGTCAATCTGTGTCTCTAACTGCAGCGTTCATGGCCAAGAACACACAAAGCACAAGGCGAAACCAGCTGACAGTGAAGTGCACCCTATTATTGTGGTACTGCGTTTGCTGTTATCCAATCCTGTTCACCAGGGATAAGCCAGAATAGAGACATTGAAAGATAAAAACAAAGGGAAAGGGGAATAAATAGCTTCTTTTTCTGATCGGTAACCTACTGGGCGTTGAGTTGCATATATTGTAAAATTGGAATTTTACACTGAAAGGCATTCAACTCCAAGAGTAAGTTTTGGATGCAGATGGGTAAATATTAGCAGAAACAAAAAGTTAAATTTAAAAAAATCCTTACCAAAGAAGTGGACCACAAAGCCGTTGTTGTAGCCGTAGATGTTAGTTGCAGGATCAGATTGGAACTGAATAGTGACATCAGCCATGGAGGTGAAGAGCTTAAAGTGTGGCCGCGTGCCGCTGTATTGGCCCAAGATGTTGGCTGTCAGGTCATCTCCATCATAGAAAGTCAGCAGGTCGTTCTTCCCTACATGGAGACTAAAAAAGAGAGAAAAGTTTCCACTTTCTTCTTACATACATCAATGAATGCTTGTGTACAGATACAGCCACACAGATGTCATACATAGTTATTATTAGGTGTTTGTTCAATGGTAAAATCACTCGTATCTTTATTGGCTGATGGAAGCAAAAGCTGATGGCAAAATGATGTCAGCAGTGCTTGGTAAATATTAATTCTGTTTATATTGGATAGATATGATGTGTAGTAAACACTAAATAAATCATGATGTATGTTTTTTCACCCTCCACCCCACATTATACTATGAATACTTATGAACATGTACTGACGTGCATTTCTGCAAATGTATGAGCACAACATAAATTTATCCTCCAGGCCTCTACATCTAAAAAAACTGCATTACATGGCAATGAGAGCAACAATTAGAGCTGAGGTAAGCAAATCAAACCAAGAAAAATAGTTCACACTAAGAAATGTTGTGTAATACACCATGAAGCTCCTGTGAAATTGAATACAAAGCAGTCCAGACATATATATTTTTACACAATCTCTTCTGTCATTTACTGTAAGAATGCATTAACCTTTTCCATTTTGTATATTCATATGTTGGTGCCCTTTTTAGAGCATTACTTAAGCTTGACATTCACATACAGGAATGGGATGGAGCGGACTAAAAAAAAAGAAAAGAGAAGCAGGCTGTGTCCGCAACATTCAAACATATAACTGCACACTGCATACTCAGCTCAAGCACCCTTAAAAGCATGTCAATTTTGCATCATGTGACTTAAGCCATCACTTATTTCCAGTCTGTGTGTGGCTGCTACGCTAGCTACAAACTAATATGGCAGTCAGTGCATAGATAAAATTCAACAACAACAAACATGCATTCATTTTTGGGTAGGTATTCCAGTGTGATATAATTGTATTCAGACAGCATTTCTGTATGGCTTTTATTTTTATGTGTTCATTGGCTGGCTGGTAAACTCCACAGAGAGAAGCAGTGCACTGTCAGGTCAGGTACAGGAGCATATGCCGATTTCGGCACTTCGCCGTGTCAACCAGGCCCAGGTACTGCTCAGGCCTATCTCTCCAGGTATCTTCCCGGCTGCCCTCTAGGTAGAGGTAGGAGGTAGATATGATGTCATGATTATCAGTCCAAGAAAAATAGTTAAGTATTCCAATTTAAAAAAGTGAGAATCATTTTTGTCATGCCTATCCTATTGTATTGTATCTCATCTTATATATATTATATTGTATCGAATTGTATCCTTTCCTATTGTATCTCATCACATCACAGAAATAGTATTGTATCTTATCGTATGATACCATAGTTATCATATCTTATCATATCTTATTGTATCATAGAGATATCGTATCCTATCTTATTGTGATATATCATAGATATAGCACCTTATATCGTATCATTTCGTATCAAGCCGTATCATAGATATCGTTTCTCAAATCAAAACCAAACTGTATTAAGTAATGTTTCTCAATGTATCATAGATATCATATTGTATGATAGATATTGCGATGTATCATACTGTATGGTATTCTAGATATTGTATAGACCATATCATATTGTATGGTGTCCATCACACATCATTGATATTGTATCATATCGTAGAGTTCGTATCATATACTATCGTGTCACAGATATCGTATCATATTGTAATGACTATAGATACTGAATCTTATCGTGTCATAGATCTTCTTGTATCATAATGTATGGTATTGTAATGATATCCTAAAGGGATGCATGATATTGTATTTTTGTAGATCTCTGGTACGCAGATATTTACAAATTAATTTTAGCCAATACTGATACTAATATTTAAATATAACGAAGCCTGCAAGTAAGTAACACCTGACATTCATCTTAATCAAATCAAACGACTCACATCTTCCTAACTCGCGGCAAGATTCCCGGTCTCTTCCTCCGTCTGCAAGTGCCTGCTCGGCCCTGGATCAGCACTGCGCTCTCGCTTTCAACCCACCTCCACCCCAGCATTCACCTGTTTGCTCCATCTGGGGGGTTTAAGATGTTATCTCATCACTCCTCAAATTCTGCATATAAATTAAATCTATGAAGAGTGATGGAGTTGGAGCCTGAAGCCAAACATGTTCTGTTGCCATAATAAATGCTTGAACAAATTACAGTGTGAGATGACCGCCTGAAACGTGGTAAAACCTGAAACCTCAGTCCTTAAAAGACATTACTTAAAGTTTGAGGGTAGAACATTTATAAAATTTCAGTCCTTAAAACATGCTTTAAAGTGTAAGGAATGATAATAATTAAAGAAAAACACTTCAGCCACGGTAGGTCTGTTGGTCCAGCCTAAAGCACCACTAACTTTTTTGTTTGAGCTGAAACAGGATTTCAGTTCATTTTTTAAGCTAATATTTGCAGATACTGATATCATGCAGATGATATCGTGCATCCCAATCATATCACTTCATTTCGTATTGTATTGTGAGTTTTCCCCCCTACTTTAACACATTTTGTACTTTTTGCATTTAACACCAGTTTTGTTTTGAATTCCTGAAATACTGACAGAGACATCAGCAGCCTTTCTTGATTAGTGAATGACTTTTCTCAGAGCTTTGTTCATTCCTCTGTGTGCTGCCTGATTTATATCTTTTACATGACACTTTACAACATTTCTGAGATAGTTTTGGTTTTCAGTTTCACACATTAAAGGGGCATTTGCTTCTGAACCACTCCTGCACAAATTTGGAGATGAGCGCTGTATTTGCAATGGAAGCTCTCTATTCTTTTTTCTTTCATGCTTATTTTGACCGCCAGAACCTGCAAAGCTAGACCCCTGACCCGGAAGATTTTATTTTGCAACATTTTTGTATCCTTGCTGGATCACGCACAGCAGTAGGAGTCTGTGATGCAGCTGCTCTATCTGTGATTGACACATACTTTTATGACGATAGAATGAAGCAAATGACCTGAGACTGTTTACCTCTTCTCAATGTCTTATTCACAACCTCCCACACAGAATTTTCCCATCACTCCTGAGTAGAAACATGCTGCTGTTTTGATAAATGAAATGCACCCTTTTCAGCTTTATTCACCGGGGCTAATAAGAAATTTGTTGGTTTTTAGTGTTCAGATATGACTAATATATTTTCCCCTTTATTGACAGATGACTAGATGAGATCCACAGGCCCTTGATGGTAAAAAATGCTAAGTTAAAGACATGACCAGAATGACAGGCTTCCATTGTGCTAAAATCTGGAAAGAACAAAATTCCAGCCTCTCCTGATGGAGCCAAATAAGAGCTGCCAGCTGCATGAATGAGGGCAGAATGAGGTGCTGAGTGACAAGGTGCTCCCTCTGGTTAGTTGGACAGCCGTGGTGACAATTTACACCTCCATGTTCTCTAACAATCAGCCGCTGTGGATGGAAGTGACAGGAATGACAATCACAGTTTCTACTTCCAAACTGCTGAGAGAACACTTCATGCATATATGGAAATGGTGCCTCTTTAAAATGGCAATTGCAAAAAGAGGAAATGAAATAAACCAATAAAACGTAAACCCTATAGGCAATTCAGTGCATTCTCAATGGATAGGATGCACCCTGCAAACACAAAGTGACTGCATGCAATAAAAAACAATGGGGATTTTTACTAGCAGAAAGAGAAGTAGGGGCACAGTAGCTATCACAATAAAACGGGGTGACCGCCACTGAAGTCTACAGAGGAACCAAATTGTCTGCATCTTTTTTATCTCCGCATCTTACACCTCACACTTCCATTTGAGCGCTATCCTTCACTTCCTGCTCAAGTCGGCAGCATCGCCCACCTTATCGTTACACTGTATTCCACCTTATCTTCACCCAATGCTCTCCCTGCATCTGGACCACTCCAGAAAGAAGGATGCGTTACTGTCAATCTGTAATGTTACTGTGAGATCTCAGACGGTCGCTTCAAACCTTTGGATTTAACAGAAAGGAACCACCACTGCTTTCTGTAAATGTTTTTTTTTTATTATACTTATAAAAATGCACCATAAACACCATTTGGATCCTCATGTAAAAAACCCCTTTTGATCAGCATTTGAGTCTAAAAACAATACAGACACTCAGTATTTCTAACAGAGCTGCTGAAAGTAATGATGGAACTGCAGGTTCAAGTAGGAAGACCACCACTCATTCATATCTCTCCCTTCTTCAATTCTTTCTCTCTTCTCGCTGTGGTGATGAGCTGACTATGGGCGTTCACGCTCTTACTCAGCTAATCAGATTCTGACACAACCTTGTCTGACCAATCATGATGCACCTGTTATATTTTAAATCTGCCATCCCCTTTTTTTTACAGTTGTTTCAGTGTGGACACTGCAACCCTCCTCCACCCCAGCCACCTCCATTTAGTCCATCAACACCCAGTCCAGATCCTCACAGGCTTACTGCTCATCTTATCCTGCATACCTCAGTCTCCTCCTCCAAGCTTTTTTATTCTGTACCATGAGTGTAAAACAGAGTCTTCACGTTTTTCTTTAACCTATTTAAGTAAAGCTAATCTCCATTTTTTTCACCTGTAACTGTAATCCAGTATATTAATGGAATCTCTGATCACAAAGAGTTCTGTCCTTTGGCAAAAAGTTGCTTCTGCAGTGATCTCACAGCAAGGCCAATAGCATAAATCTGAAAGCATCACATCTATATGGCAGCAGCAAATCACACGCATTTCCACCTGACTTAAGCAACCTTTTCCCCATCTGCCCTCCTGTCCTAAATATTCCTGCAGTCTCTGTTACTCATCAAGAATGCTGCAGTCAACCTTGGTTTTAAATGTTCTCACTGACCCCATCCATTAACTCTCTTGTCTGCTTCAAGTGTCCTGGTGACAACAAAGAAGGATGCCAAACGCACAGTGCCAAATCAGTCCAGACTCACACAGCACTGTGGTGAGTCACTGCAGGTCGCTCAGCTGCCATCTCTGTAGCAACTTGGCAAACACTCCACACAAATGTCATCCCACCTGGCTCCCTTTTAATGGTTTCCCTTCCAGTCCTGTGTTGCAAACTAAGCCTGTAATGAAACATTTGCACCCTGTTTCAAACAGACTTCTTATTTATACTTAACCCCAAAATTTGCGTGCTGTGTTTACAGCTAGTTTTACTGATTATAGTCTTTCCCTTTTTTTACTTTAGATACCTTGAACAACATTTTCATCTTTATTTTCTCAGCTTGTATTTAGTGTTGATATTTCTGACTAGAAATTAGACAAATACACTTATGAAATGTACGTTTTTGCCCTGTCATTCCTCATAAATTTTACCTCAATAAACCTTCCTAAAGGCCTGCTCAGACTACATGAATTCAGCCAGAATTTGGCCATACTTCAACGTCGGGCCTGATTATGAGTGTCTCGAATGACAAATATTCATGTAGTGGGACGTAATTAACGACGCATCCAAAATGCTCCATGACCATGATTCAACGAGATTATCATATTAGATTTTTCTTGCATTATTGTCTAGTTAGACCTGATGTCAGTGCATGACTCCTCCCAAAAGGAGAGAAATCGCTCCTTCTCCTCAGAGATCATTCACCCGAGAGACAATAATCAAGTCCCTACTTTTCTCCCTCCAGGGATTTATGTGAAAATACAGTGATTTTCTTAACATTTTATCACATTAGTACCTCAAGTTCTATTGGGGGGGAGGCAGTCCAAATTGTACTTCCAATGATAAATCCATAATTATTATCCATAATTGTTTCTTGTTTTTCACGTTCTTCCTTTAGGAGCAAAAGACGCTCAATGATGTTTTGTGCCCTCAACTTTGCCTGGAAGGCAGTGGATGCCTGGAAGGCACGTCCCGCCCTCCAACCGCCTTCCAATCAGGTGAAGTCATGAGCATAACCCCCATCCAATCACCAGTTCCCATCGTATAGAGCGAGCTTGAAGCTTCCCAAGACAACTATGCAAGCTTGCTTGCTAGCTTCTATATTAGGCATTAGTTTGTTGATATTAGCTACCTTAAGTCAATCTAAATAATGTAATAGATTAAAACAAAATAGCAAACAAAATCACCCATTTAAATCTCCTTAGCAAATTAAGAGAGGGTTATTTATTTGGTAGGAATAACTTATTATATAGAGCCTAGCTGACTTCAAGGCAGCTAAAGACATGGTAGTGACATGTCAATTTTTTCCAGGTTGCTTATACTGGCTACCTGCCAGGCAGCCTGTTGGTTATGGATAACTATAAAGCAGCTAGGCAGAGTTAGCACTTTCCTTCCAGGCAGCATATATTTATACTAGCTACCTGCCAGGCAGCCCATTGGCTCCTTTCAGTTATCCACAACTAACAGGCTGTCTGGCAGGTAGTTAGTACCCATAGGCAGCCTGGAAGCAACTGCTAATTATGCCAAGCCACGATTTTTGTCGCATAGTCTGATATGATACTGTCATGAATGATGAAAAATAAGTTGTGTAGTCTTAGCCAGCCTTAAAAGTGACTAGATTCATTATGAAGGGGAAATGTGCCAGAAAAAAAATAAAAATAAAATAACAAAGAGAGTTCTCCAGAGAAATACTATACTTGGCTTTTAATTATGACCTTCATCAGGGTCATCAAGAAACAGATTACATGCATATAGTACTCATTTGGACAAAAATATTTGCCACAAGAGGTAAATATGGCTCTTTATCATATTCGTGTTTAATACTATCAAGAACTGTGCACCATGCGTGGAAAGAATAGGCAGCATCTCTATTATCTTGGTTTTCTGGGCATGGGGGCAATCTGAAAGCCCCTACTTATACATGCAAACAAACAGAAAATTAAGCCATGTCACAGCCAAGACATGCATCTCACACACAGTCTGAAATGGCCCTTTAGTTAGGTAACATAACGCTGAGTAACATAGTGTAGCATAATATAGCATAACATACCACAGGTTGCCCCCAAACACAATTGTGACATCACATATACTGTAAAACAATATGTTCATGTTGAACGCATAAAAATTATGACTACATCATGGTATCATCCCTCACAAGTTTTTAAATTTAAATTATTTATTTATGTATTTATTACATTGCAAGCTTTACAATGACTTTTTTTTTTAGTTTTAGGCCAGACCAACAGACCTACATCAGCTGAAATCTTTTCTTGATTCATCGTCATTGCTTAATCTATAAAGAAAGTTTTAGGGACTGAAGTTTGTCCCTTCATTTGGGCTCTTCTCTCTTTGCCACCTTCCTCTTTCTTGCTACTTTAAGTGCTATAGCCTTGCTAATACACCTCTAGGCCCTACCACTTAGCCTACACCTAAGTTTTGCCTGTTCACTTCTCAGGGAGGGTGTCCTGATTTTTGTTGAATTGAGAGGTAGGGTGAAGTACTATGGATACAAGCCTCTTCAAATGGAGATTTTCCAAAGGAACAATCCAAACTGAGTGTATGGGAAATCTCCCAAAAAGCCTTGCAAATCATAGACAATGTGGCTGTTGATGGAGTAAAAAAATGTCTTTAGTTTTATATTAGTTTAGTAAGTATAAGGAAAAACCCAGCACTGAGCATCTGTAGTACTACAGACCAGCCACCTGAGCTGCCTGGAGTAGCGTGACCTGCCGTAGGGTCCCTCAGCAGGGCCCAAAAGTGAACTGGCACTTCTAAAGCAATCCCCCCAATTTCCAGACTTGGTCTGTATCAGGATTCGAGCCAGCTGAAGTCCCTACGCTGTGCTTGAATAGTACCTGTCAAAGGGTTTTAAAATCATGATGTGTGAAGGTGTTCAACTAGCTCCAACATGATTGATGCTCACTGCAAAATAAGCAAATGTGCAAAACTTTAGCCACTTAAGAAGGCATTACTCTTTCAGAGTTGTCTTACTTGATCAAATTTTTCCTCCATCAACTTGGCCCGAATGTTTGCAAAGTTCCAGGGAACTGTTTAGTCAAAGGACTTTCAGAGTTTGAGCAAAATCCTCTGCATACTGATGGGACTGGCTCAGTTCTGCAGATTAGAGGATGACAGCTGTGTTTTGTGCAAGTCTCTGGGCATTTTGTCACCTTCACTGACCTGTCAAGTCCAAGAAACCCTGAAAAACTGCAGGAACTCTAATGGAATGGAAATTACCTTGAGTGTCAGACTTTCAAAAGGCCAACTCCTAAATCTTTTCAGAGACATATTTGACATTCAAATGGTCCAGCTCTGTTCTCTCTTATAACAAAAATAACAATTTGATTTTTAGTCGCCTATAACACCAGCACAGGTCTGCCTCCAGGTGGCATGTAATACTGAACGTCTCCACTAGAGGGCTCAGTGCGCCCTATCATTAAAGTCTCTGATTGTGCCTCTGAAGTGACACAAACACAACTACTGCTGTAAAACAGACTTCCTCACCCTGAGATAAAAAAAGGCTCTGAATGCTAACATCCACATGTGAAGCATTTTATGTACCACAGGTGGGGATATCAGCTGTAACCTCTTGTCTCCTGCTCTTGCTCGAGTCGTGCTCCATGCTAATTAGCAAAGAGCCAGCCCTCCTGTTTGGCCTAAATTAATTAATCAGTCCTCATTATGCACACAGCTCCCCTGTAATTGCCAGCACAGGCACAGTGATGAATAGTAATACAGAAAACATTCTCATTAATGTGGAAAAGTGTGTGCCCACCCTTATAATGAGGCAGCTCTCAACCAGGAGAGCCTTTTGTCATTTTAACATGCACACAAACAAACAAACAAACAGTCACGCAAATTACATGTTGACCAAGCTTTTTGGGAGCGATAGTCTCAGGGTGATCAGACCACACCAGAGAGTAATGGCAAGGATCTGCAGGGATAAGACAAGTTGTGGGTTTTTACTGCCACGAAGGCCACGCATGACCAACCTTGATATAAACCAGAGCTGGCCAGAGCACTATTAATTTGCAGCGAGCATCCTCATGTGGCCAGGATTAAAACAAACTTAAGGCTGGTCCAATTTAAAAAGAAATCTCTGAATGAAATTAGTTTACCTCAAATCAAACTTGTTTACTTCTGCAGAGAAAAAGAAATCCTCTCTGATCTTTTTTTTGTACCCTAGGTACACTGGTTGACTTACAGCATCAGACATTAATCACTGAGACTTAATCTCTAGCTAAAGAACAGTGAGGCAAGCAGGGTCACACAAACCCCTGTGTGGCGTTTACACACTGCATTATTGCTACTGTCTGATGCTATTACTCCCTTGTTTGATCTGTGGATCATATGTGAGTGATGGCTCTTATCTCAGCAGCTGTAAGCCTCACAGATAAAGTTCAGGGCATTATGTGCGCTGTGTCCATGCAGCGGGGTGCAAAACTAAGCCTGTGCAGAAACCGTCCGCTCTTCCACCAAACCTTGTGTTGTCTGTAAGCCACAGCTGTGAAGGAGTCCCTTCAGCTATTTTAATCACTTTATGTTGGACTAAACTGACAGTAACTGGTGTGGACTATGACTGCCACATTCTGATCACTGTAGAGAGCACAGCTTCTGCCCTTACAGATTCAAGTAAACATGATGTTCAGGTACATTTTAAAGCTCCTGTGTGGAGTTTTTTGCTGATTCTGAAAGAGACAATTTAATTCTGATATCTCTATGTGACCTTCAAAAGCGATAGCGACCATCAACGACAAGTCTGATTATTTCATTATGGTAATTTGCTTAAAATCACTGCAGGGTGTGCAAGATGAATCGATTTACAAGAGCCTTTGTTACATTAGTAATTAGAGATTATTAATGAGTAAGTAAAAGAAAAAAGGAAGATCAGACTTTTTGTGAGGACACCAAGTCCTAACTGGCTGGCTAAAGATAAATGTGAACTTTTAGATGTTACTGTGTAATACTCTGATGCTTTGTGATACCTAGTGTTTAAAATAATGTAAGCTCCAATAATCTTATGTTCAATAGCATTAAAGATAGACCTCTATAGCTCAATAAAAAAAAAAAAAAAAAAAACTTCAGTGTAGGGATGCAGTGGTGAAACTATTTTATACCTCTATTTACAACAAGATTATTTTAAAATATGTTTAAAAATTGTAGGCATTTTCTTTAAAGTTTAACGGAATTCATTCATTAATTAATGTTGCATCCTTTACTGTATGTTGTCTGAGTCCTTTTTTGCTTTATATGTTTACCATCTTACCCAGTCTCTTGCAAAACAATCTTCCTTCACTTTTAGTCAGTAGGTAATCTTCTCCATCACCAGGATGTTGTCTATAATAAACACCCACTGTTTGTGATTTGGTGCAGAATTTGTTTGGATTTTGGAAAGGAATATTTCCAAGAAATTCCTGTTCAAAGCTGCTGTATTTGTTTATCAGGTCCTACTTAACCCTAAGAAGTGGGAGAAACTAAAAATGCTTTCCAAACATGAGCTCAGGTCTCAGGAGGTTAACTGCACAAATACATTTGTAGCTTTTCAGTACCAATAGCTTGCAAATAAATTTGTGCACTATAGATAGTGTACAAGGGTTTTCTTGCCATTTTTTAGAAATTGAAAACAAGTATTATTAATTATTAATAGTTAAGTATTATTAGTAACAAGTAAATATTGGCTGCCTATTGCATTGCCTATGCATTGAAACTGGTGTGTGCATCCAGACCTCAAGTTATAAACAAACTTTGACATTTTATCAACTATTTGGAATAATGGTTTATGCATAGTTCAGCAAATCTGAATAATAATAAAATGAAAACCTGTGAAAATGGAAAGCTGCATGCTTTTACACACTGACCGCAGTGACTAAAAGCTAACAACAGGCTCTGTTTGAGATTTGTCAGTGACTCTATTTTTCTACATCCTCAGGCACTATTCCCGCTGGTTTAATTTGAGCCTCTGTTTGCCCTCTTGTGTGCAAGGGCTTCAGGCAATAACGCAAATCACTTATGGTGTATAGGTTTTTTTTTATGCTTTCGACAAGATGCTCATTCCTGGAGATGCTAGGGGAATCACTCAAAAATGGCAAACGTATATCCATACAAGATCCACAGACAGTGATATGGATTTATCTGCTCACTCACACAATGATTTGTTTTTAAAGAAAGAAAACAAAGCAATGTGATCATTTGCACTTCATTTAAAAGCAATGGTATGGATGAGAAAACGAGTGAGTGCGGCATTCATGTGGAGTCAGAGTGACGGGTGAAGGAGAAATGGAGCGTGCCTATATTTGTGTGTGCATCTGTCTGTTCTGACATCTGTGTGCATGTGCGTTGTATTACAGTTGGGATGGCTGGATAAGTGGCTCAGAGTAGTTCACTGCCAGAGCATATTCATTTCAAAGCCAACTCTGAGACTCACACCAGGGAAGTGGGAGCAGGGAGGCTTACTGGCTAATCTGGTCAGAGAGCGAGCTGGAAGCAACACAGAATTCTTAATGTAGCGGATGGGAAAAAAAAAATCTAATTAGTGACTGCGGCCAGAGAAACACTTCCCCATGTGCATGTGGAAGTGCGAGTGAGAGAAAGGATGTGAAAGAAAGGAAGGAGAGCCCGAGTGTTCACGTGTTTGTGTCTGGAGACACGAGTGTTTCAAATCTCAGGGTCAATCCAACCTCTTCTCTTCCGACCTGCCTGTGTGATTTCTCACTCTCACACCTGAGTGCAGTCTCTTACACTTGGATGTCAAGCATGATCCTCTTGTCCTCTTCCACATGGATGCCCCAGATGCAGTCCTGTCCCTTGTCGTAGGCCTCGGGCCAATTAGGAGACAACACCACTCCAGCAGAGTCTGTGATCTCCCCGCTGCACACAGCTGCAATACACACATGCCTCGGGGTGAGAAACAAATTTATGCATTATAAGGCATTTCAACTTAACAAAGTAGATTGAAAATCAGGCAATTGTTTATCTGCAGGTAACCCAGAGAATCCAACTACAACTAATGAGCAGCAACTTGACCATTAGGCGACCAAATACTGTTGAGAAAAAGAGTCTAACTAAACCAGGTTCACTGGTCAGATATTTTCAGCAGCCCGCTGGTCTATGTATCTGTAGTGTTTGCTGCAGAGCTTGTAAACCCAGTAACTCCATAAAATGAAATTAGTCCCTCTGTGTGTTTGTGTAAAAAGTGAAGAACATAGCATAGACCAGATGAAAGGTGTGTTTTTAGAGTGTTATGAAGATAAAGCAAAAAGTTTTAAGATAAGCTCAGGTTAAGGTATAAAGGTTTTCAAGAGGGCTGTTCATCTGTTTTTATGGGAAAAATACAACAAGACCAAAGCATCTCACCACCATTCCTTACTTGGGTAGCTAGTTATAAGAAGTGGGGTCTGGTTAAAGCTACACTGTAAGTACGAACGTTGAAGGTTGTTAAAAAATTGTTTGTGTCAACTTAAAAATCAAAAACAGTTATTTCAGCTCCACTTTTCTGAATTAATAGAACACATTTTTAGTTTTATTTAAACAGAACTCAATCACTTTAAGTATCCTTTGTAATTGTACTCAAATATTTGAATGTCGGGGAGCAGGTGGCCTAGATGTTTAAGGCGCTCCCTATGTATGCAGGCGGCCGGGTTCGAGTCCGGCCTGACGCCCTTTACCGCATGTCTCTCCCCCACTCTTGACCCTGTTTCCAACTCCATCCACTGTCTTCCTCTACCTAATAGAGGCACAAAAATGCCCCCCAAAAAATACATCTTTACAATTATTTGAATGTCATCGCTTAATCTGCAGAGTTTTCCCAGAGTGCCTTTGGTATCACACACTTCTGCACCATTAGTGAAGTTACTGACTCAGTTAGAAAAGTCCCACCTAATACTGGCCCTAACACTGGCTGCCAGTCTGAAACAGTGGTAACTGTATAGGAAGGGTGAGGAGCGCTGCGGCACTGTGACATCACAGTGCCAGTGTGGACCAAAACATGGCAAACTCCTGGTGAGTTTTTAAACTCAAAATGCAAATATCTAGTGAGTTTTTTTGTTCAATTTATACTAGCGATACAAATAAATATCCAACAAGATGAACTTGTCTGATCATGCAGGGTTTCTTTTAATAATCATAACATTGTTGTTAGTGTTAGATTTTTGACACAAGGTAATTATTTTGTGTAATATACTGGTGAAGCAGTAGGCTACAAGTAAGTTACTGTCTCTACATGCTGGATAGGAAGCCCATGAATTGTAAAGACAGGATAAATGATAGCTTTTGCTCAACACAAGACTCATCAGTTTCCATTCATATAGTTGAGCACAAAGTGCTTTTTTTTAAGGGGATGATAAGGTTATTATCATGTTGGAGTCAGGTCACAAACAAGCACCTTTTTCATTGTGTGTTTGTGCTTTCTTGCTTCTTGGTGTGTCATCATATCTGGCCTGGTTTCAGGACATGACGTTGTTTATTGATAAGTACTGGAGCTCCTTAATCTCTTGCCTCTATGTTGAATAGGTTGTTGTGAGATGTTAACTTATTCGAATGAAAAACATAGAAGTCCTAAGTAATTTCAGCACCACAGTGAAACGGACAGCTCCTCTGGTCTGATATGCTCGTTGTCATGTTTCAGAACTTTGAAAGAACTATCCGTGGTTCTGAAAGCTTTCTCTTCGGCCCTTGTTTATTCAAAATACAGAAGTCTACCTCATGGTCTGAAAAATATTTACGCATTTTTTGTATGTTGTTGTGAACACTTTAACTATTTTGACATTTTTTACTATAGGGACGATCAAGTAAGAGTGAAAAACAGGGCCGTGATACAAAAGGAGAATGTTTTACTGCAGTTCTGCTCTAAAGAATTTAAAGTTTTTGTGCCTGTGCATGCCTCTTCTGCTCTGCCCTCTGTCACAGCCTCTATCCTGACTCACTGTTTAATTCACTGGTCAGCAAATACGTTCTATAAAATCTCTTTAGCATCTCTTAAAGATGCTTCTGTTAACTTTAGTTTCTGTCACAGAGAGAAGAGAGACAGCAGTGTCTCCTGATCCTTAAAAGTTTTCATGTCCATCCAGGCCTATGGACTGATGACAGATTCACAGCCCTGCACAGACACTGACACCCATATAACAGCATATATTGAATAGTCAGGAGATGAGTCATATTGGCAGGGAAATCTGTTTAGAGCGCATCATTTCTCAAAGTTCAAACATCATTATCTAGGCTAACCCTATCAATGTGATAACAAAATCAGGATGAAGCTGTTTTGCTACATTTATATTCAGTATCTCGGTTGCAATTGTTCTTTGTCTCAAACCACTGTCTGACTCACCCTGTGTAAAATTATGTATAGAAAATTAGACTGATTTACATTCAGAACACCTTCCCTATAGAAATCTACTATTTGGGCAGCCTTGAAATAATAATGATATAGAACTGCTGTGGGACTTTATATGATGCAGCCTTGCTTTTAATGCTTAATAACACACAGCAGAAATCAAGTGTGCAGGCCCCTTCACATGAACCTTATAAAACTGCATACCGCCACTGAACCGCTCCATGACCATGACCCGCAGGAGCAGAAATTAAATTTCCTCTCATGTAGCTTTACTAGAGAGCTTTTCAATTTCATCTTGGTCTAGATTGACCATGATGCAAGCAACAAAGAGCAGGAGCGAGGTCAGTGTATTGTAGAGTGTGAGATTGCAGGAGAAGTGAGGGACCGAGGAGGAGCTGTTCAGTATGGCGGGTACTCTGCAGTGTTCAACTTTAGTATGCCTTTTAATCTTTAGCACTTCTTAAAATCTGCCCTGCAAGCACACATGTCAGAGTAAATCATTGTTGCAATTTTAAGGGGAAATTTATCATGGATCAGAGGAAAAGCAGCTTAGGGAGATGTAGTTAACTGCCAGTGCTCTTTAATATTCGAGTAAGAAGACTTCCCTGACTCCTACAGTGATCAAGAAGACAATAAAAGCCTCAGGTCCTGGGGTCACTCATTTCTAATTCTGAATTCTGCTGCAGTGAAAGCACATTTTTAAAAAAAGATTTAATGTCGCACAATTACACGGGCAGATAAAATCTGTTGACTCACCCCTGCAGGCTGGCTCGGTCTCATTCCACTGGGGGTTTTGTGCATCCACACACTCAATCACCACAGAGCCTTGCTCCAGCGTGTAGCCAGGGTCACAGGAGAATTCAACCACTGCGCCCACGCTGTAAGTGGAGTCACTGCTGCTGAAGTTGCCATACTTCACAAAGGGCTCGTAGCACATTCCTTTTGCAAAAGCTGTAGACAGAGACAGTATAAGGTATTAAAAAATATATACGGCATCCAGAATATTTAAAGCAAAATGAATCAGCCTACATTCGTATCTGATGGCTGCACCAGTAGAGGTCATCGTCCCGTCAGTGGTGAACTCCACAAAAAGGTATCGTCCGGTACTGAGCACACCTTCATTTGGCAAATACTCCACCTCATAGGAGTCGTACACAGGAGGAGAGTCAATGTTATTGCCATTCTTTATCAGCAGCCTAGAAAACACAGAGGCACAAGCCATCAGTGCATTAGGACAAACTTCAACATTTTTTGAAGAATTTAAAGAGAAATCACACCAATAATGTCTCAGATGTTTGTTGTTTTCATTAAATAAGAGGCCAGATGTCCTGTTTTAATTTATTTCAGCCTTACCCTGCACCCAATTTACTTTGGAGCGACATAGCCTCCTTTTCTTAATCAAACAAGCAAACAAAAACAATTAAAAAAAAAATGTATTTGACTTCAGTGTTATACAGTTTCTAGAGTGAGTTTTAATCATTTTTCACATTCTTCTGTTCATGGTATTTGTGTTGTCCTCATTTTCACTGGTTGTATAATTTTTCTAATTTTGGCCTTAATTATTTTATTTTACTTTCTGAGTCATCCCAAATTGTAATTAGTGGCTTTTTGTTGTCGGTTGTCCCTGTTGATTTAGTTCTGGTCCACAATAAAAGATTTAAGACAGGAAATGGACTTTGTCTCTGCTCTGGCACAGAGCCAGGTAGCTGCAGCCTGACCCTTGGTCACTGTAAGGTCAAGGGGCAGGCTAACTGTTGAAGTGCATTGGTAAGGCTCAAAAGACTATAAGAATCAATTGGATTTGAAATACACCATGGAAAATGTAAGTTAATATGAATATGTTATTATGCATTTATTGCCCATGAATGTTAACAACAACAATGCATTAGTGTTTTTCTTGCTATGCATTTATTTCTCTGATGTTAATGTTTTTGTAAGATTAGAGAGGTAGGTTTCATATTGACATGTCAACCAAACTTTGGATCAACCTAACGACCCGCCCACTAACTCGACTTCCTGTCAGCTAGCTAGCTAGCATTCTTGTTAACAGAAAGGTAGTTTCTGCCTGTCAAGCTATCTGTCAATCAAATGAGATGGGACAATCAGAGCTGATGAGGTTTTCCTCAATATAATCGACACGATTGTGGTACGAAAAAATTCACCCTCCGTACAATGAGAGGACATGAAGACATGAGCTAATGAGACACATTTGGTTTTGTGAACCAGTCTGTAAACCAGTTTATTTCTAGTGTAAAGAAATGGCCTTTTCAGCGTTCCTGAAGCCAGCCTGAAGTGTTCTCATGGTATTGCAATTTTTTTCACTTCTGCATTGGCTTCTTTTTTGAGGACTGGAGGTTGTTGCTTGGTTGACACACACACACAGTCTATTCCTGCCAAGTCTGTCAAAATAAAAGCCTCCAATGTTAATCATCATTGAAGGCTTTTATTTTGAAGAGCAACACAGAAAATGGAGTGTTTTCAGCTGCAACATTACAACAAAGAAAATGAGATAAAATGATTACCTGAAATGTTAAACACAGGATGAAACTGACACTTTTTAGCTCTAAACTGTCTCTCTGTCATGACATAAATGTGACTTTTTCTGTGGTGACTGATACAGAAAGCTAACAGGTCCAAAAGAGCAGATAGATGAGCCCTTTATTCAGGTTGTAGAATTTCTTTTTAATGTGAGACGATCATATTTCTCTTGAGTGGGTTCATCTCATACAACCGACATGCTCACACCACTCTAGAGCAGATTTTACTGCCTCATTATGCATTATTTTTAAAACCTAATTTGATAAACTTACAAATATTTTTCATGACTGAAATTTGGCCTGGTGGTTGATAACACAGTAGCCTGTCATACAACAAACCTAAAATATAGATTTTTAAAAAATCTCTTTACAGGGACTTTAAAACACAGAATTTAGAGTTAAGGATGAACAAAGTGTTATAGCCAACTGGTTGCAAATATAGTGAGAAATTTTCATATCTGCAAAATACTGTTAAGTCAATTTTCAAGCTAATATTTGTTGATATCAATTTCATGCCGATAATATCAACAAATCCCTAATGAGAAATGCTAGGGTAGTTAATTGTCATCTCTACAGTCTGTAATGTAAGCTGTGTCATCTTATACTGGCTTCTTCCTTTGTTAATTAATGACAGCACGCAAAAAGCTTCCAAATGTTTTGTCACTGCAACCAGAAGCCAATAAAGAATAGAAAAAAAATGTTTTCTATTATAAAAGTTAAATAAATACTTGAATTTTTTTCATAAATTGACACATAGTACTGTAGGTGGACAGCAGAGCGGTTTAGTGCTGTTGCCTCACAGCAAGGAGATCACAAGCCTGGATCTTGTTAGTAGTTTGCACAGAGAACCCACACATGAAAAAGACATGCTTGTTAGGCTGTTTCCTCTCAGAGTGAGTGTGACTGCTTGATTGTCTCTACATGTCATCCCTGTAATTGCCTGGACATCAGTCCAAGATGTACCCAATGACAGCTGGGGTCGGCTCCAGCCCCCAGGATAAGCAGTATAGATAATGGATGGATGGATGACGACTGGATGGATGGATGGATGGATTTTCCTAGTACCCAACTCTACATGGAGCGTCAGGGTTGTGCAAAAAAGCTTCATCAACAAAAAATGATTAAACATGAAATGTATTTTAGAGAGCCTTCAGAGGTAAGGGAAGAATAAGAAAAAGAAGTTAAACGTAATTTGGAGCTGATCACTGTTCCAGTTGTGCCTGTAATAACTTTAGGATAACATTTTCCCACTCAGTAATGAGGTGAATGTCCAAGTGTGACAATAGCCGTGCGGATCAGCAGTCACTGAAGAATAAAAAATGTAATGTAGGAGCTATCTCCTACCTCTCTCAGCCCTCTGTAGTCCTTTCTTTTCATCTGCCTGATGGAACACTGTTCCAGGATTATAATGATAAAAGGTCGTTTCAAATCATCTGCCTCTCCCTAAAGATTCTGGTTATTTATAGTCTTTGAGGGATTTTAAGCGTATATCCATTGGCAGAGAGTAATTCAGAGTAAGACTTTAAAGCACAGCGCTATCTATTAGCTGAAGATAAAAATCCACAGCTTCGTCTTAACTCTCAGTGTGTTTAAGTTGAGCAGCAAGCATACACCACCTGTCATCGTCTTCTGCCAGAGCCACCTTCTCAAAGTGAACGTGCAGCCGGTGGCCTTCAGGGGCCTCCAGGACCCAGTGGCATGTCAGATTGTTGCTGTAGTTGCCAGGGAAACCAGGGGAGACGATGCGACCGTAGGTGGCATTTTTTATCATCCCCCCACAGGATGCTATGGGAGAAGAAAGACAGACAGTGAGAGAGAAGAGAGAGGAAAGCATCAAAAAGAAGTTGGAGGGTAAGTCTAGATGAGAAAAAGTAATGACAGCAACTTTTCTTAGAGAGGAGCTTTGGATAGAAGTCCCCCGTCTGAGCAGAGATTGCATCGATATCCAGTGGACTGTGGCTGGAATATACTCGGCGGCTCACCTGCGTCTAAGAGTGTGTGACTGTGTGTGATGGACTTGTAAAGAGAACAGCAAAACAGCGGCAGTAACACTATCAGTTCAGAGCAGCTGCAGGCAGACACGGAGGACGGCTGGAGCTGGCAGATGAGCCTTTATACCAGCAGGAAGGAGAAGGGGAGTCACGCGGCCAAGTTCTAATTAAGGCAGCCAGGTCCAATGGCCTTGTTTCGCCCCTGTCTCTGAAGAACAGCTCCCCATGCTGCTAATCACAGAAAAACACACTCATTTGGCCTCTGAGTGTTACTAATCAACTCACCAGGAAACAACTCAGTGAAGGCTTTCGTTTATCAAAATCACCTGTTTTTGTAGAGGAAAGCTGGGGACAGAGCAATCCTAAAAATTCACTCAGATGTTTTGTTTTATAAAGATGAATTCTTTGTATAATTTTGAACACATTATCTGCTGTCAGATTCAAAATAATATTGCATTAATACGAACTTAAAGCAACTGTGAGAAACTTTCTTCTCTTTTAACAAAGTGGTATGCTTTATCTCTTTGCTGGTCCTGTTTATTGTACTGACATCCTTATAGAAATGTTTATTTAGCAGAGTCTCCACCCCCTTGGATGTCTTACCTTTTATTGATTTCATAAATCAATCATGGTCATTATAACCTGGCTTTTTTGACAAAAATGATGTCAATTAAATTAAAATATGTAATGTAAAATAAGTGACTGCATTAATCCCCCCTTTAAAGTCAGCATTTAATAGATATATCTTCAGCTGCAATCACAGCAGTGGGTTGGTGAGGATAGATCTCAGTCAGACTTGCACATCTGGACACTGTAATTTTCTTAAGATCTGCCAGGTTGCGTGAGGATTGTTGTCTTTAAACCATTTCTGTGTAGCTTCACTGAATGCTTTGGCTCATTGTCTTTCTGGAAAATAAATCTCCCAAGCCACAGTTCTCTTGCAGACAAAATAAGATCTGAATAAGTCCTCCAGGATATTCCTTTACTTTGCCACATTCATTTCACCCTCATTGATTATAAGTCTTCCAGGGCCAGCTGCCAAGAAGCACTCCCACAGCATGATGCTGCCACCACTATGATTCACAGTGGAGATGGTGTCCGCCAAACCAAGGGTCTTGTCTGATGTCCAGAAAGCACCAATTTGGTCTCATTTTGACATTTTTTTTATCCATCCCCTGACTGATACTTTTCAATAACCTTTTCTCTGAGTTGCTTGGAGTGTTCTTTTGTCTTCATGGTGTAATAGTAGCCAGGAAAATTGATTAGCTAGTGACTGGACCTTCCAGACACAGGTGTCTTTATACTACAATCATTTGAGACACATTCACTGCACTCAGGTGATCCCCATATCATTAATTGTGAGACTAGTAGCACCAAGTGGATAGACTTCTAGTGAATTTGGTCAGTCACTTTAAAAGGAGTGAATTTTTATGCAATCACTTATTTCACCTTGCGTATTTTTATTTAATTGGCAACACTTATATTAGAAAGCTGTCTTCACTTTGACTTTAACCCCTTAAAGCCTGAAAACACAAATTATAGCCAGAAAATTCTAATTTTTTGGAACTGAAATGTTTATTGCACTTTCTAATGAAATCCAAAAACTAAATTTCCATAAAATTTAACATATATATTTTTTGTATCCCATTTGATACATTAGGTGTTTTTGATAACTGATAATCCACTTGAGGGCATTTTTATCATTTATCAGATTGTATTCAGAAGGTTTTTTTTAGTCATTTATGATCATATTGATTAGATAGAAGTATCATAAAAGTATGTATCAAATATGATACAACAGGCATTAAGGGGTTAAAGAGGGTTTTTATTTATTTATTTTTTGTCAAGCAGGCACTTCCAGTCTGTATGCTTCAAATCTTGTATACAGAAAACAACTCTGTTGTAGGGGTGGCAGTCATGTTGAAAAAGGACTGTATGTTTTTCCTGGTTGTTTCATTTGCTATCATAATTCATGTAGAGTCATCCTTATTAATCTTAATCCGTTCCATATTCAGCTTCAAAATGTTTTTACCTAATTAATTACAAATAAGGTTTTGCATCAGAAGCCTGCCCTGGGTCACTGTTAACTACAACACAGTAATTGAGACCAAATGTATGACATCCCTGAGGCTATAAGCAGACCTTCAGTAATAATAATTTTTCTTAGGTGATTTCATGTTGAGCTGTTTTGCTGTTGCCGCTCAGTAATGGCTAATTCACTGCATTAATGAGCTTACATGTAAACAGTTTCCTTACCTACACATCGTGGCTCCTTTCCGCTCCAGTACGGTGTGGTAGCATTACGACAGGTGAGCATTTTGGGGCCTTGCAGCCTGTAGCCTGTGAGGCAGCTAAAGAAGGCTTCTCCTCCTGGGTGGAGGTGAGTCACAGAAACTTCTCCACCCGCAGGTTCTTTGGGGAATGAACAGCTCAGTACGAAGGCTGCAGAGAAAAGACAAGAGTCGTTTTAATGTAATTACATCACAGTTCTAATTGAAAAGGTTTCATGGTAGGATTGTGTCATATCTGTTATATGGAAGCATTTAAATCAGCTGAATGGGTGATCAACAAGTGACAGGTTTAAAAATCTGGTGGAGGACTAATGTGCTAATTGGGTTGTGTTAATGTTGTGTCATTTAAATGTGTGATTGCTGCTATTTCAGTATAACATATGCCCTGTGATGGCCTATATGTGACTGTTAATTAACCTGCCAATTACCAGCTCTGTAATTAAAATGACAGCTGATAGAACACCTCATTAGCAAATTCACTGTCTATAAATGTGTCTATATCACATTTTTTATATCCTCAGCCTCCTGGGTGCTTATATATTTACAGTACATTTAAAAATGCCAACTATAGGTTTTTTGATACATCATTTCCCAGGATTCAATGTTTCATGCTGAACAAAAGTCCAACTCTGGCCAAAACAAACAGGCAACAATGTAAACAGGCTGCACAACATAATCCTCTGTGTCCTGCATTGTGTATAACCCCTGCTGTTTTGTTGGATTGTTGACCATGTTGTCTCTCCTCCAAACCTCCACTGACCACCAAACATATTTAGACACAGAAGGGGGCAAAAAAAACAACATTTTTTTCTGTTATTTGTGCAAAAGAGTCATGCACAATGTTCCAAATGTATCTCTGCCCTTTCTCATTTGCTATCACACACTGAGAGATGCTTTATTACCAGCCTTCAACTTTGTTTATAAACACTCAAGCACCTAATTAATCACCGTTTACCAGTTCATCCAGTATGCAAATGCACGACTACATGTTTGCAGCATGGACATAATTAACGTGTGCAGAGAGAATACTCTGACAAATGAAAATCTTCCTGATCGGCTTAGCATCATAGCTGTGCTATAATGTGATAGCGGGGAGAAGAATAGCCTCTGTTTGTGTTGTCGAACTGTGGTGATTCCAGCGGGTTAAGATCAATGATCCCAACTTGTTTTGCATTGTTGTCCCTTCCCTGTTTTTAAATGAACGCTATAGGATGTGAAGGAGTCCATATGGATAATGGAGTGAGCTAACCAAGTCTGTAATGAATGCTATTAAACAACCTGATCTTCCTGTCTAACAACCAACACTGTTCTACCTCATTAGTGGAGCCACTTTAATGACCAGACTAAAACTTTTAAACTTCTTGAAATGTTGTAACAACAAAACAAGAAATTTAATTGGGCCCACTATAGCTCGTGTTGCAATAACACAGAGAGTGCTATGACAAAATTATCAAAAGCTTTTAAAAGCCACAACTTTACCCCAACTCTGCAAATTGCAAATTATGTTCAGGCTCAATGGTGTGTGTGCTAAGTCTAAATAGGAGCTAATAGAAGAAGAAAACAAGGAAAAGGGCACACTGGAAGACCCGTCTGCATTGAAATTGGATTTGCAGTCTTTAAAGCCATTATGATAATAACAGTGTGTGGGCTATGTAGCGTTTACACCTTAATGTACTTATGTTAATGAGATTAAGGTTGGCTGTGTGCAGAATTATGATGTGGACTTAATGTTCACACTTTAAGTTGCACAGCTGTCACTTGATATTTACAGGCCGCCTTAAATTTTTATTATATAATACAGTTAAACTGAAAATCATCTACATCTTCAAGCACTGCATGATGCATGTCAATAGGACAGACTGGGAGGGGTCAAGGGTAAAACCCCTTTTTCTCTAACTTTTAAAGAACAAATACAATTTCAGATATTCTGAAGGCATCATTAGGGGGTGCTAAAAGGGTAAATTAAAGGGGACATATTATGCAAAATGCACTTTTCAGGCTTTTCTTACAAAGATATGTGCCCTTGGCCTGTCCACAGGCAAGTCCCAGAAAAATCCATTCCTTTCCCCCTTTTTCTCCACCTTTCAGAAAATGTGTGTTGAAACAAGCTGCTCTCAGACTTTCCCCCCATGATGTCATGTGGGGAGTTAACTCCAGCCCCAGGTTTGGTTGGCCTTCCCCACTTGGGAGTTCCACCCTCCTCTCCTGATCCTCCTCTCAGCTGTGAGCTGAGAGGAGGATTAAGAGGGCGACATCCATTAAGCCACATCCATTTCCTGAGAGGGGTGGAGTCAGACAGCTCATTAACATTTAAAGCTACAGACACAGAAATAGCTCGTTCTAAGCAGGGCTGAAACAGAGGGGTTTTTTTGGACATGCAAAAATCCTATACTGGGGACCTCTGAGACCGAGACCCTGTCCACACGGAGACAAAAACGATATATTGCTGTTTCGTTTTGAAAAAGTTTTCCATAAAGACGGGATCATTTCAGGAAATATCTGTGTAAACATGGAGCCACTGAAAACGACTGAAAACGCTGTAGTGCATAAGCTAAGTGTGTACCTGGCGCTGTATTGCTGCCATGGAAACGCACCAAAAGAGAAGAAGATCACAAAAACTGACACAAACTTTCTTCTAGTTACCCTTCTGGTTGTTCTCTGTGTTGAATTTAAGAAGATATGGTGCGTGCGTTTCGTGGTGGTGGTAAAAGAGCATTTTGCTGTTAAAGTCATAACAAGCTCAGTAGCTTCTACAGCACAAACACAACCATGTAATCTGCCATTATCGTTTTGGTCGCACATGCGTCTTCAGTGAGCTACACTGTTTGTGACATAATCGTGTCAAGAAAGATGTGGATAGCCGTCCACACGGAGACGACGGAAGTAGTTTACGGATTTATGCACTCTATGACCCTTTTTCAAAAAGTATCGTTTACAGTAACCCGAAATGCTGTTTCCGTGTGGATGAATCGCTGATACAAAAAAAAAAAACAAAAAAAAACTTTTGTGTATACTCCTGAATTCGTCTCTGTGTGGACAGGGTCCAAATAAACTTGTCTTAAAAGGGTAAAATGTGTCCCCTTTAATGATGGCCCTCTGTGTTTGCACATAACCTTCATGATTCCCCCAAGATAAATCTAGGCCAAAGTATGGCACCCACTAGAGGGCATTATTATCAATTATCAGATTGTAAAAAAAAAAGGTTTTTAAGGAAATTGGTAATCTAGTTGATTAGGCTGAGATCTTAAAAATGTATTTGTCAAATATGATACAGTTGGGTTTAAAGTATTGAAGGCACCCCTCCAAAGAGTTGAGAGAGTCTAAACAGCATTGATAAAGTACAAACCAAACAGTAAAAAGACTTTAACACTGACCCAGTCATAAAACCCCAACATGTCCTCTTAACATCCTTCATTCAGAGCCTGAGCTGCTGCCGCATGTATAAAAAGGAAATCTGGCACTTGATACGCAAGCTTGTCATCCCATGCATGAATACTGTTATATTTTTGGGTCTTTTTATGCACAGATGCAGAGTAAATGGAGGTTAAATGGCATAAAAAGAGATTAGACACTCTGCTCAGGGTCATATTTGAAGTGCTAGCAGAGCAGTCTGGACATACATTTGTAGATGAAAGACCACACTTCAGCAAAATTTTTAAAGTTACCTTAGAGCTACACTGGATATTCAAACTTGTTATTCTATCAGTCTGTGAACTTGGACTCAAGGGAAAACAGCATAATGGCCATAAAGTCCTGCAAAACGGCCCCCCCATCTACAATGTTTTAATCCTCTGACTTTTTCTTTTACACAAGCCGGTGGTTTCCCCCCATAATGAAACAGTCCTTTTTCTTTTGCAGTAAATCAGTGAGCCACAGGGACGAGGTACACTGCCCCTGGGTCATCCATTCAATTCATAGTTTATCACTAGCTCCAATGAACCTAGTTATTGCCATTATCATAGCAGCATTTACATCCCTATTGAGCATGCAGTGGGAGAGCCAGAGGCAAAAATGTAGAGCCAATTCCTGGAGTATTAAATTACGTGCTGCCTCCATTCCAGTAGATGTGGTGCTGGGCCATAAAGTCTGATTGTTTTGCCATTACAAATAATAGATCCATGGTGCAGACAGCCAGGAAGATTAGCTGATGGTTCTGTAGGGCCACAGGAAGCAGATGTGAAGCTAATGTCTGTGGTTATTGTTTCCTTGTAGAGAGGAGGGAATAGTCACTCAGGTATTACTTCAGTTTTACAACAGAATATCCAAACATTTCAGACTAAATTTTGCCTTTAGCAGAGACTCAGTGGCAGGAAACATGAATGTGCTGTGAATGATGGAGAACTAGTTTAAAACATGTAATGCCCTGGCAATAAATTTGACTAAGATTTTGTTGAAATAAAACCACTTTAACTATCAGCTCCAACTTCACCACTATTTCACTAAAGTTACAAAAAATAATGCCCTAATACTACTACTGTACTCAATGAACACATATTAGACCACATAAAATATGTGGTCTAATATGTGTTCTTGTGTTTCAAATACATGGGCCAGACATGGCCATCGAACAGGCTGGGTGGATCTGGCACCGTGTAGTTCCTAGAGCACCTCCTCTTCTTGCATTCTTCATATGGGATGGAAATAAAGTAACGTTCGTTCAGCACGTCGATCAAAGGTTCGTAGGTGTAAAGCAGAAAGCCTTCTACAATAAGGATGTGGTCCTCCTCCTCCTTACTGTCAGACTTTGGGACGATCTCAGTGTCCAGGGTGTTATTAACGCCATGAGATTTCTCAAACTTCACCAGATTATCCAAGTATTTTAATACATTCACATTTGGATGTTAAACCCTTTTATTGCTTTCTAAATTAGTCAATATAATTTGGCTTTTTAACAAAAAATCCACAAAAACATCCTTAATGTCAAAATGAACATGGGTTTACAAAGTAATGTCAGTTTTTTAAAAACATATAAAATGAGTGACTACATAAATACTCACCTCCTTCAAGTCAACATTTAGTAGCTGCAAGCTGCACCTTGAGCTGCAATCATGGCACTAAGTCTGTGTGGATAAGTCTCAATCAGTCTTGCACGTCTGGACACTGCAATCTTTTTTTTTTCTTTTAAGATTTATTTTTGGGCATTTTTGTGCCTTTATTAGATAGAGGAGGACAATGGATAGAGTCAGAAACAGGGTCAAGAGTGGGGGAGAGACATGCGGTAAAGGGCCTCAGGCTGGATTTGAACCTGGGCCGCCCATGCACATGGGGAGCGCCTTTAACCACTAGGCCACCTGCTCCCCAGGACACTGCAATCTTAATCCATTCTTCTTTGCAAAACTGCTCAAGCTCTGCCAGGTTGCACAGGCATCAGGTGTGAACGGCTCTTTTCATGTCCAGTCATAATTCTCAGTTGGATTGAGGTCTTGGCTTTGACTTAGTCACTCCAGAACATTCACCTTTTTGTCTTTAAATCATTTCTGTGTGGCTTTCCCTGAACACCTCAAGTCACTGTCCTGTTGGAAAATAAGTCTTCCCCCAAGCCGTAGTTATCAAAAATAAGATTGTCCTCTAGGATTTTCCTATATATTGCTGCATATTTTACCCTCTACCTTTACAAGCCTCAAAGGGCCGGCTGCGGAGAAGCATCCCAGCAGGATGATGCTGCCACCATAGTGCTTTAGAGTGGGAATGGTGTGTTTGTGGTGATGTGCAGTGTTTGGGGTACATACGGTCTTGTCTGATGGCCAAAAAGCACCATTTTGGTCTCATCAGACCAAAGAACTTTCTTCCACTTGACCACTGAGTCTCTCACATGCCTTTTGGTGAACTCTAGTCAAGATTAAAGTGAAGTGGAGGGGCCTAGTTCCTGTGAAAGCTGATCCTCAAGCATCAGAACCAAGAATTTTCAGATAATGCTGTGACTCCAATCTGTCATTCATCTCAACAGACTCCCAGTTATTCAAATATATGTTCATCTCAGCCCTTTCAACCAAGTCTGCTTTTTGAGCCAGGCTTTAAACATTTTATTTGCTGGGAAAACAGCTGCTTTCATACAGGACTCTGAAGGGGATTTCTTGGTTTTTAGAGCCACACTCCAGGAACTACAGTTTTTTTGCACATCTGCATTGGCTTCATTTTTCAATACAGGAGTTTGCTATTTGGTTCACAGTGGCATTTATAGGGTCTGAAGTTGTGTACCATGAATAAGAAATAATATATTGATCAGAAAAAACATTAAAATATTGCCTCAATAATGTTGCCATAGGTTAATGTATGGTCATTCCATCCATGATGATACATGTGCTTTTATTTTAAGTTGTTGATGAACTCAGATGAATTCCAAAAGTCAAAATGGCCTATGATGCATTTTTTGGCCATGTGATGATACCCCATGTAAGTACCTGAAAAAGTAGACTGATCTGTCATATATTCTGTTTAACAGATAAAGACGGTCTATGGTGGAATAATAAGGAAATGCATCACTTCACAATCGTGTTTAAGAAGGAATCACAGGTCAGAGCAAGGAGCTATTCCTGACACAAACACTAAAATGTCACCCTACATTATTCATAGGTGACATGTTTTGTACTCTGATATGGTTTCAAAATAGGTGCCCATTTAAAGGAAGGATGAGGAAATAAATAGACAAAAGCCCATGGGAGTTAAATGGCATAGTTTCAAGTAAGAAAAGTTGTTTCTTTTGTGCAGCTTGTCAAATCCAATCCCTAATCATAAGGCATCTGAGCATGGGCTAAATGTTTTTTTGTCTTTTTTTATTTTTGTCATTTCACAGTGTTGTTCAAGAGGAACACATTGTGTTTTCCTTTCTCCCCTATTCTTCCTTATCTGTGCGACAGCAATACATTACTTCTGCCTTTTTTTTGAATATAAATCATTTCTGTTTATATTGCCTCCTGCCCTTTTCTCACCTATCTAAAATTAAAGTTTTGTTTTTGTCAACAAATGTGGAACCATCTATCTGCATTTTTGGATCCGATGATGAGTTTGGGTTTATTCTGTCAAAAGTTGCTTGAGATTAACTCCTTGCAATCACTCAAAAAAAAAAAAAAAAAAAAAAAGAAATAGTACAATTTCAGGAGAACTCAGCATGGCACACATACACTCCTAGCATTACTACTGCTGTGTGCATATTTCTCATTTGTCTGAGTACTTTAAATGGAAAATGCTGCTCTTCAACCAATAATGGACAAATACTGTGGACTGGGGGACAATAAATGAGGTGAGAGAGGCGGTAATACTCACAGCCAGATTTGGACAAACAAATAAAATGCATTTCAATTTAGAGCCAATCAACTGTTTCACTTTTGTCATTTTAAGTGTTTCCTGAGTGTCTTCAGGTGGAGAGCTGGGATGAAATAAAAACTTGGCAAGGTGAGAGCGGGAGATAATGAAACAGGGTGACAAAGCAGAACACACATAATAAATGGAGTTGTGATTGTTCTGTTTTATGACAGACATTTCCAGGATGGCACCACTTTTTGTCACATTAAGACAAGACAAAATATAAAATACTGATGATGATGAGTCATCTCTGGATATGTCTAAAATATGGGCTTCTTTTCAGTTAGCAGGTAACTTCAGGAACACTGCCACTGTATCCACGCCTCTCCTCTAGCTGTGAACCAAAGCATTACCTCTAAGATCAATAGAGTTGTCTCTGGGAAAGTGATTCACTTGTAGAAAGCTGGCCCACAGTTCTGCCATGATATGGCCTATTGATATTTATGTGGTCTGGTTAAAAACTCGATTTTAATGGTCATTTACTCAATAAGGGCTATTAAAAAGAAATAACTCTGGACTGGAGGTTGCATCTCATCAGTGATACTGAGAAGTTGTGGTGAATGGTGGATCGCTGCCAGTGACACAGGTCCTCCTGCCACCTGATTTGTCAACCAGGCTTATTAGTTACAGCCGATCGATGACTCCTGTAAAACATCGCTGCCATCGGCAATGCCATTGATTTTTTCCTACTTCAGAAAATCTTGATATGACAAGTCAAGCCGCCCCATAGACATTCAAAGGTCAGAAAGCATGGGTACCATTCCTTATGTTCAATTAATCAGTCAACCAAATATCTTTATAAAGCACAGCAACAACTGACAAAAAGGCTGTGCATGACAGAAATCCACCCAGCGAAGTCAAGATGCACAAAAATATAAAACAAAAGGCAGTGAGGACAATTATTACAATGACAACACCAATAAAAAAAAGTCATTGTAACTATTTAGATACTAAAATCAGGCCACTTGGCAAAAAAGCCAAACTGTAAAAGTGTGCAATAAGACAGGACTAGAAACAGTCAACAGAGGGGGCAGACCTGATTGTGGGTGCTGTTCTATAGTTGAAGGGCCTTTACTGCAAAAACTCGGTCACCTCTAAGTTTATGATTAGAACGAGGGACAGCAGGTGGCCTGTGTCTGAGTGGCCTGAAGGTAATATAAGGGCTGAGGAGGTTGGATATGTAAGATGGCACCGGGCCATTTACAGCTTTAAACACAAACAGAGCAACCTCAAAATCAATCCTGTAGCTCATGGGAAGCCAGTTAAGAGAGGCTGACTCTGGGGTGATATGATCTGGTCCAATTAGACCAGGACAGCACAGTTGAGGTGGATGAGGAGGTCATTATAGGCTTTAAGTAAGGTAGACTCAGCACTATGAAAAATCCTGAAGCCAGACTGAAATATAGTGTTTTGATGAAGGTATGGTAATAGTTTTTGTAAGACAACCTTTTCAGAGTCTGAGTCTGCACTACTGCATGTTTCAGGGAGGATGGAGCTGGTTAGGGATGAATTTCTTTAAAGGTAGTTTAGATTGAAAAAACATATTACTGTAAAAACTCTGGCTCTGGGTTGTTCAAATTTGTATCTGTAGTGCAACATGAAATAAAAATAACCAGCAAAGCTGATGAATACTAAGACTTTAGTCTTACAGCAAACACCACTTACTATTGTGCTGTTTGCATTATTCTTGTTCAATGCTGCAATGATATAAAAGGCAATTTTATCATTGTGCAGGCTAAGTAAGTTTGCACATTTTTTTATCCTCATATCAATTTGATATCTATAAGAAACCAGGGATGTTTATGTCAGAAAAAATGTGTTTTTCTTTACACTGCAGAGATTTACATATTATTACCCCCTACATAGTAATAACATCAACAAAGGCAAAAACACATTAATAATTGCTGACATCATATGCAGTATGGATGTTATTTCCCCAGCAAAGAGTGTTTACATATAGGGTTTCTCACCCTCAGGATGCATTTATTCATGTTTTATTTCTGTGCATTCTGAGTTGCATGCATTTTCCTGTAATTTAAATCTGAATGTGCTGTCTCTGGACATTATTGTTGATTGGACAATGGATGTTATATAGATGAGGGTATATGTGAGTATATGTGAGCAGGTGTGTATTTGTGTTAAAGATAAGAATGCGGCTTTATAAGAAAGTGATACACGCTCCTCCAGTTCTCCACGTCTTCTTCCATTTCTATACATATAAACAATAAAGCACACTTATGTTCCCAGCGTCGAGCCCACTGCTGATGTTGTAGAGGCATCCATCAGTGTGGCATCGCAGGCAGAGCCAACGTTGTCACTGATATTAATTACTCCGAGCTGAGATCCATCTCTCCACACTTCTGTCTGCTTCTCCACGCTTGTCCAATCACATTTTTCACAGCCCATTATAAAAGACAAGGTGATACTCTGCTTACCAAGGAGAGGAACACAAATTGAAATATCTAAGCTGTCGCCAGAATGTCTCGTCTGCAAGAAATCTGCTCTAAGCATTTTTTTACATTAGTGTAACAAAATGTGCCCCATCAGCTTTAAGTCCTGTTTGGTGGACAGCAGATTTCAGTTCTGGCTCCTGATAACATTTACAACACAGAAAGTTGACTCAGTCAAAGTGTAAGGTTTTTCAAGGGTCATGACAACTCATAATACCACGTCAAATCATTTGCTGTAGCAAGAAAGAAAACACTCAGTACCTCAGAGCCATTCTAGTTGCCTTGGTCAGTCATTCATGAGCACCTTTTTATATACAAACTTAAACTTTTAAAAGATTTATACTTTTGAGGCCCGACTTGAACCCAGGTCTCCTGTTTATATGAGGCAAGGCCTAACCACTTTGTAATCTGTACCCCAACTTTATTTTTATTTAATCAAATAGATTAAAGATGCTCAACTCCAAACTTAACAGTGTACAGTGGCTCTTGTTCCAAATGTAATCTACCCAGAAGCCTCTTTTCCAGTTCAGTATCACCAGAATAGATCAGCCTTTCATTGAGTGCGGTAGCTTAAATGTGTCTGGCATGGGCAAGCTCATTTACTTGAGAAAAGATTTACGCTGACTTCAAGAGGCTGTTTGACAGCTGAGAGTTTTTTATATTCACATGGCCTATATTGATAAGGAACATTTGGATTTTCCTCTGGAGCATGTTCTGCAACCTTCATCTTAAAGTTAGTTTTTAAAAAATGAAATTGTCAAAGAGCTAGTTACATTAGATGATGTGAAAGCTGAATTAAACTACATCTTACTTACATATCAAATGACAATTTCCAGAGCTTACAACACAGAAACTTCGATGAACTTAGTTTTACTGTCACCTGCTAATGCCATTACGGTCCCTCTCCTTCCCACCGTCAGGGAATGGCTTCTTGTGTTTTGGTAGGGTCCATGCCTACTTAAATAATGCCTCTATCGCTTAGTTAAATAAGATGCTCCATACAAAGTTACTGTGGACTTTAATGTGCTACTCTTACATGCATCTTTGAGGACTTGTTCTTTATATTCTTCAACCCCAAGACCACATTTCTTTCCTACTTAATGGTTATTTTAGTATATATGCTTGCTTTACACATCTAACATTAAATAATGTAATTAAGAATTTCACAGCAACAATTTCATCCACTTTTCCTTCTAATTTTGTGTTAAGATGGTAATATACACAACTAATCAAAGATAATCATAAAAATAATATTTTTCATAGTTTTCAAGGCAGATTTTTATCATGTTTACAATTGACCCTTTGCTAAGCCCCTCCATAAAGCTGCCAACGTCCAATCCTAGGCTAGCAACTGTTACTATGCAATGGAGGCCTGACAAGCTTTCAGTGGATGCTAGTGTGCCGAAGCGGTGAGCTTACAGGACCGCCAATTCTTTACAGTGGGGTGTTGAATATTTCCCTTTCACAAAGCCAAAAAAAAAAAGAGAGAGGAGAGACGTCAGATATGAATCAAACAGTGTGGAAGACTGAATCCACATGAACAGCAGCAGCTGTTTAGTTATCAAATGGCTAATGTTAACACACATATATTAAAAGCTAATGCAACATTAGCTTCAAATGTAATCATATCTTAAGTTATTCTGCTGTACAAGAGCAATGTTGTCTCACTATGTTTGTCTCAATGGGTCACACATTTCTGTCAGAGTTCTGACCCGAGTCACAGACCCTAAAAATGAGTCTGATAGTAAACCTGAGCTGTTTTTTTACAGCCTGCCTGTTTACACAGATTAAACATGATCAGACCGTGAAAATGACTATTAAGTCATCATTATATCTCTCTGTATGTTAGAATGAGTGTAATGAGTCTATATGATATTACATCTAGAAGTCTAAAGTTGGACACTACATCGTGGTATTATTCAGTAATGTCACATTAAGGTCAGTATCTCCATCTGTTGTCCTAGTTGGGCTTGAGTTTACCATGTTATGCTCCCAGCATGTTTTTGGAGCATTCAGTATCTTTGAGCTTAATCTAGAGAATTTTTGGATATTATCTGTCGTTGTTTTGGGTTGTTGACATGAACAAACATTTGCATAAAAAAGCATTTTTGTCCACTTGTGTTGATAAGGGTGTTTAAATTTTGATAAAAAGTCCTGTATGGTACATTTAGAACAGATAAAAAAGTGCAATTAATTTGTGATTAATCTCGAGTTAACTATGAAATTTAAAAAATTTAATCCATTGACAGCCCTAATAAACAATTTTTTTAATGTCAAATGAAGGCAAAGGCCAAAACATCAACATAAGAAGAATTGTACTGCTGCTTTGAAAGGCTCATCTGCACCCTTTTATATAGAATAAGATGTTTTCAGGGAATGTGAGGACCATATGGTTATTTATGTGCCTTATTAAAGCAGTTTAAGCAAATGTGATATGAATCAGAAAGCAAACAGCAGCAGCAGCTGTTTCAGTTAATAATGTGGGCAGCAGCATCACATGTAGTTTATCAAACAGTTGGATCTGCCTTATCCAATAGTTTCATGAAATGGAGGCACTCATGGATGTTTTTAATACTACAGAAAAAAAGTTCTGCTGGATGAAATTTACTTAAATGCAAAAAAAGTAGTGAAGGACAAAAGTACATGCACTGACAGGGTAATATTTCATCCCTTTGTCACCATCTGTCCTGCTACATACATCAGCCTGTATGATCTGCACAGACCCCTAGCTGTCATCCTTCAGCCTGACCACACACTGATATTCAGCAGCGACCGGCTGATTTATCGCACGACAGCGCTGATGTTTTGATGGTTGCTTTCATTTTGGAGCTGATGAAAGAGCCGCAGTAATGTGGTGGAATGAATGTTTTGTCCACCAGCTTCCACCATCAACTCAAATCGATGGGGCATGTAATTGGCGGCCACTTTGTGTGATTGCTAAGATAAACAGACAGTGTTGAGGACATGGGGGATCAATGTCAAGCACAAAACCAAAGCAGAGAGGAATTTATGATCCATCATACACAGACAACATAGTAGAACTATCTCTGCTGAGAGACTGTAGCCATCAAATACTTTCACTGTAACTTTTAGACTACATTTATTAGCTTATCTTGTAAAGTTTAATGTTAACAAAGACAAGCAGAATTAGAACTTACATTGAATGTGCTTATATGAGTATTAAGGTGGGCATGTTAGTTCCTTTTGTGGTATTTTTCAAGGCTAGAAGATTAAACAATTGCTGGTCTAAAAGAAAATTGCAATTCCTCACAGTGCCACTTGAAGCTGGTTCCAAAAGTGAGTCAGTCCCCTCTTACCACCATGTTGATAACCTTGTGGTCATGTCTGTGTGCCTCACTGGTTGTTATCTTAAACACAAGTCTGGGTTCAGGCCCTTTCTGGGACTTATTTTCCACATGTCATTACCCACTCTCTCTCTTTTCCCAGTTGCAACTTTATCCACTGACCTTTAGGTATGAAAAGTCCTAAGATAACTTTTAAAAAAGCTAAAAAAGCTCAGCTTCACAGAACAGTAACACATGTTTGCAGTAACAGTTCATTTATGGCATTTGTACAAGGGTGAATTTTGTATGACTCAGATTTTACATTATATTTATGGTATGTAGGTGGTTGATGCTTACTTTCACCACACCTTAATCAATCACTGAACCCGACTGTGTTTGCTGTTGATAATTAATGATTAGAAAATCTCATCTTTTGGGTTAATTGGTGTTGTTCACTCAAAATTAAACCAGTAATGGGTTTTGTACATTCTGCCCAAGCAGCAGGCTCCATTGTAAAAAAAAAAAAAAAAGTGTAAAAGAAAACATTGGCAAAAAAAAAAAAACTTTGGTTCCTTGGTTGTCCACTTGAGGCTGACTCCAAAATCCCCATATTCCCATTAATACCCATGTCAAAACACTTATCATAATAGACAATAGAAAAGAGTTGTGCATGGATTTGTGCTAGGGCCATGGCTGAGATGAGCCACAGGCAGGTACATGGTAGGCTTAAGGCTTGCCTCTGCTCCACCTCTTTGACCGCTGTTTGAAGATTAGATTGAGACAAACTGCCATCATGGAACCATTGATGAGCTTCACAACCCTGCTTTAGAAATAAATGGGTCATGCTGCTTTTTTCCTCAATATCAAAATTGTGATGTAATGTGCAATTATTCTCTGAGATCATCTTATGTATTTCTCAAAAACAAGCAGTAAAAATAATATTACATTATAACACATTATTTGATAGATTAAATTATTGGTACTTTCTTCTCCTCCATCATCGTCATCTTGCTCTCTGACTCTGCTTTCCTCTCCTCAATCCTCATTTTCTTGCCCTCTTTCCCTGCTTTCTTGTCTTCATCATCCTCATCTTCCTTCTCTCTATTAATGCTTTCTTCTTCACAAACATCCTCATCATGCTCACAGCTATCATGGGATACCTGTCACAGTTTGAGATATTGGGAAAGCGGCTACAAAAAGAGCAGTTTCATGGCTCAATGTTTCAATTTATGAAGACTATTTAAACATCTATGCAGGGGTTAAAGCAAAAAAAAAAAAAAAATCATATGGAAAGGAATGATCTTCATAGATGATGAACTTCATAGAAGTGTTTGTGCCTGAAGATGATTAGAGCAGTATGATTTGTAAATTATACCTTGAGACAGATCAGACAGAGGAGCAAATGAGTTCCATTCATGCTGATATTTGCTGCTGTCATCCTTTTATCATTCATTTTTTTAACGTTAGGCAGGACCAACTAACAGCTAAAGTCTTTTTTTTTTGTTTTCATATTTACTTAAACTTTAATGTGTTCTTGAAACTGATGTATGTGTCTGTGTTCATCCTTAAACTGTGTTTTAAGTCCTTGACAGGTTACAAGATGACCTGCAATCACAAGGTGACATATTATACGGGTATTGGATATTGACAGTTTTGTCAGAGCAATTTTGTCTTCAGCTACTTTTTTTGCATAAAAATTACCAGGGGCTGGGAGAGCTTGAAAGACAGATCGTGCTCTGCGATGAACGTGCACACGCGTATTTTCGAGTCACACACACAGTCAGTTATTGATGCCGGTACATCAGCTGTGGTTGTTGCTCCCGGTAACCACGTTGTGTGTGGGAGAGTGCGAACAGCTGTTCTATGAGCGGGGTCTGACTCATGACGTTGTAGCACTTTTTTCCCCCCTCGGTGAATATACGAGCTTTCTCGAGCACAAAGTGCAGAAGCAAACACCTGCTTCTCTTAACTTCTTACACCAGCTACCAAAAGGCTTACCGTCTTTTCCTATCTCTTCTATCCACGCCCAGTGCAATTTATTTTTTAATACTTCATCAACTAGGAGGGCATCTTCCCCTGGATTCATGAATTTACTCTCCATCCTACTTTCCTTTGACGTGATGTCTCTCTACTCGAGCATCTATGCAGCATAAGAGGCGGTTGACACACATTTTTCCATGACCCGCCCCATTCTACTTCTGATTGGCTAATTATACTAGTTTGAGAGCAGGAGAGTTGTGCTCCTCTCATATCACTGGCAGAGGAACGCATAAACTCGAGATTGATGGTAATGATAAAGACTTTTTTTTTTTTTTTAAATGTAATACATTTTTATTCCACAGCCAAATGCCGCACACCGGAAATCCAGCACAGTACCGCAATACTTTAAGCCCTGATAGTCTGTATGGGTCTGATGACTTGTTTAGCAACCCCTTGCTCTAAAAGAAAACATTTCATTTTTCTATTACCATTGTTTTTCCCAAAATGACTCGCACATATTCGGTCTGCCTTTATAAAACGTAGTGGTATCAAAGCTAGGCTTGTTTGACTTATCCAATACAATATGACAATGTAGCTGATATCGTATTTGCTCACCTTGGTAATGCAGATTTAGGAATCCGGAGTTTTGCTGTTGATCACTACGAAATCGAATGGAGATCTGATTGCTCCAGCTGCGTAGCACAAGGCCCCTCAACAAGACCGACTCATTTGCGAGGATGAAAGGTTCTCGGCCACCCGTGTCCTCCACGGTCACCTGCTCTCCCTCTAGTACACTCACGTTCAGCACCTGGAAAAGAAGAAACAACGACATTGTAAAGATAATCTAAGAACTGTTAGGTCACTTTAAAGGACACTCTCTGCTCTTCTGGCTTTGTGACAGTTTGTTTTATGGTGTTCTTTATCATTTTGTCAAAGAAAAGTCATGTGACAAGTGGTTCAAAGAAGAAGCAATGTAAAGATAATGCTATAGACTTGAGAAGATTAGGATGAGCATTTTTTGTAACTTCTGATACTGTGCAGAGTAATTGTGGGGATAGTTGTCAGGACATTGTATTTTTGGACACATTTATATCCACTCTTTGAAAAGACAAACAGGCTTTTAACTACAATTCTGAACAAATAAGGATCTTATTGCTAAGAAGCCTGGTGACTAACTGTAGACTTATGAGGTCTCAGCTCACACCAGATGGGATCTTAATTCAGCCCTGACGCTGTTATGTTTCCATTTAAAGCCAGGTTTATTCTAATGATGTTTCTGGGAAAAATGGGTCACCTGCCGTGTTACTTTGCTCAGCTGTGCAAAGAAGCAGTTGCAGTGGGATAAGTTTGGTTTTCTTTGTTAACCTGCTCCCTGACTGAAGACATGCTTTTTGAGTAATTGTTGAATCTGTCTGGGTCATTCCAGTCTTGGTTTTGTGCCTGATTGACTCATCCTCTGTCAGACTTCTCCTTTGCCTGTGAGCCCCTCTGACAGCACTGCTTTATATCTTCAACAGGTTTGAACAGCATCTGCAGCTAAATCTGGAGAGGGAACCTCTGGAGGATTGCATGTAGTTAAACTGTCAGGATAATGGAGGACTGACACATTTTGGAGCAACATCTGATTAATTCCCCGAAGAGCTATAAAAGAGGTATTTTAATCCAACAGCAGGTCGTCATCATTATTCTGTAGCATAAAGATAAAAGGATTCCTCCTTCACATGTACCGCAGACTCAAATTAAGCTTATACAACACTGAATCCATGTATAAGTTTAAATCATTTTGAAACTACTAACCCGGTTACTGAAGAAGTTTGTTTGGAGGGTGTTACTGTTTGTTTGTTTGCTATAGCACTCAGTGCAACAATGGAGGCTTTCAAAAGCTTATTCGGTGGTAATGTGCCTATAAAACAGCTTTTATTAGCTGTCAAATATATGAGGTAGCAGGCTCATACTGACACCAAAACAGGGTGTCATCATCTATTGTTATGGTGGAACAGCTTTTGTTTACTAAAAGGTGACTATATCTAAAAGCCTTGGTAGTCATAAAGGGAGCAAACTAAAAGAGAAAGTCAGCTAATAATGAAGGTGCAGCACGTCAAACCTTTTAGCAGATGGACTACAGCAGCAGAAGACTACACCGGGAAGAAAAGGCAACTGCACGGCCTCACCAAAATTGGCCAATAGAAGATTGGAAGAACGTTGTCAGGTCTGATGAGTCTTGATGTCACTGTCATTCAGATGGTAGGTGAGAAGTTGGTGTAAACAACATGAGAGCATGGATCCATCCTGACTTACATCAACGGTTCAGACTGGTGGTGATGTAATGGTGTGGGAGATTTTTTCTTGGCACACCTCAGGCCCTACAGTACCAATCGAGCACCGTTTAAACACCACAGTCCACCTGAGTATTCTTGCTGACCATGTCAGACCACAGTGGACCCATCTTCTGATAGCTACTTCCAGCAGAATAATGTCAAAACGCTCAAGTCAACTGGTTTCTTTAATGGCTGCATGGCACAAGAGTTAGCGCTGTTGCCTCACAGCATAAAGGTCCCTGGTGCGCTTCCCAGTCAGGGCCTTTCTGTGTAGGGTTTGCATGTTGTCTCCAGGTACTCCAAAGACATGCTCGTTAGGTTAATTGGTGACTTTAAAATGGCCGTAGGTGTTATTGTGAGTTGGTTGTCTTTCTATATGTAAGCACTGTGTTTGACTGGTGACAGGTCCAGGGTGTTCCCCGCCATGCCCAATGACAGCTGGGATAGGCTCCAGCCCATCCCCCAAAGAGACAAGCGGTATAGAAAATGGATGGATGGTTTCTTGAATGGGTCAACCCCTTGTTGAAACTATGCCACCAAGAATTAAGGCAGTTCTGAAGGCAAAAGCGGGTCCAAGCTGGTACTAGCAAGGTGTACCTAATAAAGTGACCAGTTAGTGTACAGTATTTTGATATTTATCATAGCTCATTTTTCATGCTGAGCTGATTCTAAAACAGTTTAACTTTTAAAAAGCAGGATAATACATTTTGTCAACGACGGTAACTGAGGTTATTAAATCACAGTGAGTCACAAAATCAGTGAGGGATCTTGGGGTCAAAACCAACACTGAACTCCATGAATTATGGAGAATATTAATGCCATAATTTGTCAGGGAAGATGATTAAAATCATATAAGGTTGGCTAATAACCAAAGATTGGATGTAGACATATTTTACCTAAAGTACCTGCTGAAATTTTATACTTCTGACTTTTTAAAGACTTTTTATGGCCTTAAATTTCAAATGTGCAATTTAAGACAATTCAAAACTTTTCAAAGATCTACAGGAACTCTGGTATTGGTAGTGATAAAAATCATCATCTGCTCACATCAAAAGCAGGACCATTGAGTGTTTCTGACTAACATGTTGACCATTGCTTAAAGGGTATTCAAACATGGTGATATTAAAGGTTAGCCATAGATATCACTTATGATTGAAAAGATAATCTTCAGTGAATTGGCCTGTGCCTGTGAATAAAAAGAGAGGAGATAAAAATCTGAATTTCAAATACAGCACAACATTCAGGTCCAAAATGGATCGTGTCCCTGCCCTGAAAGATAAGTGCGACATCAAACCAATTCAACCACATCTTTGTCAAGCTCCCAGTGAGATTCATAACATGTTCTGAAAGCTAATGCTGTCATAGGTAGTGGGCTCAGGCCTCAGGTATGCCATGATGCAGAAAAAAGAGTCGCCCTCCAAAGGCTGTTGTCCCTGAGGTAATATGTGTGCTTGAGTGTTAGTGCAGCAGACTGGAAAAGCGGAGACAGTGGGCAGGATGAACGCACATCTCACAACAGTGGCAGGAAAATGAATTTGGTCGGGTTGACTAAGTGTCACTCAGTCGAAGGGCAGCTGACAATGAGCGCAGAGAGGCTAATGGACACTCTGAGACAGAGCTTAGAGGTGACTTCCTCCTGAATGATCCATGAGGTCAGTCACTTTGATTGATTTGATTTTTATCACGACCAGAATCAAACACAGCAACCACTCCTGAGGGTTTTTAGACAAACTGAGCACAGAGCACAAACAGCAGATCCAAACTGTCAAACAGAAGATACCTCGACTATTTGTGAGCATCATACAAGATTACCTCTGTATATCTTAAGCATAAAATCTGCATTTTGTCGCTACAGCTTAGGTGGTTCAGCTATTGCAGGGACCTTAAACAGCAGTGCCACAGTAAGTAATAAAGAAATGTCACATTATTTTAGAATCCCTGTTTCTCTCTTTCTCAAGGGCAATGGCAATGACAGAGCCCCAGGCGCACTTCTTTTTTCCTCATCTGCCTTTTTTATCTCAGAGTTAAAATGGAGGGTTTGGATGTTTTGAAAAACCAGGTTTCCTCAGCTACCTTCTCATCTTTTGACTTCAAAATCCCATCATAGAGCGACACACTTAAGAAAACAATTATTCCAAGAGATAAATCAACATATGCATCAATTCTGCTACTGCAATTCAAGTTTGGTTTTTATTTGACAAATTCAGGCAACATTAGCGACTCAGAATTGAGATGAAATGGAAAAAACAGAGCCTCCATTTGCTTCATCTCACACATTTTGAAATTATTACCCTGTGATGTTTCAGTTTCCACCTCTACTATTATGTAAAGCTGGTGATTCAATGATAGATAGCTGATATTCCACCAAGGTTCATGCATATTTCAGACAAATGCCTCTCAAAAAATCAGGCCGGAAATCAATTGTGCTTCCTGGTAAAAGCCTCTGAGGAACTTATAGAAAGCCTCTTATCTTTGCACATTTCACCCTTGGCGATTGCTCCAAAGATGGCTGTTTTGTAGTTCAGAATAATAGAATCTGAAAAGAAATGACAAATGTGCTCTGCATAAAAAGTAGCATGTCACACCCACTTGGCATAGCACATTTAAAGCTTTTCTTTAATAAGAACACATTATCTCTTTCTTCAGTTTTCATTATTCAAAATACCTTTGTGTAAAGCTAGCACAACCATGTTTCCAAAAGGTTGGGTATCAGGTAGGAGGGGCAGTGGTACACAACTGCAGACAACAGGTTTCTAAAAGTTATCCTAGAAGGATAACCACTAATTCTCAAGTGATTAATGGGAAAAGGGGGGAAGAAAAGCCCAAGAAAATTAGCCTGAAACCAAAAACTCCCGCTCTTGACAATACTGAGAAAAGGGGAAACTAAACCACTGCTGCCGTGCAGCTGAAAAGAACACAAACTTTTTAGGGAGACTGAGAAATCTATCTTCAGATAAAAAAAACAAAGATCACCAATCTGGTGTGAAAAGGAGAAACAAAAACATTGGTTAATGGTTTCCAGCACCAACTAATCTTAAACCCAGGGGCAACTGGTTATTCCCATAAAATATAATCAAGAAATTTTATTAGACAATGCTTATGTGACCAGAAACTTTCAAACTCAAGAGAAAAAACACTAGGAGATGCTCTAAAAACCTCCGAAGGTGAGATAATGAGTCAGCACAGAGTGCTGCAGCCTGAGAGTATGTATAAGTTTGCCACACCTGGCCCCAATCAGTGGCAATCAGCCACACACACCTGGCAGTGCACTGATTGACACACACCTGGCCCTGTCCCGATTGACACACACCTGGCACTGCACTGATTGACTGACACTCAGTGAGTTACCAGGCTGATCTTCCTCACATTGGGGAGCTGTGCAAAATGTAAGTTAGAACAGAATGCAATGTTTTGCAAATCTCATAAACCCATATTTTTTCACAATAGAAAAAATATTAACACTTTTCTGAAATTGTTCTACAAATTTTAGATGAAGTTTTCCACAGAAGGGTGAAATTCTAAAAGACCTTGCCTCTCTAAAATGTTCCTTTAACACCCAGACATATCACTGACCTGTTCCAGTTACAAAATGCTCCACCGGCACTTATTTTCCAGACTTTTGTTGCTATTGAATTCAAATTGAGCTAATATTTTTCATGAAATGTGAAGTCATTTCAGTTTCATCATCTGATATGTTATGATTAAGAATGATTAATGAGATTTGCTCACTACTTCCTGTTTTTATTTACATTTTACACAGGGCCCTAACCTTTTTGGAATTGTGGGTGTAGTTACTCATAACCATATGCTGTAAATAAAGACTTAACAGTATTTTTGGAATAGACTATAGCTGTTCCTCCAAGCTTACCCATTGCCATCGGCACAGTTTTATGTTTTAATCTGCGTGCTAGAATGTTTTTCGTGGCAGCCTTTTACCCATATGTGCATCCACTTTGGTTGTTTCAAAAATGCATTAAAGCAGTGGTTCTCTACTGGTGGGTCAGGACCCAAAATTGAAAGACAAGACAAATTGAGGTGGTAGGCACGAGTAGCTCCAGCAAGTAACATTAGCAGGGCAGGCAGGTGCTGTCGTAGTTCACGAACAGTGGAGCTTGTTGGTGAATAAAATTCATGCAGAGGCAGATAGGTAGAGGTTAAAAGGAGACATCTCAGCCAAAAAACGCTTTCAGTGTGGCTCCTAGCTCCTCTAAAGAAATCCTGCCCAGATCTGATAAAAGCCGTCGCTAAAGCTGCATCTAAATTGCTAAATCTTGCTACTTGCTTACAGTACAGCTAAGCTCAGCATGAGCTTATTATGGTGAACCCATGCTGAGGCAGGTCAGAAAAAGAGCAAAACAATATTTTCCACTAAGGAAAGCTTTCGGCTCTGTACTTTTGTTTCGAGAAAGAAATACTATAGCTACATCTGAGCTAATCACTACACTGGTGGCAACCATTACTAATTCCAGTAAGCTAAACCACACCTTTAGCTACAGCCCAATTCTCCTCATATAACACTGATTGGTCTGGTCCATTCTCAGACCTGGAACAATCATTTTAGACCTAAATTATGCTCTTGTGGCTAAACTCATCTATTGTGCCTTTACGAACCATGTGTGTTACTGGGTGAAAACGGAGAAGTTTCATGGGAAAATAACACATCCAGACCATTTCTGAGCCTCTGAATGACCAAAAAACAAGCTAAAGGAAGCACCATCTCGTCAGTGTGATGAGTGAGCTGAGAACAACCAACCCAGATAGAGTATGACTATGCTCTTCTTTTAGGAAGTCATTTCTATGATGTATTCAGTTAAAACTTTATAAAATCTTTTTTTTCTCAGCTTTTTGTGTTTTTAGTTTTACATGACAATACAAAGGATTTTATCCGTGTATTATGTGCAGTAATCCTACCATCATACATGATGTTTACCCTATTTTTGGCATAAAGAGTTTCTGTTGTTGTACTCTGACATTGCAGCATCTTAAAATGTTATTACAGTGAGGTCAAACAGATGGTAGGTCTGTGACCACTCGGTTTAAATCCACCAGGGGAGGCTCATGAAGGACAGGTGAGCAGATAGCGGACAGAGAACACTTGGACTGATAGATAGTTTGGCCCCAGAGGGCCCTATCATCTGTCATCCACCCAGGGACCTGTCAGAGCAGCCAGCAACAGCTGTCCTGCCTCAATTATGAATCATTGGCCATGTCAGGAGACATCACACTACCTTATCTTCTCCAGTGCTGCAGCCAAATGCCCACAGGGAATTCTCACTGTCTATCTTTCACATGCACACAGTTATGTACAAGTGTGTATGTGAGCAGGCATGTGTACACACAGACATGTACCTCTGGGCTGTAATGAGAGCAGGCTTATTGTAACTGGGAGTTGGAATCCCTGCCTCAGCACACATATTTGGGAGAGTGGGGATGTGGCTGAGCGAGCACATTTCTGCACAACATTATCAGAGGATGGCATCTAAACATTGTGCTGTTCCATTTATACGACTGTTTTCTGCAAAGTCAGACTGTTTGCTCTGTATTTTTCTTGATCCAATTTATTGTTTAGGGTAAATTTATTAAAGTAAGAAAAAGAAATGTAAGACTGTGCATGCACTCTGTCTTCCTTTTCCCCAGAAACTTTTCCAAAAATATTCTCTGTGCCCAATCAGGAAGAGAGGACTTGAGGAGAGAGGGTCATCTCTCTCCTCTGGCCAGTCTTTTCAATCAAACCTCTATAATGAACCGTCCATCCTCCAAGGCCACAGTGCAATCGACAGGCTCAGAACTGTTCACAGAATACAAAAGAAGGGGGAAAATCTCTTAAATGAGGGTTTCCAAGGGTAACAATATTTGCAGGATTGAATGCCTTGATCTTGTTGTTTGCTGTGACCTTTGCTGAACAGAGAGTCAGAAGTGTGATGCCGTGTTAAACTATGAGGAAGAACAGTGAGCAAAGGTTAAGATCCATATTATCACCTCCAAACTGACAGCAGCTTTGCATGGCTTTTACTCTGCAAATACAGAGTCACTGCATGTTGATGCCAATTAGTCAGACATGAGACAGAAACTCAATATCTGTTTTGAACAATTAGGGAGTTAATCTGTCCAACAGTGTCCAATAAAGATGCCGTTTTGGCAAGAAAGAATAACCATCTACAGTTGTTTTCTCCAGTGCTTTGATATAAACAATATCTCAAATAAATTAGACTTTCTAACACATGGTGTGTATCTTTATTTACTCATTTAATAATTTATCCGTAAGCATACAGAATGAGTTAACTGTCCACAGAGGCCGGCTCTCACTGATAATTTACTTTTGGAAACATCTGGTGATGCTCTGCAATGAACATTTACACTGACTCACAGGAGTCATTGCTGATGCAGAAATGAGCAGTATGTAATCAAAATGATCCCACTGTACATGGAAATTAAATAACCCTGCTGCTGGGGGCAATAAATCACCAGCCATTGGACTCACCAGCTGCAGTGTCATCATTACTGTGATAAAACCTGCTGGCTTATACATGCAGTCGAGCCAGTGGACCCACCTCATACCCCCATATCTGAGGCTCACATTCCAACAATCTTGGTACCCCACATGCAGTTGCTGTTTTTGTGTATCTCCTGATAAATTCTTTCAAAAAGAGTATTCTTCTATTGCTCATTATTATAAAAATGTTATCTTAATTGAACATTCACCTCTGTATAAAACAGCCAGAGCTATTTCCTGTTTGCCCTGCTGTCTAAAACAATGGATCCTTACCAAGCAGCAAAACGTGAATGTTAATGAGGATTTGCCTCAGCCAGGGGCTGAATACCGTTGAACAATGTGACTTATTTCAGATTTAAGGCTGCCTTTTTCTGCTCCTTTGGTTACCAAGTACCTTAAAACACAGAGTAACCATGGTCTTTAAATAAGTATTTTTCTAGCCTGTCTGCCAGCGACAATAGTAGCTGTAGGTATTAAATTCTTGGGCTGTTAGTCAGTCTTTGCAACCTATGTACATCCAATTTGTTGGAGCAATTCTACAGGAATCTCAAGAGGAAATATTTTTTAAAATGGTGCTCCAGTGATCAAAATTTACTCATAAACGGACAAAGTAATTTTAAGCTCCAAAAGCATGCCTTTGACCATAACTGCAGAAAACACAGACTAAAGCCTATAATGGTATTTGTACTCATATGAAACCATCCTTGTTTGGACGTTAATGGATGATGTCATTAAACGAATACGTAAGCGTTGACAGGCCTGCCCACAGAATTGGCTGGGCCCCTAAAAAACCCAGTGAATGGGCCTTCTAATGTTGTGTTTGACAAATTATATCAATATTTTTATGTTGGATCAGTGGCATTGGTGCTAGCGTGCTGCTAAGAGCTCCATTTTGAAGCTGAAAAGTGTGTGAGCTATTATTGCATTCTGATGTTGAAATCATTTATTTGTGCCACTTTTTTAACCTCTTTCTCCATTTTTTGAATCATTCATACCATTTTTTTTTCTTTATTACCCACTTTTTTTTACCCAGTTTTGCCAATTTTTTGGCCATAGTTGCTACTCTTGCACCCATTTTCACTACGTAATCTGGCCATTTTTGCAGCATGTTGCCATTTAAAGGGGACATTTTTAACCCCTTTAAGACATGTTTTGGGTTCCAGAGGACCCAGAAACATACCTGTGAAATCTGTTGCTGAAAAAACACTCCAGTATTGGATGTCTAAAAAGCCCTCTGTTTCAGCCCTGCTCAGAACGAGCTGTTTCTGTGTCTGTGGCTTTAAATGTTAATGAGCTGTCTGACTCCACCCCTCTCTGGAAATGGATGTGGCTCTCCTGATCCTCCTTGATCCTCAGCGTAGAGGAGGGTCAAGAGAGGAGGGTGGAACTTTCTTCCAAGTGGGGAGGGCCAACTGAACCTGGGGGCGGGGCTAACTCCCCACATGACATCATGAGGGGAAAATCTAATAACGGCTTGTTTCAGCACACTTTTTGTGAAAGGTGGAGAAAGAGAGGGGGGTGAGGGAATGGACTTTTCTGATTTTTTTTGGGGGGGGGGGTTGAGGGCAGGCCAGCGGCACATATTTTTGCTTGAAAAGCCTGAAAAGTGTGTTTTGCGTATATGTGACCTTTAACATCAGGTAGCATCTGCATAAGTGTCTTTTAGTTTATTGATACCAAGAAAAGTCCCTGTGGCTGACACTTGTATGTAATCCATCCTGACCAGAGATGTGTAAACCTGTCCATTTGTAAACAAAGTGAGACAGTATTTTTTTTCCATAACATAGATTTCATTTACCATATCCTTCCACTCCTCAACTGTGGGGTATTTAGGATTCAGCTAATGTCTAGTAATGGTCTTCTTACCAACTAATATGAGAAAGCCCAATAAATAAACATTAAAATGTCCTGGATGAAAGTCAACTTTTCAATAAAATAAAGTGCAACAATCAAGAGGTATTATCATATTGAATATGTCCTCTAATCTTTTATGAGTATTTTGCCACTTTTAGTTGACTCTGCTGTCAATTAAAGGCAAAAAGCCCCCAAAATAAATCCCCAAATAAAAAAAGGATCTGCAACTGACTGAGGCATCCAAACATGAAATTGTACTTCTAGTTTCCTCCTTAAAGCGTTAAGAATTTAAAAACAGCTCATGATATGGGATCTCTTCTCTCCTGTACGCACTTTCAGTGCTTTTCAGCCCTCTACATCTGTGTTTCTTTGCCGCAGTGTGCATTTTTGCATAAATTTAAATCTCTGCATTGTTGATTACGCTTCACATTTTCTCAATTTCTCTCCCCTCCTCATCATTGACACTGAAAGTGTTGGAGAAAACACAGGGTTGTGTCTGACAGAGTCTTCTCCCTTTATGACAGCTAGCTGGGTGGAGGAGCAATTAGTGTCACCTGAAAGCATTTCTCTGGGGAAGGCTGGGTCTCATGAAAACTCATCTCAGCAAAGCCTTGACACCCTAAAAAGCTCATCAAGATCACACTGGCCTTCTTTATGTCCTGCCTTATTCCCCCAAGGCACCACATGATGAAGGCTCCCCTCTACCTCATCTAGAGTTGATTAAAAGCAGAGAGCCTGTCTCGGCCTCCATTACTCTGCCAGGCTGGGTTTTTCTGAGACGCCTCTGCCTTGCGTTTTGTCATCTCTGATGCCGAGAAACTTGTGCATCACCTTGTTGAGACAACACTTTCAGTGTGTCAGAAGTGAGACGGAAGCATTACAGCTGCGGAGGGTGTTCGGAGAAACTGTTGGGCCACAAATAGTGGAGTAAGTGGAAATCTCCCATCACTTTCTTGTAGCCCTTTTGTCTGATGAGAGCTCTCGAGGTCACTGAACAGCAGCAAAACAAATTAATTCCCCTCCCTCATCACACCGAAATCACAAAAAACACCCAGCGAGGGTCAATGCTGTATGCATTGTGCTTCGTTTGAAAGAAATACTAGAATTAAAACGAGAGTGCAAAGATCAATACAGCAATTGAGCCAGCACTGAGAGGAGGCTGCGCGTCAAGTATCCGTGCTGCTTATTAACATGACTATTGATTGGAGTCAGAGGAGCGTGGTCGCAGAGGCAGCATCAAATACTGATCGTTAACCCCGTGAGTCAGGGTTAGCTATAAACACTTGGCATGCTCTGTAACATCTCAATACTTAAAGGGGCATTTCAACTCTTTATTCTAACCTCAGGTGGCACTCATTAGCACATATAGCCACGAGCTCATTAGACTGTTGGCCCTACAGTTTTATTCGGCTTTGTTTGACATCATTTCAATCAATATTTGCTCATTTGAGGATGAAGTGCTTGGGAGCTGTAATTTTGCCCTCTGAGACTTAAGGCCTTGGTTTGATATTTATAAGCTTTAATTAACACCAAACAGAGAGCTTTGTGTTCTTCTCCACTTGATGCACAAATTATTTAAAAGTTCCCATAATGGCTGTGCTTAAATTAAACCTTAACTTTATCTTGCTTGAAAATTTGTCCTTTACTTCTCTTTTTTCCAAAGATAATCAAGAGAATAAAAGAAGAGGTGGATAAAGATAAAAATGTATTAATGAGAAAGTGGATTTGTTTCTTTCTCTTCTAGGTTCACAGATTGAGACAGCAAAGAGGAGCTTGACAAACAGAAAAGCTGATAAATTAGAGCGAGGGGGAAATGGGAAAAAAAGAAAAGAATTGTGAGAAGAAGGAAAAAAAGTGATACAGTATTGACCTGAAAATCCTGCCTCCCCATCTCCTTGAATGATTCTGCTTTAAACCTGTCAGAAAATGGAAACACTCCTACAATCAGCCTTTGTGGCAGTGGGAGAAATTGGCCACGTCTAGGGACCCTAACCTCTCTGAAATGTATCAACCTCTCTCAGTTCTGCCCAACACAATACTCTCTATTTTAGCGAGAGCGCAGGGATGAGGCCACCTCGAAACAGAGCCAGGACGACCTGTACTGAGCCTCAGACGGCGACTCCTGGAGACTCAGGTAGGTAGATGAGCCGACAGAGGAGACGGAGACATCAGAGCGGGACAGATGGTCTGGAAAGAGCTGATAGTTAGCTAACCCACTGGATTTATTTGATCAAATAAAAAAGCTCCAAAACGGATTTTAAGTACTTTAATGCCACAGCCCAGTTCTGGAAAACCTCCATCTGTCCTCTGCTAAACCTGTAATGCCAAAACGACTGTGGAGGAGTAGAGGAGACAGGGAGGGCAGGAATAAGATGTAGCTGAAGATAACACCAACTCACTGATGAAGTGCAATCAATGCCTGGCTTTTCCATGGACCAACCAACTAGTAACACATAGTTAACACCCAGCAGTGTTTCCCCATGATCGAGTGTTTATTTAATGTAGAGAGGCAAAGAAAAGTTAAATTCAATAATAGAGGCTTTTTTTATTTTGAAGGACATCTCTAAAGGCTTTTGACTATATCCTTTAAAGTGTAAGTGAACCCCTGGCTCAGAGCTAACTCCGCTCACCTCCGTAATTCAAAAAATGCACAGAAAGTGAACAGTTTGGTTCTGAGAGGAGGGAGGGGAAAAGGACGGGGCGTACCATTTGAGGCTGGAGTGACAGTGATGTCCCCTTGTCAGAGAGAGACACAGACAGAGTCCCACAGCACTGCTGCCTCATAGCGATCTTTTAAAATGGAGGAGTTTTCCTCTCTAGAGTCCCCCTGACGCAGGCTATAGTGTCATGGTGGACCGTGGTGGTTCTGAGCACAACCTGTTCGATCCATTGGCTCCAGCAGCGGCGTTACTAAAGCCGGAGCTCTCAGAGCCAAGACAGTGCAGGTGCAGACAGGAGAGGATGGGCGTGGTCTCTGAATGGTAAAGTCAGAGGCGGAAACGCTGTACCGTTTATATAGAGTTTGTGATGTAGAAACCTACCGATGGTTGGTTTCTACATCACATAAGTCCCATCTTTTCAGAAAAAAATTTTTCAAGGCAGATGTCCGTTTGAGCTAATTAAAAGCCGTTAAATCCAGATTTTTATCAGTTTGGTGCAAATTTCAGCTATAACAACAACACTGATGTGTTTTATCATAGTTCAGTCAGATACCTCAGTGTACAGATGAAAAAAATGTTAAAGTGTTCACTACCTCTTTAAAAAAACACTTTAATTTATTTTGAAAATAAACAGACAGGAAGTGGAATAAAATGCTAATCTGAAAAGGCAGTAAAAACTATTAATATGTGTCAAAATGATAAAAATGACTTTTTGTTGCTGCTGGTTGTGGAACAAGATTTATACATTTAAAACATTATTAAGGTTAAGGTAATGCACTTGTGTATATACATGGATAGTAATATGGGGTTTCAGCATTACTGCATTAACTACGCTGCTGCTGACAAAGCTTAACCTCCTCCACCCCAGCCTCCTCCTTTATAGCATAAAGCTTGTTGCACCCTCATATTCAGATTCATGCTACTATGGATTTATTGCTTTTGAACTAATTTTACTGTATTTAATATGAATTGTTGTAAATGTATCTATCTATATGGAGGTTTTTAGCTACACGCTCACTGGAAAGTTGTGCTACTTGACTAACCCTGGGAGCATCTTTGAGCAGAGCAGTAAAACTGTAATTCCATTGGTTAAATGTATGACGAGGGTGTTCCTGAATGAAGTCGTGATTTCTTTGTCGTCTTTAGCTCCCTCTGTGTTTTCACTCGGCACAGAATGTTTAAAGAACTACTTTACAAAATGTGTTTAAATGCACGCTATGTAAAATTCTGCCACCAGGGTGCTCTCAATCAGCACTGCCCAGCTGTGCTGTTTACTTGTTTTAAAATGATGACTGTGTTCAATAAAAACACATATTTTAAGACGTATTTACTAAACAGAAAACAAACATTTTCTTTTTATTCATAAACGTTTTCATAATAAGTTAAAAATGCCCTGAAAAGAGGACAATCACTCTCAGGCTGGAAACAATCCCAGGATGCACATGTGCTCTGGGATCCAGAGCGGTGCTCTTGCATGCTGCAGTGCAAATGTGGAAAAGCACTTTAAGTGCATTTCTCCCTCATCATGACAAACTCATGAAAGATTTTTTTTTCGTAATTACACCTTATGAGTACGGATGAGTATCAAAATCCAGTTCCAACATGGTCCTAGTACCAAGACGTCTGGTACCTACTGTACGAATTACAACATGGATATTGATGCTTAAATTTGATACTCGGCTCCCCCAATGCAACCTCTCCAAATGAAAGACAAGAAACAAGTTATGGAGTTTGTGTAAATTATTTGTAAAGTTCCACCATGTTGCTTTTCTTATCCAATGTTTGACTGGCATTTTATAAAGATAATTCCACGAGTCATTTATAATACCCAGACAGCTTTCATTCCCCCACTGACTTTCAACTCATTTTTTCCACCCAAAAGTATCAATTCAGGCACTATTATAGCACTAGCTCTATAAAAGTATTGATTTAGCAGCGGTATTAGAAAAAACCCAAACGAAACCCAACCCTACTTATAAGATGCCATTTTTATTGAATGGATCCTCAACTTAAAACAAAGAAGCCGTACTGAGAAGGAGGCCACAGTTTGGACAGTGCTGGTCTTAACTCATTGGAAATAACGAGTGTGGAAAAAATTTGCGATACAGTAAGACCTCAAATAAAAATGCATAACATATTATCTAAATATAGATATTTCAAAGCAGACTAGCTTTCAGCATGGGGGCTGCTTACAAAATAACTGAAAGGATATGTTTCCCATAAAACAAATCATAGTGTATGCCTTCATTAACAGGACTGAAAGGTGTTTTTACATGTTGTTTTCTCAGTGAAATATGAAGGGAGCACTACTTTTTCCCATTTCCAATGTAATGAACTCCAGTTCACCACCATCCAACACAACTTCAATAAAAGTAAATCGAAAGATCGCCTTCCTGACAATCTCAACAAAAAATGAAAATAAAGAATCTTAATAAATGATGAATTTATGTCACAGCTGTTGTATTTTACTGAGTTGAGTTGTATTGCGGTGATAATGTTATGGCTGGTTGGTGTATTTTTCATGTTTGCCTGTTATATTGGGTTGAAAAAGAATGCTAAAGAATCAAAACCAGCCTCTAATGGGGACTCAAGCACCTGTTATGGTACAAATTTAATCAATTCTAATGCACAGACAAATAACTCCTGATTGAAATTCAAAGTATAAAGCTGATAATCTCTCTTTGTTGTTGATAATAGTGCTCCAAGTCTGGGCCTGGCTAAGTGCAGTGAAAGATAAATACTCTGTTTTTATACAGAATATAAAAAGATGTGAAAATTGAGAAAACTAAACCTTGAAAAATCATCTTCCTTTATAAAAAGAAACCTTTACAGCATTGTTATTATTCATCATTATTAAATTTAATATAATTAGCAGGAATGTCAGACAGAAATCTATTTTTCAACATGACCTCTTTCCCTCCTGCTCATATTTTTCATATTTTAGTATTCAGTGCAGTTTACTCTGCAAGTGCAGCACATTTTTAAAATATACTTCCAGCTTTTATTACACCATTAGTTTACCTTTTCGACCCAAAGTTATGTTAAATCAGCCTCCTCATATTTGTGTAATTATTGTGTGGATAAATTGTAATGTGTCCAGAATGGGCAGATGGGCCGATGCATTATATGCTGTTAGCTGTGGCGGAGGGGTTGAACAGTCAGGCTGAGGGCAGTAAATTCTCCTGATACATTTTTCATCCTTCTTCCCCTGCAAGCTGCCAGACAGGCTGAAAGGAGTATTGACTAAACACAGAAAAGGTCTGATCCTGCTTATTTATTCCTCACCAATCTCTGAGATATTTTTGAATGCTAGAGGAAAAAATAGAGGGGTCTCTGAGTGCTGGGAATGACAGACACTGTGCCTTTACAGATTATGTTATACCGAACCATTTGAACATTACAACAACATAAATATTTATTATGCTGTCACTGAATCTGTCATTCAGTGTTTTTCTTTCACATAATTTCCTTCCTTTGCCCTTGCAAACTGCTGGTCTGTCTGCTATAATGATCACGCCAGTCCATAACGGAGGCTGCCTGCCAAAACAAGAACATGCACTTCAACCATAATGTCCCTCCTACAGCTCCCCTCGCTCTGAAGTGTGGATTTAAAACATTTCCCCATGAATGTAAATGCTCAGCACAGGGAATGGTATCAAAACTCAAATGGTCAAAGTGAATACTAAGACTAGGGAGAGGACTCCATGATGAGTATTAAAATATTTATTTGTTTTAGGGAAAAAAACACATTTATTTAGCAGATGCCACATTGTTTTTCTGAATCAACATCACCACCAATTTTAAGTTGCAGGTACGCCCTGTTAGCAAATACAAGTAGATAGGGCACTGAAGTGACATTTAAGCATTTTAAGGATTCATTTTTAAATTAAGTGATTCATATCTATACTAATAATGACAACCATTGCACTGTTTCCCCTACCATTCTATTAGGGGGGGCGCCCCGCCCCCAACAGCGCCCTGTCCCCCTTGAACATCAAGTTAATTTCATTTATTTGTGTTTTCTATACAGCGCCAGATCACAACAGAAGTCATTTAAGAACCTTTACTATCGAGCAGGTCTTTACCTGGTCCCTTAATTTTAAAAAAGCTTTACAGCCTCACGTTGTTTATCTTGTTTACATGAATGCATGTCATTTCTGAGCCCCGCCCCCTCCTCCCAATATCAGAGCTGCAGCCACATGTGCACTAAGATACTTTGACTCAGTATCACCAGAGAGTTCTCCAGTTGAACTGATTTATCCACCAAAGCTGTGTATGAACCGATGCCGCACTTGTTTTACATCTGAGATAGTTAAACAAGCGCCGGATTTCGGCGCAAGACTGTAGCAATTGTGCACAATTTATTAAAATTGCAGAAAAGTCCTGCAATCCCCCGTATATCCCGCTGCTTAGTAACAAACTGGTGGGAAACGTGGTTGAAATTAGCCACAGTATGGCTCATGTTAGCACCAACTCCCTCTTCTCACCACAGCAGGCAGAAATACGCACGGTCCCTCACAGGTGTGTGGGGGCAGGTGAGTCGTGAATAACAGAGGGGATCAGTTCCTTCAGACTATGGTTAAGCTGCCCATCCCTGCGTCATATGATGATCATTTTATCATTTTAAAATTCATTAATCTAGGATCAATAAACTGGTGGACAATACTTGTTGTCTTTTTATTCCTCGCGTGCATGTTTCTCATAGCGCCTGACGCTATTGGCGATATTTGTGACTGTTATTTACGCTCGTAAATCAACCTCATCCACATGCAGATTACAAATTCAACCTTTAAAAACGTAGGAGTGTTGACAAAAGATTACACAGAAATGGAGACAACAGAAGGAGATGGAGACATGCATGTGTGTGGATAATAGTGAGGAGCCCCTGGGCCATAGTTTTGACACCCCTACTTTATAGCAATAGACATGTAAATGGATGTATTCACATTATCAACACTTATGTTTTTATGTATGCAATCAAAAAAGACTATAAGAAATTTTGTTGTTGGCAGTCAACTCATCCCCTAGGAATGGAGGGAAAATGTCAAAAAGGCAACCAAAGTGACTGACCAAACCTCTAAATATGTGTTGATAGAAGAGAAGGACACTAGCCAGGAAGCCTGTAGTCACGAGAAATGTACCAACTTATAACAGCAACTTTCATACAACTTTTAGTCACTTATATGTGCTTACGTGTGTTGGATAAGTCTTTTCAAACAGATAAATCCGACAAGACAGGAGATAAATGTGCGTCCTTCTCTTACCAATTGCTTGAAGGATTAAAAGAAAAAAGTAAATGAGGTAAACAGCGACAGTGCAGACAAAAGTAAAAGTCCTTGCACAACATTTTCTGCACTGCCAGTCTGCTGTCTGATTACATTCATTCCTTGAAAACAGTGGGGCCTTGAAAGCCTTCAGACAGAGCTTCAAATGCTGGTAATGAAAAAGTATGACATGTAGTTGACTCTGTTTTTTCTATCTTCTAGCTTCACCGGTAACTGAAACCATGGCCTCTTGTTCTGTTCAGCTGTTCTGAGCATTTGTCTTTTATAGTAAGATTCACTATCAGTTTAGCTGTAAGAGGGAGGCAAATTGTGGGCCAATCTGTTCATATAATGGTGTCCAACACATGGCTGCCTCCTGTTTCAAGCCTATGTGTGAGGATAACATTGCTGTATGTTTTCTCTCTTTAGCGTTGAAGTTTTTCCAAAGAGAGTTCTGCTACAAGTGCCAGAGAAGCAGTGGAAGTTAAGAGCTGATATATCAAATGTGGTGAAATGCATGACTGTGTGTGCAGGTAAGAGTGCCTGTGCTTATAAGTGGTTCAAGATTTACTTAAGTTGCCCAGAGGAAGCTCTCTGAGAGAAAAAACACTCTCTCAAACATATACTCTGTCAAGACTTATCTTAGCCCTCCAGAGGCAGCAAGACAAAGCTCGCACATTTTAAAGTCTCCAGCGGTAAATGAGGCGTTTGAGGAATTGCAAATGCCAGGGACACACACACGGTGACAGTTAATTTTTATAACCTTTTGTGAAAAGACTTACCAAGCAAACATTCAACCTGAGACAGACCCTTCACATGAGCCCCCCATCCAGCCACCCCCTCAGCTATTTGCAGCCTGTCCATCTTCATCAGCCCACACAAGGCCGGCGAATACCGGAACAGCTTAGTTTGAGAGCCACACAAATCTGCAAACTCGTGTTTTATTTGCAGACAGATCACCCCCCTTTCATAAAATACTCATTTAAGCAAAGCATTCTTAAGGTTGGTTTGCTGTTTGTATGCATTTTTACTTTTGCACTTTTAAGTATTTGCAGCTCAGCAATTATACGCCAAAACATCAGCTGATGGTTGAGTCTCTTTAAAATGATGGGGTTTCTGTCCTCCAGATATAATGCACATTTTGAATTTGTGCATGAAAACAGACTGGAAACAGTGCAAATCTGACAAAAATCTAGAATAGAATGAAAGTTATTGCTTCTTAAGGAAGAAAGTACAACTTTTTGCAATGGAAACCCATTTAGTAAGCTGGAGGGTTAGGGTAGCGGGAGTTTTTTAAACCTACGGCTCGATATGTAGACACCTAATACTCTAATAACAGAAGGAGATGGAAGCAAGCATGAGTTTGCTTTTCTTTTGCTGAAACTGAAAATGTATTTAAAGTTAGCAATACCTTAAGATGGAAACCCCACTAACATCTGATTTTATTTTTATGACTACTTTAAGTTAAACAAATATGATTGGATCATGTTGGAAATAGAGTTTATACAAATTGAACAAAAAGCATTTTATGAAACTATGATAAAGAATGGCTGAAGGATATTTTCAACTAATTTAATTTGGTGCCATTGAAATCACGTTTTGTTGGTTTAGTTTGTCATTACTCTATCCAAGTGCATCTGACACATTTCATTTGAAATAGATCTCCTGGTAACTTAACTCGTTCTTGACAAATTTGCCTCACATGAGTTCTGCTAAAATCAGGTATCACCTTATCAATTTTGTTATACCTGTCATTGACTAAAGGCCCGTTTATGCTCCCTTCACTTATGAAAACAGATATTGAGGTATTATACAACAGTAAGTAGAATCCAGACAAAAAGTGTAAGCACACCCAAACCTCAGTAATTTCGTGCAGCAAAAAAGTCAGATTTGTAACATTGTGCTCATGCACATCCTCATGCAACGGCAAACGGCAAAGTGGTTCACATAAGGACATCTTTAGACATGTGGAGATATGAGCACACAAAGGACAAGAATGTGACGGAGAAGAGTAAACTGTGACCAGGCCAGAACCAACTTTCTACTGCCATAAACTCTGCATCAGTACTATCTGGACACCTGCAAAGGCAGCATGCCAACACAAAGCTAGTAAAGCCCCCAAAGCCTGAATGATGCTCAAGATATCTGCGTGATTCCACCAGCTACCAAGCAGCCAAAGCTTGGTTTTCAACATCAGCCAAAGGTAAACACAAAAGCTGAGATAAATAGGCTTGTGGCAGCATAGATCATGGGGAAATGTTACTTACTGTGGCCTTGTTCTGGATATATTCCTCTGTGAGGTGCTGATTTGGTCTGATTTTCAACACTGTGCTGTCACCTTTTTTGTATCAAATAGCAGAAAGGAAAGGTCTTATGTAAGTCCCCCTTATTAGAATAAAGATTTATTGTAAATCTAGAGTGTATAATCATAAGGAGGCGGCGACTGTCTTTGGTTGACCTTAATAACCTGACCGGAGTTAACATAACCCATGACAGAGTTACGTGCAGCATTAATTTTGTAAACTAAAACTATAACTAAAAATGTTTGTCGACAGCTTTTTTTTTCATGAGAAAGACTAGACTAAGACTTACAAAAATACATCTTTGATGACAAAAACTGACAAAAAGTAAGTTTAGTTTTTGTCAAGATGACTAAAACTACACTAAAATGTAATGTAGTTTTCGTCAGACATTCAAAATCCATATTTCTCCACTGTGGGTAAATCTGTCAAAAAACAATGCATCTATAGCTATTCTGTCTCACAGCTGTAGAAAGCAGGGACCCCAGGTTTAACAGAGTGCATAGAAGACACCACCATGATTTGTTACCAAATTTAGGTGAGAGAATAAATGCTTGGACTTAAAGTAAAGACAAAAATGTGAGGACTTTATGGACTAAAACTAGACTAAATCTGAAAAGGGTAGAAATGACTAAAATGTGACTACAAGTGAAAGACATTTCATCTAAAGACTAAGACTAAAATTAAAAATAGCTGCCAAAATTAACACTGCCTACTGACTGCAGACCAAATTCTCATGGAGATATTTTTACAGTACTGGGTCCTGTCTTGTAACATCATCTCTTATGTTGACATAACTCACGTGTCCTGAAGCCACTTACTGCATAAAATTATATTACACTAAAGTGGGACTATGTAAGGTTTAGGATTGTATTTTAATCAAGTTCCAGATGATCTCAGGTGACAGAGTAACACAAAAGTAATGTAACTGGTAGTGTAACTAGTTACTAAGTAATGTAACTCATTACATTTTTAGAAAGTAACCAGTAATGTGTAACAGATTACTTTTTTGAGTAACTACCCCAACACTGGCAGGCAGATCAAAGATTTTTGGTGGTGAATAACGACAGCAATCTAAACTCTGGCGAGAAAAAAAAGAGCTTGAACTATGACTGATTATGAGAGTAAATCATGATTGTTTCAGAGCTGTCCAGACTTCATTTACACACTTCAAATACAGTGAGGAGAGGGCCTAAAACAGAATCTGTGTGATGCAGTTACTGTGTTTCTGTTTACTCTGTGCATCCTGCAGCAAAGTGAAATCAATTCAAACTAAAAATCAAACACTATGATAATATATGTGGATACAAGTATTGGTGCTGTGGTCTGCAGTATTTTCACATTTCATGGCGTTTGGATTTCTACATCAAATTATAGCATTATGGTTTGGCCACCTACCATACCACTGACTCAAGGAGAATAAAGGTGAGACTTTGATAATAAAATTCATGGCAGTTTTTTTTTATGATAAATGTACACATTTTTATATTAGGAACTTAAATCTGGCTTGCTAGGTTGCGTACACAAGAAACTATCTGCTAATGATGATTTGGATAGTGTAAAAAAATACACTATTTTTTTTTTTTTTCATTTATTTGTTTATGTTGTATTTACATGCAAACTGGTTTCAATTCACCACCTCACTGTATTTGTCTCCAGTTCCCCTCTGCTTCCAAAACGTTCGTATACATGGGTCAGTTTGCGTACAGGTGTGCATATTTTACAGCCTGGACTGTTAAAAAATAACACATACATATGTACGTTTATCAAAAGAGCTATGCAACTGTTGCTAACCATCTACTCACACAAGTACGTTTAATTTGGGTGGACACTGGAAAATTAATCCACTGGATATGCAGTCTAGCATGGACCCCAGCTTCCCTTTTGCTCTGCTCCATCTGATCTCTGCCCAGCTGTTCTGTTGTAGATGTTTGTGTCCGTGCCAAGGTGAGTTAACACCGTATCATTTTTAAACAACTCACACAATCTTCTGTAATATTTCCTCCGAAATTTCTGCTATTTTTCAAAGTATTCTTGGAAGTATTTTGCTTGTTTGGCATGAACTGAATTATCTAGAGCAGTGCTTCTCAAAGTGTGGGCCACAAGAGGTCATTTACAGTACCTAAAAATCATAGATTTTTTTTAAAAATTAGGCTACATCATGTTTTAAGTCATCATAAATACTGATTACATGTTATTATTTTAGTTTTCAGAAGAAAACACAGCTAGAAGTTTTAAGTCATGTGACTTTTTTATCATTTATTTTGTGTGATGTATAAAACTGGAGTCACAGTTTAACTGGTGTTGGATTAACTGGTGACATTCTGTTGAACATTCTGCTAAGCTGCTTGCTAAGAGTTATGAATGTCTTTGGAGACATTAATGCTACTTAGAAAAAGTTTGCTGGTTCACACAGTACTTTATAGAGACAAATATTAACAAGAACATTTAAGTGACTTTGCAGTTGCCTGATTTAAACAAATTAACTTTATGAGTAATGTTAATGCTTCTGAGACCAAACCAGTTGGGTAGAAATTCTCTGTTTATGAAACAAAAATATAAAAAATAAAAGCTAAATATCTGAGTCTCGTGTTATGATTGTACGAGGGTTTTTTGGTGAGCTCTGGAAGATTTTAAGCTTTTGAAGTGGGCCGCAGCATACTGAAGTTTGAGAAAGGCTGATCTAGAGCATGAATGAGCGTTAAGCCCCCCTGCACCCACTTCATGCCAAGTTTCTTTTGACTGGCACTCAACTCTACGGATCTTGTTAGCTCTACTGAGCTTTTGTGCCTTTAAGCTGCTTGTTTCTATTGTATAAGCCACTACTTAACTTTGATAGAGGTCATGTAAGAATCAGACCAGATGCTGGTGAACTGAATAAGCCATGTATGCTCTGGCAGTAATATATCAGTTCTTAATGGACTTGAATTTCTTGGATGGACTGTAAAATTGCCTAATGTATGCTGAAGTTGTTTGGTATATGCTGGATATTTATAAAATCACCAATGTTTTTTGCAATAAATGCTAGATATAATGTTAATATGGTATGCAAAGCATTTTCCGGTGCTCAGAACTATCTTTTATGTTGGTTTTAGATCTGTCTTTTACTGTATATTCCTAGAGAAGTTGTTTGTGGTGTTTTAAGAGCAGCAAAGGGACATCACAGCGAGCCTTTAACACTGACCTGAACCTCGATGCCGTATCCCAGGTAAACTGTAACCAAGTAGTTACACTCCACTCCAGAGTCAAGCTGCTGCAGGATTTCGATGTTACCCTCGGGGTCAGTGAAATTCAGACTGCATGGCTCTGTGGGAGACAAGCAAAGAGACAAGTGATTCCCTTTTTCCCGGACCACTGATCTCTCTGACAGCCCACCTGTGTCTCCATGGCCCCCGTAACCCTCTAACTATCTCTGCAGATTTCCTTTCAGACACACCACTCATCTGGGCCTTTAGTCCTCTGTGGCCAGCGGAAAGGACAGGCAGGACACATCAGGGAAAAATCAGATTGTTTTTGACACATGAGCAACTCTGTTGTCCCTGGTGGAGAGATGAATAGCGGTGTGCAGCATGCCAAATGAACAGCAGTTATGTGGATGACTTGATGCTTTACTTCCCTGCCTTCTGGGGTGCATGTGGTACTTGTAATTCTAACTTTTCAACTTGGAAAAAGTTTTTGGATGCATATTTAATTTATCTTGCAAAGCTGCCTTACTGTTTATCCACAGAAAAGACTGGCTTTCTCACCTGTTGTTTGCATGGTGGTGATGGTGGTAGTCGTGATAACACTTGTGGACATCCTGGTGGTGACTTCATCTTTATCATGAAGTGTGTGATCAGGGCTGGTTTTGTCTCTCAGTGCTATTCCTCTACCTCCATCTTTTTCCATTCTCACTGAGGAGGCTATGGGAGTTGGCTCTACAGGAATCGCACTTAAACTTTGAGGCCTACCTCTCTGCGAAGATGAGGTATCGCCTGAACCTCTATTAAGTAGCACTACTTGAGTGGTTAGGGAGTCTGTTGTTGGCTGAACCTGATCTTGCTCTTTCGTCTTTTCCCTTGAGGACTTCTTTTCAGGCAGAGACAGCGGCGGCCTTGGCGTTGTGGGAGAAAATGTGGTCAGCTGGGAGGTGGCAGCCACAGTGGCAGCAGTAGTGGCGATGTCTGAGAAGGCCGGGGCTTCTTCGTGGGGCACCAGCTGAGTCACTGGGCCTCCGGCGGATGCTGAGCCTGGCATGGTTGAATATGCTGCCACAGAGCCATCCCTCCTAAAAAAGTGCTGGTCGCCCTCAAAGTCCCTCGTAAGCAGGTGCTCGTGGAGCAGCAGGCCCTTAAGGACAGGCTGGTGATTGGGGACGTTCATCGGCGAGGCAGTGGTGACAACATGGATCTCGCTTTCTGTGTCCATTGTTGCCGAATCCCTGCCAGGGTCGAGAGTCCTCCTACTGATGCCATTAATTTCTTTTGGACCTAAAGAGGGAAAGAAAAAATGGTTGTGTTAAGCAGAATATTACAGACCAGTAAGCTACTTACAGTACTGTAGAGCAGTTCGTCTTTTTGACAGTTTCATTATAGAATCATCAAGACTGCCAGCCTTTAATCTACTGAAATTATGCCTAATGAGGTGAGAGGCTGTCCCCTTGTATAATTCTTCCACACATATTTTGTTGCTATTTAAATCAGTTCATTATGCATATGTATGTGTGCATGACTGAGATTGCATTTGTGTGTAAGGCTTTGGGTTTATGGGGGGAGGGGATGGAGGTTTAATCCCTTATACTATCCATAATAAAGCTTTCATAACAGTAAAACGGTCTAATGGGTTGACACAGTATGTAGGTCACTACAAGCGCCACACAGTATGCATGCTATCATATCCTAATATCCTTTGTGACACAGTTTGTGTTATACTTTCTCTACCGAGCTGTTCTTCAGTACTTGACATGCTGTACTGTACATTTCACTGACCCATCATCAAGGACGTTCTTTTTCAGTCCCTGTGGCCGATTAATACTGACAGCAGTGTGAAGCAGCTTGCCGAAAGCCGTTTTTTTTTCTTCTTCTCCTTTTTTTTTTTTTTTTTTTTTTTAACAAAAGACAAATTCCACAATCACACCCTGCAGGCAGTGAAAACTCAGAGTGGAGAAATGCTGAGCAGAAATAGTCTAGTTACTGGTGGGACTGAAAGGTGTAAAAACATACTTTTTCGAAGGCATTGTTCTGTAGCCTTGTGTTGTCTCATTTTTTCAATCTCACTTGCACCAATCAATAGCAGCACATGCATTATACTCCAGAGAAAAAGCAATCAACCAGCACATAATCCACAAAAAATAAGAATGAATGGATGAGCCTCTTTGTAAAAGATAGAAAAGTTAAGGTGGGAAGTAGTGGTAGGTGGAAAACTGCTATCAGTACTATCAAGGGTATTACTTCTGCTGTAAAAGGGATCTTTAGAACGCCAGGATCAACACTTTAAACATGAGTAGTAGTGCACACACAAGCCAAGCTGATGCCACTGATAGCTTAACCTATCAGCTAAACCAGGGGTTTCCAAACTATGGCCCAGGGGCCAAATGAGGCCTGCGGCCCATTTTTGATTGGCCCTCAGCAAATTGTAGAGATAAAATGAAATATGGCCCACATTAAAACATGAAGCTTGTGCTTAACTCTATTGTACTTCTTGTTTTCAGCGCAAGGCAGTGCTGCCACTTTAAATCTGTAAACAAACATTTTGACAAGAAGACATCTTGATTAATAACATCCTGATGGATTATTGCAGCAAAATGCAGCATCAGTAACTTTTCAGGGGCAGAGCCAAATCTGATTGGCTCCCCAGAACCCTGAAAATGACTGTCTATTTGCCCTGTCAGCCATTAACTAGCCATTTAGGCATACTTAATCACTAAGCATGTATTAACTTACATTAGATTAGTCTTACTAACTTTAAAATCCTCATGGTGAGGAATATAGAAGTTGCCCCTTCATCCTAATATATTTCTGCCCTCTGTGGAAAAATTTGGACACCCCTGAGCTAAACCTACCAGCCGCAGTGGTCATTCGGACCTACACATTTGGTGACCAAACATTATCGCCTCTATCTAATGTTAGTGCTCACTCACAGAGCATCTCTGCCAGTGTGTCTGAAGCTTTGGCACACGACATGTGCTGAAACGTATTGACCCAGGTGCCTACCAGTGCTACGCTGATTTGAATCTCCTGGCTTAAACAAGTGCTTTGAGGTGTGTTTTAACTAAAGGCCTACTTGTTTGAACCCCCTAGAATTTCAGGTAAGATTAGTCAAAAACACCTATCTAGGAATACCCAAATACGATTGAATGATGCATTTGAACCATTAGGAGTACAAGCACAAACAAGGTGTCTTTAGAAAGGTAACACTCTAAAGTTTCTCCACAAACTGTCACTCACCGTAGCTTCTGCAGGTATTGAATAATACCACAGAAAACATTTTTTTACCAGAGACCTGTAGATGACTGTTTGCTGGGAGGTATTAGCTGAAAAAATTCAACTGCATCAAAGCATAAAGCCTTAGCTAGTTCAGGATCAAAGCCGCTGACAACAGAGCAGAAAATGAGTATTTAAATGTGTTTGTATTAGGAGAAGTCCTGGCATTTTCAAACTGGAGACTTTCAAAAATGTCAAGGTTGACAGTTCTCCAAATAGCATTGCAACTAATTACCTAGAAAAAATAAATTATTACAGTGATACTGTTGTTGTCTCTTTCATCCAAAAATCCAACATAATGGGGATTATTCCACAGTGTAATGGCGTCCTCTCTGCCATCTCAGTAGCTCAATAAGCTAGCGATGCACGCCCTCTGACACAGCTGTATTTACTTTCTGCGGGCACACAGTGACATGCCAACAATACTGGAGAGAAAGAAGGACATACTGTGTAGATGAGTTGTAAAACTAACATGTTACATACTCATTACAACAAAAAAGTAATCAGAGTACTCCAACAGATTACTTTGTAATGTTTTACCTCTAACAGTGATTATATATAACCATTGCAAGTTTAAGGTCATATTGCCAAGCTGTAACACAGATAGACTGTTTCACATGTCAATCGCATGAATACATTTCACATTCATCTGGGGAAGTTTATTTCTAATTCCTTTTAAGGACCAACAAGGTTTTTTGTTTGGGAATCCTTGGATTGCACTCTTGTGACGAAACTCCCTAAATGCTTCTCTTCAAACAGCTCTGCTCCCTAAAACGCCCTGAGTGGACGTGGTCATCTCTCTTAATGTATGCAATGACAAGTCTAATATAGGACAGTGAAGGGCTCACATGAAAAAAGAAGACGTTAATGAAACATGTTTGAACCTCTGAATGACAAATGACAAACAAGCTGAAGGAAGCTTTGTGCCATTCTTGTGAACACAAAGCTGAGATCAACAACCTCATCTTTATTGAAAGTCATCTCAAAGACATTTAGTTGTTAATATCTGCTTTATTTGTGCTTACATTTCATATTCTACCTTTAAAGTGTCACTAGTTTATTAATGGTACAGCTGCAGTGAAAAAATGTGTGTAGTGACTTTAATTTTGGCAGTGACAGTGCTAATCCATTTTAAAGACAGAGTGAGCTCCAGTTTTAATAAAATAGCCATTTAATACATGACAGGGTTTAGAAACACCAGACAGCTGCATCCATTTAATAATGGATTAACCAATAACTTTGGAAAATAATAAAGTAACTCCACAGTTGGAAGGTACAAAACAAATCTGATTATTAAATTAAAGACTGAGAGGATTAAAACGGCACCTGGTGCCTGTGTTTTGAGCCTCCATCATTGTGTTCACAAGTAAACAGTAAAAGAAAAGGCTATTTACTTTTAACTTTGTTAGAAGGAATTTGTTTCAGGCATCTTATATTCTGGATTCAGCTTCTGACAAATCTTCCTCCACAGTCAAGAAACACATTTGAAGAAACAGCAGAGCTCAACAGACGTCTTCCAGTCACCTCTTGGTCATTAACACATTGGTGCATTATTTCAAGAAAGAAGGACCTAAAATCCATTCATGAGGAAGCTAGAGTGCCTTCAGTAGCCAAATGACTGCACTGTGAGTACAAAAGTGCCGTATATACCCCCATTAACAGCTTCATTCTCTTCACATCAGTTGTTTGGGGAAATGTAATGAATAAATGGTTCCCACCTCTGCACTGAGTGTAAACATTAGCAGAGATGAACACATTTGTGTGTCCTCAGTGACAGTTTTCCTGCGATGATCAAGTGTTCTCCAGGTGGCTGCTAGTTGGGTATAAATCATTGCACAACAAAGATTTCAGAGCCTTTATGTTGAAGGGTTTTTTTGAATTTCAAAACTCCAACCTTTTGTGTGATGAAGTGTGTGGCAGGATTTTTCAAATCCTCGTGTTGCAATCTAACTCAGGCTTTCATTTTAACATCAATACTCTCTCAACCTTTCTCTTTCTCTATCTGTCATTCTGTGTTTTAGTGTTTCACCTTCCCTCCAACTGTCAGGAAGCTTTACAGCGATACACAGAAGTCAATTTGCAGGTATGAAAACAACTCTGAATTACAATTTTCATCATGAACATTATACAAACTGTGTTTTCATGTGGTATTAATAAGAAGCCAAGATCAATGCAGTAAACACAGGGAGGTCCTATAATCCTCTTATGTTTCTACACACACCCGTCTACATGAAACAATACCGTCTGCTTTGACACCTTAATTAGCGTGCTGTCTAGGTGACAGTTTGTCTTAATGAGGCAGAAAAACTGTCAGCACACTATGTTGACACAGGCAACAAATGAGTGAGATAAACTCATGGTGGGAGTTTTATTTTTCTTTAATATTGTATTCCACAAGCATAGAGGGAGTTGATAAAGAAGTATGATTACTTTAAAAAAAAGTCTGTACACTTTGGTTTAAAGGTAAGATGAGCACACTTTTCACAATGAAATGTCTACATCAAATATTTTCAACTTACTCAAAGCTAGAGAAATTCTTAATTTTTGTACTGGCTGTTTAGCTGTTAGCTGTTTACTGTAATAACCCATGATTATTTTCTGACATTTACTATGTATGATACTGTCCAAATGCCCCTGTAACACAGAACTCCATCCCTCAGATGTTTGAAGTACAGACATCTGAGGGATGAAACATATTTCTCTCTGGAAGGTTTAGGGTTGGCATGGACTTATTTTTCAATAGGCATTGCAATTAAACATACAGGGATGAATCTGATGTGTTTGCACAAAGTTCGTGCTAATCAACTTTTATTATGAAACAACCACTTTACAAAACAGATAATACAAGAAAAAAAGAATCATAAAACATAAGATAAGACTTTATCTATCCCAAAAAAAAAGGTAGTAAAAAATACGATACAATTTGAATAAGAATAAGCAACAAAGATTAAACTAAATTAAATGTAATTGAAACGGTGTATATACAGTGCTTAACAAATTTATTAGACCACCTGTCTCAGAGACCATCCAGCATCATGAAGTGCTATAATGCGGACTCTTTTATTTTCAGTGAGCTCTCCACGTTTTACCATTTTGAACAGGAATGAGGAATTTCAAACGGAATTCACCTTTTTTTATACCCAAATTTGAGCTGGCTCACTGAGCTTCTCTAAGAAGTCAGAAGTTAATCAAGCATAACATTCAACCACTAAAACTCATTTATCTGTTCAACTATAATTTGACATATTAATAAAGAAATAATAATGTGCTTTACTATTTTTTCAGGTTTTTTTTTTTTTTTGTAAATCAGTAAATTTGAAAATTCATGGATAACAATAATAATGATATTTTTGCATTTAAAATATCATTTCAGTTAAAGAGCTTCTACATATTGGTGTATTAACCATTGCAGAAACATTAAAAATTAATTTGGTTTTACTTATTTTTTACCAATGCTGTTAATTAAGGGCAGCTGTGGCATAAACCTAACTTTGGGTGGTGGTCTAATAAATTTGTTAAGCACTGTACATCCGTATATTCAAAAAATGTTAGGTTAAAACAAGCATTAGCTGAGAAGAGAATTGCTTTGCTTTTAGCTAGAACATTAGGCTTTATATGCAACATTCTAACTATCGATATTGCATATAGCCATAGCCATACAGTCTCATTTGCAAACATTTGTGATACAAAATGGGTCGTTCTTAAGAGCTCAGTGACTTCAAGCGTGGTACTATGGTGGATGCCATCTTTGCAAAAGATGGTTCATGAAATGTCATCCTTGCTGGATTTTCCATGGTCAACTGTAAGTTGGGATTGGAACCGAATTTAGTACTTTTATAGGTACTGACCGAATTCCGTCAGTACTCCCAAGTACCAATTCAGGTAAAATCAAACGGTACCATGTTTTGGTACCCAAACACATCCTTGTGACCGCAAGAGAGTGGAAGTGTAGTCAATTTTCCATACCAGACATGAACGCTGCATTGCCCGCACAAGAGTAACAACGTCAGTAGAAGCTCACTGAATCAACAGAGCAAGCATGGTTGGTATTCACACCCAAAAGTAACAAAAAAAAGGTACCGTTGTGTACCAGTACCAGTTCACAGGTACCAGGAATCAGTACCGTACTGGTTCAAATGTGAAAGGTGCCCGTCCCTATCCGTAAGTGTTATTATTAGAAAGTAAAAGCATTTTGTAACAAAAGCAACAAAGTGGAAGACCACATAAAATCACAGAGTGGGTGAATGATTGCTAAGGCTTATGGCACAATTAGCTCTTCCACTGGCATTAATTTAAGTACAAAAACTGAGTAGTGGGAGCTTCATGGAATGGGTGTCCATCGCCAAGTCAAATGTCAAGTGTTGGATGGAGTGGTGTACAGCACACCGACACAGCGCTGTTGGAGTGGAATACAGTGTTCTTTAGAGTGATGAATCACGCTTCAGATGGGTGAGTCGGGGTTTGGCGGATGCCAAGAGAGCATTACCTGCCTGACTGCATTGTGCCACTTGTGAAGTTTGGAGGAGGGAGGGTGATGGTATTGGGCTGTTTTTCAGGGTTTGGACTAGTCCCCTTATCTCCATTGAAGGGTAATCTTACTTCTGCATACCAAGACATTTTGGACAATGCTACGCTTCTGTCTTTGTGGCAACAGTTTGGAAAAGGCCCCTTTCTGCTTCAACATAACTGTACTCCTAAGGACTATAAAGACATGGTTTGAGGAGTTTGGTGTGGAGGAACTTGACAGGCCTACACAGAGTCCTGACCTCAACCCCATCGGGCACCTTTAGGATGAACTGGAATGGAGATTGCAAGCCAAGCCTTTTCATCCAACATCACCTCATAATTGCTCCACAGAATGAATGGGTACAAATTCCCACAAAAACACTCCAAAATCTTGTGTAAAGCCTTGCAAGAAGAGTAGAGGCTGAACACTTTTGCCCTTAAAGTGTAGTTAAGAAAAACTAATGAGTATGGACATCAAAATGAGTACATTTATAACTCGCATGTAAATATCTCTTTAATCCCTAATGCAAACAGCTCTTAACATTTTGAGCTACTTGATTTATTTTGGATGTGTTCATCATAAGTTCTGGTTGCTTTTCTCTCTCCTTGATACTCTACTAAAGTCTAGCAGCAGACTCGCATTCACTGCAGCAAACTAACTCTGTCTTTATTGATTCTGTAAGGATTCCCATAACAGGAAACATACATTTAAATAAGCAATGCCATCTAAATAACTGTGAAAATTGACTGTGCCGTGGGAGAACTGTGTTTTGCTCATAAAACTGAGAAAGTAGTAGTAAGGCAGTGTAACATTTTGCTGTTGCTGAGAGTAGTTCTCCCACCATCCTGCACGCTAATAAAAGTTTGATCAGGCTATTCAGGAGGAAGAGTAAACAAATTTGTTACAAAGCTTCTCCCCGGCTGGCAGAATTGACACATGGTTTTACATTTTTACTGGCAGACGCGACAACACCACATTTATCTTTCTCGGCAACGGAGGCAATTCAAAGAGCTTTTGATGTAGTGAGATGGAGGAGGAACATTTCCTTGTAGCCTTATTCTGTCACAGCGAGAGAAGCTAAATCTGAGCTATAAAGGCAAACTAAGCATATTTGACATGTCTCGCAACCAGAAAGAGTAAAGAATGTAAGGGGAGGTCTTCATAAATGATTGAGACTTCTCTATATTTGCTCTTATAAGGAAGGGGCAGCCTCAGTATCCACATGGGTGGTTGTATTTTGTGTTATTTTAGAAAATAAAAAGTACTGTTTTGTGTCATCTCTATCCATGTAGGTGAGTTTTAAGTCCTAAGTTGTCCTTCAGTTAGAATATTGAGTAAGAGCGGAGAGTGAGAGTGGAGAACTGGGTTAAAGCAGAGTTTCTCATACACAGATCAATACAGGATCAATGAGTACAGGTTGGAGACCTCACTGTGGTGATTACAGAGGAGCAAGTTCTGCTGCCACACTGCTCTCATCTCTCAGCCCTAATTGGGAGTTTCAGGGAGCAGAGCTGAACTCAGAATTAAAAGTGGGGTTTTTTTGTATTGGTATAATGTAGATCAATGGATACCAATGGGAGAGTACCAATTACATGGCTGACCTTGGTAGAAGAAACATTAGTTCTACATGTTTGCATAATCAGCCATTATTAATCATTTTAATAAAATATTCAAAATGGTTAATACTGCCAAAAAACAGGAGGACATAAATCACTGGTGTAAGTGATGGTTTGACCTTCTTCAGTGTGCCGAGTTGTGGGTGTCAAAACCATGGAAGCATCCTTAAAATGTTTTCAGCTGATACCAAACATGCTCCTTGTATGTTTATTTATCATACATACATTTCCAAGTAGGACTGCAACCTGTTTTAAAGAATAAGAAAAATAGTTTAAATAAAGAAAGTTACTTTGAAGGGGCTACATTAAGCAAGGCATTGTAAATGAAGGCATAATGGGTTTCAGGGTGATTCACCAAGTAATTATCCTTTCATCAGAGCTCGGGTAACCAAACAAGTGATACAAGATGATTACAAATCTAAATTAAATCATTGATGAACATACCCTAACACCTTAGAGCACTGGGTCAACGTATGTTAAGTTTTGAGCCTGTACAAGTATGTTAAGGCTCTCAAAAAATAACTTCCTGTTTCATGGTGAACTGTGGGCATGGCTACAGTGTTAACCTCTGGTCTTTAAAATTTAGAAAGTAGTATGGCCAAGATGTGCAGAGGATTTTGAAGGCATAGATCGTCTTGTACCCGCTGGTAAATGGTGTATAGTCTAGTGCTTTCTTACTTGTCTGACCATTCAAAGCTCTTTTGCACTACAGGTCATACTCACCCATTCATAGCCATTATTATCACATTCATGCACTGATGGTGACTGCAGGAGGGGGGATTGAACCCCCCAACCTGTCAGCTGAGTGACAACCTACTCCACCTATGACCTACAGCCAAGGTAGGTGTGGCTGGTGATAATATGGTTAGGTAAGGTATTGGAGCACATGCCGGTTTTGTATTTTGCCACGTCAGCCTTGGGTCCTGTACTGCTCTGGCCTCCTGATAGCCATCCAGGCTTACATCCACTCTAAGTCCCATCTCTCCGGGTATCACCCCAGCTGCCTCCATCACGACGTGAGCAGTCACCCCTGACACTTGGACCAGTCCACCAGTTCATGGGCACCCAACGTGAGGTCAGCTGGATCACGCCCTCAAAATGTGCCAGGTGTCCATAGAAGGTAAGCAAACGTATCAAGCAGTTGATCCTTCTCCCACTCTCCTGAGCATACCAGCATTAGACACCCTGTCTTGCCATTAATACCCAAAAAGACAAGTTGTCATGAAGGAGTCCGGCTGGTGCCTCTGGCCATCAGTCAACATCCAGGCCTCACAAGAGTATAGTAAGACCAGGAGGATCAAGAACCAAAAGACCCTGACTTTTGTCCACATGCTCAGATACCGGGAATGCCACACTGTCTTGCTCAGTGAACCCATCACCCCATGGGTCAGGCCATGTTTGAGGATGATCTCAGCCTCGCCATCAGCAGAAATGCAAAATAGCACAGCCAAATATTTTAATAACTTTGATAGCTGATAACCTGATAACTGTGTAAGATAGAAAAAGACTTACAAATATGAGACTTGTGAATTTTCTGTGTTTGAAACACCGTATGACAGACTTCTTGCTGTGGTTGTAGAAGATGATTTATTCACATTTTAGGATGCACTATTTTGGTAAAGTGTTGCAAAAGACCCCCTAAAATGCCTATTTTTGCCAGACCTGAAGAGCACAACAAATTTTGTGAATTCTGGGGTATATTAAGTAAAATGGGACTAATTTGGCCAAAGAATAAAAGAAAACTATGATAATTCTTTGTATTCCAATCAAGTCTCTGCACTGCTTTGATGCTCAGACCCTGAATAGCATAATAATAAGTGTTTTAATGTGCATTATATCAGTATTATCTAAAAATGCTTTGTTTATTGCAACACTGGCTCAAAAAACACCAGGATGTGAGGTTTGCACAATGCAAACATGCCAGGGTTGCATAATGTAAACATGATAAAGGTTTATCTTCAACACAATCCTTGGCACACATGCAAACCAGAGTGTCAATTCACTCGTATGCTGCCATCTAAAATATATATCCCATCTGTTTAAACAAAACATCTATTTTTCATCTTTCTTTTTAAATCAAACAAAATTTATTCAACAAAAGCCAAAATTACAGTCATTTGGTTTGTTATCGACTCCTCTTTTTGCCAGACTCTCACATCGAATCACAGCCAGGCTCTGTTCTCACATGTTTCCATCTATATCTCAGAAATCACACCTTTCTGCCATCCAATTTAAATTTATTGTGCTTGAAAGACTCCAATCAGGTATAGATGTTCTTTAATGTGCTGGCGTAACCAGTCTACAGTGAGAACAAAGTGATCGTGATGTGCTCTGTCAGGCTCACTGAAAGGGTGTCGTGCTGTCATATTTGACCCTTCACACACCAGCAAGCTGCATCAAAGTCAGAAGAACTGAATGAAACCACGAAGATGAGATGAAGGTTAAGATTTCTGTGTTTACTGCACTAAATGTGCTCAAAACATCTGTGAAAGCTTGCAAAGCAGACTTAGAGCATGATGGAAATTTTACACAATCTGCACCTCACTTTACCTCACTGAAGTCTCTCTAAAAGTAGATCCCACGCTGCAAACTAAAAAGGTTATGCTGTAAACGCACTACATCCTGCCATTCTTCAGCTGGTTAATTAGAGCTAATTCATAAATTAGAGGTGGTAATTACCATGACAGAATGAGATTACTGTTATCGTATTCTTAGTACAAATACAATAAAATACCATTTATTGTCCTCAGGGAAATTAAGTTAGTCTAATGTCTTCTCTGTGTGCACATTTTCCAACATGTCAGCATCTAAGAGGAAGCTACAGGGAATAAGAATGAAAAACATTCCCCTGCCTTTGATAGTGCCCTTATATGCTCCGTCATATGAAGCTCTGCACCGCCTAAACAATACAGCAATAGCACGTTTTAAGATTCAAGTAAGAAATTCAGCCATCACTATGCCATATGCTGAGAAAATGGCAGTACAAGCCTGCCTGGTTCTCTCGAACTATTTTGCATTTCTTCAGGTCAAGCACATTAAGTTTTGGTGAAAATAAATGCAACATTTTCTACAGTTTTCTCCTGGCAAGGCATTTTAAATATTGTACAGGGCAAGAAGTCAGAAGACAAATGTTTAAAAAGTTGCAGTCATAAATTCAAACTTCTGGCTGAAATATGAAAATAAGCAGGCTGTCACCCCACAGGTTTCATTTGCAACAAGGACTTTAAATACATTTCCTACTGCCTTAGCATGTTAGTATTATCTTTAGCCTTCATATTGTTGTTTTTTGTGCGCGAAACCTTGATTAGTGATCAGGTAGAAGAATACATAACCTCCCACTCCCTACTATCTGATTTTCAGTCAGGATTTAGTAAAAACACACCACTACCACTGCTGCTATGAAGGTTATTAACATAATTCTTGAAGCCTTAGATAACAGTCAAAGTCGTTTGACTCTTTTTATAGATTTCTGTAAGGCCTTTGACACTGGTGATCACAGCATAATACTGGATCATGTAAAAGCTAGAGCATGCTGTTGGATGGTTTACCAACTATCTTACTGGCAGAACCCAGGTTGTTCAGTTAGAGGGTATAACATCAGAGGTACCAGAAATTAGCAACAGAGTACCACAAGGTTCAGTACTGTGCCCTCTGTTATTTACTTTATATATTAGTTGCCTTCAGCCGAATATTTCTAATTCTGCTTTCATTTTTATGCTGACAATACAGTTATTTACCTCTGTGCACGTCCCCCTGCACAAGCTTTAGCGTATCTTCAGCATGCTTTTGACATGGTAGATCATCTCTGTCAGCTGCAACTTCTTCTAGATGCAGATCAAACTAAACTTGTGTTTTTTACTTCTACAAGAACAGTAGAAATGACACTGTCCCAGAAAATTCTTACTCAATACAGTCATGAAACTGAGTTGGAACATTCTTGTAAATATTTAGTGTTTTTACTTGACGAAAAGTTTTAAAGAGCAGATTCTGTTTGTTGCTAAAGGCTGAAGGTTTTACTGGGATTTTTTTTTAAAGAAAAAAGTTTTGTTTCTCCTTTTCTGTGAAAAAGGGACTAGCTGAGTCTGTCTTTTTACTTATTCTTGATTATGCTGATGTACTGTGCATGAAGAGTCTTCACACTGTTGGCAGTGTGTACCATGGAGCCCTGAGGATTATCACTAATTGTGGACTTCTTACACACTTTTGTACTCAATACTCTAGAGTCAACTGGACTTATTTAAGTATGCGTCATCTTGGACATTGGTCGTTTTTGTTTAGAAAGCCCTTCTGGGCAAATTTCCAGACTACCTTTTCTCTTCTATAATCTTGAAGGATGGACACAACCTGTGTTCATTTGACTTTTTACAATTTGTTGTTCCCAAAGTCTGAACTGAGTGAGAAAAGAGGGCTTTTCTTTTTTTTTTTTTTTTTTGCACCTTTTGCTTGGAACAACTTGCAGACCGATTTTAAACTGCAGAGCCGAATGATGGAACGTTTAAAACTTAAGTGAAACTTCAAACCAAACTTTCTGTATTACACTGTTTTAGCTAATGTTTGATAATGACTGAGCTGATTGATGGCAATGGGACTAACGCTGGCTTTACATCTAATGCCTTTTCAGGCGATTTCAGTCACAGACAAAATTCTAAAGTTTAAGTAAAATCATGAATCTTGCTAAAGTTGCAGCAGGCTTTTGTGATCTCAGTCATAAGGTGTAAGGTGGTCATAAATTCAATCCGCCCAGTTTAAAGGCAGTCTTCCCTCAGTCTTGGCGTTACGACACTGTCAAACATGTTTGTCTTTAGTCTAGTCTTATGTAAAATGTGTTTTCAATGGCGTGATCATCATCAGCAGCAAGTGTGAGCCAGTGTAGTGCAAAAACATGTTAAATCAGTTTGTTTCTCAAAACAAGAGCGTAGTTCAGTCTGAAGCCTCTGAATGTCCACTCAGAACTCAGAGAAACTATTCTGCTCAGAGCTGCTGACGGATCGCTGCGGTCTGTGTGTGTTGTCTGTCACTTCATTCCAGGCTGACATGACAGGTACAGTAAACCTCCATTGGGTTTTTCAAAGTAAAAGACTGATCAGTCTGTTTCTGTGGTGAGTCAACCCACGTTTTCATATGGTACTTTAATTCTGGAGTGTGATCGGTATAGTTTTTTGGTTGTTGCTGTAATTTGTGAAGTTGCTTTGGTTTTTTCCTTTCAAAAATCATCATCATCTTATAAGAGATATAAACTTAAAGTATATGTGATCTCTATCTCTTCCTCTGCACCCTCACTACTCTTTCTTTTCATGCTACATGGGTTTTAATCCAGTATGTGTCAGTAAAGCACCATTTTTAATGTTAAATAGATCTTCTATAAAAACTTAAATTACATATATGATATATTTAAATAAAGGGTAAATAGATAAACCCTTTACATCAGTGTGAATTGTATGGTTACCACCAGCACTTCAAGTGTCTCTTACTATCCTATTATTGTGCTTGTTATTTCTGTTATGCTCTTGTGTTTCCTTGCTGCTTTGCTGCATTTTTATTCTTGTGGGACAAAAATGATCTGAAACAAACTGAACTGGGCTGTTCATTTGTTTTCACTACAAAATAAAGAAGGCGACTCTGGTTTCTCAGTAGTCCTTTAAAAGTATAAGGCATGCTTTCAGTCCTACTGCTACTGATTAGATCATTTCAAAGGTTTTTCAGCCGTCCTGATTATTCCTCACATTTACATGAGTTTAGATGCACATGTTCTCATACCTTGATAATCCAAGCATCCATGACAGTCTCTCCGTCTCTACCGCCTCAGATGAAAGAATGAGCAATCACAGGGGAATCCTCCTCAAAATGGCAACAGACGGCCCCCTCTCTTCACTTGCATATCAATGGAGTCATCAGTGAGCACTCAGTGCACGGAGAGGGCGCTAATAAGATGGGACAAGCTACACTTGAGGCGGACTGCTGATTGGCATCAATCTCCTTATATCCAGGGGCTTTATTTCCTTATTATAACAGAGAGCCACTAGACAAGCAAATCAATAACCAGCTTCCGCCAGGCTCGGATACAAGACCCTCAGATCACTCCACACGACTCTTTTAAGGGTCCTCAGTGGAGGTTCGAACACACAAGTGCATCCTTCCACCTGAGGTGAAAATTTCCTCTCTGTGACATTTTGCTGCAGAGCCTGCGCTCAGTACGTGCTGATTCTTCACTTGTTTGCATAAAGGGATAAGAAAAGACTATTGGAAATAATGAGGTGAAACTGATAAATGATTCCATTAGTTAACTTAATGAATTGATAATTCAATTTGGTTTGTGGGTGTGACAGGTGTACGAAAGTGGAAATGAAAAGGAGGAAAAAAACAATAGGTAGCAGGAAGAAAATTCAATTAAGAGAGCGCCGTCTGGAAGAACTTGCTGAATAACAAACAAAAGGTCATGTTTTTTACCCTTACACTGTTATTTACAGTTTAAAGTAAGATTTTAACACGTGACTGTGCAGGTTCCCACATTCAGAGCATCAAATTCTTGCTGTTTTTTTTCAGAGCCATGAGCGTGGCAGCATATTGAGATGAGGCATACTCCTCTCCTTCAGCTGCCCTTTGACTTCATTGAGCGGAACCATAACTTTTCCCTTTCATTTATTACGGCCTGTCTGTGTTCCGGTTCATCGCGCGTTGTCCTTCAGACGGGCTTTAAACAAACTGTGTCTTAATGGTGCTAGGAAGCTCATAAGACCTGACCTTTAAGCCTGAGCAGAACGAAAACAGAGCGAGCCGACACCACTATTTGCATGAAATCTACTGTATAAAGCACTTCAGCTGCAGGGGGTACACAGGCCAACCTTAGCAAAATCTCAATTCTTTCAAAAAAAGCTTTGTTTTATTTCTGCACTGTTTATTCCCATGCAATGCTTGCCCATCACTTGTCTTCTTCTTCTTTGCATTTCACCCATTTTGTCTGCTTTTCTACCAAGAACTATGAACGGATGAGCGCCTGCCTTGTTCTACAAATCCCTGGTATTAAATTTAAATAATTTCCTGTAATCATGGCAGACTCCTGTCTCATATAGAAGCCAGATTCTAATTGTGTTTCAATTTACCAACATGCTGCATCCTGGAAAATACGGGGAGGAATGTCTCTTTTCACACTTCATTTCCTCCCATTAGAGTCATTTATCTTTTCATTTTCTTCTCATTTACTCCACAGTGGAGTCAATTAAGAGAAAAGCTGTGGGTGAAACAAGACTTTAAAATCTACCATGGATTACTATAACATTGGAAATTAGCTAAATGTGTCTTAACACATGCCAATTAAAAAAAAAAAAACTCAGTTCTGGTCACTTATTGCTATTTTTCCTTATTATAATTCGCAGAGCTGGTTTTACTATAAGGCATAGGTAGGCATTTACCTGGGGACTAAGGCTCCAAGGGGCCTCAAGATGTGGTGATAGGTAGAGCTGGATGGTTTGTAACATTTTTAAAGAGATATCAAGATCTTTTCAAACTAGATTTGGGTAAAAATTGTAGGCAAACTTCTGAACACTGTCTTGCACAATTGTAATAGTAAGATTTGGAAGCCCTTGTTTCCCACCACGTCAACCCACTTCTCCAAATGTTGTCAACTATTTGCCCTGTTCATTCCCAGTTCTATCCATTCCTGGTTCTATCTATTCCTGGTTCTATCCATTCCCGGTTCTATCCTGGGTCAAAAAAGGGAAAATATGCGGTGGCATCATAGGAGAATGGGCAGAGTGGTTCAAGGTGACAGAAGGGCAACAGAAACAAAAATAGCCACCCCTTATGATAAAGATATCCTGAATGCCATCTCTGAAAGCATAACACATCCAACGGGCTACAGCAGCAGAAGACAACAGCAGGTGCCTCTCCTGTCAGCTAAGAACAGGCAACTGAGGCTAATTCACACAGGCTCACCAAAATTAGACAACAACAGATTGGAAAAACATTGCCTGGTCTGGTCTGATGAGTCTCAGCTGCAATATTCGGATGGTAGGGTCAGGATTTGGCGTAAACAACATGAAAGCATGGATCCATCCTGCCTTGTATCAACGGTCAGGCTGATGGTGGTGGTGTGATGGTGTTTGGGATATTTTCTTGGACCCCTTTGGGCCCCTTAGTACCAACTGAGCATCGTTTAAACGCCACAGCCTACCTGAGTATTCTTGCTGACCATGTCAATCATTTTATGACCACGGTGTACCCATCTTCTCACGACTACTTCCTGCAGAATAATGCACCATGTCACAAAGCTCAAATCATCTCAAACTGGTTTCTTGAACATAACAATGAGCTCACTGTACTCTAATGGCCTCCAGTAGGGCACCTTTGGGATGTGGTCGAACGGGAGATTGGCATCATGGATGTGCAGCCGACAAATCTGCCACAAATGCGTGGTGCTATCGTGTCAATATGGACCAAAATCTCTGAGAAATGTTTCCAATACTTTGTAGAATCTATGCCACAAAGAATTAAAGCAGTTCTAAAGGCAAGGGGGGTCCAACACGGTACTAGCAATGTGTGCCTAATAAAGTGGCCAGTGAGTGTATTTTTGCATTTGTATGAAAAGCTGTCTTTCTTGTTTGGTTCAAATATAACTGAAGATCATGAAGTGTCCCTACTTTTTACTAAGATAACGAAATAAAGATTAGATTTTTAAAGAAACCCTAAAAATATGGAAATACTCCCAATGTAGCTGTATCAGTTGGGTATCAATACCATCAGCTTTCTACTATAATCTAGCTATTTTTGCTTTTTCTAAAGGTGGGGAAGGGCCTTGTACTGGTCGTTTCCTGGGGCCTTTAATTTTCTTAAACCTCCCCAGGTAATAACATCCCAAGTGTAGTCTTCCAGATTAATATAGTACTTTACATCAGTATATTCTATAAGTAATAAATATGTAATTTACTCATAAATACAGTTATGCAGTTGCAGGTTGTACATCATGCCCTCCTCCTGACAGCCCACATATCAGTGAACCTAAAAGCTCCTTGATGGATGTCACAGTCTCCACCTTTCTTCAAATGATTTCTAAGTCCCTTAACAATTCCATCAGCTTGAGGGAAATACAATTAAACGACCACAGTGGTGATTTTATAGCTTATCTGTGTACTTGTCATAGATTGGCATGCCTGTGTGCAGCATTACACCAGTCAATAGTGTGAATCTCACAGGGAGGCCGACACTGGATCAGTCACAGGCCATCAGGATAAAACAAGAAAGTCCAATTCCAGCCTCAGTAGTTTTTTTTGTATTCTCTCCAAGACTGCAAAGTCCATCTGAAACTAAGAAAATTGAAGTGCCAACAAGATATATTGAAGACCGTTCACTCATTTTTCCTCTGGTTTCCTTTTAGCAACAAATAGAGTGTTCTTGTGTTTATGTTAATAAAGCTAATTTAAAAGGAGCATGGTTTTTTTAATGGTTTTTGTTAGTGAAGTAGAAAGTTGGGCATGCTTGACACCCTGCTTTATTAGCTGGGTTATATTCTAACAGAATGAAAGACAAGAAGAGACAAATAAGCTTAATGGAAGTCCTGTTTCTAAACAGAAAAGCCTGTATTTTTGTGCTTTAATATGAACAGCACCATTTTTGTCAGCAGAGCTGTCAATCAGGGTGTCACCTGGGCTCTTTTTAGATCTAACTGAAACAAAAATAGCACTTGGAAATAAATCAGAATGATAAACATCATGATAGAATCTGCATTTAAAAAACAACACGATTTGAATTGTATTTTTACTTTATAGTTTGACCAATGTCCCATCTGTTCACATGGAGAGGGCAAGGTATATGATCTCTACTGCAGCCTGTCAACAACGAGAGCTCAAAATAGTATGACTTCACACCAAGGAGGCTTTTGCCTAGTCTCTCTTTATACAGGGACTATGGGTACCTAGATTCACCCTGGGCCATGCTTACTCACCACATCCACCCCATATGCCAGCCTGAAGGTGTGGATGTGGAGGATTATTTTTTCATGCCCCTGGTAATATGCAAGGACACCCAGAGCACGACTGGGGTTGTGTCAATCCTCCTTCATACCTGATGGTTCCATCAGGCTGCTTACTCACCACATCTACACCTTCATGCAGCCTAAATTTTTGGCCCACATGCCTAAATGTTATGCACAATACTGTACCTCAGCAAATGAGTGAACAATCTGTTAACAGGCAGGCAGACTACAGCTCCTGCTGTCACAGAGTAATCGCTTGCTTAACCCTTTATGACCTACCATAGAAGGCAAAAACAAAGATGAAATGAAACCGTTCAAATTGCAAAGACAACATGTTTATAAAAATAAACTATGTACAGTAGTGCAATCAAATCTCTAAGTCTGCCAGATACTTTTGAGCACACATACGTTTGCAGAAGACCATGCTGAAACAATAACAAGTGCGACTCATGACCTGCAAGAAAACAACTTGATAGGTTTTGTGCAGACAAAACGTCATCATACGTCATCATGTACACTTAAAGTAGGAAGTGCTGTGAAAGGCAGCGGTCTGGATCATATTTTATTATATTGTTTTTGATGTGTGCACTTTTTACTATATTTTTGCAAAAGAAGGGAGGATATTTCTGGAAGGAAACAGTGCTCTAGGACGCAGTAAATGTGTGATATGTTAGTGTTAGTCCTCCGGTTTTATATGCAAAAATAATTTTTGCTCTATCTCATTGGGTTGCAATTTTACCCGTAGTTAAAAATAGAAATGCATTAGGAGCACCAGCGATCCCTAGGTCTTAAAAGGGCTACAGTGCGTGGCAACACAACACTGGTACCACTTTTGACCATTACACTCCTCATGAGATTTAGCCAAAAGCCACAGAGCTCCCCCTTTACACTCCTTTGTCATTTGAAAATGAAAAGATTTTCAACAGATTTATTTCACACACAAGCAATGATTATTTCATATACAAGCAATGATTATCAATCTACAGCATTTGCAGCAATTGCATAATTGTGTGAAAAGGGCTCACTCCAAGGAAGCTATTTAAAGCTTTTAAAGGAGGCCCAATTTTCTACAGATAACAAATATGTGTAAGTTTTAACAAGGTATAACAGACATAAGGTAGGCATACAAAATGAAACAAAACAAACAAACAAAAAAAAAAAACACAGTCCCAGTGATCTGATTGGATTGGGTTTGTTAGTTCATACGGATATACAATAACAGATATGCATGTCCAGAGAGATGGATAGGTGGGATAATATGACAGTTGATTTTTAAAGACAAGATGGTTCATATAAGCAGTAGATTAGACATACAATGATTTAAATTGCTTTTTTAGATTTTTCTTGACGGCGGATATGGTACGTGAAATTTTCAGTTCCTCTGTAAGCTCATTCCAAATCTGTGGTCCTCTGCAGACAATGCTGGAACTAGTGCATCGTTGCCTACGTTTTTTACCCATGATTTTATTTTTGTTCCTGGTGGTGTAAAAAAAAAAGCATATTGTAAAATTATTTTGAATCCCAAAAATAGAGTTTAATCAAATTGCATTTTCTGATCTGTTGCTATTCAGTCAAAGGACTTGTTTTCACCCACATGAGGATGTGGTCAATCTGGAGGGTGAAAAAAACTATGCAGACACTGTCAGACTGTGGTGACTCTATAGGGAATACAAGTAAAATGAGGAGCTACTTGGCAAATCATTACCCCTAAAAGATTTGCAAAGATACGGAGCAGAACCAAACCAGGCCATCAGGCAACAGCATGAGGGCTAAACAGATCACTAGATGTATCAGTGAACTTATCCCCACAGATCAACGGCTATTTTCAGTGGTGGACAACAAAGGTTTTGGAAGGTTAGTAATATGTGGAGTCAAAATAGAAGTCTATATTTGAAAGCCTTATGCACAACTTCAACACGATTTTGCTGATATTGTAGTCTTCAAAGTGAAATTGTTGACCCTCTGAGACTGACTCCATATATAACAAAAGAGAAATAAGATATTTAAAGTTTAATAACTTTTAAAGTCATAAATCACAGCCACTTACTATTTTGTCCATCTTGAAGCTGGCTATTGTGCCGTTCTAATGACGCTATCCATGACTTCATAGCCTTTACAGATGTTTTTCTATCAAGCCTGGAACTTGGGTGATTTTCCAGGGTCTTTAAAGATTGATTCCACAGCAGTAACATTGAACATATTTTTATCTATCTTTTTGGTCAATTTTTGATTGTTTCTGCCGCTAGCTTTTCATGCTATCCCACCATATTGTTTTCTCACTCTAAATAATGGCTTTAAAACAGTCAATTCAAAAAGGACAAGGACTTTTTTTTTTCTAAAAAGGTGAAACTTTTTGTCAGGGAATGATTATATCTTAAATTTTTGGCTCCCAAAAACTTGGAGAACAAGTTTGTGCAAAAAATAAAATAAAAATATAAAACCTTAGTCATTATTGTTCACTGTTTGTCTCACACAAAAATCTTTCAATTTTTTATTTCCGTTTAGTTTTTTCTTTTGTCTTTATGTCACATACATTTTTGGAAATTCAAGTGTATTCAGCATACTGTGGAATTGTTACTTAGGTTTTATCGTACCATGAGATTTGAATGATATTAATAGTGGCTCTTAATTTTTTTCTCTTTTTTACTCTCCTTTTAATATGTTGCAGTTAACCAATGCATGTAATTGCTTCAAGGCTATGTAAGATATGTGAGTATTTGTTTGCAATGCTTACTGCGGCAGGTTTGACCATTTTTCAGTAAGAACAGTCATGTTTCTTTTGACACAAGCTTCAGTGAAACAGACACCCGTGTCTATTTAAGTCCAGTCTTTAAATCCAGATCTCTTTACCTGTACCTGACTACCTGTATCCTTTGTTTACTATTTCCTACAGAGGAGTGTGATACCGCTGCTGTGATCTGTGCGTCTACAGCGACCACACAAGTGTGCAAACATAAACGCATGAACAGCTGGATACAACTCAAAAAGAGCATAAGCAATGAAAGCAGTAAATCCGAATGATATTAAAGCACAGGTCTTAAGCGCAGATTGTGTACTTTTCTCTGAATCAGGCTGAAGGCTTGGTGTGATGTTGTGGTTTTAGCTGTCCGATCTATTGCTCCAGGCCAGTGCTGCTTCTGTTGGTAGCCCATAATGTAATCATGAATATTATGCTACATCAACAATTTAAAAAAATATCTTCCAGACAGACACAAAGCAAAGCAGCATTTTGCAGAGTGAATTTTATCTTCAAAGTAGTGTTTTTTCTCTGAGTCACAGCAGTTTTCCTTCACTTTTTTCTGCTCTGAAACATTGATGCGAACGTCCATGGATAAAAGGGATAAGGTTGGTTCACTGTGATGGTTGTTGAAAGGAGAGAAGAAAAGATCTTATTCAAGCTTGCACTTTTACCTTTATGTATTTGCAGGATTGTTTGGAAGGGGGCGGGTGAGCAGACTTTAAGAGAGGGAAAAAAAAAAAAAACACTTTGGCACATTCATCGTGTGCCAGAATCAGAGCAATGTGAAAAGCACATTTTCTGTGCACTCTGCTGAAGCAGGCAAGCAAAATAAAGTCTAATTGGTCAAAAGGAGTGGAAAGAGGAGAGATGGAGCAGAGACAATGTGTTTGAAATTGTTGTATGTTTTTGACACTTGGCTGAATCTCCTTTAAGGGAAGACAGCAGAGCAGTTAAATGGAAAGACCCATCATTAGGTTTCTATTCTTCAAGGCTGATGTTATTTTCTTCTTAGAAACATGACACTCATACTGGAAAATTGCTTCAAGGAAAGAGACGATATTTACCTAAGTCTGGAAAAGTGGATCGAGCTGATTCGTTCTGCTTTAAGCCAGAGTACTAACTTATTTTTACTCTATATTTTAGAGATTTTCGGCTTGTTCTTGATGGTTTCAGTCATATATTTCAGCTGACAGCAGAAGGATTTCAACAGAAACGTAGCTCTGTTCATTTGCTCCTCTGATTACTTTTACTTTTAATGGTATATGAGAATTAAAGGAGCTGTGAGGAGCTTTATGCAGGCTTTTTGCTTGGATTTACACAGAAAATAATTAAAATGTATGTTTATTTATTTTGGCCACAAAGTATCGGTATTTTTTTCGTGTCTATCCTGGCGGGGCTCAAGTTTTCTTTGATACAACTAGAGGGGGCTCAAAGGAGAAAAGGTTGGGAATCACAGCCCTACGGTACAGCGCCTTCAAAACTACTGATGCTGCACCAGTCCGCGTGTGAGTCCGTTCTACCCTCACTTGTGAACAAGACCCCGAGATAACTAGAAGTCCTTCCCTTGGAGCAAAGACTCATTCCCAACCTGGAGGGAGCAATCTACCATTTTCCGGCAGAGGACCGTGGCCTCAGACTTGGAGGTGCTTATTCTCATACCAGCCTGTTTGCACTCAGCAGCAAACCGTCTCAGTGTCTGCTGGAGATTCCCAGCCAAGGAAGCCAACAGAACCACATCATCTGTAAACAGCAGAGATTAAATTCTGAGCTCTCTGAATTAGTTCTGCTTGACTGCGCCTTGAGATCCTGTCAATGAATCAGTGAATACTTTCACTGATTTCAAAATCTACTGATCAAAATACTGACATACCTTTTATGCGAAGTTGATAAATATGGATTTTGGAAATCCACTGCGTCAGCAGTGATGCGGTCTCTGTATCGATCTGTTGTGGTGAAGAAAGGGCTGGGTCGAAAGGCAACGTTCTCGATTTACCAGCCGATCTACGTTCCTACCCTCACCTATAGTCACGAGCTGTGGGTTGTGACTGAAAGAACGAGAGGGACTCGGAGTAGAGCCAGAAGAGAGAGGAGCCAGATGAGGTGGCTCGGGCATCTGGTCCGGATGCCTCCTGAACGCCTCCCTGGTGAGGTGTTCCCGGCAGGTTCCAATGGGAGGAGGCCTGGGAACGCCTTGGGATCCCCCAGGAAGAGCTGGACGAAGTGGCCAGGGAGAGGGAAGTCTGGGCTTCCCTGCTTAGACTGCTGCCCCCGCAACCCGACCTCGGATAAGCGGAAGATGGATGGATGGATGGAAATCCAACAAAAGAGTTTTTATCACCAAAGATCTCTTTTCAGCCAGTCTTAGTTTAGTCTTCTTCGCTGAAAAATGTAGTCAACAAACATGTTTAGTCATAGTTTTAGTCCAGTGGTTCTCACATGGTGTGGTGAGGCACACTAGTGTGCCTTGAGGCTAGTCTTAGGTGTGCTGTGGGAATTTGTACAACCATACATTATCACTAACCTTCAATACTAAACATTTAGGAAAAGGCAGAGGCTTTGAAAAAAAAAAAACTCAGTGTGTGATTGGATGAACTTTCTGTCACATCTTTACAGGCCAATCAGAGCAACAAAACACATGACGTAGCCGTGATCGAGGTGCATCTGCACAGCGTGCATCTTTAGGAGAAGAAAATGTAATATGGTTGTAAATGTACTCAATGTGATAAACTAGAAAAGCACTCGGAGAGCGCAGACCTCCGCCGTTAGCCCTATCTCCCAATAGTACAGAATCCTTTAAAAATTTCCTGAAACCAGGCAGTGATCCGGATCGCTCTCAAAATCTAATCAGTTCTGCCTGATCCCATTTCTGACATTTCCTGAAAATTTCATCAAAATCCGTCCATAACTTTTTGATTTATGTTGCTAACAAAAAACTAACAAACTAACAAACCCTCTCGATCACATAACCTCCTTGGCGGGGGTAATAACTAAAGGTGCCACTATAACTGTAGAGGAGAAAGAAGTACAATTTATCCCTCCAGATTATGGTGCAGCAGAACCAAGTGTTCTTAAGCACAGTACTTGGCCACAACCCACCACTGTCCATGAAACAGAGTAAGAGAAGCTCAGATGACACCTATTATGAACTTTTATCTCTTTTTTCACCCATGCACTAACATCTCAAGGAATGAATAATAGATTCCCTCTGTAGAAACAACGGTTGTAGAAGTATTGCACATAGCTTTTTAACAATAAAAAAAAACCCTTTAAAAATCAAATCGATAAAACAACTCCTGTCATCTTCTAACTGCTTCAAATTTTCTGCAATTTCACAAGAACATTTTTCAAAGTGATCCCGAAACACAAAAGAGAATATAAAAGACAAACAATAATAAGGTAAAACCTGGAGGGAGTGATGAAAGAGAGCAGGAGAAAGAGAGAGAAAGATGTCTGGGAGCAGCAGCATTTTAATATGCTGGCTGCATGTAATGTTGAAATTAGTTTTATGCATTCTGGCAGGGGAATGCCAGAGAGCAGAGCCAGGTGAGGGCCTGTGAGTACACAAGTCTGGAAACATAAATGCTGTAAAGCAAAACACAAGATGCCTATTGGGAGGTGAAGGGAAACAATATTAAGTCTGACAGTGATGGATGAGGCTGCTTCCTGTGGAAGTCTGAGAGATTTAGGGCCCTTTAATGCCGAGATCTTCTATAGTAAAGATGTTCTTTGTGTTTGTTTTAAAAACACTGGACAAACTCAACATTTTAGAGTGATAAAGAGTGCAGCAAATTTGTATTAGTTTGCAGAAACTGGGCTGGCTTTTATTAAAATGGCCACTTTTTCAGTGAAATTAAATATGTTTACAGCCTGCAAGATTATATCCTCAATATATGAGGTGTGACCTTACAGCCTGGCCACCCACTCCTTAACTGCCTTCATTTGATGGCTTCAAAACATCTTTACAGAAACCAATGGGTGGCATCACAAAGACAACATCCATGCCTCGTGTGGTTGCAGCCACAAAGTATCAAGACTGGAGTCATATTTTTAAAAAGTGCACCAAAAAGTCACAGTAGAATCAAACATAATGGCGTAGTGATAATTTGTCCCAGCAGCTATTTTGTCCACATGAGTGTCTGAAGGTTGACCACTGTTCTTTGATCAATAATGTCCCTGCAAGCATCGAGTCCAAACAGTCCAGACAAATGAAGTCCTCGTCAGTCTACCAGCCTCTCAGATGAGGAAGATGAAGAGCAGCTAAAGAGGAGATCAACAGCCCTGCACTCCAAAAATAACATATTAAATTGTCCTCTGCGGCTTCACTCCAGAGCTCAAATTGATGTTTCTCTCCAGCACAACAATTCAATATATCAGGCAGCCACTTGTGGTATTTTAAGTTTGAAGCCATTCCCTTCAAATTCTCTCCAATATAACCCAACTGTGCTTTTACAGCAGGAGAGAGTGATAAGGTCCTGGTGGATGAAATAAAACATGAAATTTGTCACTGATAATAAAAATAGATATGAAGAGTCTGCTTCGCTGTGAGGCAGAGGCAGGTTGAAAAAACACAGAAGCTGACGTCAGACTGCAAGTTTTTAGTTTTGTTACTTAGTTGTTGGTGTCAGAGCTGCTTGGTGTCTGGATGTCATTCCTAACATATTTCGCAGCAACCTCCTGGGCTGAAAATGAAGCGATGAAGCCAAACACACTACTTGAGGCTTGTTCCAAAAATGAGCCAGTTGCCAAAAGACTCTATATTAAAATTTACAACTTAAAAGCACAAGAAAACATGATTACCACCTGGTGCAAAATCAGTCCCTGGTTTTGGAAGGATGAGGTGGACCAACGCTTGGAAGAATGCAAATGAAGGGGCACGAATGCAGGAATATAGTAGATAGTATAGTAGCATAATATAATATATTATAGTAGATGCAACAATCTCTCTGAAATCATTCTAAACAATGTTGCAACAGGCTCACATTGGTCCGATGTAGAAATGTAATGCATATCAGAAATGTGGGCAGCATTCAAGCACAGCTGAACAAGATGCACAAGAACTCATGGATTTCAATGTAAAGATGAAGGTCAGGATACAATAGACATGAAGATGTATAGCCGGAAATTTTCCATGCAATTGTCTGACAAAATATATATCTTGCACTTTGGTTTTCTCTACCAGAAGGTTGTACAAGAAATATTCATTCTTTTGCTTGGATTGAAACTAGGTTGTTCCTGGGTGACTCATTTTAAAGTCAGTAGAAAGCAAATATATGTTTAGACTACTGAGCTAGTCTAAAGAAAGCATTTAGATAATCAAAATAGACCACAACTGATTTAACATTGCTAACACATGATCACAGCATCTGCAGGTAGACATGTCACTTGGGTTGCCAGGTTTGGCTAACATTAGCAAAGCTAGCACATCCAGCCTGGTGTTATCTATGCAGGTTACCCTAACACAGCATAAATACAATGTTATCTCCTCTTTCTAGATAAAATATACTTCCACCGTGTTGTTACTGTCCACAGGGCTGGTTTACGTTTACATCCAGGTTTCTGAGCATTATAGATGTATGACAATGGCTGTCAACCAGAGCTAAATGCCTGGCAAGTAGTGGGCAGCTTTTAAGACACAGCATCCAAATGATATTGGAGGCCTGGATTTGTAAAAATTGTAAAGTAATTTTAAACTAATTAGTTTTTCGGAGGCTTACTGGTGAGAGTGATTGTGTAGTCCCCTAGCTATGCCAGTTACAAGCTAACAGATAAGCCATGGGCATATGTTTTTTTTTTTTTTAGCTTTAGAAATTTAGCAATTGCAAGCCCTTTCTGCTCTCCTGTCTCATGCTCTTCTCCAAATGTGGTCACTTCTGGCTCCATAGAAACCAGCATGGCAAACAGCATGATTTCAAGTTTTAAGTTTTTAAAAGGCAGAACAATGGATGAAACAGTCTTGGCTACATGTTTTACAATCTTCATGCATATTTCATGATATTAGTTTAATTCAGCTGTCACCTGTCATCAGACAGTTGCTATAAGAACACATATAGATTGATTAAACAGACTGACTGTGGTACAGACCTGGCTAAAAAAACAGATTCGTAAGAATAAGAAGCTGTGTATTAAATCAGTCATTCACATTACAGTAGAAGGACGCAGCCCCTCTCGCTGCTGCTTGAATAACTGCAAATTATAGCCTGTTGTAGCTTATTGCTTTAATAAACCGCCAGTGCTATAGCAGTGTGCTCGCGTATGATTGAGTGCAAATATTCTGCTTTGGTATTATTAGAACTTCTCTCAGAGAAGAACGCAGGCCCTGCCTCATGCTGCAGGAGCAGGTTATTATGAAGTTATGTAAATCATAACGCCAAGTGATTGAACAACATCAGCAGAACTGATGAAGTTAAGGCTCTGGCAGATGGTAAGAACAAAACCCAGATGATGAATAAGTCTCTCGGCAAGCAGCTGTTCATCTTTGGACAAACATTTCTGATTCCAGGTTTGCAATCACCCCCCCCCCCCCCCCCCCAAAAATCACCTATCCCTGCACTAAAGTTGCAAAGTTGTTTTCCAATGGCTTCTGTGTAATGAAAAGAACCATCACAGTTTATAAAGTTTTTTTTATTTATTTTATTTCCACGCTTTATAGCTTTACCAAAATTGGATTTCAAGCCTGGCTACCCTAAGAGGATCTACAAACACATGTGGTGCAAAGAGCAAATCTGAGTGGAAGAGGACCGGATGAAAAAAATTAAAGTGAAAATTAAAGTGGTTTAGCCTGAATGGATTTAAGAGGCTGGAAAAGAAATTTTAGCACCCAGTCATTCATCTCATATGGCTGTTAATATACATTTTTAATGGTTTGTCTCCTGCAGCACAGCAGAAGTCTTGAGTCATTCTTCAGGAGGTGCTTCACTCTCACCAGGCTGTTGTGTGGGTGGCATTAAATTGATGCATCATTAATTCAGTTCTATTAATTATAGATCCCTGCGAGCAACAATAGTGTAGCTGACGAGTGACTCAACAATAAAAAATAACAGTTCATTAAGAGGAACCTCTGAAATGATAATTCAATTTTGTCACACATCATGTGTCAAAACCTCTCAAGCCTCCTTTTTGCAAAAATCAGAGCTTTCTGTAATCCAACAAGTGTCATAAGCAGGGAGACTTTATTCAATATGTCAAATTTAACATGAAAATTATTATAATGCCTAAAAGCATTCATCCCCTTGAATGTTCTCCCCTTTTATTGATTTTATAAATCAATCACGGTCAATTTAATTCAACTTTTTTTTTTTTTTTTAAAACTCTTAAATGTCAAAGTGGAAACATATTTCTAAAAAGTAATGCCAATTAAATAAAATATGTAATGTAAAATAAGTGACTGCATAAATATTCACTTCCTTTAAAATGACTGACTAAATCCAACAGAGCTCCAGCCAATTGATGCTAGTAGTTTCACAGTTACTGAAACAGGAGTGACCTGAGTGCAGTGAATGTGTCTCTACTGATTGTAGTGTAAAGACGCCTGTGTCTGAAAGGTCAAATCATTGGTTGATCAGTATTCCTGGCTACCATTGCACCATGAAGACAAAAGAACACTCCAAGCAACTCAGAGAAAAGGTTATGGAAAAGTATAAGTCGGGGGTGAATAAGAAAAAGAAAATCCCAGGAACTGAACATTCCCGGAGTTTAGATAAATCTATCATCAAGAAATGGAAGGAAAAAGGCACGTATGTAAATCTGCCTAGATCAGGCCGTCCTCACAAACACTGTGACAGCCGAAGCTGCATCTGCTAAATACTGAATTAAAAGGGGTGATTACTTATTCAGTCACTGACATTACATATTTTTGTTTAGTTGACATTATTTTGTAGAAATATGTTTTCACAGTTTTTTTGTTTGTTTGTTTGTTTTTGTATTTTTTCTGTCATAAAAGCCAAATCATATTGACCATAATTGATTTATAAAACCAATTAAGGGGTGAAACATCTAAGGGCTTGAATACTTTTTATAGGCTTTGTATGTCTCTCTTGTTACGATAGTGTTAGTCTCTCTGTCCTTCATTTAATGCTCTTTGAACAGATGGCTTTAGAAGATTAATTAAATCCCATTGTCTTGAATCAGAACACCAAGAAAGCACAGACAGGCTACTGTCTTCTACATCATAACCGGTGAATGCATACATTGTTTCCGACTGAATCCCTCATTTGTCATCCATGCTTTAAAATATGTGTTGCCAATTCAATCTGAAAACACAAAAAAGTTCTTCATAAAAACAGCTACATAGTTTTGAATAGAGTGGCAAGAGCACAAAGGCACTGGTGAGTCATAAGTTGGGAAAATTAGTGACACCACAGCTTCAAACTTTGAGTGCTTACCTGACCAACTATCTCATTTTGGCTCAAACTGAAGCTGGATACATCTCACTATCAGCTCTGAAAAAAATGAGATCTGCAAATCTCTACCATCAGCTCTGGAGAAAAAGGAAAGTGGCTTTGCCGTTGTAGTGTTCCCACCAATCAAAGGGCTTTATAATCCAGCCTTTTTCCCCCTTTGAGACACATTTCTTCATTCCGAGGTTTGCATTTGGAGGTTGCCATTCAAGGTGCCAAACTGCTCATCAGGATCCAAACTAATTCACACACATTCAAACATCACTAGCAGTGCCTTCTGAAGCAATTTGAGGTAAAGTGTCCTTCTCAAGATCACCTGGACATTTGGACAGGAGCTTGGGAATGACCCTCTAAATGGTGTACATCCTAATCTCTGTACCATATCAGCTGATTTCTATATTATCAAAGGCTGTTTTACTGGTCATGTTTTAGGACTTGGATTGAGTTCAGCATTTTCACATATACAGGATTCTGGGGCACTGTTTGTCAACATGCAAGGCATTCAGCTGCTTGAGGCAGAGAAGGGGGTCCCACAGGCTGAAAGTTAAAACCACAGCAGTGGCTCAAAATGTGCAAAGTTTGCAATGACAGTAGGAAACCCCCCTTAGAGGGCCCCATCTGACACATTTCACTCTCATTATGCTGCAAGCATTGCATGCATTATTCCTGTTGAATTGTTAAAAAAGTTGTTAAAAGTTTCTCATTGAAAGTCACAGAGAAAAATGAAGGAAAATAACCAGCAGGAAGTGAAAAGGTGGAGCCTATAATGAGAAATATAATCAGAAATGACTGAATGCTGCTAGTTTAACCTTAATTGTAGAGAAGAGACACTTAAATACTTCCTCATTACATGATGCCATTTGCTCTTTAATTTTTAACACTGGTTAACTTGGCAAGCAGAGCAGTCTAATGTGTTCTGCTCTGCACCAGGATTCAGAGCTGGGACAACAGCAGTGGATTTGTAACATTACAGCATGAATAAGTAGTTGCAGTATTAAGGGCCTTTATCCACAGTTGCCTATTTTTGGGCTTTGAAACAGTTTAAAAATGTTTAAGTAGATTTTTTTGAGTCTTAGTTTCAGTGCTAACCCCTTCTGTGCTAAAATGGATGTCACTATACTCATGAGTAATGTTTGTGCATTTTGATGGAAATCTGCTGTACTTATTTCCATGAGAGGTCCGATGATTCATCAGCTGTCGTCTGAAGAGGGCTGAACTGAAAATACTCTAGAAAATGAGCGTTAATTAATAGGCAAGCGATGACACACACTTGCAGTCCTCCTCTAACAGTAAAGGGAAACTCATGCTACCTTTGCTCGCTCTCTTCTGTGCTCCACTTTGAACCCCATTTAGAATCTAGCGCTGCTCTTCCAGGTCTTTAAAAACAGCAGGTGGTCAAAATGCCCACGCCAGCACTAACCCTTGTACATTTCTCATGTAAGACACATACATCAAAGCAGCCACTCACATCTGCAACTGTTTGTTTACTCCATTTCTATGCGACTCAATAGGAGATGAGCGGCTCTTGATGTTTGGAATGCTGAAAAGTCTGCAGAAAAAACAAACACGTTTTTTTTTTCTTTTGCTTCTGCACTGAGATCATGGGTGCTGTGTTATTTTCTGAGAAAAGAAGTGTGTCATCTGCAAAGTGAATAACAAGAAGGGCAGACTTGACTACAAAACAAATGTTGTTGCCATGCATAGGTGGTAAAAAAGAAATGCTACTACATCAATATTGCACAAAGTTTTAAACTCCCTGTAATTCAAATGCATACATAATTTATGACCAAAGTAATATCAACGGTGCGTCAAGACGACGATGTTTGAAACATGAATTTAGTCTCAGTGACATCTGCTGTTGGTTTTAGTGTTCATTTTCGATTTATTCCTAAAGCCTTAGAACACTAAGTGAATTTTTATGCATTTTTTTAGTCTCTAATTCAACAAGAATGCCGAATGCTAAGCTTACACACTGAGTCCAAAACATTTATTTTTATATCTGAAGCAAAAATTCTCATTACGAGACTAAATGATCTTGTGTTGTGAAGTCAAAAAGCAGTGAAGATGATTTCCACTTCCAAAAAAAAGAAAACAGAGCAAGCCTATTTAGGTTTTGTTGCACAAGGCTGTGAGTCACAGCGCTGTGTCATGTACTGAAAAGCCTGTCTGAGAGATAAAGCACATCTTTTCAGATCATTCCTTTAGTTTTGAGTGGTTGTGAGTATAAATTTGGCCATCATCTGTTATGTTCTATCACTGAAATCAACAGAATATATGGGAAGTAAATTTCCAGTGTTAGAAAGAGAAGTGAGCTGGAGCCGTGGCTCGGAATGGTCAACAACCTGTTCAATGACTCAGACAGAAGAGGAAAATCAAACCTGTTTCAAATAAATAGTTAATTATTGATTAAAGGGGACATATTCTGCAAATATCACTTTTTCAGATTTTTTTAACAAAAATATGTGCCTCTGGCCTGTCCACAATCCCCTCAAATACCAGAAAAATCCATTCCCTTCCACCCTCTCTTTCTCCACCTTTCGGAAAATGTGTGCTAAAATAAGCCAATCTCAGATTTTACCCTCATGATGTCACATGGGGGGTAAGCACCCACCCCCAGGTTTGGTTGGCCCTCCCGCTTGGAGGAAAGTTCCACCCTCCTCTCCTGATCCTCCTCTCAGCTGCCAGCTGAGATGCTGGATAGCTCAGTGGGTTACCCTGCTGACTTTTGTCAAAAACATTGATGGTTCAAATCCCAGTCAGGTCCTAAACTTTGGATAAAAGTGTCTGTAACATCAGGAGTGCCACATCTATTTCCTGAGAGGGGTGTGGTCAGGGGTGGAGTCAGACAGCTATTTACCATTTAAAGCTACAAACACAGAAACAGCTCATTCTGAGAAGGGCTGAAATAAAGGGCTTTTTAGACACGCAAAAATCCTATACTGAAGTGTTTTTTCAGCAACAAACTTTGCAGGCATGTTTTGGGGAGCTCTGAGAACAATATAAACCTGTCTTAAAAGGGTAAAATATGCCCCCTTTAAAAAAGTTTCAAAGATGACTGGGATGACATGAGATTGACTGCAGCTCTGACACTCTGATGACTCTGCTAGACTGCTGTGACACATTTGATGGGGAAAACGAGTAACATAAGGAGCCACTTGGCAAATTCACAAGGATGCAAGGAGCAGAATCCAGCTAGGCCAAAAGCTCTTGAGGAAGCCTGTAAGATATTTTCAGTGATGGACAGCAAAGGTTTTAGAAGGCCGGTAAACACTGGAGCCAAAGTATATTTTTTAAGCCTAATGCACACCTACAGTACTTTTTTGGCACATATTGTAATATTTAAAGTGCAAATGTTCTCAACAAATGCCAACGTCACTTTTTTGAAGTACAATTAAATTAGTAACAACCTGATTCTCCTCAAATGACGCTGACTGGTCCACTCATTCTCTGACTAGGGATTAGCTTTGTAAGACAGATCTGCCTAATGACGGACATCAAATCTGGCTGGTCCTTTTCAGCTGAAGTTAGAATATTTGTACTTTTGCCAACAATCACCATGACTTCTGTTTTTGTAAGGATTGCCTTTCATGAACTGCATGAACTCGAGAATCTAGAGTTCAGGTTTGTTTTAGTTCCTTAGTGAATCATTCCACCAGGAGCCAGTGATTCAGATGGATCTTTCTGTGACAACTTCACTGTGTGTGATGTTAGCTGCTCAAGATGTTCATATTGAATCTTTTTTTTCTGTTGTTTGGTTTCTTCTGCTGTTTCCCGCTACCCTGCTGTGCCACCATGGTGAATTACAGTCAGAGTTCATCAGCTATTTTTCTCTAACACCATGAAGAAACTCTGGATTTAACTCAGCAACAGCATCCCCTGATGTTCATACTTGTGGATGTATTTAAATTCCTACTTGTAGGAAAATCTGCTCATATTTAAAGTTTAACAGAAAATTCAGACTGCAGTGTGAACTTAAAGCTTCATGTCCATGATTTTAATGAAAAGCTTTTATCGGGGGCTCATCAGTGTCCTCTGGCAGGTTTCCCAAACATGACCCAAAAACTTCTCTCTTATCTGCTTTCAAAGAGATGTGGACTGACAGTAGCAGTATCATGCGTGAAGCAGGGTGAATAATTCACTCTATTTTTTAAAAAGGACAAAAGATGAGGGAGAGTGACAACTTGTCAGTGCGAGATAAACCTGCCAAATGAATAAGAGATGAAGAATATAAAAGTGTGCAGGCAGATGTAGGTAAACCAGTGCCATAGACTTTTCTGCTGCCTCTTTTATGTGTTATCACTTAACCCTTCCTCTTTTTTCCTCTTCCTTTTGTTGTTGTGTCTGCAAAAGATTTCCTCCTATAAATCTTTCAGTTGCTGTATGTCAGAGCACAAAGGGGAAAGGATTTCCAGTTCAAAAAGGGTGTAAGGGAGAGAGGTGAAGACATGTTTAATGGTGACTAACACTGGCTGCTGATGCCTCTGGCCACTATGTGATTCACTTTCGCTCCTGTCAAAGTGAACTCTGACCAAGTGTGTCCAACACGGCAGTCATGTGCGCCGCTGCAGGCGAGTTACACGAACAAGACAGGAGGGACGGGGTGCAGAGCGTAACCAAAGGAGCGGCCAGAAGGCAGGTTCTGCTCTGATTTGACGGTTTATGGTCAGTGCATTTATCACAAATGTCATTCTCCATCACTGCTGAGTTGTACCACAAAGTCCACATACATATAAATACACAGTGCAGGACTGGATAAAGGGCACAGTGTAACTGGAAATGTTAGAACTGTAGCACTTGATGTTTTCTGAAAAACATAAGTGCAGTCCAGAAGCAATTTAATTACCTCTACAAAAGAAGCAAATTATATATCTGCTGAAGCACTATTTTGTTGTGAGTTATATTGCTCATTGTATCAGGGACACTTGTGTGCAATGCAATCCCTTATTCAAAATCCAATTATACACTCCATAATGACTGTAGAGAATCAAGTGGTTATTGTTTGAGAGAGCTTCCCAAAGTCAAAACAGAAAAAGGTACAATAACAGTTTTTTGTTGGGAGGTGCAGAAAATGCTGGCTGCATGATAATTGAGTCTATTTTGGGGTCAATTCCCTCTTGTGACCAAAGTCAGCGAAAGCCTGCTTATCTGATGGTTCCAAAGTTTATTTTGCCAGATATTTCCAAAGTGTGTTGCTCTCAAGTTCCACATAATCCATGTCTGTAGGGTTGCATGCTCCGACTGATGATGCACACCCTCGCCCACTGGATGGCTTCTGAAGGTAAAGTGCAGCCCTGAGTAGCTGGAGACTAGTGGTTAGAGGGATTGCAAGATCACGCAATAAAAACTGAGTCCAACATGGGAGTATCATGTCAACAATAGGCCTATGCTCAAAGAATCAATACAGCTATAAATATTCACATATCAATACAGATCTTACAGAATCAAAGCGGCTGTACATGCTGTGATTGCAGTTGTAAAATATATGACCTCCATCGTGCAGTAAACAACAAAGCCAGCAGATGGCAGCAGTCATAAAACTGCATGATGCAGCACAGCTTTAAACATGTTGGGACTCACACCAGTAACATGGGTCATAGTTTTTATCTCCTGCTAGTGGGCTATAAGCAAAGATACTGGGTTACTTTGGGTTTCTTTAAACACCAGAGAGTCAGACGATGGGCATGAGTCATGCAAGCTGTAGAGAAGGTAAAACACAACAGCAACACCAGTCTTCATTGACACACAACACCAGGCTAATTTGCAAAATAGCTAGGCTCTTCAGGGTATTATGTGCCATCACAACCAGCACTGAATGACGCTGTAAACTCAAAGTTTCCCTCAACTTCTGATCAGGAGGTCATAAGCAGCACTTTATGCTTTATTTGTAAAGACATGAGCTGAACAGCAGCGCTGATAACAACAGCTTGAGGCAGCACCATGTTATTCACAAGTAAAGCAAAAAGTCATTAATACAAATTCAAGTGGGCTTACAGTCAAGTGAAACCAGAACAGAAAGGGCCATTTTAAGTTTACAAAATGTAATATTACTCTATTTGGATGTAATAGCTTCATGATTAAAAATAGACAACTTTAATGTACTTGGATCTCTGAGGGTTTTTATTTAATTGTTTTAAATAATGAAAAAACTTTAAACTATATCTCATTTGTTATCCTCTACAATAAAGAACAGCAGCTGTAGTGAATTCAGTGTAGGACATGTTTATGATGATGATTCTATTGCCCCAGATCAACAAGTACTGCGATATGTATCATCCTGTGGCCTCTGTATCGTGATTCGTATTGTGAGGCTCTTGATTATACCCAGCCCTAGTAAACAACAGATTACTTTGCCTGTGATTTATTTGCTGTTGATCTCAGTGTTTTTTTATTTTGGTTGTTTTTTTTTTTGTTTTTTTTGCTTCTACCATGGGTGAGTATATTGCACGGTTAAAAGTTTATTTTTTCTATAGCAGAATGTATGATGTCCTTATAATCCTGTGGCTCTCAACCTAAAAAAGATATATTTTTTCATCACCCAAAGCATTGTGTTGCCTCTAAGTGAATGTCTCACACTAGAATCTGAGTGTTTGATGTTGCTAATGTACCCCAATTTTGCATCCGGCACCTTTAATACTGGGTCTACCCCTATTTTAAGTCATAAATAACCCTGTTATTATTTGTCCTCATGTAAAGGGTCTCCTAATTTTTGCATAATGTATCCCTTTAAGGCATGCCATGTGCATGTCCTTTTAGGGCTTCCGTATTAATAGCTGTGAGGCTGCATCTTCTTTAAAGTCAAATATGAAACTACCGTATGTCATCACATGACATTTGTTATATCCCGCCTAGCAACTTTGGATGTGAATTAGCATTCCCACTCTTCTGCTACATTTAAATCTTGTTTTTTTTCCCCCCACTGCCATTGCATAACCATCTAGTAAAGAAAAAACAGCCAAACACATAAAAATTAAAGTGTGTAAATACAGGCAGTACTAATGCAGGATTGTACATCATCTGATTTTATACTCACAGACAGTGGTTTCTCTTCAATCACTACATTTCTTTGCTTCAGTTGCGTTAATGCCGCTCAGTGCATATTCTCTGACTGTATGTCCCCAGTCATGTTACTTCACTGACCTTTGGATTAAAGGGTACAGAAATCATTCATTTTCCATATTGCCTTTTAGAAGTTTTATTAAACTATAAACAGATTAAGTTGAATTTTTGTGTAATCAGATATTCTAAGTCTAAATCCCAAGCTTAGCTTATAGATTGAGCTGCAAGGAGGATTGAAGCACTGCCACTACTTATGCTTTTCTCTCATGGTCACAGTGAAGCAGTGCAGAGAGGGGCCGTACTTCTCATGCCATTAACAATTCCATGGTTAGGCGTGAAAAGTGGGATTCAAAGAAGGAACTTGTAAAGAATTGATCTCTGGCATGGCACGGAGCACTTCATTACATGAATAAGTTCAAGAGGTCAAAGAGCTACTGTGCAGGGATTCAAACTGCTCAACTTCTGCCAGGTTACACAGGGATCAGGCCTGAACAGCCCACTTCAAGTACAGCCACAAAATCTCTATTAGATTGAGATCTGGGCTTTGATTCTTCAGAAAACTCACACTGTTGTCTTTAAACCATTTTATGTGTAGCTTTCGCTGTATGCTTCAGGTCATTGTGCTGCTTGAAAATAAAGCTGTAGCTATCTTGCAGACTGAATAAGATTGTTCTCCGGGATATTTCTATATTTTGCCACATTCATTTTACCATCCGCCTTTACAAGCCTGCTGCCGAGAAGCATCCTCACAGCATGATGCTGCCACCACCATAATTCACAGTGAGGATGGTGTGTTTTTGGTGATGTGCTGTGTTTGGCATCTCGTCTGATGGCCTAAAAGCACCATTTTTATTTCATCAGACCAAAAATCTTCCTCCCACTCATGCCTTTTTGCAAACTCTACTTGAGATTCAATCTGAGTTTTCTTCAACAGTGGCTTTCTCCTTGCCACTCTCCCAGAAATCTTTGGCAGTTGTCTTGACAGAATCTCTCCCATCTTAGCTGCTAAAGCTTGTAACTCCTTCAGAGTAGTCATAGGTGTCTTGGTGGCCTCTCTCACTAGTCTCCTTCTTGATCAGTCACTCAGTTTGTGAGGACGGTTTGATCTAGGCAGATTTACACATGTGCCATATTCCTTCCATTTCTTGAATGTTTAGTTCCTTGGTAACTTTTTTGTATCCATCCCCTGACTTCTACTTTTCACGTACCTTTTCTCTGACTTGCTTGAAGTGTTCTTTTGTCTTTATAGTGTAATGGTAGCCAGGAATATTGATTAACCAGTGATGGGACCTTCCAGACACAAGTGTCTTTATTCTACAATCACTTGAGACACATTCACTGCACTCAGGTGATCAAATTTCACTAATTGTGAGACTACTAGCACCGATTGGACTGGAAAAAGTTCAGCCACTTTTAAAAGGGAAGAAAATTTATGCAATCACTTATTTTACCTTACATATTTTTATTTAACTGGCATTACTTCTATAAATCTGTTTTCACTTATATTGATCATGATTGATCTATACAACCAATAAAAGGATGAAACACCCAAGAGGGTAAATACTTTACAGTATATGTAAATTTGCATGCTACTTTTGATTTGTCCATGTGTTCTTTGGGTCTTCCCTGCATTGTGCAATAGTATATTTCTGGAAAATGCTATAAATGTTAAATACAGGGACTGTCAAAGCAAAGCAGTTCATTTATGGGCATTTAAATCCTTTAAAATGTGGATGTATATTCATATTATTTTTCAGTGTTTTCTATTCAGACATTCACCAGGATGTTGGGCATTAAATTCTAAGAGACAATCCAGTAAACATGTCCATTTCCCAGTTAATCTGAAGGGCAAACAGTGGTCATAGTGGTGCAAGGTTAATCGGTCTATAGCACCATGGAAAATACAACCGTGGGCTAATCCCTTAAATCTTGGCAGATCTACCAGCACAGGGGAAAAACATTCCATGCAGCATTACTGGAAACAGATACGATGTGATACGCATTGTGTCATTGTTAAATGTTTGATTAGCTCAGCCTCCTGTGACGAGAGCTTTCTCACTGTGGTCACCTGATACCATTTGGCAAGAATAAATTAAACGGATGGATGAATGCAACCACCATTTCCATCACCACATTGCCTGAAGTTATTTAACTTTCCACAAATGAGGAAGCAGCTAAGAGTTTTTCAATTAATTTCAGATTGCAGTGTTTTATGCAATTTGACAAGTGACTTTGCAGTAGATATTAAAGAGCCTAAGCGCAATCTGACTATGATTTAACTAGGAGAAAGGCAGCGCTGGTGCTTCTTTCTGCATTAGATGTCATCAGCCACAGCTCCAGCTACCTGTCTGCTTCTTCCCGCAGGGAGGTGAAAAAGCAAGCGGTCCAACACATCAGAGTGTCAGAGCTGCGAGCAGCGCCAACCACAAGGTTAAAAGGACAGCAACCTTTTCTGTACGCCTCTTCAGACAGAGTTTATGCTAATTCTGCTCTCAACTGAGTCCTGAAAGGGTTGTATTTTTACTTCGTAGGTGCATATCATCAGAGCTTCATCTCTTCTCCTGGGGAAACAATCAAAGTCAAATTAAATCAAAGATTTGGGCTGACTTGGTGCCTGAGTGCATCAGACCTTATCGCCCTTATTTTAATATTCTGGGCCCAAAACTCCAACACGCACATGCTCATTCCTCAGCTCCTGAGGCAATGTTTGAGGTGGATGTTTTTTAATGAAATAAAAAAAATAAAAAAAGGATAAAAAAAAAGTTGGTATGCAAAGTTGCAGCATTGACTGGAGGGAGGATGAATTTAAATGAGATACAAAAAAGTAGTCCTTGTATGTATAAACAAAATAGCCTCATCTATTAAGCCCCCTGGTCCATTTAATCAATAACCATCTAGATTTATGAAAGCTAATATTTAAAAATCTGCTATTTTCTTCTCTTATTTTGAAAATGAGTGTTTTTTACCCCTTTGGGATTAATCGAACCTCAAGAAGTTTTGCTCTTAAAGATTTTCGGTGGCATTTTTATTAGCCAGACAACCAGCCTCTCACTGCTCTTCACTGTTACTCGGGTCGATTCTCTCTGCCAGGCCGTATCCATCAAGCTTAGCGTCAATAGTGCTGATGGCAGACTCCCTGGATCGAGTTCTGTGTGTGGATGATGGGACGTGTCGCACAGCTTCAGAGTGGTAATCAAGTCCTGCTGAGAAGCTTCATCCAGGGAGTGAACTCTGAATGATGCCTTGTTGCTTCCACATTTTAGCCACTTTCCCTAACAAGTGTTCCTTTAATCAGTGTTTTCAGTTTGCTTCTGTTATCATGATTTTCTTTATAAAAATAGGCAGCCACATTGTGTATTTCTATCCTTCCCCATGCTGCATGGTGGGATCTAGCCACACTCCTGACCTGCCAAGTGCTCCTCTTATCAGCCTAGAATTTATTCCAGCATGTGCAGAGGATTCGCTACATTTCCAGATAAAACCATCGATCTCTCCATCTGATGGCTGAGGTCATGTTGCTGTTAGAGTACAGAGATAACCGATGAAGCGATGACCCTGCCACGTTGCACAGATTGGCACAGACGGAGTTTTACGGCACAGAAAAGGTCACTGAAGCTGTAAACAAACCCACGGTTGGTGACTGAGTAATGTTTTTGAGGAGAGATTTTGCTCAGAGAACTTAAAAATGAGACACGTCAACTCTTTGACCAATCGCAGCTTTGGTATAACTCAGAGACAAAGGTTAGCTCAATAAGGTGATAAAGCAGATTAACAGCTTGCATTTGCAGAAGTTCTGCAAGGGAGAATAAAATGGATAGGAACGACTGTGCCAACATATTGTCCTTAAAAAAAAGTACAGTCAGCTGCAAAGCTTGCAAAGCAGAGTAGATTACTGTCATCAAAGATGCCTCAAAGTGCAGATTGCTGAGCTGCACAGAGTTGGCAGCATTGCCTTCTGACAGACTTAGATAAGAAACTGTTTGCGTTACAGTATTTTTTGTGTCCGTTTTTCTTTAGCGAACCAGTCAGGATCACGTCAAACATCTTCTTTTTGAAAATGGCTGACAGGAATGAAAACACTATGAGAGAGATCATGTGCACTGTGGACGTAGATTGACTAAATTACTGGGTAAGAAACAGGAAGCAATGTGTGGAAAAAAATAGGGTAGTAATAAAAAAAAATGAATGTTTTGCTGGGCACACTTCCTCTTCCTGAGATGACAATAATAATGATGCATGTTTGATGGAGACCATCCACTGTCTGATTCCAATGCAGGGCATACTGAATAGAAACAACCCCCTGTATGGTTGTGGAATTATGAATTATTAAGTAGTTTGTCGTACCTAGGCAACAAGATTTGTACCTTGGCTTTGCATACTGCTGACGCTGCAGGGAGGCACCCAATGGTATTTCATCCATTCCATTTCTTTCATAGTGTAACTGTCAGGCTGTGAGCTGTACTATAAAAAACATGTTTATTGAAGAAAACAGGCCGATTCAGACAGGCGTAGCCTGTAAGACTGGATCTAGAGAGAAGCTCTCATGACTCAGTCATACTGTGAGAGAAATTTAAAGCTCTAATATGATTTAGATGTTGTAATTAATGAGCTCGTTAGGACATTATGTTAGGTCAGGCTACTTTACTTGGATCTGTAGTTTAAGAGGGAGTGAGTCACTCATTTCACCAAAACAGCAGGAGAAGATGGCATAGAAAAAGTGATAAAAATGTTCAAGACTAAAACAGTATTTTTTTGTCTGTTAAATACATAAAAATCACATATCAGTGAATACAAGATAGGAATAAAATACACCAATCAATAAAAACATGGTGAACAGAATGAAAAATGAACTATCAGGAAAAACAAGATTAAAAGATCCATGTTGATACCTACCAGCACATAGATTTCTGATTTCTTTCACAAAAATAATTTGTATCTTAACAATAAAAACCTTGCAGCTGTTGGATGCCTGCTGTAGAGGAGGCACAAGGACTGACAAAAAACAACCTTTCCAAATTTGAATTATTAGTTTTCCTTAACATTTCTGATGTCTGTGTCAATTGCACACCCAGGTTACAAATTAATTTTAAAAGATCACCCTGTAAGCGCTTACCCTGAAATTCCACATACTCTGCACAGCAAGCATTATGAAGCAAATCCCTCCCATTCCAGTCACTTTGCAATTCCGCAACACGTGTTCCGGTCTGGCAATGCATGCCAGAAGCACCACTCTACTTAGGCTATTACGTTGATAACAAAGGGTCAAGTTACATACAAGGCTCATCTACAATGACTGGCTTGGCATAGTAATATCAGTGTGAGCTGCCACACAGTCACAATCATCAGAAACCATCTAAACAGCAAAAACAGCTGTTTTTTTTTTTAGTTTGTTTTCCCTTTTTTTTTTATTTTTTGACCAGCCCTTTTTCAGCATATAGAAAAATAAGTTGTTGTTTAACCGACTTGTAATTCTGGTGGTGACTACTGAGGGTGACGTTTAACCTTTCAGCTGGCCAGTCATACACATCCCCAGATCAATCCTACAAAGATGTATTTTTATGCTTCATGAAGCTCTCAACTTCACTCTCATCATCATTTCCCTATCTTCAGCCGAGTGTCCAGCAGCTTAATGGAAAATCAGCATGAGTCAGCAGACCGTATGTCTAATCTTGTCTGGTTGAGAATGTAAAAGCATCTTACATGACCTTTATCAAACATCAGTCATTCTCTGTCACATTTTTATGCTTTAAAAAGCCATAAAACGGGAGAAATCAAATATATTTTTCATCTCCAGATTAGACTTCCATCCCCTTGATGTCTGAGATAAGATACAAAGCAACAAAAAAAGACAACTGTCACTGACAATCTCTGGTTCTATTTTCTCAAAGAAGCCCTTTGTTCCTCCTGCATATCATCCACTTAAGCGCAAAGGGATGGTGTTATCAGGCCTGAAATGTACTGTAATTGATTAAAACTATTGAGAGGGACAAAAGGACAAAGAGAGTTAGTGAGTGAGACGGACAGAAAGAGAGGATGTTTGGGGGGGAGAAGATGGCAGGAGGAGCGCTGGCCATCCAGCAGAATTTTAATTACTGCAGGCAGCAGCACTTCTCGCAGACTAATCTCCTCCACAGTAGGATTTATAGGCATTACTGATGCTGACAAAGTGATTGCTCAGGGAGAGATAAAACATTTCGGAATAAAGCGTGGAAACGGATATGAACAACACTTCCTCCTTAAGGCGACGTTGTTTAAGTGTTTGTTTCACTTGGTGTAATTTGCTTATAATGAGCTGCTATGGAGTATTGCATTGCTTGTGTTTGGAGATTTATGAAAAAATGGGATTAATTTAGAAAAAAATATCATTTTAATAAGTCCTCTTAACTTTTTGTGCAATTACAGCTTCACATTTCCACTGCTTGATACCATCTTAAAGCCGATGTAATAATGAGACCTGCTCTAACTGTGACTTGGAGTTAAGGACATCCCCCCTCCCCCCTCCTCTCGCTTCCTCTATCCCCTTCCTGACATTTCTATTATTGAGAAACAGCAACTCTAGGATAGCATGCTACTGCAGCCGTGCTATATCCGCTCCCACTTAATCCTCCTGGCATTTCACTAGCCCGCTCTCCTTCCTCACACGCGCCAAACTATTTAATTTTTAATCCACTTTGGGATGGGATTACCACGCCATGGGTTAGTTGAAAAATTTTGGCAGGGGACAGTCTTATTAGCAGTGATGATGCATGGCAATTTCTGCCTGTATTCCCCCTTTTCTATGAAGCAGAGCGTCAGCTGATTGTGCTTGTTGAGTGTGAAAGGGGGGAGGGTTGATGAGAGGTCCGAGTCTGCAGAGAAAGCTCCTAATGAACAAATAAATCAAACATCTCTCCTCAGACTGAGCTGCTGCCTCACTGCCTGGATGGCAGAGTCACACCTCATCGGACTTTCTTAAGGAGATGATCAAGGGGCACTAATTGACTCGCATCTTGTACAGTGCAGTCAGTAAGCCCCGCCTTCGAACATCCAGAGCTTTCACCTCAGTGGGTTCTGCCTTTAATTTCACAGCCTGCAGTCAATTTCACAGCCTGCAATCTCCATATGTTTATCCACACAAATGTGATTTCTGTTATTAGGGACAGCACTTCGGACACATGCTCACATTCACAGGAGACACAAAAACACCCACAATGCTTAGTGTGAGAGCAAACATCAAGCTATATCCCTGCTGAATGAATCCATTCATCTGATGCGAAAAGAAAACTGTGAAAGGAGGAAAGTTATATACTCAAAAGGACACCGGCGACTTTGGATTGTCATTCAGTGTTTTAAAAACAGCCCTATGAGTAGCAGAACAATATTGCGACTTTGTGCTGAGCGTTTACGTGGGCTCTCAAAGAATGATTAATGCCTTGAAGTAAAGCCTCCATATAGTTGAGATGTTCCCTTTAATTTACGCGCAGACGACGAGCTGTTTGTCTACAGGGAGCGGTGCTGCCAGTCTGGCAGATGGAGACGACGGGGATCATTACTGGAAAATTCAGGATATATTCTTGTGTGATCAAAATAAAAAGCACAGGCCCCTCTGGAGGCTTGTCTGACTAAGAATAGACACAAAAAACATCGACTTGCTAATCTAAATGCAGTGAAAGAAATCGAATAGAGCTGGTTTCAAAGAACTCCACCGTCCTACTCATTTAACATTGTTAAACCTAAAGCAGAGAGCTAAAACTTTCCAGAAACACAGATAAAGGCATGGCACTGTTGTAAACACAAAGCCCTGAGATGTTTTCTCTAACATGTATTCAATTCAACTTGATCTAATTTGACACCAAATGTTTGTTTCTATTAATGATACCCCTCTACATGATGTGACATTTACATCCCCACTAATAAACGGATCATTATCTGATTTCTGGTGTTACCTGATCACTAAAGTAGCCATGTAAAGAGCATGCTTAAGGGGCTAAGGCCATCATTGCATTATAGAAAATGGGATAAACACGTATAGCGTTTTGCCAGTGATCTGTTTTATTCAGTGCCTGCACTATACCATGAAATCTGATTTATTTGCTCTATTACATTTGTGCATGAGTGAAGTATATGAGCAGAGATGGAAAAGAAAGAAGAAGTAATAGCGAACAGTAGCATTCAGAAGCAGCATTTTTGGACTGAAGCTCTCATTAATCTAATCATGGCAAACAGAATCTTAGATTTTTTTTTGCAAATTTATTTTAAAGAAAAAAACTGAAATTTTACATTGACATAAGTAATCAGACTCTTTAATGGGCCTTTGGCAGCAATTACAGCCCACAGTCTTTTTGAGTTTGATGCTTTGCACACCCTTGCACGGGGGGGATTTTCTGCCATTCTTATTTGCAAATCCTCTCAAGCTCAGTTGGTCACGTTGGTTGGGGACAGCCATTTTCATTTCTCTCCAGAGATGTTCAATAGGCTTCAAGTTAGGGCTCTGGCTGGGCCACTCTAGGACATACAGAGTTGTTCCTAAGCTATTCCTGTGTTTTCTTGTCTTGGTTGAGGAACATTGTCATGTTGGGAGGGGAACCAATGGCCCAGTCAGAGGTCCTGAGTGCTGCGGAACAGGTTTTTATTGAGGATATCTCTGTACTTTCCCTACACCCTGACCAGTCTCCAAGTCCCTGCTGCTGAAAAACACCCCCACAGCATGATGCTGCCATCACCATGGATGGTATCAGCGAAGTGATGAGGGGTGTCTGGTTTACTCCAGATATAATATCTAGAATTGAGACAAAACAGTTCAGTCTTGGTTTCTTCAGACCAGAGAATCTTATTTATCAGAGTCTGAGTCCTTCAGGGGCTCTTTTTGGAAACTCAAAGGGGGCTTACATGTGTTTGGCACTGAGGAGCGCCACACTGTCAAAAAAGCCTAGATAGATGGAGGGCTGCAGTGATGGCTTCCCTTCTGGAGCTCTGTTTTATTTCTGGTCACCTCTCTTACTAAGGCCCTTCTTACCTGATTGCTTAATTTGGCCAGGGTGACCAGCTCTTGGAAGAGTCCTGGTTCTGCCAAACTTCTTCCATTTGATAATTATGGAGGCCACAGCAGACATTTTTGTAGTCTTCTGCAGATCTGTGCCTTACAACAATCCTGTCTCTGAGCTCTGCAGGCAGTTCCTTTGACCTCATGGCTTTGTTTTTGCTCTGATATACATTGTAAGCTGTGAGTGCTTCTATAGAGTGGTGTGGCCTTTTCCAAAAATGTCCAATCAGTTAAATTTACCACAGATGAACTTCAATCAAGGTGTTGAAATATCTCAGCAAAAATCTAGAGAAATGTGATGAATCCGAGCAAAATTTCAAGTGTTTTTGCAAAGGGTTTGAATACTTATCTCAATGTGATATTTCAGTTTTATTTTTAATACATTTGAATTTTCTAAAATTCTGTTTTCACTGTGTCATGATTGGGTTACAGAGTGTAGATTAATAAGAAAAAAAATGATAGATAAACACAGTAGGAGTACACTTCCAGTTTTTGCTTTTCAAAGATGAGCTCAGTTTGGCATTTCTGTAGAAAAATTCTTCCTGTTTGTAAAGAATGCTTTTATTCTGATTTTTTTCTAGCTCAGTGTGGCAAGGCATGAATCAAATCACTTTTAGAAGAAATTACTGAGGTTAAACTTATATAGAAAGATAAGGCTTTGTAAGAAGGGACATACAGTCAACATGTGGTAGAAAAGCTGTAACCTAGCGAGCCATGGCCGACATGAGCCGCAGCCAACACGCTGTAAACACGTACCCAGTCTGGAATGGGCGTGAGCACTACGACTGCTCATGTTAGCAGTGCAGCTCATGAGTCAGGACTGCCACACCCCTGCTGCTTTAAACAGGCCAAAAGGAGGAATGGCTGCACGAAAGAAAACAGCCATCGGTGATTTGTTGTTTTCTTTACTCTTGCAAAGAAATCCAACAATGGCAGAATCATGTGAACATCGTTATATTCCAATAAGAAATAAATGATGTGCATGTAAAAACATAAAATGAGATTACTGCAATCACCTGATTATTCCCAGTTATGGTATTATTGATCATGTGATCATACTCAGTGTGAATGGGATTCCTAGACACACATATGGCAAGAGCTAACATACTAGCTGCTCAAGAATGGCAGAAAAAGGTGACAGGATGCAGTGAGGAAAGACAACCATGCACTTTACACTCCCCTCCTCAACACTTTCCTGCTGATGTCATCATTCAGCAGTGGTCAGGGGGTGCATGCACATGTTTACATGTAAGCAGCTTGAAGAGATGCCTGGGAGATTTTATTTTTAAATCCTGCTTGATTTCTTAAGTTTACCACCCTAGCTTTAAATGAAACACGCTGCTGATGTTGATTCAAAGCACAAGTGACTGGATACTTTATCAACCCCAACCATATGTGACTTATTTTCATGCTCTGAGTCAAGATTACAGTTCCATTTTTTAACCAGATGTGATACAGATTAAATCATGTTTACGCAGGGATTTTAGCTTTATGTTTACTTCACTTTGCACTCCCTCAAAAGTTAACAAGACAGATGAAGCAAAGAATTTGTGCAGAGTAAGCTGATCCTATTTATCTAAATGCTTTTTCAATGTACCAGGCCTGACTTATTCCCACAATCTTCCACCTGAAGAAGTCTACTGAGTGGAAGCTCACCTGTGGTTGCATTAATACTCAACATGGCCCAGCTGATCTTGAGCACTGAAAAAAAGATTAGGTATTTCGCCTGTCTGGTAATTCCCGCAGCGTACGGAGCTCATGGGGTTGTTCACCGCTCACACTTTTGTCTGCGGTTCAGAAAAAATCACAACAAGTCTTGTGTGGAATTGGGAACCTGTAGGAGAGGGATTTAGATTTGTCACCAACCAGCCCATGCGATTATTGAGAAACTGCGTGAGAGCTCAGCACACCAGCATGAAGAATGAGATTTGTAATGTAGAGATGTAGACTCTCAATACGACAACAAAAAATGTGGGAATATCCTCTGGACTCCCTCCCTGAGCTTACATATGATAAGCTGCAACTATCGTGTCTTGAGCCGCCAAGTCGGTGTGTAACACAGCCTCATCTGGCCGGGGCAGTGGGCTATGACATTTCAACCCCCTGCCAAGTGGAACCTTCTTCTATCTTCTCTCTCCAAAGCCCCTGTGGCCTCTGAGAGCACCGTCAGCGTGCAGCAGTCAGCTGAGGCTGATTGAATTAACTGACACTGAATGGATTCTACTTACTCAACCTGCTGGACAGATGAACGCATCACCGACAGACTTTGAATCCAGGCGAAGCAACAGTGTGTCTAAGAGAGGATTGTGCAAGGACACAGTGATGCAGTGGCTCTGAATGCCATTAGGGTAAACACATTCTCAGTTCCCTCTAAACAGCTATGAGAATGCTTTTGATTCATATTATCAACGGTTGTATTGTGTAACCTGGAAGGACTGTTAAGGAGTGACCTTTGGCAAACATGGATTGGCATCATATCAAAGCAGGGATTACCAAAGCCTGGGCTGCTGCTTCTTAATGGGCTGCAAAGACACTCCTTTAGCTACCAAGATGGCAAGATAGTTCAGATAAATTCAATGACTTTAGGCCTACTTTCACAAGGATTTTTTTTCTGCATCAGAAATACAAAAAAAGCCGAAATACCTTGATTTAAAAGTGCTAATAGCATAGAAATCATGCCAATGCACCCTACGCACAGAGGCGTTTGTCTTAAAAGTGGCAGCCCTGCTTCAAATCTGACCAATGGCTCACGCCATGCCTTTCTCTATGCTCTCTCCAGTTTCTGACTCAATCCACAGTCCTTCTTCTCTGATAAAGGCATAAAGATGCAAAAAAAAAAAAAAAAAAAAAAGAAAGAAATCGATGTGATATTGTTCTAATCATGTTTGCACATTGACACCAACATTTTCATCTGTCATTTATTTTTTGGAACAGGTTAGATTTTATGCAAAATGTTGCAGCAGTCCAAGTCTTTTAAATGGTTAATTGATGAATGAGATCAATGCCTGTTGCTTCATTCTCTCTTTCTCACTCACCCCCGCCGGACCCCTCCCCTCTACTTGTCATAACGGAGATAGATTTAAGAAGTTGTTCTCCATCTCTCAAACTTGGATCAGTGCTATGACACATGAGAGGGTGCTGTATGAAGCTCTCTGTCAGGATCATAGACTGTAGAAAAAATTGGACAACACCTGTGTGACATCAGCCGTCTGCTAACAATAGGTGGACTCAAACAGCTGTTAAAGCCAATCCGTGGCAGGCTCCATACTGAAACCGAACTTTGGATCAACCTAACGGCCTGCCCACAAGCTCGACTTCCTGTCAGTTCAGCTAGCACTAAAGCTGTCCTCCTGGAAGTGGCGTCAGCCTGTCAAACTATCTGTCAATCAAATGAGACGTGCCATTCAGTGTGCAGTGAGTTTTTTTCCAAATTTAATGTAAACAATTGTGGTTAAAAAAAACCCACCCTCTGTACAGTGAGAAGGCATGAAGACATTAGCTAATGAGACATGTTTCGTTTTTGAACCAGGCTGTAAACCGGTGTATTTCTTGAGTAAAAAACGTCTTCTTAACAGGTGTTCAGACGGGACTCCTGGTGCTCCTGCAGCCAGCCTCAACTGGACACTCTACGTATTGCAAATTTTTTGCACCTCCACATTGGCTTCATTTTCAGGGCCAGAGGTTGCCGCTTGGTCAGTATGGATGGATCCAGTGGGATTTTGAAGGAGGGACAGAGCCACAGGCGATACGATTTGCCACATTCCATGAATTTTCGCCGTAAAGGCATGACATTTTGTGGCTTACGGATATGAAAAAGTGCATCTGCAAATAACAGACCCTGCTTGCAAAGAACTAAAGTGTGGATGTTGTGTTCAGACTGAGTGGTACCCTCAAATGCTGTACACTACTGACACACTAAAAAACATCAAAGAATTGAGTTTGGATCAACGAACGAACACCATATTGATGTCATAGTGAATGTTGTACTGTTAGCAGTCTAGCACACGCTAACATTAGCATCTGCTTGCTAGCTAGCGCATTATTAGCAACAGCAGCTGATTTTAATCAAGAAAAAGTCATCAATGGCAAAATAAGTTCATTTTCTTCAAGCAAAAAATATAAAATACAAGTTACATGAATTATATAGTTAGTTAAAATAGTTGGAATGTTCTAAACTTTAACCGTAGGGGAAGGGAAACTCTTAAAAAGCAAGTAAATAAATTCTGCAGCACTGTTACTGTTAACCTTACAGACTTTGATTGGGACAAAACAATTCTTTCTTTTTTTTGTACTCAGAATGAAGACAACACATAAACATTGAAGTTAGCCATCACCATCATCTCCTTCAAAATTCAGAAAACTATATAAAACAACAGATTGATTTCGATTTGGACATGTATGTGACAGAGAATACTTTGTTTCTATGGGAACTTTAAATACCAACCTCATCTTTGTTGAGTTCTTGGAAACTCGACACAGCTCAGCTCTTAGCCTAAATTGCATGCTTCCTGGTAATGGGAGAAATGATTGCCTTAGGTTAAAGAAGAAAGCTGGTGACTGAAGGTTGCTTGGGAAGTTTGGCTTGTGGAAATTAATTAGAAACACTTTCCTGTTGTTGCAGCAGGCGAGCCCTAAAGCATGAGTGAACCCAATTGCATTTAATCCTCCTTTCCCTACAACTATTGCTCTAAGGATTTGAGTGGATGTGAGCTGTGAGTCAACATACCTGCTGAAATAAAACGTTAACTTCCTGTGAAATGCTCACAACAGGACAGTCAACCATTAGTGCATTAATGTGTTCTGAGGATGCGCTGGAGACGGTCGTACTTTGATCAGAATAGTCCAGAGCACTAAGTGATGCTAAGATGCGCTGTAGTTTCATCAGAGGAGCTCAAGGCCACAGAGAAAATGTAAAGCTCAGTGTTGCTTAAAGCAAAAGTTTCAGATATTGCAAAGTCTGCTAGTCATACACAGAAAAGGATTTTAGGATCTTTGCATTAAAGATGTCTTACGTAAGATTATGCATTTATAAAATAAAATAAAAAACATCTAGTGAATGTAGGAAAAGCTGAAATCATCCACCCACATTCTGCTACCTAAACATCTGACGCTAACATTTAAGCTCTATGTTTCTGTTTCCAATTATCACTTTTTCTTCTACTAATTAAGAATATCTGTCTTCACAAAGGGACATTTCACAAACCTACATTAGTAAAAACCCTTAAGGATGGGCGTGGGATCAGCCCCAGGGATTGACTCATCGATTCCCATCAGCCCTTGAGGCTGGCTCTGAGAGCTACTGGGCAGGTTTCAAGGGCTCTCATTATACCGACACGCTCATGTAAAGCTGTTCTCTGCTGCCTGAAGCTGTCTGGAAAAGAAGCCTAAATTGAGCACTGCAGTGAGGATGATGGATAGCCTTGTCTAGGATACAGATGGCTCCTGCAGGGGGTCCGACTCCCCTTTGGGACGAGTCAGCTGGGCCGAGGGACCACATGTTGACAGCCAGAACCTCTTTGCAGAGAAACTGCTCAGGGAACATGTTCGTCTCTGGGATGTTGTACTGGTACAACACGATCAATAAAGCAACCGAGTGTAGCACTAACACCTCCGACATGCATGTTATCTGTTTCTGAGTGTGTGGTGGCATGTGTGATAGGAGAAGACCTACTGTTACTATCATCAAAGCAAAATACAGGTCTTTTGTATTGTTCTATTTCTGTAAAATGTTTAAAATGTATATTTATGGTAGCCAAAAATGAGTTATTTAGCATTATTGAAAGAATTCCTTAAAAAAATAGAAAACCACATGATTTTATGGCTACAGCTAGTTTGATTTTTGCATTACAATGTCTATATAAATTTAAAACATGATTATTCCATTACCATAGATATATCTTAGTTGAGTTCTTATACTACCTCAAATACCTCAAACAGTTGTTAAAGCCACTGATATTCTTATTTTTTTATTTTCTTGTTATAATAAGTGAATTAAAGACTGTTCATTAAAAATAGCACTCCATACAGCAAACTGATTTTTTTTTTTTTTTTCTGAATGATTTCCACATGGGGGAGAAAAGCTGTTAAAAGTACCCTTCTGCGTTAAGACTTCTAATGATCCCAGAATGCATTGCGAGTAGCCTGCAGTGCCAACCAGGATGGCCGCTATAAAAAGTTTCTCCCTTTTTGAGAAACTCATCCGTGAAACCAAAATGCTGTTTTACCGTCCAGCAGGGTGGGAAATTAGCACCCGCCACCAGCCAAATGCGGGTACCTCTGAGCAGCGTCGGCTGAATTTGCTCAACTTACCGTCCACTGGAGCCGGTAAATAAAAGTAGCCTGACCTAAAGTAGTGATTTTGTTACAGTAACCGGAAAAATGAAACCCTTTTTTCTGTTTGTTCTCACTGACTGCAGAAATCATGCACCACATAACAAATTCTAGCATGTCTAACACTCATAATACGAGAAAATACCTGTGGATTTATGGTGCCTCTGTAGGAAGCACAGCAAACATTTGCATGGTCAAATACAGGACAAACTGGTCAAAAAAACAAGGTTTAAAATGAGCAACAGTTTAGATAATTTACACCAACTCTCTATTATTAAATAGTCATAACCCGAATACTATCGTTGTTTACCTTTCAAAATAATGCTGCCTGTTAAAATAGAGTGGCTAGTCAAAAAAATGTTTGTGGCTGGTAGAGTTTTGAATCATCCAGCCACAGCGGCAGGTAGACAGAAAAGTTCAATTCCAACCCTGCTGTCCAGAGAATAAACTAAAGGAGCTTTTGATGAGCTGTGTCTTTAATTCAAAACAAGAAGTAAAAACAGCAGAGGTAAGAGGAAGTGAGCAGCGCTGGTCTTGTCTTCTTTGATATTGTTTTGATTAAGACCCCCCACAGTTTTTAAGCCAAGACATCATAGAGACAAATGGAAAATCAGCTGGGTTCCAGCTCCATTCACTGTCCTGAAAATTAAAACTATAATTACAAAGGACTAATAGTAGAAATATAAGTATGATTTTTGGGTCTAGCAATGTGGACTTAATTTATAAAGCAGTAGAAGAAAAAGATCTTTTTAAGCATAACTCTTCTTTGTCCATATATCTGTGCTTAAAGGATTTTATAATAATATATAAATATTATTATCATCATCATCATCATTATTATCATCATTATTATTATCATTATTATTATTGAAAGCTCTTATTCAGAGGACCACTCTTGAAAGGATCCTGTCAAGCTCTTGTTATAGCAAAGGCAGGGATGTTTAAGTGACCTGTGGCCCCAGGCAAAGACTATAATCAAGCTGTTAACCATGTTTCTAAAAGCAATCATAGCAAATATAGTATTTATTGTGAAGAATCTCTTTTAGGTTAAAACCCAACAGAACTGTAGGACGTCCCTTAACTTCTAATATAATATGCAACGGTCTTTCATCAGCACTCAGATGAGAATTATTCCCAAACTTACCACATTTTAATATTTTAACATATCTGTAGTCCTTTTTATTTGTTAGTTTTATTTTTAGAATAACAAATAATAAAATAAGATCTACAAAAAAAGTCATAATCTAGCAAAGATGACAAGAAGTCAGAGACACATTTAGATAATCAAAGTATTTTTTGTTCCCTCTTGGCATGTTTTACATTCAAATTAAAAGTCTATATCACTGAAATAAATTTGCATATATATGTCATATTTGATGTACACCTATGATGTCTACATTTTGGTGCATGAGGCCCCAGGCAGCCGCCTTCCTTTGCCTACTGGTGAACCAAAGAGGGGAAAGCAGTTCTGTTCATTAACAAATCATAAACACAACAAACCTGATGTCTTCTCTTTTGACTTCCTAGAGCAAACAGATGGATCCTGCCTGTCCTATGAGCACATTTTCATGTGTTGCCACATTCTCACAGTGCACATCAGCCACATAAATAAATGTGAGCAAGTTCATCTTAAAGTCTTTCTTCACTACAGGACAATCTGCGATGTGTGTCACTTTGACAGAGCAAGCAGAAGGGCGCTGGGTGATGGACTACACTTGTGTTCCAGGGGGCTCCAGGGTCACATGTCTTTGTATCCCGCCCTTTGAATAAGCCTTGCCCTGGTGGTCGTGCTGGCCCCTTCACTCCTGTTGCTACAGGTAGAGCTAATCAGAGCGAGTGGCACCGGGTCCGTGCAGGCCTCCCTGAATAAAACATGCAGCGAAAAATTTAATCAAAAGAGGGCATCTGTGGCTGTCTCAGGCTGCTGGTAGCAACACTCCAGCTATTCACCACATGTGTCCTCATACTAATGACAAGCCTAAAAGGAGGCAGAGGGCAACCTCTTTTCATAATCAAAGTGTTTTTATTCATGACATGTCTATTAATTAGTTTGGAATAGTCGGCAGCATGTGCTCTGGAGAATTTAAATTGGCTGAAGAGGATTTGCCCTTTCTCTGTTGAGCCAATGATTTCTTGGCAAGTCCTTACAAGCGGGGAGGGACAAAGAGGCGGAGGGAGGGAGGGAAGGAGAGGAGGAGACAAGGAGATAGAAAGAGGGTGTATGTGTGTGTTAGTGAGTGTGTCTCTACCGTTCTCTCTCTGTGAGTGACTCATAGAACCTATAAATCACTCGGGCCTGCAAAATTGAACCTGTCATCTGTGTTTGTCCCGTCACAGGTATACTAAGTAAGATGTGTTTATTATTGAGAACTCTGCCCAACCCTCTCCAGAAAATATCCACAGACTTTTGTTTAATATGCATAGTCACCTTAAAAAGTCAGATAAATTGATTATAAAATACATTAAAAACTTTACATTAATACCTTCACCATACATGGCAAACTGCAGTATGGGTTTGTTATTTGGTATCATAATTCTTTATGGTGATATTTTGATTTTAATACCAGATAATTATTGATAATTTGGTATTATAATTTATAAAAGTGAAACCCTTGTGTAAGTTTTACTACATTGGATTTTCAGAATAAATGTGAATACCTTGATCTGATCTAAGTCACAATGAATTGAATTTCTCAAAGACAAATCCAGATAATGTGGTTGGAGATGTATTCACTCTTGCATGGTTTCCCCTCAATCAGGCCCACACTGGACGAGCCGTTCTGAGCATGCTCCACATTCTCCCCACTGAGGTTTGAGCCCAAAGTTAAACAGCATGTTGGTACCCTTGCATTAAAGAAAACCCTCAACGGTCATGGAGAAAAGCTCTAAGTTGACACAAGGAATAATAAATAAAAATCTAATGAAATCAACTAATGAAAATCAGACATCGATTTTTGCTTCAAAAGAATCCTTTTGAAAAACAAACTAATGGATTCATGCCACTTTTAGACCTCTTTTTTATCATTGTGTATTACCCATTTCTCTCCATTTACTTTGATTAGTTCGTTTTTGTTTCCTATATCCCATTTTTGCCACTTTAAGCCCATTTTTGCCACTTTTAACCCATTTTTTTCTTTTTGCATATTTATTACCTCCACCAAGGAGGTTATGTGATCAAGTGGGTTTGTACGTTTGTTAGTTTGTTCGCAACATAGCTCAAAAAGTTATGGATGGATTTTGATGAAATTTTCTGGAAATGGCAGAAATGGCATTAGGAAGAACTGATTAGATTTTGGGAGTGATCTGGATCCAGGAATTTTTGAAATGATTCTTTACTATTGGGAGATAGGGCTAATGGCAGAGGTCTGCGCTGTTACCACTTTAGGCCAGGAGATGGTGGACATGAGTAACTTCATTCCCAGCAGCAGTTTTTGGTGTGTTTCTATTCAAAGTTTTGGAGTTTATAGAGTTTCAAAGACACACACCCGGTCGAGGAAACAAGTTGGAGCATGACAGAGTGAAAGACAGAAAACTGTAGCGAGAATACTCACAATGCTGGGAGGAATAGAGGAATATTCACCCTCTGCCATAACTTCCAGTAATCCAGTGAGACCATAGGTGCTTCCACCATGACAGTCCACACGTAGCAAAGCCAGTGTTTTGCCTTACCATGTCTCCACCCCACCGGGGAGGGAGTAATCAGCACTTAGATTTTGGGAGTGATTCGGATCATCGTCTGGATCCAGGAATGTTTTTAAAGGATTCTTCACTATTGGGAGGTAGGGCTGATGGCAGAGGTCTGCTCTCTTTGGGTGCTTTTCTAGTTTTCCTCTGTAATCCATTGTTACCACTTTTAATCTTTTTTTGCCACTTTTTCACCACTTTTCCCCATTTTTTCCTGCCCATGTTTGTTCTTTTTTGCCTTTCTTAGCCAAGTTTTGCCACTGTTACCCAGTTTTTGCCACTTTTTTAAACACTTTTCATCATTTTTTTCTCACACATTATTGCCCTTTTGCTTTGCGTCCCCAGTTTCTCCCTGATATCCCATTTTTGTCTCTTATAACCCCTTTTTTACCACTTTTTAACTGCTTTTCACCCTGTTTTCTGCCCTTTTTGCCTGTATGTGACCCACTATGTTGTCCCCCACAGAGACGACCTCTTTAACTAAGTCGGCAACTTCACTCATGGTGCAAAAGGGTTTAATGTCCAAAGGCATTCTGGGAACACGTTAGCTGATAGTCAAAAATTTAAGTAAAATGACAAAAGTACTTAATTTTCTGGATTACTGTTAACTTCAAATTAAAATTGAGCTTTACCAACTAGAGTAGAGCTGAAATAGCTGTTTTGGATTTTTAAGTAAACAGAACACAATTTTTTTTCAAAACTCAAATTTTTTACCACCTTTTACTGTTTGGTCTAACAGTGCAGAGAAAACAGTTACAAGTTCTTAAAACTTAATTTATTTAAATCTCAAGTAATTTCAGCTCTTTAGCTTTCATGGTCAAGGAGTACAAATAACTCTGTTTGTAACAGGTTACAAAAAACTGAGTTAGTTCAACTCAGGGTTTCTATGTTAAATGGATGTTTGCAATGTCATATGGTATAAGAGGAGCTCTCCTAAAAGGTTTAGTCATTCACAACTAATGATGGCATGACATTCACCTGAGCAACAGCATGAGCAAAAAGCCCAACAGCTTATGAACAACATTCCTCAATGTGCAGTTGCAAGGAATTTATAGTTTTCACCATCTTCAGTACTTGACATCATCAAGAGAGTCAGAGGATCTGGAGAAATATCTGCACAGGGGGCCAAGGCTGAAAACCAGCATTAAAGCCCTGTGACATTCCCCCCATCAAGCAGCAATGGATTAAAAAGCCACATCATTATGTGGTTGATGTTACATTGTGGGCTTGGGAATACTTCAGAAAACCATTGTCAATTAACACAGTACATCGCTGCATCTACAAATGTAAGTTAAAACTCTGCTTTGCAATGCAGGAGTCATATATCAGCAACAACTAGAGGAGCTGCCAACTTCTCTGGACCCACACTCTTCTGAAATGGACTGAGCATGGAAGTGGAAACATGAGCTGTGATCTGGGTGCAAAGACACATCGGATGGGATCAGACAAACAATTACCCAGTTCACTGCAAGTACGCAGTCTTACCAGTATGCTTCTTGGCCTCCAGTTATTGATTTTTTTAAAAAGTTGGTTTAAAATAGTCTATAAACATGATCTCTTGGTGAGAGCTACCTGAGTATTTGTTCGATTGAAGGAGGTATATGATAATTAAAAAATAAGACATTTGATCTACATGTCAGACTGCATTGTTAATAGTTTGACATCCTTGTAAAACCTTTAGTTCTCGTGTTATTTCTGGAATAACTGCATGACTTGGATAATTAAAAATCTTCTCTCGTGGCTTAATCTCTACCCTCAGCGTCTCACCTCCACAGAAAAGAAGCTATTAACGTCTATTTATGTCTGCCGTCATTACCGCCATACTTCAACTTCTTTTTAACTGACTGGGACAATACAACCTGACAGAATAGCATTTGTTATCTGCTTTCTTTCAAACTGTGAATCAATACCTCTCATTTCAAAACTGCAATAATGGAACCTCACGAGCAACCTGTCTCCAGCAGTGCTAACAAGCAGGCGCGCAGTATTGACACTTGTCAAGACATAATCAGCGATGATGTTTTAGTCGTGGTGAAGGCAAGAACAGGAGGCAAATTGTTTGCTAATTCTCATTTCACACTCCCAATGTGAAATCATCCAGGCAGTGCCGGTTCCTCTACACGCACAATTGTCGGGCTCGCTGCATAACACCAAATTATCTTTCCCTTGGCTTAATTATTCATTAAGCAAACATAATTAATTTAAGGAGCTTCTCTCACAGGAAGTGTTTCAAATAAAGGCCAGAAGGACGGCTTTCTGCTTAATCATTAACTGAAGGCAGAATACAAACCTGCAAGGGTCTAAATGCTTTATGTTAATATAATCTTAATCTTTGCCACAAGTTTTCTAACTGCTGAAAAGTTGTGACAGATTGAAAAGCATCTTTTTTAAATCATTTTAGCTGACACAACAAGAAATATTCTGTAATTTTGTTTTATTTTTGGGGCAAATTGAGCAAGAAAAACTGCAAACTGCAAGCCTTTTTACTACTACTTCTTCTTAGTTGTTAGTGACCCAACCCTTAAAGAATGAGGCTGAAAAGTCCCCTCAGGTTCCACTCCTGAACACGGTACTCCCACTTTTGCTTTAAATAATGATCTAAGTCAGAATATGCATAAAAAAAGACTATTCTAAATAGTCCTGTTGGGTTATGGATAGGGTGAAAGAATACAAGAAATAAATCTTGGACTTCTCTTGTGAAACAAAAAACTGTTGTTCCCATACCAATTTTACCGTCCAAATCTGGATTTAAATTGAGTTTCAGTTGGCTAAATTAAAAATAGATATAATTTTACAAAATATCTGTAAGTGCATTATCTAATTTGTGTCCATCATTCTTATTTTTATCTTTGGAATTTCAATAATTTAGTCCTCCTCATTATCAATTCATGACAGCTCTTGTTCTCCAGGTCCTGTTTTTACCGAGTCTTTTATTTATAACATACTTTAATAATACCTTAAATATTTCATCATATTGTTTTAATGCTTACTGTGTATTGGGGGATGGGGGGGGGGGGTTTAGCTGCTGAATGTTTTTATTGATTTTCTAAGTGCTGTGATTCTTTTTTCTGTATAAAAGGTGCTATATGAATAAATTCTGACTTACTGGTTAAAAGATAACCAACAAGTATTCTATCTTTTTGTATTTCTATTCCTGTCTGCTGGATTTCTCAGCTGGGGACCTCTAGCGGGCACTGGGGTGGTTTGGGGCTGGTATGTAAACAAACACCTTCAAGTCTGGGGCCACAGTCCTCTGCCTGGAGAAGGGTAGATTGCTCCCTTCAGGCGAGGAGTGAGTCTTTGCCCTAAGTGAAGGACTTCAAGTGTCTGGGGGTCTTGTTTTAATGCCAGGGTTTTGTTCAAGTATCTCAGGGTCTTGTTTACGAGATACGTACTGTACATCCTCACAAGTGCAACCTGTTAAATGCCCCTGTACACCGGCCCTCCTGGCCCTAAAACAAGCCTTCTTCCAGTTCTCCAGATAAGCCACTCCAGGCCTGGTTGTGACAATGAGCCCTGTGTACAGAGGCTGTCCCTGAGGCAGCCTTCAACTCGGACCCATTGCTCCTTTCCCAAATGTCCTTCCCCAATCTCTCAATCCTTAGATTCTTACTCCATCCACTGTGTTATCTCTATAAAGGCCTAAAAGACCCAAATATATGTCTTTAAGTACAGACACGTTTAAACTCCTATTTTTTCATGTTTATCAAGCTATCTTGGCTGGTGAGAATTGTACCTCAGGGGTGGGTAAGAGGCGGCACATGTGGCCCTCCACCTTATTCAGTGTCAATTTCAAATAGCGATAAATTCTAAACTTGAAAAAAAAAAAAAAAATCTGCCATTAAAACATGAAAATTTCAACATTTCTCATAATCTCTGATTACTGGTATATTTTTAGTTCTTAAATAAATACATACATGAAGTATATAAAATTACTCACTATCATGTTCACTACATTAAAATATCAGCTTAAAATTGATTTAATTCTGTGTTTATCTCTTTAAATTATCTATTTCTGTTCACGCTTGAGTTCAAAACCATAAATGATGGCACTATCAATTAGTGTTAATTTTGTTAACAAAAACTATGACGAAAAATGTTCGTTAACAACCTTTATTTAACAGTAATCCTCCTCAGTCTTGGTCGGAGTAACAGTGATTAAAAAAAAACACCCCAAAACCTTTTTCTAGGTCCTGTTAGACAAAAATGTTAATCTAAGTTGAAATTAAAATTGGTGAAAAAAATGAAAATTAGTGAGTCAAAGAAAGCGACGTATGTTACATTATGATGTGTTTAAAGAGGCTCAGACTTTTGGCAATACAAGGAGAATAAAATGAACTTATTGTGATGTGTTCAAAGTCACATGGAGAAATTGGAATTTTAGTTTTTAGCGAGGAATTAGAATAAATGTGGTCATTTAAAGAAATGATTTGTTTAATTGTTTATTAGAAATGTTTGTTTAATTAGTAATATAAAATAGACATAAAGCATGAGTTTTCAAATGCACCGAAATTCATATCAATATCATCAATAAAGAGTTTGATAATTGAGGTGCATTAGTAAGAGACTCTCATTAAAAAAGTCTGTTATCCAGTATATGTTAGTATTTTCATCAGTTTATTTCAGATTATTATATGTAGGCTATTGACTGTATAAAATGAGTGTTAATTTTTTACAATTTGGCTAATTTTTTTAACAGAAATATGTTGTGACTAAAAGTAAAGACTAAAATATAAGGACTTTTTGTTGACTAAAACTGGACTAAAACTATGAACAGGACTAAAATGTGACTAAAACTAAAATGATTTTTGTCTTAAGACTAAAACTACGACTAAATCTAAAATGGGCTGCCAAAATTAACACTGCTATCAATGATTATGAACGTAATATATTCTTCCTTTTAATGATTTATAAGTGTGGAGCTGTCAAAAGATTACAGTTCTCAATCATCATTCATCTCAGGAATTCTGTTGTTAATTGTGATTTATTACACCCTTTTTATTGCACTCTAAAATTCCACTTATTTGCATCAGACCTGTTTTTTTTTTTTTTTTTTTTTGTCGCTTTGGATTTTTCTACAGCCTTAGACTAAGGGTAATTGACTTCCTGTTTGGATAACAAAGAATTTAACAAGAACTTCACACTGAAGAAGGAGCTTGTTATGGATCTGAAAGGAAATAATGGGACAATAAAAGGTAAATGTTTGTCAGCACAAGGTTCAGATGACTTCTGGCTTGTCCACTGAGCTGTCTGAGGTGTTTTTGTCTTTTTAGTGTAATGAGACATTAAAGAGCAGTGTTGGGCACTTTACATCACTGTGAATGCAGCGAGATGCTGCCATGGCTTAACCAAAGCATGTAGAAAATGACAATAAAGCATGAGATTAATCATGATTAAAGAAAAATAGTGCAATAATTGGGGACCTTAATTAATCATGTTTAACTCAATTAATCTCGACGGCCCTAATTGTTAAAATATGCAACTATTTATAACACTTTGTCCTTTTGGCATTGACAATCAAATTCCGCCCTCTTGGCGACCAACGTTGCCCATCCCTGATGTAGGCTACCTGAAAAACTGAGTTACCTTGATTTTCATATTTTGAATCTTTGGGCCACAGCCTGAGCTGTTTCATGCTCTGGGTGTGAAAATGTGTTAAAACTGAACTTTCAACACTGCATTATCCAGTTCTTCCTCCCACACATCAATTAGCAGGCCCTGTTTTGTTTCACAGTATCTGACGGGGTAGTGATGCCTGTGTGACCGAGGCGATGTGAAACCAAGACAAAAGGATATTTTCTTTAGCCAATCCATCTCCATCCCTGCACATTTAGCACAAAACCGCCCTAATTACACACTCCGGGTACACAGGCACACTCGCTCAAACTTTGCCCTCTCTTCTCCTCCTTTATCTTCCCTTCCTACGCTCGATGTTCCCCGACACTAACGGAAACATCTCAGAAAGAAGGCACAGGCTTTGATCTGTCTCCTCCCTGGTTCTGAGCTTTCACATCAAGGAGTGGTTTGTCTCCGAGCTCACCAAATCATCAGACGGCTCAAGACAAAGAGCAAACATACCCTAGTGCCTTTCCACGTCCATTTGCCTAATGGTAGAGCTGTCTATTAGTGTGTTGTATTTATTTCTGCATTGACCCTCTCCTTTTGTATCCACCACTCTAACAATCATTACAGACTTCTTTTTTCTGCTGGATTATTATTTTTACAATTTTTCTGCTCTATTATTCTGCTTCATGGGACGTCTCATTTCAAGCACAGAGGCTTCTCTATTGCTTCCACCATTGTCCGTGTTCACCTTAATTTAAGTAAAGTTTTCCATGGGATTTCTCACTCTACAAGTGAAACAGTCCTCATATTACCATGGAAACAACATCACTTTTTCCCTTTGAGGAGCCATTAAACACGTCTACTCTGAGGATCTGTTCAAAAAGGTCTGAATGTGACACCTTTCCGCTTCACCTTCCTGTCCATTTGTGTGTCAATCAATAATTCTGACTCCATAAGAGGTAGAAACCAAAGAGCGAGGGTCTATTTCTGACATCCAAAGAAGGTGGGAGATGTTTTTCTGAAATGAAAGGGTTTTGTTTGCTAAAGATTTCTGTAGAGTTGTAGTCAATCAAAAAAAAATTGGTGGACTGGAATTACACCCACACACAAACCAATTGATTGGTGGTTCATGAAATAGAAAGAAAGAAAAGGAAAAAAAAACCCTGAACCTCCAGATCAACCTAATCAGTGAAAGTGTAGTCAGTTCACCCTGGCTAGTAGTCTAAGTGAACTTAACAATAACAAGCTTTTACCAGAATCAATTATTTTTGGCCTCTTAATGTTGTACTGAACTACTGTACCAACTGACTCAGAGCTGTCCAGCCTTTAACCCCAGGGGATTCCAAAAACGTTTGTTTGTTTGTTTTTGGGGGGGGGGGGGGGGGGCATATTTTTGACATGTAAATGTCTCAGATCATCAAATGAATTTTACCATTAGCCAAGGACAACTTGAGTATATACTACCAGAAACCAAATGCCATTTTCAAGTAGTCATTTCATTATTGAGAGGGGAAAAGTCAAACCTACTTGGCCCCATGTGAAAAAGTAATTGTTCCCTAAACCTAAGAACTGATTGTAGCACTCCAGGTGGCAACAATTGTGAGCAAGCATTTAGAATAACTGGCAATGAGTAAAACTTTGCCTAGGCCACTCCAAAAGCTTCATTTGAAGTCTTTAGTTCATGCAGGACACTGTAGTCATACGCCCGGCCAATATCAGCTGAAGGCCAGCTGATCCCAATTATTGCTCCCAGCTCCCACAGCCAATCAAAGGTCTTTCTCTCAACACAGGTGTATTTAAGGCCTTGTCCAAACTGAGACGTAAATGATATATTTGTTTCGTTTGGAAAAAGTTTTCCGTAAACGCGGCATCATTTCAAGAAATGTCCGCGTAAGCAAGAAACTGTTCAAAATGACCAGAATAGTATATATGGCAGGCATGTACGTGGTGCTGTAACACTGTCATAGAAATGCACCAGAAACAGAGAAGGAGATTGTGAAGCAAGTGCACCCTTTACCTGTCTCTCATCCAAAACATTCTTCTGGCTGCGCCCCAATGGATCTAATAACATGACATAACGTATGCTGTTCTCTATGAACATTTGTCCCAGTGGTTGTAGAGGAACAGAAGACACAAACACAGTCATGTAATCTGCTATCACTGTTGTTGTTGGCTGTGCTCGCACATGGACGTTAAGTGGGCTGTGATGTAATCATTTCAGGAAAGATGTGCTTGGGGCAAAATGGTTGCCATATACAGACTTCTTCACTACAGGTGTTTTCAGACAGACACGGTTCTGGTTCTGGCACTGGTTCCATTCTGCAGTCTCAGAACCTTGGTGCTTTCTGGATAACCAGCCTGCATTCACACCAGTTTAAGCAAAATCAAAGTGGGAGGACATGATGGGCATGTATCACCACATCCAGCTCCACTTTTGCCCAAGTCTTTCCTGTTGTTCCTTCTTCAGTTTCTTGAGTTAATTAATTTTTTTGGTCTGGTTTTCAAGTGAACCCAGCCTTCACCATCTCTTCCACAAGTTCAGTATATAACTTGCTCTTCCTTGTTCTACTCTCCAGCTTCACCAGGAAATCTGTCGATGCCCAGATCAAAACCAAACATTTTGTCTGCCCAGCAGACCACCTTTTCTCCATTTTCTTCTCATCATCACAACCTAGAATGTGGAACACACACCGATAATGTCACAGTTCCTAAGAAAGAACCAACTATTTTTGGTTTCAGCTGAGAACCAACTTTTCAGGTTCAGAACCAATTTTTTCATGGTTTCAAAAGTTAGGTTTAGGAACTGGAACTGCCAGTCTGAAAGGTCTACAGTATCTGGGTTTCATAAAGTAGCATTTTCAGCTCCCAAAACGCTGGTTCCGATAAAACAACAAGACCATAAAATACTTTTGTGGATACTCCTAAACTTGCCTCCGTGTGGACTGCTGAACCACGCTGCTGCTGGCAAAGCTTAACCTCCTCCACCCCAGCCTCCTCCTTTATAGCATAAAGCTTTTTGCACCCTCATATTGAGATTTTATGCAACTAGTATTATTTGCTTTTAAACTAATTTTATTGTATCTAGTGCCATTGTCATTAATGTATCCATCCATATGGGGCTTTCTAGCCATGTGCTCCCTGGAAAGTCTGCTTTCCAGGGGGCTGCTTGATGAACCTAGGGAGCATCTTTAGATCAGAGCCTTCACTGCCAAGTAAAACTGTATATCCATTTTACAACATAATGGTAAAAATGTATGATGAGAGTGTTCCTGACTGAATTATGTTAAGCCATCATTCCTTTTGATAATTGAGATTTATTTTAAAAAAGGCAAAACAAAAGAAAAACAACTCAGCTAACTTCTTCTCACGTTCAAAAGGATCAATGAAACACCATTCAGTAAGAGTCAGAGAAATGCAGATGAATAACCTGGCTTATTCAGTTCTTGTACATTTAATATGGAATTAAATTAAAATCAAAATAAAACAGCACTGACAATGTTCATGTGTACCTAATGAGTGATAACACGACTTGTGTGTCCTCCTAGTTAGAAATATAAATTATTTGAATTTTGTGACCATATCATTCCTGTAGCCACACCCATTAAAAAGCAGAAGGAAACTAAACATGCAGTCCTTGAGTTTCTGTTGAACTTGTGCTGTTTTTGTTTGTGTGTGTGCTGAGGAAGGAAATGTGAGCCCCTTAAATCCCACTAGATTACAGGGTGACAAATCCATTTGGCCTCAACCCTTCCTCTTATCTCTGCTTTCATTTAATACAGTAAATATGAAAGAGGCCCGTAGTTAACTTTGTTAGGGTTTAAAAGGTGAAAAATAAGAGGAAGGGTGGAGCATGGAGCATCCTCACTAATGGCACAGGACGCTGAGAGAGACATGCGCACAAACGGAGAATGAAAGCAAAGGCAACAGAATGAAATGACTCTAAAATCACAGCAGACGTTTAATCCAATTTTCCCTGCCAGTTGGAACTGTGGTGTTTTGTCCCCTATAAAAGCCATAGGGATGGCTGTATGCCATCCAAATAGGGAATCCCATAACAGCAAAAGCAGAACTGATCAACAATCTAATGGGAGAGAGGGATTCAAAGAGTCTATCGCAGCCAGAGGACAGAAGCCGATATCAACTTGTGTGAGTCTAAACTGCGCTGACTGGGAAACATTTTTTCAGATTTTAATTAAACTTGTGTGTTTTTCTTCAGGCTGCAGTTTTTTAATGATGTTTGTTAGATATTGGAGTTGAATCCCTTAGTATCTTGTCTAAAATTCGACTCCGGCTGTAACAAAATGATTGAAAATATCACAGACAGGGACCTTCAAGTCAAACATCTAATAAAGCTCCCTGGAAGTCAAACCATGCTTTATCTTGTTTCGTGCTCCCTCCTTGCTGCTAAAACATCAAACACACCATAAGCTGACTTACACTACTTAAACAATGTTAGCCAGAGCCGCCTCCTCCCTCCTATCTCTGCATTACCTTTCATCACTACCTCAAATGTGCATCCACACGCTGAGACGGAGCTCCTGGAGCGCAGCCAGGGAGCGTCCCTGCAGCCTCTCAGCAGAAACAGCTTTGTCAAACTCAGTTAGCCCCCCTCCGAGGGGGGAGACACCTCTTTCCACAGTAATACGCCAACTATTCACATCATCCACCCCCCACCCCACCTCCTCCTTCGCCTCAGCCACCTCATCAATCCACACCGCAACAAAGGTAAACAGCCTCCTCGCACCTTCCAAACAGAGGCCCGTGCTGCTTTGTTGACACGGTGTATGTGCAAAGCGCCTGCACAGAGGGTGAGCGATTCACAGGACAGACTGAGCTTCATTTACAGAAGGTAATTGCGCTGGAGCCGAGTGGTGCACTTTTGTGATGAGATTTTTTCCCCCAGCTTGGCTAAAACCTTGTCTCGATTTGTTTACTCGCCGGATGGAAGTGCTTTGACAGGGACATACAATAAGTTCAGCTAAGCTAAACCTGTCACCTTCAAACAGGGAGGGTCACTAACATTGACAAGCTATTTACTGACTGTCTTCCTCATTGTGTGGGCATGAAATAACATCATATTTGCTGGTCAGGATCATTTAAGGTGCTCTGAATGAAAATTAACATTTTTGTGGATGTGGATTTGGGATCCTTCCAGTAATTTAAGCACAAACATTTAACCAGAGGAGAGATGTTTCCCCTCTACTTTAGCCAGTCACAATAAAAGAAAAAAACATTTAAAATCTTAGCAGATGTTGAAAATGTAAGAGAACAGCCCATGACAAAACTAGATATCACAGTTTTGTGCGTATGACTGAAAGCAGCATACAGATGTCCTTCATGAGCAACTCCAGTTCTGACCAGTTGTAATTTATTGATGCTGTCAAGTGTTTTGCCACTTTTATCATTTTTTTGCCAATTCTATTCAGTATTTGTCTTTTAATACAAATTTTTCCCATTTTTTTTTTCAAATTCCTGCCACTTTTTCTCATTTCTGCATTTTATTGCCTCTTTCTTGCCATTTTTGCCATCTTTCATCCATTGTAACCACTTTCTGCCACTAATTGCAAAGTTTTGCCCATTTTTGACCTATGTTTGCCACTTTCTGGCTGCTTTTTGCCCATTACTCCAACTTCTCAATCTCACTTTTTGCCCTCTTTGCAACTCTTCACCCATTTTTACCCCTTTTTTTGCGCACTTTTACCAATCGAACCCATTTTTGCCACTTTTTGTGCTTTTTGGTCTCTTCTCACAATTATCCCATGCTTTTCCAAAAAAGTATTTTTTCCATTTCTTCTGCTTTGTTTTCCAGCATCCTGACATTTGTGCACATTGTGGCTTGGCTATGAAGTCTGACATTACTTTCCTCATCATTTACTAGTGTGCCCATCCACATTGTTAACATCACCAATAAAAAGTTGATTCTATTTTAAGAAAAGGGGTTTACATTTTGGAAAAGGCAGTACTACAGCATACATAAAATTCTTTTGTTGCTGCTTTGATAAGAGTGGTTATTATTCAGGTCAGAAATAAAATGTCGTCACAGCTTTACTTTACAATGGACCGTGATTTTCCTTGACCTCCATGGACCCTTCATTTTTGCTGGGCCCGGCACTCCCCTTTATCTCCACTTATGGTCAACCTTGGTCCAGACTCCAAAACATAAATCAAAAACACACAAACATGGAATAAAGCAAGCAGAATAATTGTTGAACATCTGATATTTACTGGAATATGAAACATTCACATTTTTGCAGGCCTGATGTTCCTCTGACTGGATTGAGAGAATTGGGGCTGAAATTTGGCCTGATTCATTTTTAAGGCCTTGGTTCCCAACCTGGTGTCTGGGACCCTCCAGGGGGGTGCCAAAGACCTTGGGGGTCTGCTCTGAGGCTAACTAAATTAGATTTGCAAATATTGACTAAAACCATGATAGGTTAGGGTTTTATCAGTGAAACAGTTAAAATCTATATAGATTTTTGGCGGTACCGTTTCACTTTTTCTTCTCTCTTGGGTCCTGGGGGGGGGCCTCCGCTTTTCTTGGGTGGATGTATGGGGGCTCCAAAGAAAAATGGTTTGGAAACACTAATTTAGAACCACTCATATTAAGCAAACTGAAGGACCTACCCCCCAAAGTCTAGTTTTTTTGAACAGTGTGACTTTTCCTTAGCAAAATTACGCTCAGTAGTTGGTGGAAGAGATGGGCTTCAGCATGGTCAGTTGACCACACACACTCACAAGCATATGTGGGCAACATGGAAATGACATAATTGATACAAACTTTCCTCTGAATAATCATTTTAAATCATTGCGGAGTGTTACCCTTAATTTCCAAATACAGCGACTGCGCTGTGCTCCACACTGCTCTACTTCGACTGAAGGCAAGCAACCTCACACACTGGAAGCATGTCTATGGAGCCGTGGAACACAGCACAGCTCTGATCAGCTCGAGACTCACCTACTTATATATGTATGTGTGACATTACATGTTGCTCATGTTATTTAGAGATGCATAAAGATCCACTTTGTGGACTGCCCCCCCACCTCCCCCACGAGTCTGATGTACAAGAGGTAACCGTGCTCAGGCCCGGCTAGGTCTTGGAGCAGAGTGAGTGTAGCCCAGTGGTCGAGTGGGAAGAGGGGACAATCGGGCTTCATCACAGCATGGTGCAACTTCAGGGTCTAGTGGGAGTGGGCCTTCAGTGCGCACCCAACTTTACCTTTCATTTTTCACCATCTACCCCTGAACTCTCTTTTAAACCGGCCTTGTCGAATTGTTTACCACCTGCTACCTCAGTCCAACAAAAGCACAGTTTCTGCCATGACAACACAGGATGAAACCTCACAGCTGTGGTTCGTCTTAGATCTCAGTCCCTTTAATAAAATCTGTAGCTTTCATCCTACACATGCTTTTAGTCTTATTTTGAATTCAGTTTAGAAGCAAAAACAGACACAAAAATCTGTCACCTCATGCGTCAGGAGATAATGGATGGAGACATGGATAGTGAAGTGTCTAACTTGGTTGTTATTTCAAAGAATAACCTCATGTTTCAAATTCAATTTTCTTTAGTTTGTCCAGAAGATAAACATTGACTAAGCTGAGTTTTTTTTTTTTTTTTTTTTTTTTTTTTTTTATATACAATGGAAAATCTCAGAGTGTGTGAGGTGCTTTGTAGCAGCATGGACACTCAAATTCAAACGCCCCTGATGATCTTTTACAGAATGTTTTCTCTCCCTTTTCCCAAGGCTGCTTGCCAATAAACATTTTTATAAAACTCAGGAGGATAGCTTTATGCTTGTCTTCTAAAAGGATAAATTGTAGGTATTTTCTTAGTTGGAGTTCAGGCTGCCTCATGAAAACAGTAATATCCACGGTATAAAGGGCATACCGAGTTTTTGTAAAGCTAGTGAATAGTGTTTTCTTTTATTAGTATTAGCAGTTATTTCCTATAGATTCAAAAGAAACCATACATTTTTTTTAAACTGGTGCTTTTCCTGTCACAGATCAGCTGCAGATGCTGCAAAAGCTTGCCCAAATTTGTGACAAACAGTCTGGTTGAACTACAGTTAATCTGCTAATAGTTGTTTAAAGAGAAGTAAATAAATAGCCATTTAGGCTGACACAAATGTTAGCTTAGCTGATGAATGTTTAACTGCATAAGCATTGAAGAGAATAATTAATGCTGTGGTTCAGTTAGCATTATTTCTAACTGAGGTTAAACATGTGTCGTGTTAAAATTTTTGCCATTCGGAGCAGTGTCATAAATAGGAAACAAAAATGGATTAAAACAGTCTCATCTAAGGCTGTTTTTTATATATGATACTAGTAAAAACCTACCTGTGTCAACATTAAACACATGTCCAATAATCCAAATGGGGTAAAAAAAAAAAAGTATTTGATCATTTAATTTGCAATCACACTCTTGCAAACTGACTTAATTGCCCAATTACAACTGTATTCAAATCTTGCCACTGTGTTTGTGCATTTAAGAGATTTACTCTCTCTCTGCTCTGTCTTTATTAAAGACACTGAAATAAATTTCACGACCTAAGAAGCATCATTATCGACTGTGAATCTGACCAAAGCTGATCTCTCTTCTGTGGCAGCTTGGGGGTAGAACACTCAAAAAAAATTTTTTTGACTGACATTTTAAGAACAAATGTACCGTATTTTATTAAGACATATTATTAACTTATATTAATTATAAATAAATAAAATCAACAGGATCTATTCTAGTTTACAGTGAATTCAATTGAGATGTATTAAACAAATGAGACTACATTTCACAAAGGTTTAGTCAGTAGATGGCAGTGTGTTCTTGTAATGTTGTTTATTGTCAGCTGGTATGATTAAAGAAGAACATTTGCATCACACAGCAGTTACCGGGCACAGAAGGCCATGTACATGGGTGGCCCAGGGTTCAAGTCCAGCCTACAGCTCCTTTTCCGTCTCCCCTTCTCATTCATCCCTGTTCTTATACTATCCACTGTCCTCTCTGAAAAAGCTCCCAAACACTGTCAAATAAGCAATGTTTTCACATTTCCCCCCTTCCTCTGAACTCATTTGAAGCCACACCCTTGATCTTTGACTTAAACTTAAAATGAGTAAACATGTTAGACTCGGATTGTGCTGTTGTCTGTCACATGTCACTCTGCCACACCAACGGTGGTGTCAATTAAACCTCCTGTGCGAACAAATCAATGCATGCATTTGAACTGGTGATGGTGGTGTTTCAAAAATCCATGGCAGGAATATTATCAGTGATCTACCAGTCTACAGCCTGCCCACTAGTATATTGCAGGTGTGGAAGCCATAGTTGGTGACTACCTGTCCTGTAGCGTTAGTATAGCATCAGTTTTACTAGAACTGGACCCAATTTCTGTATGAAATAAAGAATAAAAACAACACTTAAAGCTTTTCATGATGTTAAAGATGTTTTCGCTCTTCTACCAACCTGCTTGGTTATGAGTTTGTGAGAGTTACGGGGAAAGAGTTAGTTGTTATGTGAGTGGTTGTATACAAAGACGGCTAGGGGAGTGATTAGCTCGGAATTAGCTACAGGTGCAGTTTTGTCTGAACTTAATAATATTTCTTTATTAAAACAAGGGCACAGATTAACACTGAAAGCTTTTCGTGACAGAAAAGCTGTTATCGCTCTTCTCCCGGTCTGCTTTGGCTTGGGTTTGCAATCGTTCTGGGTGGGGTTTGCCGGCGTATCCAATGGCTGCTGCTGCAGTATCTGTTAGCTCGCTTGTAGCTGTAGGAACACAGCAGTTTAATCGCAACTAGACCACATTTCTTTTTAAAACAAGAGCAAACAGCCACACTGAAAGCTTGTCTTGGTGGAGAAGATGTTTTTGTACATCTCCTGACTGGCCTTGGCATCAATTTTACTAAAGGAGAAGCTCCGCCATTAAGGATCTACGGCAGCCTGTCAGCCCAAGAGTAGCGCATGGATTCGGCATTTTGTCTTGTTGCTCTGATTGGCCCGTCATGAATGTGACAGACAGAACGTCCTCCATTCACCCTCCAAGAACTATCTGAAAAGTGAATGTGAAATATATCCATTTAACGGTTATTTGAAACAGTCGATCTGGCATGTCAGGCTATTGTGTGGTGTTGATCCTCTCGTTCAAACGACACACACTATTCAACCAGAACTAGAAAGTCAGTGATTATTTGTCACATGTGCGGTCTCTCACATTAGAAAAACCATTGAAGATTTCAAAGATCTTTATGTTTGTGACAGGCTGTTCAACTTCTGTAAAATTCGTTGTTGTCGGATCGAATGCATTACTTCATTCCCATCAAATACAACACTCCACTTCTCTTTTTGCCTTCTTGTCTGCCTACCTGCTTTTCCTGTCGTAACCTTTTGACTCTGAGAATTTCTGTTTCCTTCTTTCAAGCAAGTTGACAGTTCAGCTTCTGTCACAGGTTCTTGAACGCAGTCGGCTGCTTGTTGTCTTTCTGTCAAAATTTGGCTCAAATGTGTCACAACTGCTTTTTTCACTCTAGCGACTCACATTTCATTTTTGTTTTCCTTCATTTTTTTCTTGGTGATAAGTGTGTATGATGCAAGATATGGTGGAGATTCCACAAAGCAGCAGTTTTACCCTCTAGGCCTGATCCTACATATGCTTACATCATTTATACTGAACTGTGTATGAAGAACTTTTTGATGATGTAATACAAAACTGGTTCAGTGGATTTACATGAATGTAAGGATCTTCTGCACAGTAAACATCTGACTCAATGTTAACCACAGATTCATATGTACAAGTGCTCAGGTTGGTTATTATTCTATGATGCAATGATTATATCTCTGGGGAGCTTAATGTCTATAAGCAACACTGTCTGATTATAGTCTATAGTCACACTATACTCTGAAATATTGTATCTTTTCTAGCATTAGGTCCATGTATTTGCATGGGTATTAACCTGGGTGCTAAGCTAAGTAACTCTAGTAAATATGCTCTAAGTTCACCAATAACAATTGGCTGTTCCCATTGTTGATAAGTATTCATCTTAACTCATTCTTATTAGCATTATATGGAAAAATACAAATCCTCAAGCCCAACTTAACCTACAGCTTGGCTTTTGCTTTGTGTGAAAGGCTTTGTCCGGCCCTTGCCAAGGATCATGTCCTGCCATCAGGAGTCTTTTTCTCTTTCATTTGTATTCATGATTCAGACTTAATCCTTTGAAGCACACATATCCAGGATGAACAAGAGCTCATCCACCAAGCTACAGGGCAGCATTAAGTAAGTGATTCCTGGGTTAAATTAGTAGTTAAATAAGGATTTTTGTTTTAATCTGTCAATATGTTTTGGATTCAAAAGGGTATGATAAAATGTTTTCATCAATAATGACAAGAAAGAAAAATGGAGCTGTAGTGATTATTAGGTAGTCATAGATGTCATCAGAGTGTAATGCCTGAGATTCAATTCATCAACAAGCCAAACATTCAACTTAAATGACCAATAAGATCATTACACTTAAACAGTCTTAGAGAAAATGTAAAAAAAAAAAAAAAAAAACTCAAGTAATCTTAATGCATGAATACTAACTCTTAATTTGTTTACAGCAAAATACTTAAAGACTGTTCCAGTGTTCATTTTGACAGCTATTTTTAATTTTAGTCTCAGTCTTTAGATTAGATGCCCTTTAGTTTAAGTCACATTTTAGTCATGTCTACCCTTTATAGTTTTAGTCTAGTTGTAGTTTTTATGCTCTTGCCTGAATCTGGTACCAAGTCATCATAGTGCCTTCTATGCACTCCAAACCTGGAGTCCCTGCTTTCTACAGAGGAGAGTTTGAAAAGATACAGATGCATTGTATTTTGACAGATTTACCCACAGTGGACAAATATCATGGATTTTAAATGTCCAATGAAACAATAAATTATATTTTAGTCCCATTTTAGTCATCTTGATGAAACTAAACTTACTTTTTGTCAGTTTTAGTTATTTAAGATCTATTTTTGACTAGTCTTAGTCTAGTCTTTCTTATGGAAAAGGCTGTCGACATTTTTAGTCATAGTTTAAGCCGATAAAATTAGCCTCTAAACTGGTCAGAAGAAAGAGCTCTGAGATCTGAAGATCATTCAGCAGAGACACATGACAGCATGCTTCCCAGATCAGAGACACGCCCCCTCACTGGATATTACTCACTGATTGGATGATGCAGCTCAGTGAACTTCAATGACACTTCACAATAAAAAAGATTAGTAACAGGAAAAACAGCTTAAAATAGAAGATAGAAACATCAGCAGTTTTAAAAGAGTCAATGGGTGATAAAGTGGGATTTTAAGTGTTTGAAATGTGTAAATACAGTGAAATATGGAGCAGAAATTTGATAAAATTAACACAGAAGAGTGAGTCACTACAGAGTTCAATATTTGATTTGTTTTTCTAATTCACCATCAAAAGCATTTAATTTTAATTCTGAGCAATTTCTCCTGTTTAGATGATGTAGAGAATTCAAGTCTGACAGAGCATAAGTCTGTCGGTAATAATCATGTTGTACATCCATTGTAGGGTCAATAAAGTTTATGTAAGACTGATCATTGAAGAGCATCAGGCTTGATCATTGTTTCATGATATCAATATCTTTCTGAAGTTTTTCCTAACCTTTGTTATCGTGTATGGTACTCTACAAAACAATTAGTGTTTATAAAACACAGAGATCATAATCCCACACTGAGACCAAAGACTGTTAATAAGGATATTTGATTAGAATAAATTCAGTTGACATTTTTGCAGACGCTTTCAGCTGTTTAAGCCTCCTGCCAGCTGATTGATGATCAGAGGGAAAGACGTCTCATGTGCACCAAAAAATATCGGTCCTCAGTCTCGACTCTTTCAGTCTCTCTATGAGGCTCTGGTGTGAGGGACTAAGACTCAAGGACTCAAACCAGAGACTCCAGACACATTTAAAGTGGTACAGTGATGACGTGATTTTGTAGGCAAACCCAGAAGTTAGCATCACCCTTTACAATGGGTTTTTGATCATTGCTGAAAATAGGATCTAAGCTAATGTCATGCTATATTGAACCACAACACAGTTGACCGAATTTAGCGTCATCACCGCGTGTCTCATGCGAGGATACAAGTGCAGGCCATGCTAGGCGTGATGGCGTATTAAAATGCTGTAGTCCTAGTTACCTGCCCTTTAGCAACCACCCTTATTAAGGCATAAAGATATAAAATTCAAAAGTGGGGCGCTTCAAAGATGTATTTTATTTTAAAAGAAAAAAGTTAACATCTCTGGCCTTATTTCAGGCATTTAATTGAATACATAGTCAAACATCCCATAGATTTTCAGACAAGGGAACAAGGGGTGCTAATTCCCAGCTAGCTTCTGCATTTTGAGACTTAGTCCTGCACTACTCTATTATGGAAAGTGAGACATAGCCTATGTTTGTGGTTTACATCCTACAAATCAGTAAGTTGTATTCAGCCTAGGTTTTTGGGTGTGCCCACTAGTGGCGTCCTACAGCAACACCAGTCGTGTATAGGTAAGCACAGTCATAATTTTGGATGCAACCGAGCATGCTGTGATAAATTAAGCTGAATGTGTCAGTGAACACAAGAAAATGCAAAAAGATTCTCATGAATCAGCACAGCTTCCAATCGTGTTGTTTTTTTGTTTGTTTTGTTTTTCAGTGACTGTCAGATTCTGTCAACATTTTCCTGCTCCATTCAGCAGTCTCTGATCATCACTGTATCTCATATCATATTATGCTATGTGTTTACTTCATGTGTCATCTACAATCTTTATCTGAATATAAAATTGTTCACCATGACTGTGAAAAAGTACATTTTAATGTCATAGTGTCAGAAAAAAAATGCTGCTGTCCCTACAAATCAGCCTCTCTGAATCATGAATACCTGTATCTTGTAAAAATAAATGGTAATTGCTACGGTTCTGCTTGTCAAAGCATTACAGTAAAAAGCATGTCAACCTAGAGGGGTCAAAAAAGGTCAATCTTTCACAAGCTTACAAGTGTAGCGAGAGAGGTGCATTATGTCTCAAAGTATTGTTTGCCTTTTAAAGCCTGTCTTTCATCAATATGAAGTGACTAAGCACCACTTCATCATTTATTTTAAACATTATCTTATAGAAATGTCAGAAATGCACAGACCAGCCTTCCCCAGTAAAAGCTCTAGTCCGGCAATCAATAACACGGTTTCGCTGAGCCCCATCTGTTCATTTTGAAGTAATCCATTGGTACGAGTGAGAATTTTTTCTAAAGGCTCACTGCTTTGACAGATGAGGATGACCACAATGAGCCCACACTCCATCAGCATCAGAGACCGTGAGGCAGAGGACGGCCTTATGACTGACAGACAATTGCCTGACCACCCGCCAGTTGCTTGGACTAATGATATTCAATATTTTGAAGATGGCGGTCGACGTTAGAACCTCTAAATTATCCACAAGGTCCAGTGGGAGCATCACTTCAATACATCCCACCTCAGAGAGCCAGGCTGACGGCCACATTACAGCCCTCAGCTGTGTGTTTGAATCATCTTGACTGAGGCTGCAGCTGTACAGAAGGCTTTGAAATGAATGGATGCCTTTGATACTTGGCTTCAGTTTAGCCTTGATCATTTACTATGAGAGGTGGATACAGCCACCTTGAAGTCACCAATTGTTTTTTTTTTTTCACCCTTCTTCTGCAGCCTGTAGTCATCACCGTTTTATTTTATTCTTTTAACCAGAAGTGACTATATTTTGGTGACAAAGAAAGCACATAAGAAAGAGTCTTTCTTTGTTGACAGGCTAGCATACCTTACCCTGTGATTCAAAAGTAGACACACCCACCATGCTTTGCCACACCTTATTCTCACTGAGACCACAGCTTAAAAAAATCAAGATTAAAGTGTTTGTTTTAGAACAAAAACAGACATTTTGAAATTCTAGAGAATCTTGGTTGCATATTAATCCTAATCAAGTAAGAATCAGATGAGGCCCCATTTAGGAGGTGCATCCTCAAGTCCATGTGACAAAACGATTGCCTCCATTATTTTCTATGGGCAAACCAATATTGGTTGCTGCCAGACATGGAGTGTTTTCCTGAGAGAACAACCGTTTTGTCCATCTCGGCTGCTGTAGTAGCAGATCTGTTAAAGAAAGCAGAAGAAAAGATTTAGCACCCTCTTTTCTTTGTGGTGTAATTTAAGTTGGAGGCCTCGGCTGCAGGTGAAATGCCACTGCTCCTATTGTTTTTCCACTGAGGCAGGTAAGCGATCCCTGAGCAGGCTTTTGACTCTGGTATCAAGCACCTGGCCATGCAGTGGCTGATAAGATGTTTGACCAGCGCTGTTGCTGGTGTGCGTTGGTGATGGGAAATGGGGTTGTCATATGGCGTGACACCACAGTCCAACAGCAGTGTGTTTTTGGCTTGGGGGGGGGGTTTATAAACCATATACATCCAAGCAGTGTGTCAAAGCCTGTCCCACTACAGACTTCAAGTACAGCCAAGAAATGTGTATTTCTTCCCTCAGCTTATGTAGCCCAGGGTTCATTTCTCATCAGTTCAAATTAGTTCAAAGTAGTACAACTTCAAATGTAAGAAACTGGCCTCTTCTTAGCCAAATAGCTAACACACTAATGCTAAAAACAAATATTTTATCCCAAACATAATAGGTTAAGTAAATTGATGTTAGTTATGTTAACTAGTTGCAGATTACAAGATAACTTGGTTACGATTGTTATGATTTGGATAATAAACATGTCATCATAAACATGTCCTACACTGAATTCACTAAAGAGCTGTATTTATTGTAGAGGATAACAGAAGAGGTATAGTTTTAAGACTCTTACACTCTAAAACACTAACATCACGATCCTTAGAGATCTAAGTAAATTAAAACAGCCTATTTAAATCACTTAGCAGCTAATAAATGCAAATACATTAATATTTAACTTTCTTAATTTAAAATGGCCCTTTCTGTTGTCTCTCTTGCTGTCATTTTTCATACCCATGATATTCTGGTTTCACTTAACTATAAGCCCACTTCAATTTATAATAGTTATGTTTTGCTTTACTTCTGCATAAAAACAGCACAGCTGCTCCTGTAATGAACAGATGATCAAGGATCAAACAGCGTTAGTTACACTGCCTGAAGCAGCTGTTATCAGTGCTGCTGTTTGGCTCATGTCTTTATGAATAAAGCATAACTTTCTGGTGATGATCTTATCAGAAGTTAAGGGGAACTTTGAGTTTACAGCGTTATTCAGTGCTGGTTTGGACGACACAGATTAGCCCATTGAGCCTAGCTGTTTTTGCTATCTGCTAATAAGCCTGGTGTCATGTGTCGAAGAAGATTGGTGTTGCTGCTGTGTTTTACCTTCTGAAAGCTTGCATGACTCATGTCCAACTCCTGATTTTCTGGTGTTTTGAGAAACCCAAAATAATCCAGTATCTTCACTTATAGCCAGTCGATAAAAACTATGATCCAAGCTGTTATTCCAAGTATCAGATTGTTTTAATTGAGTGCCTCTTCGTGCAGTTTTATAACTGCCACCATCCTAGGCTTTTTTGTTTACAGCATCTATGGCTGCATCAATTCTGTAAAATCTGTATCGATGCTTGTATCAGCAAGGTGCGTGTGACAATATATTTCCATATTGATTTTTTAGTGCACGGGCCTATTACTTAGGGCAGTGGCACTCCAATGGTTGGGTTTTCAGGATCAACCACCAGTGCCTTAAGAGGAACTGTGACATAAATCTGAAAAACTTCCAACCGCTTGAATTTGGTCAACAAAAAATATTGCTGTTTGGGCCCCAAATGGAACAAACATAAAAAGTATGTTGAAAACGCACATCATTACTTTACACCATTTTCTCAAAACAGTATGGACATTTGGTGATCAAGGAAAAACAGTTTTGTTTTCCAAAGAAAAAATGATAAATTGATAGAAGTTTTGAAATAAATACTGAAATTTAACTGTTATCATAGGAAAACCTAGAAAATACATATATGACTTTTGTGCATGTCCACTCAGCCTTCAGTACATTCGACACATTTTTTTTCCTAAGTGAGAACCAGTGCTTGAGGGTGTTTTTACATTTAACTGATTTTCTGCTTTCACACTAGAAACATGGTTCATTTCCCAAGCAAACTTGCAAATGAACACAGTCTGGTTTGCAAATTCACCAAGAAGAAAAAATAAGAGGCAACCATTGCATCCACTTGGGGAATATGTTTTCACTCCGTGCGGACCGTCAAGTCCATCCTGTAGGCTACTGGAGATTATTTCTGTTATTTTTTAGTCACAATGACTCTCATTCTACTTCCACATCTTCTGTGCAGCTAAAAGAGTTGAATTGGATCCACGCCGTATGGATATGATGGGTTTAAAAAAAGAGAGTGGACTTTGGAATTTCCTCCACAACTTGACTCGCTAACAAGTAGCTTGTTCTCAGGCATGGTTGCATTCACATCTCCCTTGGACAATGCTTGACTACACATAAATCCTGCCTTAGACCACCTCTTCAAGCAGACTCCAGTAAGCTCGTGTTCACAGTGATCACATGAACAAGACTCAGGGGTCAAGGGTAGACCTAGACCCTGGTTAATGGGAAATCTCCCTTAAAAGACAAGGATGGAGATGGTTGCTAAAGCAAACGAGTAGTCCTTCATAGAGCAGACGGTCTTATTTCAGATCAGCCTGAGTGGTCAGTGCAGGCTTCAAAGGCTAGGCCTTTCAAAGGACACTACCTCCAAAATGAGAAACATCTTTTGTCCCCTTTTTCTGTTTGTTTTTCAGAGTCCACTTCTTTTTATTCTTGTGGTTCATTTCAGGAAGTAATTTCCACTGCATGAAACAGTCAGTGCAGGATGTCTTGCGATCATTTTCATAACAAAATAGTCCATGTATTTAAAACCAATTTCCTCTTGAATCCCGACAGATATGAGAGCACAGTGGGTGAAAAGGTGGACAAGCTGGACCTATAAAGTGCATGCAATGACTCTCCCTGCACACGCTCTTAGCTGGTGTTTGTCTTTGACTATTTCCAATTACTCGTGGAGCGACTATCCCCTTTCTTGATCTATCCACAACATTGTTATCTTCTCTGCTACTTATAATATGTTTACTCATCCTGATGAATTCAATTACATCTTTTCAGAGGAAATTACTGCGGGGGTGGCTCAGCCTGCCAGAGGTCAGCACTAACTGTGAATACTAAAAAACTACTCCCCCAAACACATTACACAGCCTATTACCTGCTGCTTTTCACACAGCACTCTCCAACCCCACATAAGCCCTTCCAGGGCCACAGATGAAATGCTTTCTAGATGGGATGTGGCGTGGAGAAGAGGGGAAGAGAGCTGGAGCTGTCCCCGGGCCTAATCGTTTCAGAGAGCCATCCCCACTGCAGCCGCGAAACACGCCACTCCTGATTAGAGAGGTGTGTACACGGCCAGGCGGAGCGTGAAAGGTGCCGAAAGGAGGCTTGACCTGGGGGAGGTTAACCATGCCAACTCTTTTTTCAGAGGATCGATAAGGCACAAGGCCAACGGCAAAGTAGGTAGAAGTAAACTAGCAACATACTGCCTTTACAGAGTCAAAGACATCTCTTCATTTAGGGTTTTTGCTCCAGGCCTTGGTCTACATTTGGAATAAATTACATGTGTTTGCACCACAATCTGGTGAGGCACAGTTTCTGAGTCCATTGCCCTCCCTGCTGGAAGTCCTGCCCTCATCGTTGCCTTTAAGAGGGAGATTTTATAAGTGGAGCAGCTCTGGGTGCCTGCTTCAGATCCAGAGCATATTTCTGTCTCTTTCTCTCGGAGGGTACGTGTTGACAATGTCATTGTAAACCTGTTACTTTTAATCTCTGCGGAGATTAGTGTGTTGAGACAAAACACAGGCTGTTGAAGAAACCTCTCACATAATTATCTAAGCGCTATAGCCCATTTCACGTCTTTCCAAACTGTCAAATCGATTAAACAACAGGGTGTGTGTTAAAGGGAAAAGGACATTTTCTTTCCTCTTTGCCTTGTTCTATTTTTTTTCCATAGGGCGAGTAAAGCACAGTCTTTAGAAAGTCCTTCATATCTACAAATGATTACATAATAAGGTCCTTGAAAACAACACAAAGAAACACTGTCATGTTTTACATCCGTCAGGTAAAATAGATGCTCAACTGGATAGCACACAATCATATACTGATGCACTTTCTTTTTTAAAATTTGAGATAGGCATAGAACATTTGATTGCACCTTTTCACCATTAGTGATACATTTGGAGTTGTTGGTTTTTCAGTCATACCTGCTTCCTTGATCTCAGCTCTTAGAGGGCTGCAGCTCTTAAATATCAGAGCAAGGACAGTGGATATAAAATCGAAGTACAAGTTAAGTCAATATGAAGCAGTTGCAAGTATGAAGAATTACAAATTAGCAAAACAAAACTTTTTGGTAAGACTTGTACCATACATAAGCCATGCTAGAAATAGATTTGTGCTAGTTATTCTCACCATATCAATAAAAAAGCTGGAAATTTTAAGTCAAGGTTAGTGAGCTTGAAGGTTTGTATACTAAAGCTAGCTGGCTAGCTTTATTGATGAGGCCAAGATAACTTTCAAAGATATTCCTGACACCTAAGTTGTCAATATTAACAATGCCAACTGTCTCACAAGTGGCAGAGGGTGGAGACAGCCAAGGTGGTAATTTAGCTAACATTTGTGGCATGTACAAAGATAACTATTAATATTTATCTACATCAGGCTTTGCTAAGGCCCCAATCAGATAGTTCAGGTTTTTGGTGGGCTTAAAGTTGCCACCTTTCTTTTATTTTCTGTAGCCATTAAGTGATTTTTACTCTTCCATTGTACCTTGAGTGTCTTACAAATCTAAAGAATAACTTAACTTAAGATGTTTGAGCCCACTGGCTATTAAGTAGAGTGATGCTTTGAGGAGCTTCCTTTCTCTTCCTCTCTTTTTGTGGCCACAGAAGAGAAAGGAAATTGGGAATTTTTCTTTAATAATTTCTTTAATTACATAACAGATAACTTGAATTGTAAAACTAATGCATTACATTGCTCATTACTAGTGTTGTACTCAAGACCACACTCTCTAAGACCAAGACTTGCCCAAGACCAGAGTGCACAGAGAACAAGAAAAGACCAAGACTTTGTGGGGTTGAGGCCAAGCCAAGACGGAGACTGAGAGAAGCCGAGACCGAGACAAGACCATAAAAAAAAACGTGACAAGGTTGAACAGTTAAAGAGCATTCTGTCTATAATTTTAGTTTTTCCTTTAAATAAATTTGACAACTCTTTCTAAATCTGCTACTCTTTCAAAGCACAACATGCAAAAATCTCAAATCTTAACAAATTTATTCAACTAACTTCTTGTGTAAAAAAAAAAAAAAAAAAAAAAAAATCTTTGCATGTATTTAAAAGCCACTGACAAGTCTGGAATTGTTTTAAGTATCTGAAAATGAGATGTCTATCTAGATTTGTCAGGTGAATGAGGCGTAAGTGTTCAGAGGTATATCTGACTAGAAATAAGATGGACTGATGTCCGAATTTTTGCAGGTGAAGCTATTTGTTGTTTTAGCAAGTGCTTCTCCTTATTATCACATTAATGAAGTCGAAGAATAGCAGATCAGTGCTGGTCTCGACTGGTCTTAATGGAAAATCCCGAGTCCAGCCAGTACGAGACCGAGACAAGGCCAAGTAAAGATCCTCTCAAGTCCGAGATGAGACCAAGACATCCAAAATGTGGTCTTGAGACCGGTCCTCAAGACCAAGACCGTTCTCGAGTACGACAATATTACCACTCATTAAAACATAAAGTATTATGAGTGCTCTCACAGATTACTAACAGGTTACCTCCATCATTGGCCTGAACCTCCCACAAACACTCAGTAACATATAATTTTTTATGCTAGGCTTTATGGTAACAGCAAATGTAAAATGTCACAGACTCATTTTAAAATTTAGCTTGAACAAACCTTCAAGGATCTCCATAAATCAAACCATCAAACCAGGAGCAACCTCACCTTTATTTTTCATGTTGCATTAGACAGCTAGCAAGTGCACTAACAGCCAGGATAGAAAATCCATCTGATTACTGCTCAGCAAAGTTATAGACTAATGACAGGTGATTCAGCAAAAGCATTGTGACTCATTCATAAATGACGTTGAACTCCAACCTAAACACTAGTCAAGTTTATTTAAGCTCTATCTTTGATAATCATACAGATTCAGACAGAGCCTTCTTTTCATACTCATTTGTCTGTATTTCTGCACATTTTTCTGAAGCTCATGGATACAGACCAAATATTACAACACCACTAGGAAATCACAGAAACAGTGTTGATTAGTGTAACCAACAGCTCAAACCAGGGCAGCAAAACACAGCAAAAAATACTGTAGAAAATAGAGGATCATTCTGAGTAAAGATTGTGTGAGTTGGCTAGACCTATAAACATTTTTTGCAATGTTAGTGTCATATGACCAGACAACTAAAATGAACAGCTGGGCAGAGACCAGACAAGTACTGAACAGCAGGTGAACCACAGGGAGGAAGAAGTGGAGACAAAGACATAATATAAGTAGACGCCTCATTGACTGTGTTTGGTGCTACTGAGATAAGTCAGCGTGTCCGCCATATTACCAGAGGCAAGCCCACCTCATAAGCAGATACAAGTATACATGGGAACTTGGGAATTTCTGAATAAAAGCTCTCATGCTGCCAATAAAACTGGATTTCATTAATTGTTTAAGCACTTAATAGTCCATAAACACTAACCGGCCACTTTATTAGGTACGCCTTGCCAGTACTGGGTTGGACCCACTTTTGCCTTTAGAACTGCCTTAATTCTTCGTACCATAGTTTCAACAAGGTGTTGGAAACATGTCTCAGAGATTTTGGTCCAAATTGACATGATAGCATCACAGTTGCTGCTGATTTGTTGGCTGCACATCTATGTTGTGAATCCCCCTGTTCCACCACATCCCATCCTGTTACACTGCCTTTGGCAATATGGCGGTGATGTAGCTGTACAGCCAGTCAAAAAGGCGTCTACGTATATCATGTCTATGAGCGGGGATCTGAAGTGAGCACCTTCTTGTGAGTGCATTTTTTATCAACTCCCCGAAAGTAACAGACACACGGATATTTGGATTGTCACAGTAGCATGGTTTGTTATGTAATTTCTTATTTAAAGGGACCATAAATGAGCCTAAAGCTTAATATTATCAAGCCTTAACATAGCAAGATGCAAACTATCAGTCATCTACAACCACAGTCAACATTTCTAGGGCTGAAGCAGCTAAATGTGATGCATTCCCAAAAAATCTTCTTGCCTTGGGAAACAATGAAGTCGACCTGGCTTCTTTTAATCCATCTCTCTTGCTGTGATTGAGATATGCTTTTTAGTACATAGTTGACAGCCATTCTAAATTAATTCAGATAACAAGATTGAATCAGTGTGAATAGAGTTTTATTCTAACCAGTAATGTGTCAGTACGTCAATCGGACTACTCAATTCATGTTAATTTTAAGCATGGTTTTGACAGATGATTAATTTCATTTAAATGATTAAAAAGTACTCTCTCATTAAAAGTAAACAAAGTTTGTATCAGTTTGCTGACCTTGTTTAACAAAAAAGGAGGAAACACATTTTTTTGTTTAAATTAAGTTAGCTTCACTCATGTCTGAGCCCGGTGTAATATAAACTGAAAATCAAAACGTTAAATAATTCAGGGAGGAGGAAAAACACCTGACGTAGAAACTGATCTGATAACATACTTATTACACTATTTATACAACATGACTGGTTGTCCTGATTTTTAAAGCTGATGCTGCATTTTGACCACACTGCAACAAAATAAACTGTGCCTCTATCCACTTTATCTGAGTTCTAATACTGAACAGCAGATTTGGCTGAAGTACAGGCAGCTTTAGTAAGAACACCAGGCTTTTTTTCTATAGGGTGAAACCAGCTGTTGGCAGAACTATGCCAAGAAAAGTGTGATGAAACCCAGTATGACTCTCGCAAAAATACTCGTTTCCTTTTACAAATAAGGCTCCACACTTTTGAGGAAGCAAATATATGAGGCAATGACTCAAATTAGGATGCATAGAACATTCTCACGGAGCGAGAGAGGCATTTGCACATGAAGAGCTGAAAATGAGTCGCATTCAGCCAAGCTGTGAGCTCCACCTAGGAGGCAGTGAAAGAGAGCGAGACAGGCACAGAGAGGGGCTGAGGCAGGCAGGCGCCAAGCCTTGAAGAGGGGCATTCTGGCATAATGACTCTCATTTACCATTGACAGGCCTTGGGAAAGTTAAACTAATTATGACAGCACACAGATGCTGAATAGCCCTTGATGAAGTTAATCACTGGCAATCCAACAAACAGGTGTTGCATGATTTCTGTTACCTCCCCTGAAATTATAGGATGTGTGCTTTTTTTCCAGCACACACCTCAAAACAACAATCTGCCCTAAATATGCTGTTTTAATCCCATGATTCTCACAATTCATTTTAAGATGCCTGCATGTGAATGACACCTACAATGCTTGGAAACATGAAATATGTGCTGTTACCTGGTGTGTTCATCAGACATATGAAAAGACTTACTACCGAGAGGAGTGAATACTCACAAAATGCTTTTTTGAAACAGAGTGACCTTGTTTATACCCTGGTGCTGATATAAAACCACATCAACAGCAATGTTTATACAATATTTCTCTATCAATATCAACAGTGTGAACATGAAAACTAAGGCTATATCCATACAATTTCAGCATTTTCAGCAATTTCAGTTTGTCCTAAACAAGCAAAATTTGTCAAATATTGTCAATCTATGTATGCCTTATGACTGATTATCTTATATTCTACACTTTTATTTGACACATACACACTTTTAAGATTAATAGTTACATTTCAAGGAGAGCTATGTCGACCAGACGGCGCTCATAACACATTTATTGAGCATTAGGCTACATAAAACATCCCACTACATAACTCTACATCATTGTTAGTGGTCTGAGATAATGTGTTATAAATATAATAGGCTCAGCTAAGTGTTAATAAATTGTGCTCAACAGTAAGTGCAGCACCAGGTCAATAAAACCTCTTCTTGCTATATAGATGCATTTTTTAATACTTTACATAGATTCAGATTCTTTTTTTAGCAGTTAGAAAAGAGGGGATTTGAATCAGGTTTAAAAATCAACTGTTTTTATGAAAATGTAAGATTTCTTGTATCTGGGAGGATAGATAAGATGTTTGCTCCTGATATAGTATGACCCAGTTGGTAAAAGTAATGAAAGTTCCAGCCTATAACATGCTTCATATGAGAGTGAAAAGTCACATTTTTGGACAAGTTATAGCTGATGCCTTTGGGAAAGTTCATATGAAGAGTCCTCTTTTAAGCCTCGGTAAACTAAACTGCAATAGTTAAAGCTTGTTGCCTGCATATGTGAATTGTTGCAATTCCATAATCATATTTTAAAAACACAGAAATTTGCAAAAACTTCCATTGACTTTATTTGAATTTGCATGAAGTGAAAACTGATGTCTTACTCAGATCAAATATTTCTGTTTCAGTTTTGCCAATTTATAATGTGAGAGAAAAGATACACTCACTGAACCGCAGGCGTATCTGAACAAGTTCCCTGTTTTAGTTTGGATATATTTCTTTGCAGCTAACACAGACAGAAAGACATGCAGGGAAGAAAGTTCTCAAACTATTTGTCTTGTATGTCTTTAGGGATCAACAAAAAACCCAAAAGTTAGAGTAAATATAATAAAACAATGAAAACGCTGCACAAAATCGACTGTGTCATATTGGCATTTTCCCACAAAACTCCCTGAAAGCTGGAGGACAAACTAAATGAGAGTGCCTTTTGAAAAGAGGAGCACAGATTAAAGGCCTGTCCACTTTATTTTTCTCATTGTTTTTGCTGTTAAAGGTGGCGTGCGTTGGAACTGAGAGGTCCTGATCAGAATTTAAAGACAAACTTAGTCATTCTTTCTCTCTTTTCCCCCTAAATGACCCCCTTTAATACCAAATAAAACAAAGAGATTAAAGGGATCGAAGGCCTGACCAATTAATTTGCAAAGCGGCATTATTTGTTTCAACCCTGGGCTTTGTGCCTACATTCCTATGATTATGTTTTTCAACCTAATCAGTGGCTAATTATTTCTTGCATGCTACATTTGCTTTTGTCATTTGCATGTGTTACTGTGTATGTTTTACCATATTAAGCAAATTGTCAATTACACGTTGCAAGAAACGCTTGCTGTAATGTGTAAAATTGCTTTAATTCGTGTGTTTTAACATTGTTTTTCTGAAAAATATGAGAGGGTGATAAAATCTAGGTTTGATCCAGGCAATAAGAAAGAAAATTACACAAGTTTGGCCACTGTTGTTTTTCCTCTGTTATCCACAGCTAAAGAGATGAAAAATTTTAAACTCATGCTATGCAATAAAGGGAACAACTTCACCATGAAAACTGCAGCAAGGGGCGAGTTATTACTTATAAGCGAAGGCTTTGCCATGGCTGATTGCTTCACATTTCACTAGCTGTGCAAAAATACAAATTAAACAAGCTAAAACAGGTGTTAGTCACAACTAATGGAATTATTTCTAAAAGGTAAAATAGATCCAGCGCTGCATCAGAAAGTGTGAGGGACAGCGCAGCTTTAATGGGAGTAAAATCCTCTTCCTTAATGAATAACCAGTCACTTACTTGTGATTTTGATCATCTAAACAGCCACTTTAAAGACATTTCATCACTAAATGAAATGTTCTTGTCACAATAATCTGAATGAGCACAGTCAAGATGGGAAAATAATGGCGAAGGTCCTGTAATTGTGCATTGTTTTTGTACCAGCGCACATGACGTTGAAAAAGAAAAAATAGATGTTTGTATTTTTCTAGTAATAGATAGGGGGATCGCTGCATCAGCTGGCAAAAAGCACAAATATAGACCCTTATGAAACTAAATCTCATCTATGACCTCACAGCTTTAAAACTTGTGACAATGGCAAAACCTCACAGCCATGTGAATTTAAATCGCATACAGCCCCCTCTACCTTTGAGAATTCACCAGGATGTCAACTCTTGCTGACTTGCAGAGAATTCACTAATGGACGTTGTTTGATTTTATTTCTCTTTAAGAAATAGTTCCCTGAGCGTTTTTTCCCTCCCTCTGGAGTTGTGAGCGGAGGGAACAGGGCAGGTGTGTTCTAAGGATCTGTATGTGCAACTTTGTGACTGGAAATACTCATAAATTCATGCCTTTTACACCTACTATGCACTTATGTTCTACTGCTGAGAGTGTGTTTTCTCAAACAACTTCATTAAACATTTAAACAATACAATCTGACGGTGTTAGGCTGCAGCCACAATAACTAGGTCTGCAATTTTCTCATGTCAGGTCCTGAAACTCTGTATAAAAGCAATGCCGCACCTATCTTCTTCTAGATATTCCCTCAGCAGATGTTTCAGTGATTTGAATATTATTTTCTAAGATTCCGCCTCGCTTTTGGATGTGCTGCGGTGTGAAGACTCTAGCAGCAAAGGCAATGGGAATTCTTTTTCACAATTATTGCATTGTTTCCTCCATGTGCGCGCTCATTGTCAACCTGGAACAGACAGCTTTCATTAAAAGCTTCACTGAGAAACAATTAAAGAAAGGGTTCGGTAAACTTCAGATTATTGTGCCTGATAGTAAAGGATTTTTATAGTATTATGAAGATTGAATTAACTTTTAAATCACAGTTCTTTGTCCTCATTTTGATGGTTAATGTTTATTTAAGATTAAGTTCAGATAAGTAAAGAAGCTCTTGTGCCAATATTCTTTCACTTCTGGTTCTCTGGTAGACTTTCCATGTTGCAAGATGTTTTTTTTTCAGGGTTGTTTACATTATACGTTTGATCATTCCCTATATTTAAACCTTACACCCATACTTAGCCGGAGATGGCTAATGCGAAGTTGACTGACAAAGAAGAGATCCACACATAAAGGAGAAACTGTGCAGACAAGATAGCCCCTCAGAATGATATAGAGCGGGCAGACGCACAATAGAGAAATAATTAGGACAAGGCCACTGTGCATGAATCCTTCCATGAGCACTCAACTGTGTCAAACAGCTTGGTCAATAATCTTCAGCAATTCCAGAGGATTAGAGTCTTATTACTGAGCACCGTCTGTCACACAGACCTCTGTGCCCGAGCACAGTCACTTCCTGACTGTTTGCTCCGGATTTTCCCACAAACAACTCATCTCACTGGAGGGTTCATCACATTAGAGCTGAATATGGTTTCAGAGAGGGCTTTCAGTGGGGGAATGTCTTACGAAGTTTTATTATCCTGCTATGTGCTGTTTACATGCTGTGCCTGTGGCAACTGGTGTAAGTGTATGCTTGTTTTTGTTTTTGTTTTGTTTGTTTTTTTAGTTAGCACTTTCTGAGGGTTTGGACTATAAATGTGTATTTTAGAGACACTTAACTTTGTTTTAATAATAATAAAACTTCTAATTAGCTTATAGAGTTTGGAGCAACTTGGATATTTTCCTTTATTTGCAGCTTTCTTTCTCAAAATTTACATTTTCTTCATAGTTAGAGAAAAAAGTAGTCCCTTGCGCATTTATTTGTTGGAAAATCTCTGCACTCAACTTCAATAGCAATACTGTACTTCCTAAAAATAAAAAAGGGCTTGACTGTAACGTTTCTAACCAGGACAGTGCTCACTTAATATTCAATAAACATTTACAGTAGTAAGTGTTCCACTGTGTTCGTTCCTCCGCAGACACACTTGTAGATCTGACATTAGTGAACCTGGTGTCACAGTCAAGCACACAGCCCTGCCCTCACCTCCTATAGTTTAACAGTACACGAAACAATCCCCCCACAAAGTCCGTATATCACCCAAGTTTCCCTACCTTGTCCACGGACAGTGACCACGGCAGCAGCGAGAACAAAAACCGCCAACAGTCTCTTGAATTGACAGTCCTGTCTCACACACATGTCTAAAGTCGAGCTGGCTCTTCTTCCTCCGCGAGGCTGCACAAACACGTCCTTGTGTTGGGAAAGAAAAGAATACTTCCAGGGCTTCAAAATTCAAAAGAAGAAACAAGCAAACGAGGGTTTTTTTTTTACGTCTACAAATCGCGAACAGAGCCGCAGGGGTTTGCTGTTGTACTTCGGGTATATGTTGGCGGAGTGAAGACAGCCGAGAATAATCAAGTGAAACGCGGAGGTCCCTGTTAAATTTGGACGCTCAGTAAGCGGATTCGTGTCTGTGTGAGCAGGCGGCACATGGAGAGAGCAGGCAGAGAGAGGTTCAGCACCGCGGACAGCTCCTAGCGACAGCTCAGGGAACAGCCTCCTACTAACTTCACTCAGACTCTGCTTCTCATTTACTTTCTTTGACTTAAGGTAACATTATGTTTTTCGTACTCCCTGTATGTATTTTTATGCGCTGTTATCACCATTAAATCCGTCTTAGCAGCCTTAAAAGTACTTTATAACACATCTATGTTGAATAAATTCTTTATAACATGACATGAAAAACTGGACTGAACGGGAATTTAACCTACATCCTTTTTTCGACATCTGCCAAGCATAGGCTATATAATGGGGTATTTTTCTGATGTATCTCCACCCCTTTAGTAGCATTTCAAAATGAAAAAAATCTAACCCAAGTCTATTTGCTCAGAGGAATTTCTCACAGATGGACAGGAATGCACTGAGTTTGTTAGCTTTATGCTAACACATACGCGAAGTTAGCATCAAAGGGCTAACATATTGGCATTACGTTGCGCTATATTTTATACTTAAGAGGCCGTCAATTTCAGTTGACTATGCTAAAGTAAACGGATCATTTAATTGGTAATTTAAGCAAAAACGTAAAAAAAACAACAACAAAAAATATTTTTTTCCTGAGATAAGAGAAGCAACATTAGTGTCTTGGCGTCTCCTCTTACAAACCTTAAACTTACTGCTTTCTTCTTTTGTTTTAATGGTGGCTAGCAAAGAGCCAAAAAAGAGCCACCGTTTGATGGGGGTACAGCTTTTAGATAACACCAGAAAAACAATGGGGAAATGTAGGACTATTTCGAAGTAAAAGTTGTATGAAAACTCTAGTTTTTGATAAATAAATTACTGCTCAAAAATGTGAAAATCTTTGACCATTCCTACTTTAAAGTCTCTTTTATATTATAACATACACTTTACCCATTGTATCATTTAATTAATAATTAAGGATGCACCGACAATACATTTTACCAGACCAAGTATTGGTACTTGCCTTTGGGTACTCACTGATGCCAAGTGCAAATATGAATACTTAATGATACATAACTGTTCTTGAAATTATTTTAATGTTTGTTTTATTTTCATAGATGTTCTTCATCCCTCATGGTGCACAGTTTTCATTCCCCTCTACTTTTTTATCCTCATCTATGTTGAAATATCAAAAAGCTGCAGGCTTTAACTATGATTACATTCTGACATAATGAGAGGGTAATAAACTTAAAACAAAAAGTAAGGCAAATTGTGTTTGATACATTATTTCCTTGTTGTAACAGTGCTTCTTGGCAATAAATTTTATACAATTGGGAAGCCTGTTTATTTCCCTTTTAAATGATGGAACATGCATTTGTGGGATGAGCAGCAGAGCTGAGTATGTGGGTTGCGCCCATGAAAAATGTGCAAAATTTTCTCTGCCAATGCTAAACAGCTGATTCTGCCATTGACTCTTGTTTGGTGGATTGGATGATTAAAGTTTGAAGAAACAAGACATATTGTCAGTTTTTTTTTTAAAGGTTTATTTGGAGCTTTTTTTTTTTTTTGGCTTAATTTGATAGAAGAGGATAGTGGATAGAGACAGAAACAGGGATGAGAGCGGGGGGAAAGCATGCGGCAGAGGGCCTCAGGCCAGATTTGAACCCGGGCCGTCAGCATACATGGGGCGCGCCTTAACCACTTTGCCACCTGCGCCCCAGACATATTGTCAATTTAACAATTTATTCATTTAACAACCAGGAGCCTTAATAGTGTGTGGAAGCACCATACACAGCCACAACAGCCTGGCTCATCCTCCTCATGCTGGTCACCTGCCTGGTCACACACTGCTGTGGGATGGCATCCCATTCTTCAACCAGCATTTGTCGCATGGGTGTGTTGGTCACTCTGACATGAACAGCACGCCCAAGCTGATCCCACAAGTGTTCGATGGGGTTAAGGTCAGGACTGCTGGCAGGCCATTACATCCTCTCCGCTCCCAAATTCTGGAGGTAGTCCCTGATAAACCCTGCTTTGTGGGGGTGAGTGTTGTCATCTTGGAGGATAGAGTTCTTGCTGACAGGGTGAGAAAACAGTATTCTTGGGGTGTTATCTTCTTGGGGCGCCCACTTCACTTCCTGTCTCTGATATTCCCCGTTATATGGAACTTGGCCTTCAGTTTGGAGATGGTACTAGGGTTCACTCCAAACAATGCCGCAACTTGGTTTTGTGGAACAACAGCTTGAATTTGCCCAACCGATGGGCTCTATCCAGATCAGTCAAACGTGGCATGCCGATTCTTGAAGCAGACATCTACTGACCACTGTAGCAGGGCCCATGCTCACAGGTGCTGCCAATCAGGTGCCTGATTGGCAGCACCTGGGGATACCAGAAGCTCAAAACAAGAGTCAATAGCAACGGCAAAATAAGCTGAGTACAAGTACTTGGTATTGGCACCAATACCCAATCCCTGTATTGGTATCTGTTAGAGATGTAACAGTATTGTTAATACCACAGTATCACAGTGACAGAAGCTCCTCAGTGTTGTGGACATGTGATGTTTTCAGAAGATAGGTCTTAAGGGCAAAAGTGTGTGTTTTTTTTCTTTTTTTTTTAGTGGAGCACAGCAAAGGAAATGGGAACTACAGTTACCATCAACCCTTGCATACCCATCATCCTTTGTGCTCCACTCACTGGTTTGATCTAACTACACAAAAAAATGCTTGATGCTACAAGTGATGCAGTCTATGAGGAGATCCAAGCGATCCAAGTTTTTAAAATTGTGAAGGCTCCAGCGACTTTTTATCTCTGATGTATGGAAGCATTTTGGTTTTCTGGTGTCAAGAAATGATAAAAGAGAGAAGGTGGCAGAGAGACAAAAACATTATGCAGACACTGCCAGACTGTGGTGACACACTTGTTGGGGAATAGGAGTAACATGAGGACTTGGCAAATCATCAACTTGAAAAGATTTGCAAAGATTTGATGTGAGGTTTGAAGGTTAGTAAACATGCTCAAGTCTAATGCACTACTGCACTTTTTTGCACAAATTGTAATATTCAGAGTGCAATTGTTGTTTAATAAATGAGGACATCACTTTTTTCCAAGTCATTTGTTGTTTCATGTTCTTTGATACTGCAATAAATACCGTGTTGTGGAATCATCACTGAGGTTTTACCATACCCTAAGATTTTGATACTGTTACATCCCTAGTATCCGTGTATACCTATAAATAACTTTAATGCTCATTACTATCAATCTACATTCATTTTCTCATCCATATTGTATAATAAGGCCCTAATTGTGTGAACTTCTAAACAGGTATTTATATAGAAAAAAAAAAATCATACTGCTCTTTTTACTATACTCCACACATATATGATCATACATTGTAGAAATCATAACAGTATGTGCAGTATATTAGGAGAAGTAGGCTTGTGTTTGTTAATTTGTTTAATGATTGGAAATGAATCCCCAAAAAGTACACATATAAACATTCAAATTATTTAGGCACTGCAATAAGTCATGACAGTACTAAAGAAGAAAAATAAAGTGTATAGAATGGGTTCTGGTTAGGGATATTTTTGTTTTTTTTAGTTATATGGCAATGGTATTACACATTTAGTGTTCTAACATTATTCATAAGTAGAATCAAAAATAAGCTTAAGATAAACAGCTACAAAATTACATTTGTTTTCATGCATTCTTCTTGTTTAAACACCATTGATCCTGAGTCTAAAGCTTTATTTTCCATTTGCCATATAAAATGAACTTTTTAAATATTTAAATTAACAGTTAACTTGCTACTATGAAACCATATTGAATACATCCTATTCACTTTCCACTGCATTCACAAAGTTTCATTATTTCTCCTTGAACAGTAAAGATTTGTGTCATCAGCAAATTAAATAAACAAGTTTCTTGAAAATCATTTTTAAATACTTTAAAGAGTCACAAGTTTATAATAGTTTAGCCTCCACTCTGACATTAAACATGTCACGAGTGAAGTCATCTGCACCAGTAGATTTAAAGTTCGTTCATTTCAGAAATGCATCACAGATGATTATTGAATGTTGAAAACCATAAAAGGTTTCAGGTTTATTAATTCAAAAGTTTAAGAAAGAAAACAGGATTGTGGCTTCATGTAGCCACAAATTCATCAAAGCAACGCATATTCACAGGATTACTGGATTGGCCGGTAAATTGAGAGCTTTGCCTCTCTGCTCAGCTCCCTGTTCACCACAACTGTATGGCATTACTGCCGATGATGCGCCAATCCACCTGTCTTTAGAATAATTTTCAGGCAAGGCACCAGAGCACAGTGCTGCCTTTATGCTAGCCAGGGATGAAGGCACAGCTCCTCCAGAGAGGGACGCAGGTTTGGATCTTCTGCTAAACAGCGGCGCAGCATGTCCTGGCAGTCTGTCGACAGATCAGCACGGATGGATATTTCACCACTGAAGAACTTTGTTGTTTCAAAGAGATCCTCGCCCCAGTGCATCAGGTCATAGAGGACCACCCCGATTTGCCACACCGTGGTTGGACCAGCCGTATAGGTGCCGTGGTTATGCCACTCTGGTGGGATATGCTCAGAAGTGCTGTCAAAGGTTCTGTATTTTGCTGACTTCTTTGCAAAGCAGCTTAGTCCGAAGTCAATCAGTCTGATCCGAGGGGCGTCAGAGTTGGTTTCAATTAGGATGTTCTCTAGCTTGATGTTGCCATGGAACACCCTCTTCGACTGAACCTCCGACGCCACCTCTACCAGCTGCTTCAGTATGTGACAGCTCTCTCTCTCCCTCAGGGCCTCGTCTCTGTCCTCTATATATTCATAGAGGTCGACTGCAGGGACCGGACGCTCAAGGACCAGGACAATCTCCTGATCCCAGTCATAATAGTCAAGGACGGAAATGACTCCAGATTTCCCAACCTCTTGTCCAAAGGTCAGTTTCTGCATAACAGCGACCTCCAGAGGAATCATGCCCTTGTAATAGCTGACAGAGTCCTTTGGTATGCGTTTGATGGCCACAGGGAGGTGATCTTTTCTCCTATAGCCAGCGTACACAGAACCAAAGCCTCCTTCTCCTAGCAGGTTCAGCTGCCGGTACTTTTTCTCAAAGATTTTGTTGGAGGACGCTAACTTGTAGGCCCTCCTTTCCTTTGGGGGTTCCAGTGACGATCTGTGGGCCTCCTCTTCTTCAGAGACCCTAGATTTCTTTCTGGGCCCTTCCTTTTTGTGGAGAAGTTTTCTTTTCTCTCCAGTTATGTCCTCTAGAAGAGCAGAGATCTTCTTCTTTTTCTCAGCTTGCCCCTCTTCTTGCTCAGAGGATCTCCTCTTTTTGGCCTGGAGGCTTCCGGAGCCAGACTTGAAGGCCGGGTCGTCTCTCACACAGTCAAAGCCATCCTGGCCAGTGTTGACTGTTTCTCCAGAGGCAGGAGGACTAAGGCCTGAGTTTTCCTTCACATGGCCATTCTGGGCAGCGTTGGTTGTTTCTCCAGAAGCAGGAGGACCAGTGAAAATATGGTCCTTGGAGATGAATTCATAAGTCAGACGACTGCTGCCCGCGCCACTCTGCACACGGTCAGAGATAGTCACATGTGTATCCTCAGGAATGACAAGAGGCGAAAAACGCGACATTAAGGCGAAATTATACATCGAATTACTCATATTGAAGTTCAAGGTTCAAACACAGTGACATGAAGACTGGACTGATGCAATGATTAAGGCTGTTTTGAGACTTGAACCCATTGAACCTTTGAACAGAATCTTCACACAAATGTTCAATGAGCTCACAGACCATTCCAGAATGCTACTGTTTCCAGGATGACCATATAAGGGCATTTTTTGTATTTTGCATTTTTTGATTGGATTGCAAAGTCTTTATTGTTCCCAAGGGGCCATTTTGTTTGCAACACAGTCTTTACACATCTTAAAAAATACTTTTTATCACATGCTTTATCGTCCCTTTCAGCACACTTTGGTTAAGGCATGTCAACGTCTCCCTGCAGCCACAGCAATGTAGAAAAAGTCCACCTCTACTCTGCCTCATTTCACTCTAAAAACTCAGTGGACTAGTCATAAAGTCCTCTGCATCTTTAATATCCAACATTTACCTTTTTACCGCCCCCTTATTTTGTTGTCAATCTATGGCAAGTTCCTTTTTTACGGTGGCCGAGAGGTCTCACACGAATGTAAATTCAAAACGCTTTGCAAAAAGAAAAAACACGACAGTTGACATTCTATCTAGATAGATAGATAGATAGATATAGAATATAAACGTAAACACAGCCGTTAGCAATAAAGTTACGTACAACACTGCTATCTAGATAGATAGATAGATGATAGATTAGAATATAAACGTAACACAGCCGTTAGCAACAAAGTTACGTACAACACCGCTATCTAGATAGACAGATAGATGATAGATTAGAATAAAAACGTAACACAGCCGTTAGCAATAAAGTTACGTACAACACTGCTATCTAGATAGATAGATAGATGATAGATTAGAATATAAACGTAAACACAGCCGTTAGCAACAAAGTTACGTACAACACCGCTACTCAAATTAATTTCTGTACTCACGCTATGTAATTTGTAATGTGTTTTTCATGATTTTTAATAACTGCAACCTCCTGTACAGTTTAATATGTATGTAAACAACTATCCTATCTAAATCAAATTGATCGAGTCCATTCATTCATCTGACAACTTATGTCATGCATATAGGACCCCAAACGTAGCTGTCTGCACTGTTTGCTGGTTAAAATTACTTCTAAAACTTATCGATTACAAAATAAAATGTGCAGGAAGTAGAGCTGACAAACGAACAATGTTTACTTACTTTAATTACTCGATCCAAGCGTGTCTTCAGTTAGTTTGCATTGTGGTTGTGACTGCTGGTGTCATGGCCGTTGTATCCAGGGCCTTCAGAGGTTCCCGCTTTGATGGAATCGGTCCGTCCATAGTAACGGCCCCACTTTCGTTGTGACTTTTTATTTACATCTTCTGCGCCAAGTTGTTGTATTTTTGTGCTGTTGTGGAATCTGTTTGCCTCCGCGCTGTGCCGAGTTTATGTATCCATGCGAGGCACTGAGTGTTTGTATTCATGCGCTGCAGTAAGTTTTTGTATTTGTGTTGTGAACTTTTGTTTTTGTGTTTTTCTCAAATGTCATTGTGTTTTTCTTTTTCAAAGCGTTTTGAATTTGCATTCATGTGAGACCTCTCGGCCAGCATACTTTTTCTGTGATTTAGTAATGCACAAATAAGTAAAAACTAGAAATAACACAAACCAAAGCTTGTACATATCTAAGTCATGATTGTGATATGTAGCAAACCAGAGTCAACATCATTGTTGCATGAGCATACTTGGCCAATAAATGTGATTCTGAGTGCAAGCCCACTCTGGGCCCCGGACACTATGGCCGCTGACCTGTCTACTTTCAGAATACATCTCAGTCATCTCACATGCACATTTGCACAAAGTAATGTGTAACTGTAACTGAAAGTACCGGGGTGAAAAGCTTCACCTCACATGCACATGTGCACTGATAGATCATTCTAACTATAATGTAAAGTACTGTGGTAAAATGCTGTATATGCACCAAGTAACCTATTACCATACTAATTAGTAATGTAATCTATGTGCTGTACTCAGATGTTGAAGTGAATATTATCATTCTAACTCAGATACTGTGAGAAGGCTCCCTAACCTCATATGCACATTTAGCACAAATAAAACAAATGAACATTATGTCATATAAAGCGGCACACAGCCTTACATACTTCGGATCATGTGTAGTCAGCATTTTTACAGTCTTTAAACATCTTGCAGCCATGCTATCAATATCCATAGACCTATATGAACTGGAAAACAGTAACAAAGGTGTTACACGTGCACAGGTTTTGTTCTTACAGGTCAAAACATTGTTGCTCAAAATTGTATATAGGCCAGTGTTAATTTCGTCGACTAAAACTAAAAATGTTCATCAACAGGCCTTTTTTCCATGACAAAAACTGGACTAAGTAACAAAAATAAATCTGTGATGACTAAAACTGACAAAAACTAAGTTTAATTTTTGTCAAGATGACAAAAACTTGACTAAAATGTAATTTAGTTCATCTGACATTCAAAATCCTAGATATTTCTCCACTGTGGGTAAATCTGTCAAAATACAACGCATCTGTATCTCTTCTGCCTCTCAGCTGTAGAAAGCAGGGAGCCCAGGTTTGTCAGAGTGCGTAGAACACACTACCATGACTTAGTACTGGATTTCGGTGAGAAAATAAAGGCTTGGACTAAAAGTAAATACTAAAATCTGAGGACTTTTTATGGACTAATACTAGACTAAAATATTATGAGTTTTCGTCCACTATGACTAGACTAAAATTAAAAAGGATTGAAATGACTAAAATGTGACTAAAACTAAAATACATTTCATTAAAAGGCTAAAACTAAGACTAACATTAAAAATAGCTGCCAAAATTAACACTGATATAGGCTCATTTGTGGGCATCTGCAAAGGTTTGTATTTGTGTTGTCTTTAAATGTATATGTCATTTTGGGTTATAGTGTAATTTGTACTTTAGATGTAAGTATAAGGCATCATTAGGGATGGGGATCATTAATTTTTATATAATTTGATACTGTTATCAATACTCCTTATCAATCTGAGTCCTTATGGAAACTACTAATGATACTTTTCTATAGTTTGAGGTAAAGGCAAAATGAGGACAATTTTTTACAATAGAAACGGTAAAAACTGACGTGTTTGAGTTAAAATGTCATGATTCAGTCTGTAACATCTATTTTATATCTCTCAGATACAATTTCCTCATCTTCACAGGTGCATCTATTGAAGTTTCTAGTCAAAAATGACTTTCAACGCAGGAGGAGTCGTTCTTCCTGAAGTTGAAGGTATTACATTCTGGCTTAATGTGATGCATAATACAGATGTGGTTTTAGTTTATTTTCCCTCTTTGAACTGATGAATGTTTTTGCACCAGGTAGATCTTAAAATGATGTTACGTCACGGAGACTGTGAGACCCGATAGCAGTATTGATAAGCCATTGATTTTCTTTTCTTTTCTTTTCTTTTTTTTTTTTTAAATACGGAGCTGGATCTTTATGGACCGGGGTGTTGATTCCCATCTCTTGTCATCAAGTGGTAAATTGTGTCAGGTTTGTGTAGAAGTTTGTGTAAATAATGTTGTTGTTAATGGGGGGGTGCTTAAATGTGGGAGATGTCTCGTGTGTTTGTAAGCAGCTACAGGATGCCTTGCTTTTCACTCGGAAAAGTAGATCCATCCATCAGCTTTATTCTCAGCGAGTGTGTCGCTGAGTGGGAAAAATCTGGTTGAAACATGAAACGGTGGCGGTCTGACTGGGTCGGTCCCAGCTACAGGGGGCTGGCTAGCTTTAGCAGAATAAAGGTGTGGATACTGTTCTGCGTGTTGTTGAGTATATGTACGCACAAAGGCACAACAGCTATGATACAGTAGTGATGAGAAGTGGAAAGAGTAAAAAAAATAATAATAATTCTAGCGCAGCCGAGGCGTAGTAAAACAAAGTATCTTCTTCTCCATCTTTGGGTGTGTAATGGCTGTTGGCAAAGAGAGTCAAAGTACAGGAGACAGAAAGTGACACAATACGCTCACTGTGCATCAGCACATCAGCCAAATCGGTGGATGGGGACCTGAGGGGGACCAACGTGAAGCATAAAAACTGCAATTTTGGAGTTTTGTACAAAATCTACACATTTTTATGATGTTGTCATGCTTCCAGTTTCGACCCAGTGCACCCAAGAAGTCCTCTGAGAGGTAGAATGACAACTGGAGCAACAAGGGGGTTTGCAAATGGAGACATACATACATACATACAGACAGACAGACAGCTCTCCAATTATTGTAGTAAGATGCAACATCTTACACTCTCGACATATATCATATCATTGACATGCAGTATAAAAACTTTAGTCCATTCCCCTGACCCTTGAGGAATCACGTGTTACCACAACTATAACCTTAAATATATCATCATTTTGGCTTAAAATTTACATATTATTTCAATAACTTCATTTTCATCTCATATTACACATACTACATTCATTTATGTGGAGAAAGGCAGACATTAATACCAAGTTTTAGATCCGCTGTTTTTGCCTCTGGTGCGTTCATTTAAAACTGGTTTTGTTTTGTTTCTTCAGTGTTATCCTTTGCAAGGCCACAGATCAATCAGGATTTTTTCTTCTCAAGACAACACGGGGCATGAGAGAGCACAAACTGTATGAAAACTAAGTAAAAAATATAGACCGACTGATTAACGGGTTAACATTTACATAAAACATCAGGGAAAAACAGGTTCAAGTATTTAAAGTGAATGAAAATATGGTTTTTGAATCATCCAAGAAGAGGGGGTTTTAACTCAGTTTCCGGGGCAAAATTTCAAAAATAAGATTTCAAAATTTTGTTTTAAGATTAATTTTCCAGTAACTTAACATTACAAATCTTTTTATACCCATTCATGGAGCTGAGATAATGTGGCCTCTTTCTCTGGTTGTAACTTACAGGTGAATTATGTACCGAGTACTTCCTTCTGTCAGGGAGATCTCATGACTCTTTCATATAAGACACAACAATGATTTAGGAATGTAAAACATGTAGAAAGTTACAGTGCAGTGTAACATAAGAGACTGTGAGGTGGAGGACATTCATGCATGTGTGCAACATCACATATTAAACATTAGTCTAACAGCAGCAGCCATGATCTGTATCAGTGCAGCTCAGTTTTGCAGGTAATGTGTTTTAAATGGACCGTTTAAGGCAGTACATTATTCAGCCCACCTATATAATTATTATATTATTTCAAACAATGCTTTTAACTTCTGACCTTAAATTTAGCATGTACTCCTCTGACTATTTTTTTTAGCCCTCCTGCGTCATGACTGCAGCTCTGTGGATTTCTTTTTTGGACCCATTTCTAGACCCCGCTGTGCATGAAGAGCCCTGAGGGAAGATTTTCCTCAGGTGCTGGAAATAATCATGCCATGCTCCAAGTCTCTTAGGTCACTTTTTTTTATCTGCCCCTTTGCTTGGTTCACTTTATGTCTCAGGGCTGTATCTATTTTCCACTGATGTATGTCTGCACGGTGCTCGCAGGAGAACTCGTCTTTAATGAATAAAGTGGTGTTCTTAAATTGGTTACAGCGGGTAGAGCATCACTGGCAAATACAGGTATTCTGTCAGTGCAGTAAAGGGATCCTAAACTGTCACAAAGATAGAATAAACAATAAAATATCCTAAACACTGTGGTTTATTCCTTAGAGTTGTCAGAAAGTAGCCTATCTGGAGCAATCATCCCCCACAGTGCCAGTTCCATAAGCTGACCTTTGACCTCCCTATGTATGAGCAGGAGGACGGATCAATACAGCGGTACATCATTATTCCTGTAACACCAGTAAACCATCTTAGACTCACTTTTCCTTCTTTAAATTAATTATTCCATGTTTGTTGAAGTTTATATCGTTTTTTTTAAATATTCTTAAACTTCTGACACCAAGAATAATCAAAAAGAATTAGCAGATACTATCTGCTACGCATATCATTTCCTCCTGAAGTTATCTAGGTCATATTAGCCTGGTATAACAAAAAAAAAGGCAGGAAAATAATTGTTATGTGTGCACACTGTGTTCATCCAGACAGAGGCGTCAACATGAGTGATGCATGAACAATTAGTAAAAATCAACTAACAGTTCACTGTTTACATGAAGAGATAAGCAGCAAGCTTTTCAGGAGTGTTTTTCAATGCTGTTGTGTTGCACTGTGTCCTTTTGCTGAATGGAGGAGCATTCAGACATGTATTTACAGGCAGTCTGTTGTGCAAGACACTATGAAAATAAAGCAATTAGAAGACCAGAATAGAGATGGGGATGGGAGTGGGGGAGGTGAAGAAAAGTGCTGGAAGAGAACCAGAATCAGACGTCATTGAAGATGCTGAAGTAGTGGTAGTGTGAGCAGATGCTATATCAAAACCAGACCACTCATTCTAAAAATAAAAGATGAAAAAACCCGCACCTGTTCTCTCAGTTCTGCACACGTACAGTCCCATAATAAGCTTGGTGTGATGTGTTATTATTGGTACATGGATGAATCTCCCACTTCTGCACTCTCGCTGTCACACCTATGAGCCTTGAGTCTCAAAAGCCTTGACCTGGCGGTAGTTTCATTTCAACACATTGGAAAGGTTGATAGAACTGTGCCGTATTCAAGCTTTTTCAGAGGAAACAGATCAGCTCTTTCAGGAGAATTTCATGTTTTTATTGTTCTGAGGTTTTATTTGAGGATTTTTGTCCCTCCGTTTCCTGAATCCAGGTAAATTACAGTAAAACCAGGAAATTTTCAGGAAATGTCACAAATGGCATAAGGAAGACCTGATCAGATTTTGGGACTGATCTAGATCACCATCTGGATCCAGGAATTTTTTAAAAGATTCGTTACTATTGGGAGATAGGGCTAATGGCGTAGGTCTGCGCCCTCCTAGTGCTTTTCTAGTTTTTTTTACTCTTTTCTGGTCCTATTGTTCAGAAATTTTAAGCATTACATTCTTACAGAAAAGATAAAAATTTATCTTTATTGCCTATTTTTGTGTGCAACCAGAAATTTGACTTTCAAATATATGCCATTTACTAGCCAAGAAAATACTTTTAAACATGGTATCACATTTTAAACCATTCAACAACTTCAACAACAGCGCAAATACAAAGTGAAAACAGAATTTTAAAAAAGTGATGGATGTGGTGAATACTGGTCGTGTTCTTGTGTTCTCTTTGCAAAACAGCTCAAGCTCTGTCAGGTTGAACAAGGATCATGTGTGTGCAGCCTTGAACTCTCTATTGAGAACATTCACCTTGCTGTCTTTAAACCATTTCTGTTAAGTTTTTGCGGTGTGCTTCACATTTTGATGGAATATAAAACTTCTCCCATGTTGCAGTTTCTTCGCAGACTGAATAAGATCGTCCTTCAGGATTGTCCTATATTTTTTTCAAATTGATTTTACCCTCTACCTTTACAAGCTTTCCGAGGCTGCCGAGATGCATCCCCGCAACATGACGCTGCCACTGCCAAGCTTCACAGTGAGGATGGTGTGTTTTTGGTGATGTGCAGTGTTTGGTGTCCTCTCCCATAAAGTTTTGACTGGTGAAGAACCTGGGCAACAGTTGTTGCAGAGTCTCTCCCATCTCAGCAGTAGAAGCTTGTATCTCCTTCAGAGTTGTCATAGATGTCTTGGTGGTCCTTCTCACTAGTCTCTTTTTTGCATGGTCACTCAGTTTGTGAGGACGGCCTGATCTAGCAAGTTTTAAACATGTGACATATTCCTTCCATTTCTTGAATGTTCAGTGCATTGGTTAACTTTTTATAAGCATTCCCCTGACTTATACTTGTCACTAACCTTTTCTCTGAGCTGCTTGGAGTGTTCTTTTGGTTGGAGTGTTCTTCATGGTGTAATGGTGGTCAGGAATACCGATTAACCAGTAACTTGCCCTTCCAGACACAGGCACACAGTAGGCAACAGAGTCAAACTTTCTTTAACAGCCATAAACCTCCAGCAAAACCAGACCTACTGAACAGCCATTTGCCATAACATGCTGAATAAAATAAAGACAAATATAATGAAAGCATTCTTACTGCACATTGCGCACAGACTTATTTTTATTCTTTGGTATTCTTGCTGTCTCTTTTACTCCTCTTTCTGTTGACTTTTCTAGCAGCTTCCGTTTGACTTTGTCTCACTTTGCCTCCGCTCTGTCGCTGCACCAGCATCTCTCTTTTTCTTCTAAATTTATCTCTCTGTTTCCCTCCACGTCCTCGACTCCTTACATCACTCGCATACTCCCTCTGGCCCGCCTCAGAAAAGGCTCTAATAGTGCTCAACTCTCCCTTCAGTGAAGCTCCGTGGAGCCATAAAGCAGCCCTGAGGTCTGGTTGGCAGCCAGATGGTTGCAGCCAAGCTTTCATTCTGCTAATGGGTAGGAGGGCAGAGCAGTTAATGAAAATCAGACCCTTGAAATGAAATGACCAATGTAGCAAGGTAATGAGGCACACATCGGCAGCGAGCCTTTACAAGCATTAAGGTAATATTAGATGGCAGCATTATGTAAAAAAAAAAACATCTTTTGATGACTGTTCATTGGATGGCTAAGGACTGATTATTACGCAGCATGTTCTGCTGACAAACACTCCTCCTGACTCACTCTGTCTGTGATATTCAGATTGACTGGCTCAGCTAAGTGCTTCATCTGAGCAGCACTGTGTGCCAAATGCTATCAATGAGTCGTCTTCCCACGTAACATTACATCCATTACAAATTACATCTCATATTACAGTCACACACAGAGCAGCAATATCACAGGCACAGGCCTCACAAATGCATTCAGGGCTAATCATGGTGCATTACATTTACAGTGCAGGAAAGCGTGACCCCTTTCAGCCAGCAATCGCGATTAGAGCAGTATTCCAAATTCTCTTCTCTGATATTTACCACTATTTGCGGAGCATTTGGGAGATGCCAATCAGACTTAGCTGTCAGAGGAGGGGAAAAGTGAGGGTTTCAGGTTAAAAACTGAGGAACGGAAACACTATTAAAGCCAGAGCTGTTAGTACAGGCTGTAAATCCTTTTCTGATGCAAGTGGAAAGGTTAGACTTTTCATTTTCTGATGTTTGATTGTGCTAGCTTTTTGTTTGCTTTCTTTGTCTACATTTAAAATGGTGTTCATGTACCTAATTACGTCTGCAGTGCTATAATAGTCTTCATTGTTTCATCATTTTAAACTTTCAAAGATATCTGATCGATAAAAAAAGCTGTGTGGATAGAGATATTGTCATTTGGGTGTATTGAGTTCTTTCTTTTTGTAATTTGAAAGGTTAATTTGAGACTCTTCAAAGACCAATGTTGGGTCGAACACACTGTAAGTAAGTTCACCACCAGGGGGCTCTCGATCAAAACAGCAACAAAAGGTGACAAGTGGAGACGTGATGCTCGGCTCAAAAACTCACGCCATGAGGTGTACGTATCAAACAAATGATTTAATTTTATGGAGAAATTTAACTAGGGTCGTAAAAGATTAAAATTTTTAATCACAGTTAATCTCTGTAGTTAATCACAATCAATCGAACTCTTGTTATGGATCTTAAAGTTAACTGGAGAACAATAACGAGATAACTGTTTGATAACACAAGGTTCAGATGAAGTCTGACTTGTCCACTGAGCTGTGTTTTGAGTTTTTAAAGTGAAATGAGATATTAAGGAGCCATGATGGACTTATTTACATCACTGTGGCTGCAGGGAGAAACTGACATGGATTAACCAAGGTTTGTTTGAAGCAAAAATAAAGCATGCAATTAATCACAGTTAAAGAAAATTAGTGCAATAATTGTGCTGGGCTCACTCTGGGATCACTCACAGCAGTAATGAGAGGATAATCCTGGTTGTTTACAGGTAAGCAGCACAAAACATGAATGAGACACAGCAACAGAGCGGCAGCTTCCAGGAGCTCATTAGAAGACCAACATGGTTGCTCTGTAAATTACTGTTGGCTGATATGGTAAAGGCTTTGTAAATATTTGTCATGCTTTAGTGCCTGGTTTCTCCATTTTTAATTTTTCATACCTCCATCCTCTCGGCACAAGAGCACCCTGAACTGTTTACACTTTGACCACATTAACCCATTCATCACCCATTGGCTGTACAGTTTTAAACTGAAATGCAGACTTATTCTGTGAATAAATGTTTTATTTTCAATTATGGAGATTCTATTAAAGCGCAACTAATGGTTCAAAGACAGCTGTCATAAAACTAAAATATCTTAACAGTGGAAATCTGGATTTATTGTTTTATAGATGCTTGGAATTTCCAGAGAAAGGACTGACTTTTTTCATAATCTAAAAATAATTCAAATAGTGAGTAGAGGGTAAAACATTTTTCAGCATTGGACACTTTTTATGAAGATTAAAATAGCTGTACTGCACTGACAGTGTGTAAATTAAATCACAACTGCTCTCTAAAAGTCTCTCTGCATTGTTCTACCTCTCATCTGTAGTTTGCTAATTTTTCTGAAGGCGGTGGACTCTACAGTTGATATCAGAAGCATGTCTTCTACAACATACAGGTGATTTGAAATCAATCCATGGTTGTTTGCATGGAGTGGCTCCTGCTTGGTCTGCTGAGCTAACGTGAGCTGCACCTGAGTTACCGGGGTTTGTAGCTGTTGACTAGTTAAGCACATACTCTTTCTTCCAGGATGCAATTGTGTTTACAGTGGCATCCACCTAACTGGATGTTTACTAACCTTGATCATCAAGGTGTCAGCTGTAAAAGTTACTAGTGCCTTAAATTCTCTGTAATTGTAACGGCTAAAAGACACATGTGACACTTCAAGTTACCATAAAAAGTAACAGAGTCACTGTAACACATTACTCACACTGTTTTCAACTGAATAAAAACTACAAGCCTCTTATTTATCAGCTTTACCTAAATATGTGTCTTTTAGGTTTTCTGAAACCTTTTAAAATAAGTCATAAACAGTAATGAACAAGATTTCTGAGCAGTTATTTTAACTGCCACAGCTGTCACACAGCTCAAATATGATTAATCAATATTATCATAAATCATAAGCTGCCGCATGTTTGCGGTAACTGATCTCAGACATGTTTCAATTTGACACTGCCCACCTTAAGACTCAACCCTCAGTGTGATTTGGATGGGCAGGCACCAGGCTGACAGAGAAATCCTGAAGAGGAGGAGGGAGTTTAACAGGCATTTGAAAGAAATCCACCCAGTGGAGTTTTCAAGAGTACATAAGCGCAGAGTTCCCTACAATGAAAAGTTAGGGTAGTGAAATACAGATGTTCACATTTTATGACAATTTTCTTGTGACCCACAGCTTGCTGAAAATCAGTTTATTTGCACTTTAAATATTACTGCAGTCATTAGCACTACAGTGCTTAATAAATGTATTAGACCACCACCCAATGTAAGGGCCAGGCCACAGCTGCCCTAAATTAAAAGCATTTACCAAAATCATTTTTATGTTTCTGTAATAGTTGATACACCAATGTGTAGAAGCTCTTTAACCAAAATGATATTTTAATGCAATACTTAATTATTATTATTATCCATGAATTTTCAAATTTACTGTTTTGCAAAAAAAAACAGAAAAACTATAAAGCACATTATTATTTCCTGATACAGATGTGAAATTATAGTTCTTAACTTGCATTAATTTGCAACTAACTTCCCTTTCAGAAAAAATAGTTTTAGTGGTTGAATGTTATGTTTGATTAATTTCTGACTTCTCAGAGAAGTCCAGTGAGTCGGCTCAAATTTGGGTATAAAAAGGTGAATTCAGTTTGAGATTCCTCATTCCTGTTTAAAAATGTTGCAAGCTCAATGAAAATGAGAGAGTCCGCAATAAAACACTTCATGATGCTGGATTGTCTCTAAGACAAGTAGGGACATACAGTTTTCCTACAGCTTGCTCAAGTATGCTTTGGAGTCAATTGCTGAGACTAAAACTCAAAAAATGCGGCAAGGAAGAGGCAGGAAATGAAAGTTAACTGAAGCAGATGTCAGACATCACAACATTTTAAGTATTAGAGACAGGAGACCACTGCTGATCTTCAGGCAGAGAGATCAAAGTCTGAGAAAGTCTCCACAATGACCTCAGCAGACGACTCACAGAACAAGGCTTAAAGGGAAGAAAAGCTGAGGAGAAGCCATTATTGAGGCCTGTAAACATCCAGAAACACCTCAAGGAGCACAAACACTGGACTGTAGGCGAGTGGAAGTAGGTACTCTGGATGGACGAGTTCAAGTTTAAAGTCTTCCATCAGCATCGTTGTGTTTAGAAAAGCTGGAGAACTTTTTGATGCCAGATGCGTTCCACCCACAGTGAAACATGGTAGAGATTCCATTATGGTATGGGGTTTTATTCATGGGAAATGAGTGAAAATCGATGGTATCATGAACAAGAACATCTACCACAACATCTTAGTGCATCATGGAATCCTCTCTGAACTGAGTCTGATTGGTCATGGGTTTGTATACCAACAAGACAATGACTCCAAGCATACTTCAAAGCTGTGCAGAGACTATTTGACCTAGATAAAGGAATCTGGAGTACTGGAACTGATGGACTGGCCAAGTAAATGTCCGGATTTGAACAAATTTCGTATTTAGTAGATTTAAAGATCAATCATACAAAAGTTTCATCTAAAGCAAGTCTGTGGGAACAGCTAGAAACTATGTAGAACTCAATAACAAAAGGGATCAAAAGGGTTTTTTAAGCCATTAAATCAAATAAAATCCATGATGTCACAGGAAATAATCTCCTTTGACAAGAGTAGAGATTTCAATTTCAGCAATAAGTGATTTGGTTCAAGCAGAGACTAATCACTTCCTGCCATGCTGATATCTGTGATCAATTAGTTTTCCTTTTGTATATTCCACTTTATATCCAGGCTAGCGTTTTTTTAATGATCCAATTTCCCTTTAATATCAAGTTCTTCCTCAGCTAGCCCAGGCCTGTTAAGAAAATAAATAGTTTGGTATAATTCACTGTATTGTGCTGTCTTACCTCTGCCACCCTCCCCTCCCCTCCCCCCTTTGTTGTGCTCTTCCTCCTGCTAGAGCCCACTTAATTGCACATTCCTCATTACCATGTATTGGAAGAGAGAGCTCCCTCAGAGCAACTCAACTGCACAGTAGACAGTTTTATAAAGCTTTCTGTACACATTTTACTGCAGGAGAAAAAGCGAAACAAGGGGGGAGGGGATTACAAGCCCTGAGTGACCGTTGACCTCCAATTATGAATTTCACAAACTGCTTCATGGATTTAGAGCTGTAGGAGACAGAGGAAACATTTCTCTTAGCTGGCCATGTTTGAGCGCCTGTTGTCCTCCATCTGAGTCCCAACGGTGGGAATAGAGTGGATGTGACCCCAAAGACCGAGCAGCATCTGTTAACCCCCCTGATCATTGCTTCTATCTGACGGCGAGGCTGGAGCGGCGTCTGCCCAGTCATGCGGGACCCTGCCAATAGATTCAGCAGACTATGGTAATGAGCCCAAAAGGATTCCCGGGCTCAGCGCTGTCACTTTGACGACTCCAAAATTAACTCTGCGCTTGAGATTTTTCTCAACACCTGCTGTAATAACATTCAAGATATGGGGAATATGTCAGTAATGCAGGTACAAGAAAATTAATGTAACCCCTCTTGTCAAATGTAATTAGAGCCACAGTGACACAGATATGGTGCAATGGATGTTTTGAAAGGGTGAAGCTGGAAATAATTGCAGCAGTAAGAAACCCTGATAACAGTATCCTGTGTTTTGTGCAGAGGCGTGTGCAAAGATGGAGTTTTCTGTCCTTTAGTGTAATAGAGTTTGCAGCTAGAGGGGCTACTTTGCACACACAGACACAGAACAAACACCGCATACACAAACAGGCATATAGTACCACCATGCGAGATGTTACAGAGAATTTGCATTTTTCCTCCCCGACACGCAAACCTTTCATGTAGCATGTGACACTCTGTCCCATACTTTTACAACCACATCTCTGTTCTCCCATCTCTCCTTCTTCATCACGTCATGTACCTCCCCCTTCTCTCGCTCCCTCCCTCTCCTTGACCTTCTCTTTTCATTAGTCAGAGTGTGTCTCATGCCCCTGAGCGTGCTGATAGTGCACTGCTCCAAGGCTGCATTTATCATGATGATAAAGCACTCGCAGACAACAGCCAAGTATCTCAAGGCTAGTGGCCGCCGTACCTGACAAGTGACAACAAGTCACACAAACAGCTCCACCTCCAGTATCCTCCCCCGATCTCCCTCCTCCCTCCCTCTCTCCAGCCCTCGCCCTGCTATCGTTGGCCGTATACCATTTCTAGTTGGTCACAGGTTGTTGCCTTGTGTCACACGAGTCCCTAATGAGAAGTTAAGTGCAGATGAAGGTGGGGTGACTGCACAGGACAACAGATCTGCCCCCCTGCCTACACATATACGCACTTTCTCTACACTGATAACACTGTTTAGAGAATTTATGTTTGTATGCAATACCAAATACTACAACACTGTTCTTAAAGCTCCTGTGAGGAATTTGTACATGCGTCTAAAACATACTGAAAAGACTACTGATGCCTCTTTATGACCTTCTATAACAGTGGTTCTCAACTGGTCTGGCCCCAGGACCCCCTGTCTGTATTACGACAGATCGCGGCACAAGTTTCCAAAAGAATTTTCAACAAAGTGTCTTTAGTTAATTGAATATGTTGCAGTTTGGTGCATGATTGGACCAAAACACCTGATATAAAAAAGAAATGGGACAAAACTGACAAATCATATACCCTCTTCACCCATCATTATGTGCCAATTGTTGCCAGTTTTCTAGAAAACTTGTAAAATTACTTCATTACCATGGGGAAGGTAGCCATCTATTGCAAGAAGAGGAGATAAGTTAGTTGAAATTTTGACCGTTTGAATTTAGCCAATATCACAGTAAAACAGGGTAAAAAAAAAAGGTATCGATACGTGTCCAGTATGGACTTCAGGACTTTTGCCACTATTTTTTTAGACACCTAGTCGCGACCCACTGAAAACTGCTCCGTGACCCACTTTCGGGTCCTGACCCACCAGTTGAGAACCACTGTTCTGTTTCAAACAAGATAATCACTGGTGAGTCTGACTGTTTCTGTTCAGCCGTTATTATTGCCTCTAATCACTGCCACAGGGTAGGTGCTGGACAAGAAGATTTAGAAAGGGGTTTTTTCACATTTTACATGGCAAAAATTCACAACAAGTGATGTGTTTTACTTTTAGAAAACACTTTTTACACAAAAGCAGGACAACATCAGCAAAAATCAATACAAACTAAACACATACACAGAGGCTTTATGTCTTTTCGAAGGGAAGTGACAGAGTGGAAAACAACTGGACTTTGTTGAAACATGCCCTGCTCCACAATCCATGATTAAAGTCCCTTAAAAGCATTTCTTTATGCTCGTATTAAACAAGATAACACAGATGTGTTATCGCCATGTGCTCCTCTTATATCTTACTGCTCATCTGGCTCATCCTCAAACATCAACAGAGAAGATAATGAAAGGGAGGAAGGCGATGGTAACTGTAAGTTACAGCTAGCACTAGCCTGACTGTGGCTAACGACAAGTTTAGCATTGACGCCGAGGAAATCACACCAAGGGAGGAAGATTACTACCACCTGGAAGACCCATCCACCACCATATCTACCAACCATCCCCGTCAGCTGAAGAGTTTCTTTCATTAAGAGCTGCTAGTGTTTGTGTGGTTGGCAGCTCTGTCACCATGAAGGAGAGAAGGCCGAGGGTTTGAGATGGACCGGGACCAGGGGCGGATTAATAAATTTAATGTTTAAATGTGTGTTTTTTGGGGGATGTTATGTCTACAGTGTGTACTAAAAATAAATAATATTCAGAACTTCCTCGATTACTATCACCCATGACTGATGTTCTGCAAGGTCAGAATTCACACTAGCGGTAACGTGCACCTTAAGCTAGCAGCCAGAGAGGACAATGACTAAACAGCTATCTTTTAGCCACTTAAAAAAAAAAAAAAAACACATCTAGAGGAAGAAACTTCTTTACACCGGGTCATGCTTAAGGAGACTGTGCAGCAAGATGAGGCGTTTGGCTCTGGAAATAACGGAGAAGCCACCACATCCAGTTTGGCTAACAGCAACATGCAGGCTGCCACGCTCCACGTACGACATCCGGGCTTGGCGTGCACCAACAGACCTTTCTGCCCTGGAAGAATGTGCCACTCAACCAGAGCTGGCATTTCCAACTATTGCTATAAACGGAAATCACGCTCATGTCAGGGCACAAGGGAGGGTTCCAGGTATTTTTAAAAGAAACATTTCCATTTTTGTACACTGCAACCCTCACCGACTTAACTTAGTGCTCTGTGCTGCAGCTAAAGCATCCGGACATGTCAGCACTTTTTTTTTGACATTGTAAATCAGTTACACGTGGCACTCTCGTTTGATGGAGATACAAAAGGAAATGCATTCTGACTGAAAGGTGAGGGAGCAGGAGCGCTCCTGTGATACCAGATGGAGCTCAAAGTCAGGATCAGTGTGTAAGATTTAACTGTTTGATGTAATACTGGAAACTCTGGCTGGATTTTCCAAAACCAGTGGACCAACTAGAAAAAGAAGCAGAGCTGCTGTTGCAACAAATACAAATGAAAAAGTCTCTTTTCATGCTTGTTATATTTTGCAAACTGTTTGGTTTTGCCACTAAGGGGATGCAGAGTGCAAGACTTTGTGTTACAGACTGTATATCATTGATCAAAACGCTAAAAGCCACATAAGCAACTTTCCGGGATGACTCAGGAGAGGACTTTTCTGACGTGCTCAGACTGACAGAGGAAATAATGGAAAAGCATGAGATAAATAAATGGGACTTCAATGTTTCACCTGAGTATAAGCTGCCTTTAAAGTTTCACAAGTCTGTTGTCACTTCAACACTGGGAAAATATTTGTCCATCAAGAGCAACAAGGATTTAAAAGCCCCGTGGAGCTGTATCATTGACAGACTACAGTGGCCCTGAAGGCCAACAGGATTAATATTTCCAAAGTACAAAATACATTTCACAAAACACAAAAAAATCCCATTTGTTTTGTGAAATATTTTTGTGTTTTTTGAAATGTATTTGTGTTTTTGTGAAATGTTTTTTGCACTTTTGAAATATTAATCCTGTTGGCCTTCAGGGCCACCGTAACAGACAGATGACCAAGTTAAACTGCCGGTATGGGGTCACATCCGTCACACACACAGCTGGATCTGACTCTTTGGCGGGAAAGGCATTAAAGCCTTGTTTTCACCAAGCGGCAACCTCCAGTCCTAAAAAATGAAGCCAATGCGGAAGTGCAAAAAATTGCTATACTGCAAGTTTCCAGTAGAGGCTGGCTGCAGAAACGCCGGAAGTCCCGTCTGCACACATGTTAAACAGCCAGTTTTGACACACGAAATAAACTGGTTTACTGGTTTACTGGTTTGAATTTTTTTGTACCACAATTGTTTGGATTATATTTAGGATGAAAGATGATTGGTGCAACTCATTTGATTGACAGATAGCTCGACAGGCAGAGGCTCCTTTTCTGTCAACTGGAATGCTAGCTAGCAGGCTGACAGGAAGTCGCGCTTAATGGGCGGGCGTTAAGTTCGGCTGAGACCGTGATTTCAATATGTAAGCCTCCACGGATTGGCTTCAAAAGCCGATTGAGCCCGTCTATTGTAAGCAGACGACTGATGTCACACAGGGTTGGTCCAATTCTTTCTACAGTCTATGGTTTTCACCAGTCATTAAGGTCAAGGTCAGGGTCAATTTTATTTATAGAGCACTTTCTAAACAGAGTTTGTACCAAAGTGCTGTACAGGAAAATTTTGAACAGTTATTTAAAAACACCAAGTGACACACCATGATGTTGCAAGTGTGTTTGAAACATAACATAGACAACATAATAGTGACATACCCATAAGTATGCAAGTACAAATGGGCATACCACGTACACACCAATTTACAGTGTTATAAGTTAAGCCTAAAATTAATGACTAACTTGATTTAAATGGGTGAATAAAGGGGGGAAATGGGGGAAATATGTTAAATAAGGTGGGAACATGCAGATTAAGAAGGATTGGGATTTACATCATTTTCAAGGTGATTCAAACGTGGGAGGATGACAGGACATAAAGCCAGAAAATTATGATAACTTTCAGTGTAAGAACCAGGCTGTTTTGTTTGTGTGTTTTAATAAATTGTACTTATTTACACTTAAATTCGTTGTGTTATCATTCATCTACCACAATGTTTATTTTCAGTGCATTTTTTTTTATTCTTCAGAACAAACAGATGGAACTCAGTCCTTATGACGTCACTTTCTAGAACCTTCCTGCTTTGATCTTCAGGTAAGCCTTCAGTTCTGCCTTCAGTTCATCTCAGACTTCAGTTCAGCAACTCGTTGTTTCGTCTGCACTGACATTTCAAAATAGTCCAGAAACTTCAGTCCAGTTAGACTTCTGAAACATTTTCAACAATGGTTTTCTGTCTATGCAAGGTTTGTAAATCTTCCTGTGTTTTAGACATTTTTTAATTTCAGTGTGCTTTATTTGCATGAACAGATTTGTGCAGTGTAAAAAACAAACATTCAATATTTACACGTAATATCAATTTACATATGAAACAAATCCACACTAAATACAGAAAATGGTAAAAATATGATTAATTAGATAAAACAATAAGAGTATATGCATTCTTTCTTTGCATATTTGTGTGATAACATTAATTGTCAATGAAACAATTTGTCACATTTATCAAATGTTAGTGACAGAAAATCCTTAATTCATTGTCATGTAATATTTCTGTAACTTTTCCTGCACAGAAAAATCGAATCTCTCCTCAAATAACTGAGGAAGCACAGAGGAATACCTCCACTGTCAACAATGAAGGGTAAGACAGTCACTCACAAACACACACAGATCCTGACAGTGCTCTGCTCATTTTGGCACTTAAATCATTGTTTTGACATGGGACTTGTATATTTTTGAGCTTTTGTCAACCAAAACTAAATGTAAAGGTTAAAAAAAAAAGCTAAAAAGGGGCCTCAAGAGATAGTCAGCATAGATTCACTTTAAATAGAAAATTTACATCTAAAATTATTGTTTCAGAATGGGAACAAGAGTGAATAAAATGGCATCAAAACAGAATCTGATTATCCAAAAACGTCCCAACATCAGAGTTAAGACTTTACAACAAATTAAATACTTCATTGCTTCTGGACTCAGTGTGGTCATACTTAGCGGAAGTACTCCATCAAATTTTAAGACGTCCTAAATGTACTGACAGTCTTTTTCTCTGATTGATTGAATTGGCTCCAACCAACTTTGTTAAAAGAGGATCTAAAAACTTTTATTCCAAATTTTGACTTTTTAATGTAGTGTTTTTTTTATATCATAACTTCATATTTTGTTTTTTATATAACTTTAACTATTAATCTTTGAAATTTTAATTCTTAATAATGTAATTTTGAAATTGATCTAATAATATGAGTTTTCATTTAATAAGTTTGGCTTTGTATCCCAAAGTTAAGAGTTTTATTTCATAAATTTCCATTTTATCTCGTAATTAAAATTTCCATCTTATAATTTTGACCTAAGTTATCGTTATTATGAATTCATGAACCAAAAATATTGACATTTGATATCATAATTGTGACTCATTAGCTCACAAGTTTGACTGTTTGGGTTTCCATATGTAATACTTCTGTCTTGAATAATTCTTAAGAGTTTATCTGCTTCTTAAGTGTGATTGAACTTCATAAAAAGATGAATTGTGAAAGTATGAATTGCATTAAAAAGTTCTTGTGTGATCCGTGTTTCTGTGAATCCCCAGAGTCAAGGGCTCAGCAGCGTCTGACACCAAGACCCCCCCAAAGACGCCCAAGTGGGTCACTTGGATGCACAGACTACTCGGTCGATCACAGGTATGTTGAATAAAAAGTGCTCTGCGTTATTATTACAGATGTTTGAATCATTTTTATTTGGACTCTAAAGATGCTTTAAGCAGTAGATTCTCATCCTTGTATTTGTGATCACTCTACAGAGCAAAGCTAAAGTTGCTCCAGTCAGGACCGAAGAGGAGGATGGACTAAAGGTCCAGGAGGGGCTCATTGACTTCTACAGGACTGAGGACTGCCTCAAGGTCTCTCCTGTGCTGGAAGTCAGGGCAGAAGAGGAAGATGGACCAGAGGTCCAGGAGGGGCTCGTTGACTTCTACAGGACTGAGGGCAGCATCAAGGTCTCTCCTGTGCTGGAAGTCAGGGCCGAAGAGGAGGATGGACCAGAGGTCCAGGAGGGGCTCATTGACTTTTACAGGACTGAAGTCTACATCAGTGTCTCTCCAGTACCAGAAGAAGGTCTGAGAACGGGGAGAAGAAAGCCGAGGGTGTGGTCCCACAGCAGACGACCCCTTCCTTTCCACATATAAGACTGTGTGGACAAGGTTGTGTGCCAGATAGTGGACAAACTGAACTTCTTTAACTGGTAAGTGAACTGCAAGGTTGGATAGTAACTAAATGAAGCTTAGCATTAGCTCAGTCAGGAAGACCATATTCTCCATGCTGGTATAGTAGTTCATGCCCGCATTATTTCATGCACTCCATCATTTATGCTCTCTGTCACATGGTAATCAGCTGTTCACATCACCTGGTCACACCTATCCAACAGCACTGCTCCACTCCCTCATTGTTAGCCTATCATATCACTGCCGCCCCTTTTATGTCTTTCTCCTCCATCAGCTCATTCATGACAGGTTAGCTGATGAGTCCGTTCAGACGTTTTTACAGCTTCACTATTACCTGCTTACATTTAGAGTCCCACTTTAGCTGCCATTTGTTTTGATCAATAAAACAAACAAACTCAAAATCAAACTGACCAATGCAATGCACGAGGATCTTCAGCAGGAAAAAGTGTCAATGTCTCAGCAAAAATATAGTTTTTCTCTAGGTTACTCAACAAGGTTTTCTTACAAATGAACTGGAATTCTCCTGGCCAGGCAATAATATATATACAAAAAATGTACTTTACCCCGTGGCACTGTTTGCTTCAACGGGTTATAAAGAGGCAGCCCCGCTTGCAGAAGTGGTTCAGTCCCTGACAGAAAAAAAAATAGGGAATGGGCCCTCGCTGTTGTGATTTACTGATGATGTCCGTGTACGTGTGTTGGATCAGTAGCATTGGTGTTACCTAACTGTGGAGCTGAAAAGTGTGTCAAGCTAATATAGGGTTCTGATGTTTGATTTTTTTTTATTTTATGCTACTTTTTAATCCATTTCACAACTTTTTTCCATCCCTTATTGCCATTTTTTTTGTCCCTTTTAACCCAATTTTTCCCTTTTTTGCCTATTTTCATCTTTTTTTTTCCACTTATATTTCATTTTTGCCATTTTTAGACCCTTTTTAACTCCTTCTTTGATGCTTTTTGCCATATTTTTCTACATTTAACCATTTTTGCAACTTTTATGCCATTTCTGCCAATGTTTTTGAAAAATTTGCCAATTTAAACCCTTTTCTGTAATTTTGGGCAAATTCTGGTACTTCTTTTTGCCTCCTCTAGCTCATTTTTGCTGATATTTGTCTGTTTTTGCCATTTTTTTATTTTTTTTTTCCCCATATTATAAATTATATTATTATTATTGTTACTGTTCAGGTTAAAAATATCTTAATCACATTTTAACTTTACAATAGATCATGATTTTGCTAAATCTCCATGGGCCTCCAGTTTGGCTTGGCACCAGAAAGCTCTCCCCTTTATCCCCCCTTATGGGCGGCCATTTAAGGAGATACCAGTATTAATTTCAATAACCAGCTTACAACTCCCCACAGGAGCTTAATGTGAAGTGTAATGACACCCTTTTTTATCCTCTCTGCAGCCATTTCATGAACATTGCCTGGCTCCGAGACCTGCAGGACCAGCCGCAGGTTAACAACAAGGCTACCCTAACAAGCCTGTCTTTGGTGGTGGGAGGACGCCAGAGCACGCGAGAAGAACCCACGCAAACTCCGCACAGAAAGGACCTGAGCAACCTTCCTGCTGTGAGGCAGCAGTAGACGATGCCAGATCCACCCGGCCTGTTCCATGGCCACGTCCTGCCCATGTGTTTGTAACACAAAAACTGTGCATCCCAGCTGTGCACAAATATGTCAAATAAAAGAAACTTTTCTTTTTTCCACCAAAATATAATTTTCTGACATTATTTCAAGTTACTCGTGCATTCTGTAACCATCAAATGGACAGCCTTTTCATTCAATCATTACTTTATTTTTTGTACATTTGTCAGTTTCAATGTGTCTCCTCTCTTGGAGACCAAGGTAAGGACACTTTATGTCAAGTAGTGACATCTGAAGCAGGAATTTTGTGCACATCACATGAGCTCAGTATTTTTAGTACTCAAGTACACAGGGCTGCAGGTGGCCCACTATGGTATTTCTTTTATCTTCTTCTGCCCATCAGCACTTCAAATCCCAGCTCTGGAGTAAGTTGCAAGAAATGATAATGTAATCAAGGGCTAGTAACTATGAATTTAAAGAAAAACATCAACATGGAGCTATGAAGGGGACGGTCCCGATGTTATTCAGCCACCTCACAGACCATAACAGGGTACTGTGAGAGAAAACAGCTAACGGTCACATCTGACTCCATGGAGAGATCGGTCTCTGTTATACCTGTCACTTTTACGACACACTGCTCTTCCCTCATACATCTGTTCTGCTGTCGTAGCTGTTGATAGCTGTGATGGTGGCTTTTCTCCAGCTAGACAAATGCCATCAGCTCACTAAAGTCTTCCCCCTCCACAAAACTTAATGTGAGCATCAACAACACAGATAACGAAGAAAAAGGAACATTAAGCAGCATCAACATGGGCCGAATAAAACAGTCAATGTTTTTATTGACGTCTGAATAATTGAGATTGGAAGGCTGATGAGTTGAATATGATGATTCAAAAACCAGGGTAAGAAACAGGAGAGTGCACCCCACATTTGTTGGCAGACTTATTGTATGCAAGTAGTTCAAAGCTTTTAATGTCTAACTATTGTGGCCAGTAATTAATGTAAGGTTCAGTGTATAAGTGGGTATCTGTGTTGTAAAAGACAAACTTGTTTGATGCTGGTGCTGAAAATGGTGACATCAGTGTGTAAATGTGGAGCTGTCCATGGTGCTGACGACGGCTGACTGACATCTGTCAGTGAGAGACTGAAGGAGAACGACTCTCTACCCGCTCTCTGCCCTCCTTTTGAGTGATTGTCATGATTGTTTCAGTGTCCAACAGTCCGTGCATACATTCTATGACCCAGTGACCATAGATTCTGTTTATTAACAGGCCAATACACATCGTTCCTACTGCATTCATGTCTGCAATGCAGACAGCAGTGTGTGATAGAAAGAGATTAGAAATTCTTTATTAAGAATAACCCCTTGAAATGTGTCCGTCATTATTTTTCTCTAAACAAGTTTGCTCACATGCATATGTTTGCATCAGTCAAAGTTTGACAGGGAATTGATGATTCAGATAAGAGCCTGCTGCTTCCTTCTCTCTCGCACCAAAACCTCACTTTGAACACTGTGGTTTGCCTGTGTATTGTGTAGATATCAGCCATGGAAATAAAAAAGATAGAGGTATTGGTTTGTTCTCGCAGCCACCTAGCAAAGACTGAATTAAAGTGTAAGTGACCCCCCAGCTCAAAGCTAACTCCGCCCATTTCGGGATTTCAAAAAATGCACAGAAAGTGAGCAGTTTGGTACTGAGAGGAGGGAGGGGCAATGGACGTTTTTTTGTTTTGTTTTTTGTTTTTAAAGGATGGGGTTTTCTATATAAAGTGACAGTGATGTCCTCTTGCCGGAAAGTGACACAGAGTCCCGCAGCACTGCTGCTTCAGAGCGATCTTTTGAGGTGGAGGTGGATTTTTTTTCCCCCCAGAGTCCCCTGAAGCAGGCTGTGGAGTGGTGGCGACCGTGGTGGTCCTGAGCACTACCTGTTTGGGTCACTGGCTCCAGCATGGAGCTAGAGGAGTTAGAGGTGGCAACATTCAACCTTTTATATAAAGTTTAAGGTCTTTTCAGAAAAGACTTTTCAAAGCAGATGTCCATTTGAGCTAATTAAATCAGTTTGGTGCAAATATCAGAAATAACACCAGCACTGATGTGTTTTATCATAGTTCAGTCAGATACTTCAGAGTACAAATTTAAAAAAATGTTGGGTGTTCACTACTTCTTTATAAAGTTGCTATCCACGTCTTCACAATCTCACTCATCACAACTGGTGACCAGTGAACATCTCTGTCAGGATGGTTGGATCCAGTGTGATTTTAGCAGAGTGACGGCGCCACAGGCTCATCCTCACTGCTTATTTATGCCAAAGTATGAAAAGATTTGCCTAATTTTACTAATTTTCACAGTGGATACAAGTAAGACGCAACAGACTCAGTGTGCAAGGTTTGAGCGTGTGACTTTTTTATGGATTACGTATCTGAAAAATCACATACGAAAAAAATCTGATCCAGTGTGCAAAGGCCTTCACTTAGATCTCATAGAATGACCGCATATTTACTGTGGACAATACTTGCGATTAAAAGTCTATTGAGCAGTTGAGGTCCTTTCTTTTTTCTTTTTAAGAGAAGGAAAACATGCATAGGATTGTGGGTAATTAATGCAGGTGGAGGATACATATATGCATACTTGTCTGAAGGACTTAGTTCTGTAAAATTTTGAGGATCTTCTACATTGGAACAGTCCCGGATGACAGTCGATGACGTAGTATCCTCCAAAAACAGACTTGCTGGTCAAACAGGACAGGAGTCACTGATTATTTTTCTGTTTTCCATCATCACTCAATACATCAAACATCAATACTGACTCCAGCCTAATATGGAGGACTCTTTATTAGTGCATGGAAAAATTCTTCCCTGGTTTAATTTTCCATGCTTTACATGAAGGATGGACATAGCAATGCAAAACAAATAAAAAGATGTATTAAGATGTAAAACAAAACAAGTGAGGATAACTCAGCCAACTCAGCTAAGAAAAGAACAGAAAGATTTACAGCAGAGAAATATTCTTCCAGCCAGCTGTGCAGCATTTTTGAGCCAAGTTATTGTTGGTTATCCTCATTATATTTCCCTTTCTAAAATTTTGTCCCATAAAAGGAAATTAAAAACCAGGATGCTGTCTAGATTATAGGGACAGATTCCTTATGACTTCTTTACTGAGCCTGTTCTTCTGCTCCTATCACAGTAAAGAAATGAAGGCAGTATTTATTCTCATATACTTGTTCATGTACCTGAGAATAAAATGTATGAACCTCTACCATCATAAGTCTGCTTTCGACTACATCCTCTTAAACCATGCAGGCCCTGATTCTCACAAATGCCAGTCTTCCCACTTTAGCTGCAGCTTTCATCTTTGCCAGCCGCTCACCTCCCTCTCCTCTATTCAAAGGTTGTTTTCCACTCTCTGCCTTAAAGGTGCTGTCCGCCTTAAGTGCGCCGGCCAGGGCTTCAGCCGATAATCACTGCACGACTCTCACACTCAGGATGACAAATGGGAACTTATGTTATTCTCCTCAAAAGGTTTTAGAAAGTGCTCTAATGGGAGGCAGTTGGCAAGTTTCTCTTTTTTTCTTGTGAATCCTTTCTTGTTACATTTAAATGTCATTTAGACGTCATTTTTGTATTAAAACACATGTTTAATTAGAATTTAAAAGTCTCTTGTTCACGGGGAGACATTTTTAATGAAAAGGCTCAAAAGGCAATTGTTCTTCAGTGCAGCAGACCTTGATTTCTTTTGTTCCTTCAAGCTAAAATGTGCTTTTTGTTCTTCCTTTCTCTTGCATATTCTGTCTTTGGAAGTTGTTGCCTCTTGTGCTTTATCATCATTTTCTGTCCTTCAATCCATGAAAGCGCTAACCAGAAGAAGCGCAAATACAAGAATAGAGTACTTTTTATTTGTTTTAGGGTGAAAGTAACAGATTAAAATACATTTTAGCTGGATTATTGATTATGTAATATCAAAAAATCAATGGCAAGAAATTTTGATCCACTGCAGACCAAATAATCCTGGTGTCTAATGAAAATTAATTAAATTGAAAGGTCAGAAAGTTGCTCTGAGGATGCACTCTGAAACAGTCTAATAATAGCTATCTGCAGTGAGTACTTTGGAAGGCAGTTTCTTGAGATATTAAGAGTTCTCAGATGGCTCGAGCTGAAGGCTGCGATGATGGCTGGACAGAGGTAATAGAGGACCTCTTTGAAGTGTTTCTCAAATACCAAATGTCAAGGAGGATGGATGGTCATTCTATTACTTTCTCCATCTTCTCCACAAGTGGCCAGGTTAACAGTACTGCTGGCTGAATGACATCTGCACAGATGTTATTTTATACATTATTTAATGAACTTCTTTAAGGCATGGCTGCAGAATTTGAAACAGAGATATTTGTGGGTATTGAGGCCAATTAGCACTTGACATTTCCAAAGCCTCTCTTAAACTATTTTTGTTTTTGGAGATTTATTTTATATCCTTTATGCCTTTATCTCAGAGGTAGGACATGTAGGAAGAGTCAGCAACTGGGGAGAGAGAAAAAGTGGGGAATGGCATAAGGGAGAAGAGCCATAAGTCGGACTTAAACCTGAACCGCCAGCCACAACGACGACAGCCTTTACATAAGCTGCACAGACAAAACCATTAGTCTGCACCACTGATCATCAACTAGTGGCCAAGGGGCTAAATCAGACCCCCCAAAGCTTCCTGTCCGGCCCCCAGAAGATCATTAAATGCAGAAAAGCAGGAAAAGAAAATGTTGTGGTTTTAAGAGCATCTTTGGCTTTAAATGTCTGCAGCTATTAAAAAAACAATTAATATTCAGATAGTTTTAGAATGACCAAATTTGATCTGTTTTAACAGAAAATCACTTGTCAGCCATTATTCGAAACTTTTTTTAAAATGTGCTAAAACAGGCAACAAAGGCCAGATAAAGCGGTTAGAAAGTAGGTGATAAGCATCCAAATGGGTTGTGGAGTGGCACAAAGGGACAAAAACTTGCAGGAAAAGTGGTGAAAAGAGGTTAAAATGTGGCAAACCATGTTTATAAAAGGAAAAAAGGGGCAAAAAGTATATAAAATTGGGTTAAAAGTGACGAAAAGTGGCAAAAAAGGATAAAGGAGGGATAAAACAGGCAGGGAAAGTGATTTAAAGGAGTTAAAAAAAACGGCAAAAAAATTCGGTTAAAGAGGCAAAAAAGAGCAAAAAGTATCAAAAATGAGTTAAAGGTGGCAAAATGGTTCAAAAATAGCCGATGGCAAAGCAGTGAAAAGGTAGGAAAGTGGGTTAAAGAGTGATAAAACAGCAGAAAGTGGCAAAATTGGGTTAAAGTGGCACAATGTGTTGCATAAATGGCAGAATGAAGCAGTGAAGTAGTGAAAAGTAAGATGAGTAATATTGTTGCTAAATCATAATTGGTGAGGGCCCTTTCTCTGGGATTTTCAGGGGCCCAGCCAATTCTATGGGCATGCCTGTCTCCTTGTGGTCTACGGCAATATAGATAAGGATATCTCACTGGTAATGCCTAAAAATGTCCTGTGTTTTGAAAGACAATTCTAATAAAATAATACATTAATCAGAACAAAATATTGATTTAATTTTTCTTTATTTGGAAGTCCAGCCCACGGAGACTCTGTCCAGACTAAATCTGGCCCTTGTGCAAATGTACTTGATGACCCCTGGTCAACACACACTCCTCTCCTCTTATTAAAAGGCCACATATTACGCAAAATACACTTTTCCAGGCTTTTCTAGCAAAAATATATGCCCCTGGCCAGTCACAACCCCCTCAGGTACCAGAACCCCCCACCCCCCACCCCATTTTAGCCTCTCTAGCCTCTGAGAGCCTCTCCCAAGCCCATAGTGGCTAATCTGGAGAACTAGTGGGCCGGGCCAGATTTTGTGCAAAGCAAAGCCATGAGTGGCTAGGTAGGATTGAGTCTGTGAAGATGTTGCAATGTGTTAGTGTCAAAGGCCTAACTGCTATTTCAGAAAAGCCTGGGAAAAAATGAGTGATTCAATACATGAATAAAACTCGGCAGACATTAAGATTATTGGCAGGATATGTTGTAAGAATGTAATACTTGTAAATCTGCAAACAAAAACGCTCTAAACCCCATCTTTAAGATAGCAACAGTCCCATGGTTAGTCATATTTAGGAGATAGTCCACATTTGAATTAAAGGTTATGAACTAAGGTGTACTGGTCCAAATCATTAAACTCCAGGGCTTAAAATTAGGCCCACTCCATTCCTGACTTCTCCCTTCCTATATGACAGAGACAGCCTCACACTGTGAGGGAAATCTGTCCACAAGCAACTGAGGAAAATTTAAGAAGCAGCCTGACTGAAACGTTATTAAAGTATTCATGAAAAGCTTGTTTCTCTTGAAGGTTGTTGGTAAGCATAATTTGGCTGAGAGCATCTGGCTAAGGTCACAATTGCATTCAAAATCTGACAGTCAAACCATAATTTTTCTGTTCCTCAGAATTTCCCTTCAATGTCACCATGTCTTTTGTTAAGCTGACGTTCCACTTTCCCCACCACACCCAAGAGCAGAAATACTGATCAACTGATAACACACCACCAGGGGTGGAAAGTAACTGATTACATTTACTCAATTCACTGTAATTAAGTAGTTTTTTGGGTACTTGTACTTTTTTGAATACATTTTGAAATCAGTACTTTTACTCCTACTTAAATTAAGATTTAACCAGATTAACTGTACTTTAACCTCAGTACAATACTCTTGTGCTTTTTCCACCTCTGTTGCCCTTGGGCAGAGAGTTAAGTTGTGGTTTATAGGTGCTCGTTTTTTTTTTAAGTGAGACATATTTGCACCATGATTGAAGTTATCCACTGAGTTAGAGTTCATACCTGTGACTTTAGGTGCTCCTAAAGGATGCATAGTGCATATGTGTCATTAGTATACAGTGCCTTGCTATAAAGTTGACTCCCTGCTTTGTTCTTGCTGGAGGAGATCCACTTTGCCACATAAAGTGTTACATTTAACCCTATATGAATTCAATTAAAACTGTGTATTTCACTTTATTATAGAGTTGTGGCTTTACCTGATTTGTCCTGGTTGGAGATTTATTCTCTTGTTGTTCTTGCCAAAAGGTTATATTTTACTGCACAACTGCTCAGAAGATACTCAGTACTTCTAGTAACCTTTATATTGAATACTTTTTACTTTTACTTGAGTATATTTATAGATCCGTACACTAACCTGTACTTAAAGACCCCGTAAAGTGTTAATGAATCTGTATTGTTGTATAACAGGTCACTGTGTTATAAACCCCCAGATCAAATTTCAGTCAAATAAAACATCTCTAAGTTTATATATCCAGCTTCATAATCATGAAAAACGAGGCAGTAAAATCAGCACCAGGATGTTGGGGGGTTGCCAGTTGAAGGAGCTGGAGCCACACCCAATCAATCCTCTCAAGTTTTGAAACATGCTACAATCTGTTTGGAGGAAAGCACTCGCACTTTTAGCCTGCCTGCCCTTTGACCTTATGTTGACCTTAGGATCAGAGCACAGCTGCCTAGCTCTGTGCCAGAGCAGAGACAAAGTCTGTTTTCTGGCTCAAATCTCTTTTTTATGATGCTTTAAATGATCCGTATGCCACTGTGCATAGGTGGTTTTACCATCAGGCAAAGGTAGGCAATTGCCCGGGGCCTCGTCCATAAGGGGGGCCTCAAGAATTTGCCTAGGTTTGTTTTCCTACAATTGTAGCTCACTTATGTTTTTGCCACTCCCCAGGTCAAAGAAAATTGTTCATAGTTTAGCATTTAGAGCTGTGAGGAACATCATAAAAAAGACACACAGCAGAGCGCAGCTGCAGCATCACCTCTGCTCTCTCAGTGAGTCTTGTCTCCACACCTCTTAACAAATGTCAAAGCCAGAGGATTTTTCCTTGTAGATCCAAAGTTCTTCCCCTGAGTGGGATTAGAACAGCTGCTCTCAGGATAACAAATACTTCCTCTGTGTAATTGTCCCTCAACCACAAACGCAGACATCGCATCACGCTTTGGTGAGCGACTCAGTTCAATCTCCAGCCTAATTTCATCCTACATTAAAACAAATCTGTAATGCCAGACTAATATAACCTCATTTTATTTACATAAGACCTTATTTTATGTCATCAAGAAGGGAACTTGTGGTCTTAAATACTTAAGTTTAAACAGGACATCATTTATAAATACTGTGGCATATTTAACTCCAGCTCTCATTAAATGGTAGAAATTCTTCTCATAACGGTGAAAATGACTCAATAACTGAACATTCAGTCCTAGTTTGGATGTGTCCTAGGACAAGTGAGGTCAGCATGTTTGATCTTGGCGCAGCTCATCCATGATTACGCACAGGCCCATTCATGATGCATGCAGGGATGTCGGGGGATTCAGAGAGCAGACATGAAGAATGACTTTTATAGGGGCTCAGACATGTGCTTAAAAGTCAAGTTTTTACTCAGCAGGTGAGGGTTTGTATCTCTATAAGCAGTAATAGCGCTGAAATGCAATGAATCTCCGCAAGATCCTCGTCTCTGTCTCTGTTGCTCCGTGACTCCCCAGCTCTCTCTCTCTCTCTCTCTCTCTCTCTCTCTCTCTCTCTCTCGTCTTCCCGCTGGACTTTGTGCACTGATCCCAGACCAACTAAAATAAGGGTCAGATCAGGCATTGTAGACAACAGCTTGCTGTTTTAAATCCATAAACAGTCATGTTAAATGTATATTTATAATGAATATTACAGTCTTGTAAATTCATCATCAGTGGGTCCTAAAAACGTTAAAATCTGTAAAAATTGTCATATGTTACAGGGCAGCATATTTTTGCCTGACCTGTTGAGTACCTGCAGGTAAATTCTCTGTCAAAAGTAGCGAATTAACTCTTTAGTGTGCAAACATGCAGCACTCATTAAATAGTATCTGCGCCTAATATTGGAACATTTCTCTTTATAAACATTACAGCAGCCTTTACATCAGCTTTTGTTGTGTTGATGTTGCTAAAAAATTCCCCAGCCAACAGGAAGACATCTGGACCCCGTCCCAAAATGAGTTTGACACTCCTGTTTTCCTACAGTATGATTCAATGAAAAAAATTGCTGAAAATAGAGCCTATTGTATTTTTCTCGTAATAACATAATAAAAACCCATTTAATACAGCTGATTTGATGCAGAAACACAAATTAACTGCATTAGGTTCTTAATGGAACCTTGGACCAGATCCACTTACTAAGATATTGTACCTGAAAACATGAAACCAGAACAGGAGAGTACATGAACTTCAGAAAATGATGAACAAAAGCCACAAGTTTGTGCATTTTTTATTCTCTAAGGTGGATGCAGTTTGTCCAGCTTAATGTAACCAACTATTCACTAATACTTAATCTAACACATGTTGGTTATAATGCAGATTTTCTTACACTGAATGGAGTTAAATATGTTATTAGTGGAGCACTGCACACTGTACTGCTTCTGTTGAATCACGTTTATATGGCGGTCATCAAAGAAGTTGAGGTGAGTGATATTAGGGGGGGCCTCCAAGACACTGGTCTTTGCCTGGAGCCTCAAAGTCACTAAAACCACTCCTGCCACTGTGGCTGATAGATCTGTCAAATTTACCTCACAGTGAACAATGAAAAAACAGCATATAACTGGCTGTTAGTTTCGATAAAGGCAGTGACATCAGCTAACAACAGACTGTACTGAGATAAACTGCTCAGTGATTTTATATCATTGTAGCATTGAAGGGGTGGGGTCATTCCCCATTGTGGCCAGTGAAATCGCCAGTCCACATATTTGCCCTGCCCAAATTAAACCCAGCCAGGAAAGAGGTTAAAAAAAAAACCTCTAACAGTCTAAATCCAAAATCAGTCACATGTAGGTCTGAGTGTTTTTACAGCACCTACATTCCAACATATCTAGCCTGTTAAGACACACATTTTGGATTTCACTTTGCAGGGTCTAAGAAAATTTTAACCAGAGTACCTGTACTTTCACTTGAATACAATAGTTGGGCACTTTTACAACCTCTGCACACCACAAAGTTTAATCTACTTTATTATTTGGGTTTTATTTCCATTTTTTCTTAAACAAAGTGAAATAAACGTTGGCAGTGTGTCATTTTAAAATGATGAAATTCCAAGTATTTTTGTCTTGTCTTTTGTGTCTGGTCATGACAACATGCATTCATTTAAATAGAATCAAAGATTGCATTTGTCAATGGCACATATAGTGTTTCATTAAAGTTAGACTTAGTAAATTTAGATGGGGTTTTATTGCTCCTGACTGCAGGATGGTATGTGCTTCTCATTGAACAATTACAACCACGCAGTGCTACTTTTGCCAGGCATTTTATATGAAACATACATGAAATTGTATCCTGCTGTTATTTTCTAGTATAATCACGCTCTCGTTCAAATCAGCATTAAAAGATGTTATGATGGCCTAGCTGTTCCACTGTCCTACCTGAGATGGGTAGCCTGGGTGCAAGTTTTTTCCCCTACTCACTAGCTGATTTTTTTCTCTATCCACTGCCCTGTCTCTTAAAGTAAAGCATTCATGTCTCAAAGTAATTCTCATCTGCTCTTCCTATATGCATTTAAAGGCACCACTTTCCACTCCCACTTTTTCTCCAGTCTCAAGCATATCTCTGTAGATGTTAACTCTCACCTTTGTTAGTCCAGCTTAATATGAAGTATCTGCTGAATGAAAGAGCTCTGCTGCAATATCTCAGGGTCGGTGACCATTTCAGTTTTTCCTTTTTATTTTCAGTACTTATTTTCACTTTTTTTATCACCGGTAATGCTGTATGCTGCACTATCTAAACTACTCTGATAAGTCTACAGAATATATCTCAGTGGATGGCAGCTTTATTTATACACTTCCTTTAATGCTCCTCTGCTGTGTGTGGATTCTTAATGGCCTCCTTGTGTTAGACTCTGTGTAACAGTCAACAGGAGCACGATCTGGACCTCTTTTTATGTATTTATATTTTATTTTTCCTCCTCTACTTATTCGCAAAGAACCCAAAAGCCCTGCTCCATCGGCTTGGCTTTGCTTATGACGAGGACAAGACTGTAAGAATCACAACACAGCTGAGTAAACATCATTAGAGAAAGCCTGTTTCCCAATTACAGCAAGCAAAAACAGAGTCAGAGTAATAGAAAGAAAAGCAACAAAGTTCTATCTGATGAAATAGCGAGTCAAGGCTTTATTTTCCCCCTTTTCTTCTTGTATAGTGTAAGAGACCCTATTGTCTGTAATAGAATAAACAGAGCAGCTGAAATCACACGTCAACACAGGAGATTAGATCGCACTCTACAGAAGCAGAGAAAAAGATTTGAGGTTTTTATGTGTCTCTTACACTTTTCTGCTTTTCCGTCACACTAAGAGACACAAAAGCAGTCAAATTTTTCTTGTTTTTGTATCTGCTTTCATCCTGCCAGCACAAACAATATTACTAATAACCTCAAGGATAAAATACAGAGGATGAGTGGATCCTTATTTTAGGCTTGACATTTCAGTGATTGATTTATTTTTAGTTTAGCCTTGTTGCTTTCCTCAGAGGTTTGGCATCTTGTTGCAGCATAAATGACATAAGACAGATCCCTTATAAATGATTATTGTCTGCGAATGATAACAGGCCTGTGCAATATTCATAGGAGGCACACTGGTCTTAATTTGAACCCACACTCATCCCTCTACATGCAGCCAATATCCCCGTGCCCTTGAGCAAACAACTTCACAGCCAGCGCCTGCAGCAAAGCAATGGGAAGTGTGATTGTTGTAAGAGGCTCCCAAGTGTGACTGTGCATGAATGCAGATGTTGTTAAAAAACAGCCGGGTTCTGTGACTTTTCTTGAGAAAAATATACTCCCGAAAGGGGAAAAATAAGGATGCTGTTTTATTCTGAGTTGTTGACATCGCCTGGCTGAGGCCACGACCTGCTGCAGGTTGACTTTGACCTCCTTCATTGGCCTTGGCTTCAGAGTGACGATAGCGATGTTTGGCCAAGAAAAACTGCAGAAAAGTTACTGCTTTGCTAACATGGCTTAAATTCTTTTTAAAGGGTTGGTACTTTTCTAGCCTTGACCTCATGGGACATTTGCAAAATTGACAAAAGAACACTTTGGTAATTATTAATCCTTTGCAGTTTTTCTAATGAACACCTGACATTAGGAGAGACATAAAGAACAATCTTGAGGTATTTTTCATCTCAGCTCGGTATGTGGGATACACATTAATTTTATTTTTTGCATTGGACAGAAGAAAATCAAATGTTTTTCTACAACTTTCACAAGGTCATTCAGTATTACAAAACACATGTAAGAGCAAACAGAGTTTAACATAGTACATTAAAATTAGGGCTGCAACAAATGATTATTTTTTTTATGTCGACTAATATAGCGATTATTTTTACGATTAATCGTGGCTATTTGGCATACTGTTTTGGATCCCTGTTTTACTTCGCCTTCTTATGCATGCACACCTGTGAAAACTTAATGGTTTAGCAAATTGACATGACATGTAAAGTTGCTACATTGTCAAGGTTTGTTTTTCCTCTATTATAAAAGTATTGAACTGATAACTAAAGTAAACTGCACACTAAATAGCATTACTGAAAAAAACGTTATCCTAGCAAATATCAAAGATGGTTTTCCGACTGATTAACGTACGGCACCAACGTTATAAGTAGGCTACTGGAATTAATCTTCGTGCCTGAAGCACAAAGGGCTCAGTAACTAAATGCAAAAGATCTAAAAGATATTCATGCAACTTGCAAACTTACCCACTCGCAGTATTTGAAGATGCGGCAGCTACAGTGTGTTTACATTTCAGGTGTTCGTGCATTGCCATAGTGTTGCCATGGTACGAGAGTTTGACTTGACACAGTTTGCAGTTGACTTGTTTCGCCAATTTGTTTTCTGTAAAACGTTCCCAAACTTTGGAAGCTCTGGGTCGGCTTTTTGGTGGGTTCTCTGTGCTTTCCGCCATGCTTAACTTCTTTTTAATTTACCAAAATAAAAAACAATAATACAATGCGTCGACACTTGAATTCCTGCGTCGACAAATTTTTATAGTCGACACAAACGATTATGTCGACGAATCGTTGCAGCCCTAATTAAAATACTATAATAGCAGCTACGTTTTCAGAGCAACTCCTCTATCTGTTTACTGAGGAGCCAAACAAAATCAGTGCCTGTGTGGCTGCAGTTCTTTCTAACCTGACACACCACCATATATCCTTTGCATAGGATTTATTTCACATTCATCTGGAACCCTTCCCATACCAAGTGTTTCTGAGTGGAGGAATTTTGAAAACATTCTCTAAAGGTGCTTGGATAATTGTTCTGTCTGTCACAGTCATTACAGACCATCAGAATCAGACAAAATGAGGTAGTAGCTGAGCTCAACAGGTTGACACTATCGGGAGAAGTGCAAAAACGTCTTCTCTGCAAAGAGAAGCTTTCAGTGTGGCTCTTTGTCATTGTTGTGATAAAGAAATGTTGCACAATTCTGATAAAACTGCCACTATAATATAGCTACATCCACACTAATTGCTGCATCGTGAGCAGCCATTATATACACCAGTCAATGTTGTCGTACTTGAGTCCAGGACTAAGACTTGAGTCCTGATTTTGGAGGACTCATGACTCCACCTGGACTCAAGCGCTGATTATTCAGACTTGGACTCTGGGATGAAGAGGAGGCCTAGAAGAGCAAAAACATGTTTTACATCATAATGATGGAAGAAAATGTTTACCTGACTTTTTGTAGGTTAGAGTTTCAGATCTACAGCTAATGCTAATGCCATGATAGGATTCCTTTAGCTTATTTATTATGTGCTCTTTGCGCTATTTCTTTGAATAAAGGGAAAATTACAATTGCAATCAAAATTATTCAACCCCCATTACAAATCAGAGCTACTGTGAATATTTACAAACTTTCTACTTTCTGCAATGAACAAATAAAACAAGGAATTGAAGTAACTCAGCACAACTAATGCTTTAAGTTGCTTCCCCAAATCCAACCAAAAATGCAGTTCATAATAATCTCCAGTCTCAAAATGATTCAACCCCCTCATGTCATCTTTAGTACTTAGTAGAACACCCTTTTGCGTCTTTGACCTGCTGCAAATGAGATGCATAGCCAGACACCTGGCAGTGTTCTGGAGGAATCATAACCTATTTCTCATGTGCAATGGCCTCCAGTTCAGTAGTATTCTTGGGTCTGCATGCTGCAACCACCTTCTTCAAATCCCACTAGAGATTTTCTATGGGGTCCAAGTCAGGCAACTACTATGATATGAAAGCACTGAGCGCTTTATCACCATATAGTCTGTTGTTTGGTGGCTAACTGTTCCTTCATCTAAAATTAGCCACTAGCCAAAAGTCGTGTTTTGTTTAGTGTGATGTGAATTTGTCCACCGTTCAGCCATGGTGGCAAATGAGCTATTAAGAGTAACTAGGGCCCTACCTCCCGCCTGCTCCTGCTAAATTTCTGACCATCACAGCCTGCAACAGGTGTGACAAATCCCACACAGATTCTTCATTTTATGAAAAATATTCAGAATAACAGACAGTAAGTTTAATTAAAGGGTATATTGATATATTTACTTAAGCACCACCCTGATTAAGTTTCCCCTCTGGATGAAGGAAACCCTGAGAAAACAACCACATCCCTGGAATGTGTATCAGTGCCACTCATGGATAGAAATAAGCAGATGGGAGTCTCAGACTGATTTAACTCCTATTTATGGCTTAGTAATAACAATATCAAAGTAACATTTATTAACCTCATTTACATATCATTTATTTCAAAGTCATACAGAGGTGGAATTGTTTCCTGATCTCTGGAAAGTTTATGCATCATAAAAACTGCAGCTCACTTCCATCAGCTCTCACAGTCAGTAGGCTAACCTTTACTCCATTTATTCCATGCTATTACTGTCCTTAGCATTAGAGGTAGTTATATCGATATTGACGATAATCGTGGTATTAAAAAATAAAATTTCATGTTAAAAATGTGCATATGATATTGTGTAAACAATCCAGTGCCACTTGAACACAGTTTGTTTTCTTACATCCGCCCCTGTTTTCTTTCGCCCTGCTTCATCTCCCTCCTGTAGCACCCCAACAACCCCTCCCCCTTCCTCCTCACACACAAACACTGACCCTCTGCAATGACGCAGCAGCCAAAGTACCTCCTTAGACAGGTATTTTGAGTGTAATTCATCTGCCAAAAGAGAGAATACAACATAAATAGAGTTAAAGATAAATCTGATTTATTGTCCCATTATTATGTAAATTTTTATTGATATCATGATAATATCATTAACGTGACATTTTTTTGCCCACGATAATCGTGCAGCAAAAATCTGACATCGTGACAGCCCTAATTAGAGGCTTAATCCAATTAGGGTGATTTGCATGGAAAAAGTGTATTTTTTTCCCAGATAACTGCATATGAGCTCAACATATCTGCATGTTGGTGCGTATCTGTGGTGATATGTCAACAACACAATGAGGGGAGGAATAAAGCTGGCTTTTTGACTTATTTACAAAGTTTTAGTGTCAAACATGTTTACACAGCACCGGCGACTATAGCTGCCATGATTAAAACAGCAATTAAACCTTGATTTCTCAGAGAATGATTCTAAAACCAACATGTGGCACAAGTCCTGTGTTATCTTGTTTGGTATGAGCACAGAGAAGTACATTATATTGCCAAAAGTATTCACTCACCCATCCAAATAATTTAAATCAGGTGTTCCAATCACTTCCATGGCCACAGGTGTATAAAATCAAGCACCTAGGCATGCAGACTGTTTCTACAAACATTTGTGAAAGAATGGGTCACTCTCAGGAGCTCAATGAATTCCATTGTGGTACTGTGATAGGATGCCACCAAGTCCAGTCATCAAACTTCCTCACTCCTAAATATTCCACAGTCAACTGTCAGTGGTATTATAACAAAGTGGAAGCGACTGGGAACAACAGCAACTCAGCTATGAAGTGGTAGGCCAAATGACGGAGCGGGGTCAGCGGATGCTGAGGCGTATAGTGCGCAGAGGTCGCCAACTTTCTGCAGAATCAATCACTACAGACCTCCAAACTTCATGTGGCCTTCAGATTAGCTCAAGAACAGTGCGTAGAGAGAGGGATTCAATAGACAATTTGACTCTATGTTCACTGCGAGTATCTTACAATTAGTTAACAAGAAAATATGAAACATTCTCCTATCAAGAGCACACAGTCCACAAAGCCATGGATGAGAGAGTTTGGTGTGGATGAACTTGACTGGCCTGCACAGAGTCCTGACCTCAACCTCATTGAACATCTTTGGGCTGAATTAGAGCAGAAACTGAGAGCCGGACCTTCTCATCCAACATCAGTGTGACCTCACAAATGTGCTTCTGGAAGAATGGTCCAAAATTCCCATAAACACACTCCTAAACCTTGTGGAAAGCTTTCCCAGAAGAGTTGAAGTTGTGATAAATGCAAATGGTGGACTGACTTCATGTTAAACCCTATGGATTAAGAATGGGATGTAACTTAAGTTCATATGTGAGTCAATGCAGGTGAACAAATACTTTTGGCAATATAGTGTATCATGTACAAAAAGTCTGTGTGCACATAAGCAGGGTGAGGGGGGAAAAGGCATATTCCAGTTTGGTTTTGAATTTGTAGTTCATCTTCTTCTTCTTCATTTTCTCACGTCTGTGAATAGTTCAGCAAAGGTAAGCCAAACTGTGAAAAGTAAATGAAATCTTTTTCTTTTCTTTGCTATCTCAACAACTCTGATGGCTTACCGTCATTGGATGAAAACCTTATATCTTGAGTGTGTAACCCTTTCAGAAGTATAGACTGCATCAATAAAGACATGAAATTCAATGACACTCTCACAGTTTTCTTCGTAGTGTTAACACAGAATATAAAAAGTAGTGCTGTGGTGTTTGAGATTGGTCTTGGTCTCTAGATATTCTTATGAAAACGTATTGAAGGTTCTCATCTTGTCAAATAAGACTCAGAGTTTTATTTGAAAATTAACCAGACTGGTTATACCGCAGTTTATTGCAAAGTAAGCTGTACGTGATTTAATGCATTTCAAAGATTTACCGCCTATCCAAAACTAACTTACAAAGCAAATGTATTTGCCGGACTCCATGTCGGTCATGAGGCAAATCCATCTTGAAAAGCTCCAATCCACAACGTTTTTGCCAAATCAAATGCTGTTCTGACCAATTAGCGTCATTTGAGGAGAGTGGGGCAGTAGTTATGGGTGGGGGTTAGTTATACTAGCTGTCTGCAGTGCACTACCTCTAATGTGGTGATTAGCTCAGATATAGCCACAGCAGAAGTTTTACCAGAACTAGCCCACGTTTCTGTATGAAATAAAGAGTAAAAACAACAGAGAGCTTCTCATGATGGTAAACATGTTATCGCTTTTCTACCGACCTGCTTTGGTATGAGTTTGTGAGAGTTACGGGGGAAAAGGGTTAGTTGTTTTGTTAGTGGTTGTGTAGAATGGTTGATAGTGGAGGGATTAGCTCAGACTTAGCCATAGCGGCAGTTTTGTCAGAAGTGGACAAAATGTCTTCAAAACATATCAATCAAAACATATCTATCAAAACATGGGAAGAGAGCCACACTGAAAGCTTTTTTGCTCTTCTCCTAGTCTGCTTCTGCATTAGTTTGCAATCTTTATGGGTGGGGTTGTTGGTGTATCCAATGGCCCCCGCCATGGTAGTCGTTAGCTTGGATTTAGCTGTAGGAAAGCAGCAGTTTAATCAGAACTAGACAACATTTTTTTAACTTTCAAGAGCATAGAGCCACACCTAAAGCTTGTCTTGGCATTTTTGCACATCTCCCAACAGGCCTTAGCATTAGTTTTATTCATTGAGAAGCTCCACCATTAGCAATCTATAGCAATGGTAGCCTGACAGCTAAAGTATAGCGCGTGATGGACCAAACATTCCTCCAATCACCTTCCGAGAAGTTTTTGAAAAGTCCTGCCCTACCCAAATGCTTTCTATGGGAGCTTTCTGTGATGAATGTGAAATAGATTATAACCATACAATGGATATACGAAACAGTCTATCTGGCGTGTCAGGTTAATGCTCTGTCTATAGTGCTGTGGATACCTTGTTCAGGAGAGTAGGCAGAGCAACTCCTCTCCCCTGTCCGGCATTACAACAGGCATCCCAGATAGTTGCGATCAGCCATAATATAGCCTAGTCTTGTTCCCGTCCCATCCCAGTCACTTGATTGAATAGTGGAATGACTCTACGGGAATCCTAGGGGAAACCCCAAAAAACCATTAGTCTCTAAAATCAACCCTCAAAAGGCAAGACCTACTTCCAGTGTGCAAGGTTGCTCACCTTGTGTCAGAACAAAATCGCTACGTGTCGGTTAAATTTTATTTTCTGTTATGTTTAATGGTCAACAAGGTGAGTTGTTATACTAAGGGATATAGCTGATGCAATGTTTACTAGTTCTTGACTTGGCGTCAGTCCCACAAAGGCTTTGTAATATCTCAGGCTAGAAGCTCTCTGGTTTTCACACTGAATCAAACACTAATTCGATAAAAAGATGTATTATGCATTCCCCCAAAAATCCCTCAGAATTGGTCTGAGAAATAAAGAATTGATAAAGTGTAAGACAGATGGCATTTGGCGCTGTAACTTCATCACTGGGGAGGTGTGCACGGTGCAGCAAAAGGCAGGTGGAATAAAGTGACCTGGGGGCTGCAGCAGAGGGGGGTGATAATAAGGAATCCATGTGACTGACTCAGAGTGATGGGCTTACCTGGCCATGAATATTTCAGACTGCACTGAGGTGTGTTATTACAGCTCAGTGGGAGCACTCACAACATGGGGCGAGACATGTGCCATCACAAGATAGTACCAACACACACAGACCAAAATCCACCACACACAGTGCAATTTCTTCCACTATTCAGAAAGAACACATTTCAAATTGCTCATTCATGCTGAATAGCTGAATAGCAAAATGTTTTCATCAACCAACTAACAACAGCATCTTCCACTGACATGCTCCTTTAAATCGATACACTAACCAATCAATATGCAGCGAAAGGTTTACACACTATCGGAGGAGAAGCTCTGTGAGTGGAGGGAGTAAAATAAATCCATGTGCAGCATTTTACTCCAGTTGGAACAGTCCCCTGTGCGAGGAAGACGATTAAATAAATATTCTGTTTACACGGACTGGCTGCCCGGGGGTCTGCAAACTAGTGCAGCAAAGCAGCTTCACTCAGCCTGCTAACAATCCAGAGCCTGTGGCCATGCTCGTATATTCCCCCCATTATTTCACAATGCAGCGTCTGCCTCTCAAGCCACCATCTCTGCTACAAAACAGTGTGTGGAGATGTGACTGTCATTGAGGATAATGATGGTGGGGCCTGTACTGGGCTAGAGCGCCTGAACAACTGATGAGGAATGCACTTTAAATATGTCCAGGACAGTGGGAGTGTTATTCTATATGTAGCATCCTTCACATACACTGCCAACAGCATACATACTGTACACCACACAGACTTGAGGGAGCATATGGGAATAAAAGCTTTACACAATTTACACCACTACATGTTGGCCTTGATTTTCTCTGCTCAAACTCATAGCATGTCTGTAACTGTTAAAACCATTACTTTGCAATAAAAATTCTATTAAAGCTGCATTCGGTGGCCATGAATTAGACAAAAAATTCCATATTGATGCCTTTATATGACCTACAAAATCAAACAAGACCCTCAGGTACATGTCAAGTACATTGGTGTACATTTAAGTTAATCTATGGATAAAGCTTGATTAGGTAGTTAATTGGACCATTGTCCTTGCCCCAGCATACAAGCACCAAGAGAAAATCAATCTAATGACAGAAGAATGTCCATCTTAGCTAAATATGTATAGATATGCCCTCTTTCACAGACCCTAACATCCAGAACACAAGTCGCCCCAGCTTATAAACTACAATTAGATTTTAGGAGAGGGGTCTGGCTGCAGACTTTGATGCATCTTTGACGGCCACTCTCACAGACCGTTCATCCATGACACCATAAGCAAATAAGCAAATGAAGTGAACGATGCACTGAATGCAGCACACATTTACCTAGTTCGCATGAATTACTCAGTTTGCACAATTCACTCCTAGGGTTGCCACCCGTCCATTAAAATAGTTGTTCCTTGACAGTTAAATGCAGCGTCCCGTTTTGAGTCAATACGGGACACTATTTGTTCCGTATTTTAGTCCCTCACACCCTACTCTGGCACTGATTGGTTAGTACCTGCTGCATTTATGGGTAGGATTAGTCAGCTAAAACATAGAGCCAGAGTAAGGCGTGTCTTCTCGTCTCAAAACGTGGAGCGGGAGGGAGAGGTGGCAGCTTCAAACACGCGGCACAGGAGCAGTTGAAGATACACAGAGGTGAGCAGGAGAATTAAACACTTGGTTGGACAGCAGCGGTGAAAGTGAGTAAAATTCCAATTGCAGTGTGTGCTGTCAAGTGTTTTCTGGGGAGCACAGGCCTGGCAGATGTAAAAAAAAAAAAAAAAAAAAAAAATGCTTCTGGAGAACAACACAGACACAGGATCCAAAAGAACCAAACTGTGGTGTCTCAGTTCTTTATTCCCACAATTCTCCTAAGGCTGATACAGTAAAAACAGCTTTTTGAGCCTGTTTTGATGGGAGTTCCATACACGTGACAGAAATCCAAACCAACTTCAAGAATCATGAGGTTTTTCTGTCTGTGGGGTGTGGCTTCAGGTATAAATCCCCATGTGAAACTCCAGTAAACTTAAAAACTAACTCATTTACAGCGTATTAAAGGAGTATTACATAATTACTTTTGATATTGGAGGGGTGAGGTTAAAATGTGAAATATTATCTTTCAAAACAAACCAAATAAATGTCTTTCAAAACAGCCATAGAATATGAGTCTCCAATCAGGTTGATTGCACACCTTTAAATATAAGTTGCAGTGTAACTGTAAATTTGAATGTATTTACAGGTCATTCACAATGTGCTACTTACTGTTTGGTGGCAGCAGAGGTCAAATAGCTGTAACATATTAGTAATATTTTCTGTGTAACATGACAAGAGTTCATTAATTCCCTCAAAACTTACCTCATTGAAATCTGTCAAATTAAAACCACTCCAGAAAGTAAATGTTGGCCTACTGACAAAACTCAAAGACTGGTAATAGTAGTCATGGTACAGGTACCCCATTCCTCTGGCCTGTGATGGCTGTGGCCCCGAGGATTGTGGGGCGTCCTTTATTTTTATGCACAAAAGGTGGCAACCCCATATCACACTTCACATTCATGCCGCCCGAAGTGAACTCGCGTCCACTTATTTCTTTACATTGACTTAACATATGACTAACTTGCACAAATGATTATACTCACGTCATCTCTGCTTAACAGCAATGTCAGAAGAGGGCGCTCTATGTACAGGATAGCAGTACATCTCACCAGTAGAGGAAGTCAGAGCTCAAGTATGTACGTACCACAGACAAATTGCATTTTTTTCTTCCATTAACAGGTAAGCTGACCATAAACATATTTCTGCTATCATAATGACAGAGGTGAAGAGTAGCTGTGAAGCTGAGTAAACTTTCAGCCTGTATTTACAGCATGTAGAGACCTTCAATCTGACTGCTGTATGAGTGTAACTTGGCTATCGTTAGAACAATGAAGGATGCTGATACTAGCGTTCCCGCTCGCTAAAGTTGGTCCCGGTCTTTTCCTGCACAAGCAAAAAAGTCACCTGAATTAATAGTAGTAGGATATCACTACATTTACTTAGAAATGGTATTGAGCACGACAGTGAAGGAATTGCTCAGCAGCCGTTGATCTATGTGTTATTGTGAGGTAAATGAGCTTCAACACAAGCTAAATGCTAACACAATGCTAACCGCGATTAGCATGCTAATGCTAGCTAATCCGTTAGTCAAGCTGGTGTTGTTACCCTAAGTCCACTGAAAGGTTACGGTGTTTCTTGTCAAAATAAGAGCATATTTAGTGTTATTTTTGTACGCCTTTGATTGTTTTCTCTGTAAACTAGTGTAAAGGTGGAGATTATTTAACCCTTGAAAGCCAATTGTATCATATTTGATTTTGTGAGACTTCTGTCTAATTAACATGAATAATAATTACATTAAAAACTTTTTGTTCACAGTCTGATAAATGATGAAAATGCCTTTCAGCAGATTAACTGTTGCCAGAAACACCTCACGTACCAAATCTGATACAAAATATGTATATGTGAACTGTTATGGCAGTTTTTCTTTTTTTATTAGAAGGTTAACTGAACATCTTATTTTCAAAAAAATGAGATTTTTCTGGCCGTTATTTAAGGTCACAGGCTTTACAGTTGTTTTAACTTACCCTTATTAGTAAAGGAGGAAATTTTTCTGCAGTCCACTATTTCTGAAGAGCAGAGAAGGAAATCTTTGACAGTTTAACTGGCCTACTAATAACATTTTGAACCTCATACATGTGCATGTTTTACAGGCACTGCATATGTCTCGCAATTTGGCTTTTGGATTATGACATAAAGATAGCATGCATGTGAGGTACAGCAAAGATCAAACGCAGATGAACAAAAGTGGCATAAAAACCACCATGTTCAGTTGGAGCTGTAGCAGAGGGGGGCTAAAAGCTGTTTGATGGCACTTGAACAGTATTTGTAGACGGATGAAAGACAGAGAGAGCGATCCCAGACATTCCAGGGATTCAAATTAATTATCTCCTGTCTACAGTTTCTGGGCCAACACCCCTTTATCTTGTCAAACATTTCTGTGGTCAGCTTTCTCACACATGCCCATGGAGTGATACAGTGAGACGATAAATCAGCAGATAAGTTCGTGCTGATTTCCCTCCACAAGCCATTTGTGCTCTCACAGAAGTTACATAAATATTTATATATCTCTGGAAAGTCCAAACTCAATATTCCACCCAGCCAATTTAATTATTCACTGCATTTCAGTGAGAGCAAAATGACAGTGAAAAACTGCCAGTGCAACATAACTGGATGAAGTTAATGAAGCTCACCTGTCTGCAAGGAATACAATTCTACGGCTGATTCAGCAAGCTTTTGAATCCTCCTGGCAGGCGCAGAGCTTGTGGGTTTGAAACTGAGTAGGGATCCTCTTAAGAGACAGCCATCAATGCTAGCATGAATGGCACCTGTAAAATAGCCACGCAGGTACTCAATCAACTTGTGTTGAGTGTTCTCACAGAGAGAATTTTTACACCTGCCAGAATGTAATTTTGGAGAAGCAGCAGGATGCTGTCCACTTTATACACAAATAACGCTGGCTTTGTGTATGCGAGGGTGTTTGTGTGTCTCATGAGTGTATGTGAGGCCTTTCATCCCCCTCTCTCCAAAGAACAAAGAAAACACCCAACTAATGCCAGTTAAGCTTGTAACAGACCAGGGACAGTATGTAAAATGATATTAAGTTAGAAAAAATATTTTTTGTGTGTGGAAGAAAGCTGCTGTTAGAATAATGTGATGCAAGAAATGGCGTTGGTAAGTGCATCGTCGTTGCGCAGGAAATAGCACTTGATTTTATGCAACATGAGCGTGTGTGCTTAGAGATTACAGCAAAGGGTTCAAAGGTGAGAAGGCCAGTAACCTTCTTCTATATTTGACCTTTGTATCTCTGCTGTTCTCATCTGCATAACCCTGACACTGCACTTACACTGAGGATTTCACTTGGCAGAGTTAAAACTAAATGATTACAAACTACCATGTTTTACACCAGCCTTATCTTATTATCCATAAAAGAGGCAGGGGGTTGTCTCTGAGTCAGACTCATTTGTGTAAGTGGAGACCTTTGGACAGCAAGGGGAAGTGTAGGCAGACATAATTTCCACATACAAAACAGGATTTCAAACTGGGTCTTATTTAAACTAAAGAAAAAAAATTGACTTCTGCCTGACTCTTACAGTAATTATATCCTGAAGTGTTAACACTTAAGGTGAAAAAATAAGTAAATGGCTTCCTGAGTTTTTAGTATCTGTTTTATAGAAAGTTTGAGGGTTCTGGCTCAGTCCCAATACACCTCTTATCCTCTTCACTCAGGCCTATCACTATATTTTGCACACGTTACGATTCATGTTGGAATGAATGGGTGGGTCGAAGTGCTTGGGGTTACCTTGCCCTTAAAACTTAGGGGCGGATCCAATAAACAATAGTGCTGCTTTTAGCACGTTATTTAGCTCCAAAAATGGCCAAAAAAAAGATTGCAGCAGATCCACAGAGCGCACACAAAGCGGAAATAACTGCATACAAAAATGCACGCAAACTGCTCATTTAAGCAAACGGCACCCTGCCCTATTTATGTGTATGTAAATGAGGAGTAGCAAGAGGAGTATTCAAAATTCAGCACAAAATTGCTCCTCTGACATGCAAACCACCCTCATTACAAGTTGTTGCGTCTGATCATGTGCTGCCAAATGCCCTATCTGCACAGGACTAGAATTACATAGGGACTAGGGGTGTAAATCACCAGTTTCATCCCGATAAGATATCAATATTTTGGACAACGATACGATATTTTCCAATATCACAAAATCTGCTGCGATACATTTTACCAGCTTGAACCAGATTAAGTTTGGACATCTTATATTTTCATTATAAATCTAACATGAGACGGTAAAATAAAATGAGTGTATCAAAGGAGACATGCAACAGCAGACTTTTCCCTCAGTGTTAATCTGAAGTCAGCAGCGTCAGACAACGCTTGCGCTGCCTCAGCCAGAACGAGTTGAGTGTTTTTTATTCATGAACGATCTCATACGGTGGTTGTATCATTAAAGATGTAGATGTAGTCGGCAAACTAAGGGGAGAGACCCGTCCTGCAGCAATTTCTGTCTGAAATATGTCCACACAGCCGAGAGAGGAGAGGATAGCCTCTTTCCCTCAGCTGCAAAGCCACTGCCGCTAGTTAGCTAGCTTGCAGCTAGCTTGTTGAGGACGCTGCCAGGGGTGGAAACTGTCAACAGGCATGTGGGGGAAATTTCAAAATGAAAGCTTCATTTGAAGCATGGATTTAGATCGCTGTTTTGACGACTTTCCATCAATCTGATTGGATCATTAATCAACCAATCAATATATTGATATACATCGATTAATAGTTACACCTATAAAAAAGGCCTCTGGTAATTAAAATCATTAAGGATGTCTGTCTTTTCAACCCGTATGAATCAACCATGTCTGTAATCTCTGGAGAAAAAATTCAAGGGTTTCTTACAGACCACATTTCAGTGCACACAGGTCAACAGGTAATTCTAATCTCGTACAAATCAGCATCTCTTTAATTAAAGTTGGCAATTATGCCTTTTATGGCTTCTTCTAATCAAAAAAATTAAAAGTAAATTAAGCTTATGTGTAAATTGTTTTATTTTACTTTATTTATTTAGTCATTAAAACTCTGCTGTCCAATTGGGCTCTCTTCATACACACAGAGCTTCTGCGCTTCTTCCTACAGTTTCTCTTTTCAAGTGCCTTTCATTTATCAGTATTATTTAGCCCTACATTTCATGCATAACACAATTTATGATTTGGAAAGTGTCCCTCAGCATTCAGTGGTTAGGCTGCAGCAACTGATCTGCACAAAGAGGGTTGTTGTTGATGTATAGACTTACGCGACCTCGATGCATAATGGGAGAGTTAGAGGGGATATTTCACTGGTTTATTCGTCATGGAGAGCTCGCTACAGAGCTAAGAAATGTTAAAATATATATTTTTAGCAAGATAAAACACTTAAACATATGTTGTCTAGTGAAAACTTTGGAAAACAGTATTTAAAGAATACATTCAGGAAACATCGCCTGCAAAACACAATGTGCGTAACAGCATTTTTCTTTATGAGCTTAGTAAAAAATCATGGTGCATTTTTGTTGCTGCAGCCATGCAGCACCCTTATTCCTTCAGAAAAGTCAGTAAATTTGAGGACATTACAGACTTTGCTTATCCTGTGCAGGGGATAATTCACAAATTATCAGGGGTCCATAGGTACTACTAGTCCTGTGGAATAGCACTAAAGACAGCCAATGATTTTTCACTGTAGGACATTTTATACACTCCCAAGTTGCTGCTTCCCAGCCGAAAGATTTGCACACAGCTTGGAATGAAAACCACAATAAGATAAGGAGATGTATCCACATTATGGAATAGCACCACTTACATGCCGAGGAGTTTATTCAAGCAGACCCTAGCACCTGCATAGAGTAGGTCATGAATTACCTGCCTCTCTTACTGTAAGCCAGTGGGCCCAAGTCGAAAATATGCTGGTCATCCTCGACCCATGCGAACAGCTGACTCGAGATATTAGAACACCCTACAAAGACTGCTACTTTAATGTGGAGTGCAAACGGCAAGCAACAGAAATTTTGCCTGGTACCCAGGCCTGCACAGTAGCTGACAGACGAACTACAAGCAAAGGAGACTCGGACAGATGGCAACAACAGTTCCTTGGTAGACATGTATAATAAAATCCTTGGGGAGAACACTGGCTTTACAGAGGGAAATGCAGGTACTTTATATCCTCTAATCTTTACACTAAGTTTTTAGATTAACAAAACAAACTAAATTATCATACTAATATTGGGATTTTGTTGTGATATTAGATTCAACAGTATCTGTCAAGGCCCTTGATTCCCAGGACTGAGAGCCCTACTAGAAAGCAACAGACCCTGTTTCCCAACTCTGGCTCAACTTGCACAGACTTGTCAGCTCCCTGCACAAGTGTTGACAGTGAACGTTTGTTTTCTGCTGCTGCTCACGGGGTCGATGAAAAAAGAAACAGGATTAGATGTAAAAAGGCAGAGATGCTTCTTTTCTTCAGGAAAAACTTTCCCCTGATGCCTTAAACTTAACCTACAGTACACAACCCCTGGAATGGACCTTAAGGGAAAAAAAAGGTGTAAAGACAATGAAAGAGCAAAGACAAAAGACTATGCAAAAGGAATTGGATCAAGTTTGTTGGTAAGGGAAGATTAGACCTACAAAAATCTGCTGAAAATATGAAATCATAAAACAAAGGTGTTTTTTAAGCAAAAAATAACACTGGGACTTGTCTTTTACATTAGACCTCTACATTTTGTGCCTCAGTGTGTTTTATCTGCAGAAGGAGCAGCCATACAGTTTTTCTTTTATTTGTGTTTTATTTAACATTGTTATTTAGTATGTAGGGTTTTAAATTACCTCTGATATGACTTGTAATGTCAGTGCATTTCATTTATTTTGAACTTCTGTGAAAAACATCGCCTTTATGTTCCTCTGGCTCAACTTGTACACTAAATTAGTTTAGCTGTCCCTCAAACTTTTCATGAATAAAGTCTCACAGTACGTATTGATATTGTTTGACTTAATTAGCCACAGGCTTTTAGTTCCATAATTTTGTGTTAAAAAATGCACATTACGTTTTGAAGTGGTCTGTTTTATAGAGGTTGACATATCTGATTTAATGTCAGTTGAATTCTTGTTTAGTTCATGGAAATGTTGGATTGAAAGGTTTGTCAAAAAGGTGTTTAATTCATAACAAAAGCCCAAAAAAATACTGGTTACAAAAGTATGTTGTTCATCGGCTTGTGATTTACTAACTAACTTTGCAAAAGCAGATGGATTTTCCAGACTCCATCTCTGTCATCACGCAAATCCATCCTGAAAAGCTCCTATCCACAATGATGTGCTGAAACGAATTCTGATTTGGACCAACCAGCGTCATTTGAGGACAACGAGGCAGTAGCTACAGTCAAGGTTTAGTTGCACTCAAAGCCGTTTGCAATGGCTGCATCTAGTGCGGTGATTAGCCCGGATATAGCTGTGGTATAGTGTCAATTTTATGAGAACTTGACCATGTTTCTGCATGAAATAAAGAATAAAAACAACACTGAAAGCTTCTCATGAAGGGAAATATGGTTTAGCTACTAATGACAAAATCTGTCTCACATCCTGAGCCACTGCTAAGTTTTATCAGTTTTGACTAGCGGGAGAGGGTGATTGTTGGTTAGCGGTATGGGCTCAAATAATTCTTAATATGTGTCACTAATTTTAATTAATTAATAAAAGATTTATAAAAGTCTGTACCTAAATGCAGGAACAACCAACAACCAATCACTTGAGTTTTCCTTTCTTGTAGCCACATGCTTTCAGAATGGCAGATCATCTTAATCACTGAGGTCGATCCTCTGTAAAGTATCAATTATTGCAACAAATATAATAGAAATCCATCTGATAAAAGCAATAAAAATCAAACTAGGACCAACCTTTTTATACTAGAGAAAACAAAATCATGGAATTAATCCTCCAGGAGCCATGAAAGTTTGGCTTCTGTTTAAGTGTTTTCTCAGCCTGTTCAGGAAATCCCTAGACATTGAAATCAACTATTTTGTAGTTTAATTTAAAAATGCCAATTAGTCAACAATGAATGCTTGCATCAACATTTTGTGTTATTTCACCAGGTAGCTGACAACAGTGCTTTTACAATGGAGGAAAGTCTGAGGATTAAACTCAGTAGGATTCATCCTTTCAGAGCCAAATGTAGTAGAATCCATCCTCGAGGGTCATCAGTGTCAGTGCAAATTTCCCCTCTGTTCATCCAGTAGTTAATGAGACATTTTAGTCAAAAATGAAATGTTGTAAAAATGATTCAAAATTTTCATCTGATTCCAAAGGCCAGGTCACTAAACGACTAAAAGGGATTGGTTGAATTTCAGGCAGCAGATGACATCATCAGGGTTATTTTTAGAAAAACACTGGAAAGCTCAGAGCAGCAGAAGACACCAGACAACTGTTTTTCATGTACTGAGTGGTACTCCTGTTAACATGGAAACTGACCTTTCTGTTTCTAAAATTGGTGAAATGTCCCTTTTAAGCGCCTCACCAGAGGTCATGTGTTCATAAAGAAGAGAATTATGACATTATTAGTCCAGTGTTGCATAAATCAAGACAATCATGGTGAGGATTTCTATTGGTGAGACACTTGAAGGAAACCCACTGAACCTGAAAATCATCTGTCAGGTTAAATCAGATTTATTGGGGTCTGGTAGCCCTGGGTTAAAAAGGGGGAAATAAAAATGTCAACCTTTGTGTGCAGCAAAAGTCAACTTAAAATAAAAGTAAACATCTTAAGAATAAAAGGAGTTTTAAGCCTTTAATCCAGGTTACTAGGCTTTGTCCTTGGAGCCCCTTGTGGCTAAAAAAAAGCTGACCCCCCCCTCACCCCAAAACACACACCAATTAAAAAATATATATAATAAAAAAAGGATACATCGTGTTTTTTTTTTCATTATTTTTTTATTTTTTTACTTTTTACCTTGGGTAGGACAGCTGAAAAGAGACAGGAATCATGGGGTGGATGGGGGAAGACACGCACCAAACAGCCAAGAGAACAGGAATGGATCCCATGTAGGGCATCGAGGACTCCAGCCTCTGCACATGGGCGCCTTCTCTACCAACTGATCTTAACTGGCACCCATAAAACATTAAGCCATGGCAGCGCAGACTCAGGAGAAGAGGTGAGCCTCTCAGAAAACAACTGGAAAGTTTCCATATTTTGGTTCTTTTTAATTTTCATTTATTTTTTTTATTTTTATAAAAAAAAAAAATTTTTTCCTGTTGTACCCAAATAGCATTGTGTCCTTGAGTTCTTCCGCGGCTTTTGTGTTGGATTTCCTTTTTCTGGTTCTTAAGCCACAATTTCCTGTTGGTGGTACAAAGATCAGAACCTTTCAAAATAATGCTTTCACACTAGGCATGAACCCAACCGTGGTTCACTTTGGTCTGGACCAAGACCAAGGTCTGGCTGTTTGGTCCGGACGATGGTCCAGAGGACGTTTCACACCTATCATTCTGGTTCGGATCAAACTGAGAAGCCCTAAGTCTGGACCAAACAGCGTAGGTGTGAAAGTACCCTTACTCTCTAATTGTGCAGGTTTTTTAGGGGACGTTAAGAGGAGCATGTGTTTCATGGTCGGGTCCTTCCCTCTATTGGTGATGGGATTGTTGCGATTGACATTTATGACCAATCTGGACTAGCAACAACTAATTAAAGGTAGAGCTAATGCACCGAAACGTAATTTATCAGTGAAGCAAAAGAAGAAGCAGCACCTTTCACATAATTAAATCAAAGAAAGAAAACTTCAACTTTCAGCTTTTTTCATCCTTTCCAAAGTGAGATGATAAAAATTTTGAAAAAGGATAAAAATGAGTCAAAACATCCCAGATGTTGCATTTAATCCTTCAAGAGTTTTGTGCATTCTTAAGCCAATTCCCTCTCCCTGTTCACTGGCAGTAAAAGTGTGAAGATTCAAAACGGTCACAAGTCAAGGATGAAATTGTAATGTTTCCCTTTCATGCTCTGATTAATGAGGGAGATTTTTTTGTTTGTTATTTTTCTGTTCCAGATGTGGCATTGCCTTAAAGCCTTTGAAAAGGTCAAAGCAGACAGTCAAATCTGTGCACTGCTTATTTTAATCTAAAAAAAAATGCAGTCACAAAAGTTGCAGATCCCCAAGGGGGGAGCTGAGTGACCTGCCAAATCTAATTCCTCACTGTGTGTATTTACCAGAGTAGAGGTATAGTGGGGGGGAAATGTATTGTGTCAGCGCCTGGCACCTTGCACTGTTATGGAAGTTCACTGACCCATTATTTAGTGGTGCGGTGTGTACTGTGGTGCAGGGCAGCAGAGGGGAGGATCATGGAATATTTGGTGGCATACTGAGAAATTACAGATTTGACTGTAGTATTTTACAGACACTCAGATTGTCGGTTTGGACACAGCTAAGAGTCATGCTGACAAAGGATGCCAGGAGAATTGTAAAGACTAATGATTCACAGTTTGGATGATTGTAATATAACAGGCCTAAACTCTCAGTAAACCTCTTTAATATAAAAGTGAAAACATAAAACAACTCAGTAATGTTAATTAAATAAAAATATGTTGTGAAAAATGAGTGACTGCATAAATATTTACCCCCTTTGAGTTAGTATTTAATAGAGAGGCACCTTTGGCTGCAATCACAGCGCTGAGTCTGTGTGGATAGGTCTCACTCAGGCTTGCACACCTGGACACTGAAATTTTGCTCCATTTTTCTTTGCAAAACTGCTCAAACTCTGTCAGGTTGCATGGGGATGGGGTCTAGTCACAAATTCTCTATTGGATTGAGTCTAGGCTTTGACTCGGCCACTCCAGAACATTAACCTTGTTGTCTTTAAACCATTTATGTGCAACTTTAGCTACATGCTCAGCATGGCTCTATCGTAAAAAGCCTTCCAGGAAGGACTGCTGAGAATCATCCTCACAGCATGGTGCTGCCACCAACGTGCTCCACAATGAGGATGGCGTGTTTTTGGTGATGAGTGGTGTTTGGTGTTGGATAAATATAGCGTCTTGTCTGATGACCAAAAAGCACCATTTTGCTCTCATCAGACCAAAGTACTTTCTTCTGCTTGACTATGGAGTGTCCCACATGCTTTTGGTGAACTCTAGTCAAGATCTTTCAGCAGTGGTTTTCTCTTTTTCACTCTCTCATAAAGTTTTGACCGGTAAATAACCCAGGCAACAGTTGTTGTATGCAGAGTCTCTTCCATCTCAGCTGCTGAAGCTTGTAACTCTTTCAGAGTAGCCGTAGGTGTCTTGGTGGCCTCTCTCACTTGTCTCCTTCTTGCATGATCACTCAGTTTGTGAGGACGATCTGATTTAGGCAGATTTACACATGTGCCATATTCACTCTATTTCTTGATTTAACTGTATCCTTAGGCGGCATTCAGTACCTTGGAATTTTTTCATATCCATCCCATGACTTCTACTTTTCAATAAACTTTTCTCTGGGTTTGCATGGAGTGTTCTTTTGGCTTCATGGTGTAATGGGAGCCAGGGATACTGATTAACCAGTAGCTGGACCTTTCAGACACAGGTCTTTTTATTACATTCACTTGAGACACATAAACTGGAGTCAGGTGATCCAGTTTCACTAACTGTGAGACTACTAGCACCAATTGGCTTGTTCCTGTTGGGTTAGGTCAGTCACTTTAAAAGGGGTGAATATTTATGCAATCATTTGAATTATTACATATTTATTTAACTTGACATTTCTTTGTAGAAATCTGTTTTCACAGAGGTTTAGTGTATTTTTTGTCAAAAGTCAAATTATATAAACCATGATTGATTTATAAAATCAATAAAAGGGTCAAACATCCAAGGGAGTGAATACTTTTTATAGGCAGTGTATTTCTAATGCATATCTAAGACACTCACTCTTTATTACTTTAAAACACACAGTATATAAATTCCACTATATAGGAAGCAGCCTGCTTTTAGATGGAAAAATAGATATTAAGAGTGTGTCTTCTATATCTGATTTTTCGGTAATTGCTGTATATTTTGGTGCTTAAAATAAAGTTGCATTATACTTTGGATAATAGTGATCCATCCATTTCATCTTTTTAAAAGGATGAGCTGCATGAATTCAGCACACTGAGCTGTTTTTCACAAACACTAAATCTGCCTTACCTCGCACTTAATTCTGTTATTTAGTGAAAAAAAGTAAAGAGACTGAGTCCCAGCTGTACTGAGAAGTATTCCTCAGTGCAAAAGCTGCTGGAACAAACCCAACAGAATCTGATTTCCATCCCACAGAAAATGAGTCCCATCACTCAGCATCTGCCATGTTGTACTGTGGATTATATTTACAGCCAGACAGCAGTTTGGGGCTCCAGGGACACAATGGGACGCACAGGAAGAGGAGGTCACTTGACCAAACACGAGCCATGCAGGCCTGTGGGAAGAAGGCAGCAGCCATACATCATGCCAGGGGCCATTCGTCACCCAGACCGCTCGATTTTCAGCAGCCACTCTGAGATTTGCCGCAGCCATGGACCCTTGAGGGACGAGCTGGTGACACAGACTCCAACAAAATACTCTGTGAGCCTAAAAACGACACAGGTTAGAAAAGTGAATACAGGCAGAATGGCGGCTGGAAAAAATGTTCCTAACTTTTCCATCAACCATGACTAATAAATGCATTATATAACTTGTTATATAGAGAAAAAAAAACAGAGCAAACACAATAAACTCAGCGTTGCAAATCAGCTCTTTTATATTGCAAACAGGAAGGATCTGTATGCGCTTACAGAGGTGTAATATACCACTACAATAACTGGAGTCATTTCAGATGAATAAGGGAAAGAGATTTCTAAAACTCCTAAAAAGAATAATGCATCGAGGCTGAGGATATTTTCCTGCAAGCAAACAGGAAGTTTCTGCAGTTTTTTTAAATATCAATAAATCACAGATCATACATCTGTGATCTTCCATACTATTTTCCTTTTTGCAGCAGTCACAGTTGTGTGCTTCTTTGATGTTTTTATCAGTTTAAAAGCAGCCAATTTTGTGTTTTGTGTTGCAAAAACAAAGACATACCTTTGTTAAATGTCCTGGTGAAATGAATTTCATAGGAAACTATCTAAAAATGTCAAAAAAATAAGAAAAAGAACACACAAAGACTCATTTTTAAAACAGTTTTTCAAGTGATCTGGTGTTGTTATTTGCAAATCTTTATAAGACGCCATAAATTCAGCCTTACTTACAAATACACTCAGGCAGATACTGGCCATCTGGCAGTTCTGGTAACTGCCAGATGGGCTGGTCCACCTGGTGGGCCACAAGGCCAACACCAGTAATGTGCAGACAAAAATTCAGGAAAAAATAAACTGACCTAATGCCTGTGCCTCGCTAGATACCGGAACAGCCCTTCTTATTAGGAGTTAAAGGGTCTCAGACTGTAAGTAGGCTACCTCCAGGCTGCTGCACAGCAGGCACTGTGGTACTGAAATGCATCATCTCCTCCCACCTATCCAAGTCAAGGTTCAAGGTGTTTTTATTAGTAATTAAAAGGGAAAATTTGCTGTGCAGATGAGAGGTTCAGCTTTCCAAATATAAAAAATAACACTCAATACAATGTGAACATACAGTTAGATATTTCCTGACAAAATACATTTAAAAGAAACATGGAAATATAATAAAACAAATATCCTACATTAAACTAAAATATGAATGTGTTTTAAAGATAGTCACAAGTTCAAGTGAGTGGTCGGAGATTAAATGGAAAATAAACAATGAAATCAAGATAAAAAAATACTGAAAATATAACTAACATTCATAGAAAATAACTGAGAAACTTAAAAGATTAAAGCCCTAAGTGTCCTAGACCATAAAACAGAAGTGGACATAGCCACCAGGATTGCACCCCTTAAATGGTTTGCTACTCCCCTTAGCATTTTTGTTGTTCCCATTTTTCTTTGTTTTTGGAGCCCCAGTAGAATACCCCATTTTGGTAAATGCATGGACATTTTTTTTTATGTCTTTATTGTTGGTTATCAACAATAACTCTGAGGTCTCAGTAACCTGATAAGCCAAATAGACTGTTTCATATATCCACTATATGGGATCCATTATTATTCATCTGGGAAACCTTACATAAAAGTGTTTGGGATGGGCAGGACTTTTTAAAAACATATCAGAAGATGATTGGACGAACGTTCTGTCTTTCACATTCATTACGGGCCAATCAGAGTGACAAGACAAAATGAGGTAGTAGGCATGTGCAGTTCCAGCAATGTCGTAGTTTACCTACAGCGGAGCTTGTTCTTTCGTAAAACTACTGCCAAGGCATTTAGGGGGAAGTGCAGAAATATCTTCTCTGCTAAGAAAAGTGTGCAGCATGGTTCTCTGCTTCTCTTTCAACAAATAAATGCTGTCCAGATCTTAACACTGTCACTAAAGCTACATTCAAGCTAATAAATAAAAATAAAAATAGAATATAAAAATAGAAATAAAACTAAGCCCCAGTCATAACAAACCAAACTTTTCATCATGAAAAGCATTCCGTGTGGTTCTTTGCTCTATATGTAATAAAGAAATGTGGCCCAGCTCTAATCAAACTGCCATTATACTATAACTACATCTGAGCTAAATGCTACACCAGAAAAGATTTGAAAAGGCAGTGGACAGAGCTTAGATGAATGACTCTTTACAGAGTACTGACACTGGTGGATGAGCATTTTCAAGTAATTCCAATACTTAGGTAACCTGACACGTCAGATGGATTTGTTTCTGTCACATCTCTACGGGCCAATCAGAGCAATGTGACGTAGCTGCTATTGAGCTGCACGTTCACAGCTACCAAAGAATAACGGGAAACATGGCGACTATAGACATGTAGGTACTCAACTTTTGTCATTTTTGAAAAGAAAAAACTCAACACTGTTCTTTGTTCTTCTTCAAATGTCGTCACGTTCTGATAAAACTGGTGCTTTAGCAGCATCCACGCTAGCTCTTCCGCCATAATAGCACCGGCCTCTTGCTGCTGCTTGTTTACGTCACGACTCTGCCGTGCCTGAAAGTACTGCCCCTCGTCGCTGATTGGTCCTGTCACTTTCTAACCGGGCCCAAACGGTTCAGATGGGAGCTTTGCAAGATAGATTCGCCAGTGATTTTTGCATTTAAATAAGCCTTTAATATGTAAGGAATTTCTCTTTTAACTTCATATGTGTTTATTTTAACATTGTTATGCACCCGTCTAGGGGGAAGGTACCTAACATAATATTTTTAGAAGAACTAATGTTTTTCCCAGTCCCCAAGCTAACAGGCAGGATCTAGAACGAAGTTTAACAAAGTTTATTTACAATAATTTAAATTAAACAGGTCACTCAATGTAAATTCAAACAAAAGACTGGATCCAAACTAAGGAGGTGGTCTAGCTCTCAAAAGTAAAATTTATCCAAAAAACACAATTATCAGAAAGGGACTAACTAAGACCACAAAACAAAAATCAAAGCTACAGCTAAACTATACTGAAATGCAAAGAAAACACAGTTGTCACTAAATCTTTGGAGTCTGGGATCAAACAAAGAGGTGCTGCTGTCAGTGAGGCTCCCCGTCAACTGTAGGCCGCCGTATTTTAAAGACATAGAGAGCCAACCAGCGCCGCGTCTCCTTGCCGCCACCCTACCGACCAATTACGCCACACCACCTGGAGACATCAAGGATCCACTCATATGGCAGGGCGCACACTCACTCACAAACACACAGGACGAACAGAGGACTCACTCTCACGAGAACAAGACAAAGATCCACATGACAACAGAGCACTCACTCCCACACAAAAGAGCAATACAAAATACAGAACATAGCAATACAATAATATAACACAATACGGCCACAGCCGTAACAACATTTTTAGCATTCTTTAGACACTTACACTTTTTGGAGATTTTTTATAACACAGATGACTGAAAAAAAAACATATATTGTCACATTTTTTACCTTGATTTGCTATGTAACAATAGTCAAAAATTATGTGGCAAAAGTTTTTAAAAAGTGCTGCTTTAGGGTTTAAAAATATGAATTTCCAAGTACTCCATTGAGTGCTCTATATAGGATTAACTACATTTATTTCATGTTTTCTTCAGCAAAAGCGAAAAAAATTTGTTTCAAATGTTGCAGAAAATTCCCAACCCTCTTAAATTTCCTGGTTTTCAAACCTGGCCCTTTTGAATTTTATTTTGTGAGCTACAGTACGTGTTGATTGATGATCGCTGTGAATAAGTCAAAGCCATGTTGTTCCCAGATGTAATGACAGTGGTGTGGGAGGATGAGAGGAAAGCAGATAGGGGCTCTTGATTGTCTTGGAGGTATTTATAGCATGTCACAGTGACAGGTGTCTGCCATACGACTCCACCTCTCAGATAAATACACTGTATCTTCACCCTTTCCACTAACCTGTCTGTACAGAGCAAACTGAACCTCAAAGAAGCCTTTGAGTTATATTTCCAACATTTCTGCCATCTGTTATTTTCTCAAATATGTTGAAAGCAATTTTATTTTAGTTCCTACAAGTAAAACCTCACAACCCACCCTGTCTAACACTTACCACCAGTTCTAAGGTGGTACTGTTTGATGACTCACAATAAGAGACTAAAGCACTGTCTACAGTATCCGTCAAAGACATCAATTCAGAGTTTGCAAATTATTTCCAACATTTTGCCTTTTTTACACTTTTATAGTCTCATGTCTTCAAAAGTAAGCCTTTTTCTCCTTGTAAGGCATAAATAGAACCCCCCTTCTTTGAAATTCAGCACTGTTCAGGCAGAAAAACAGCAGATAGTAAGAGAAGACAGCTCCAAATTATATGTCTCTGTATATCTGGCTTTGTGGGAAGATGTGAAGTAAATGCATGTGCCCTCGCTCTGTATGAGGTCTGTTTCAGGTGGACAGGCAGCCTGGATTAATTTGTGCCACAGTCATGGGGAGCTTTTCTTCACATACACTACATAGCATGAGCAGTGGGATGGATGAGAAAAAAAACACAGAAGCGCTTGTGACTGTGTGCCCTTCAAAGGACGGAGGTGAGGAAATATTATACATAACTAGTTCCCTATGAACTTGCAGTAATGCAGCCCCATTTTCACTTTTTCAAAGGTCTGAGGAAGAAAATGGTCCTCCATGCTGATATAACCTTTCTTAACAGCATCACCTCAAGTACTGATGCTGAATTATTCAGTGCCTATTAGTCTGCCACTTGCCTGGACATAAAGTCTCCTAGCAACATGGCAAGACTTTGTGATCAGGTGGGTGTTTAGTCAAAGAGAGTGCTGCTAGTGCAAGGATGGTGAGGATGTGCAACACATTAAACATCACTGTAGAGTTACACAAAGACTGAAAAGCTTTGTTCTTACCAACTAACAACACAAAAACATCTATCACCTCACTGGGACGTTTGTGTGCATAATAGTAAAATCTAAGGATATTCAGGAATTGTTTAACACTTTAACGGTAACATCTGTATTTGTAAACTTATGTATATAGATTAATGCTGTCAAAATAACATGTTCATTTCAATCCATCTTTTTGTCTAACCCTCCCTTTCTCCATCCATCCATCAGTTTCTCTGTCCATACAGCCAACCTTCCATCCATCCATCTATTTGTCCATTCAACCAATCACTAGTCCACCCTCGCTATCTATCTGTCTGACTATCCGTTTGTACATCTGTCCATCTGTTTGTCCATCCATCTATCCATCCATCAGTCCATCTATCTATTAATCCATCAATCTGTTTTGGTCAGTCCATTCAACAATCCATCCAACCATTCATCCAGGCCTCCATCAGTCAACCCATTCTTCCTTCCATCTATCCATTCACTAATCCTGACATCTATTGGTCTGACCATCTGTCCATACAGTCAGCTAGTATCTATCTACCCATCCATCTGTCCATCTGGCCATCCATCCAGCCATTCATCCACTCCTTCATCAATCTACCCATCTTTCTTTCATCAGTCTATCAATCCATCCATCCATCCATCCAACCATTCTTGCATCCATCCATCCATACATCTGTCCATCCAGGACCAACTGACCATCTGTATATCTGTCCATCAATTCATCCATCCACCCATCAGTCCATCCAGCCATCAATTTGTCAATCTGTCTGTCCATCCCTCCATCATCAAGCCATCCATTCAGTCATTCATCCAGCCCTCCATCAATCAACCCATTCTTCTCCCATCCTCCGTCCATCCCTCCATTCATCTATCCATCCATCCGTCCGTCCGTCCATCCATCCATCCATCCATTCATCCGTCCATCCATCCATCCATCCATTCATCCATCCATTCATCCATCCATCTACCTGATCAGCCGTTATAAGGTACGCCTGTAGAGGTTCTGGAGTTTAAGAGAGGTGGATGCCATGCCAGGAGACCAAGAGACACTAAACTGGAGTCAAATGAAAGACCCAGCATTTGGTGGTGTATTTCAATTTACTATTTATGATTTGAGGTTATTTTTCCTCAACAAAACTCTTAATTCCCCCAGGTTTGGATGTCTATGAGTTATGCTGCATGATAACTTTCCTGTTAGGGGTAAAAGCAGAATTTATGTCAAATAGGTTTTCCCAAGGCTCATTAGTGGCTTTTAATTGTATTTGTTTGCAATTTAACAGACAGATTTAAGATGACCAACTTTCTGAGTTGACATTTATGTTTCCATCCTAAAATTTGTACACATAAACATAAGCAGTAACATAATGATGGCTATAGTATGTACATATAAATTTGACTAACGATGACTCAGACCAACTACTGTGGTCACATTTGGTATCAGGCCTGCGTGCCCACACTTTGAGACTGGGCGATTGTAAATGTCAGCGGCTTGTCACTCACACTCAGTCCCACATGGCCAGTGAGATGGAGCTTGCTAAAAGGGATGGCTGAACGACAGGAGAGACATTAGTATCCTGTCTGTCTCACTCAGCTTTCCGCTGTCAATCTCTGCGTATGTTTGAGCCTCTACTTCACCATTTTATTCACTTTCAAATATCTATTCACTGCCTGATTATCGCTATTCAACACTGCACTGCTGGATGTTGATAGGTTCCCCTCTTTGAATAACTGTTTAAGATCGTGCAATTGGCTGTTCCTTTAAAATGCCTTCCCCCAATTTCAGCGAGGTGAAAACTGGGAAGATGGAAAAGCAATGATGTCTCACATTCAGGGATCAAATGTATGTGAATGAGTCAAAAATGAAAAGTCAAACCTTTGAAAAACATCTCAGCCTATAACCAACTTCCTGAGAAATACAACTGGTGACTGATTCTGAGGCTATACTCTTTTAGACTCTAATTTATGTGACTTTCATTTCATTGCCATGAATATTTATAAGGATGGCATCAGTTCTTTCATGGGTAAGCACTTTAAATTGATGATCTAGAGAATCATTTTAAAGATGAGATCAGATAAGCCTTACTGCTTTGATGACTTTTTATAGCAGCTCACAAAAATTGAAAATTAAATAAAGTTAACAGGGATGAAATGATAATATAATAATGAGGAAAAGGCTGTACACAGTTTGTGCACCAATTAATGGTTAGTCATTATTATGCACAGCAAATAAAAATAGGTATATTTAAAGTGCATATGGATATGATTGTGACCTGAACAAAAAATTATCCATGGATGAAGGTCCTCTATTAAATATAGAAACTGGCTGCTATTCCTCAATATCAAAGCGCTGTTAAGATGAACTGTTACTATGGAGAGCAGACAGTTGTCGGTGTTGCAGTTTCTATCTCTCTGCAGGACTAACAATAATCATTTCAGTCTGCTGGAAAAAACTCTGGTTAATTTGACATTAGTCTGTTAACTTTCAAAGAAGAGAAAGCATATGTTGTTTGAAATACAGACATAGTCTCAGACTCACCTGGTATTTGAATACCTAGAGATTACACCTTTGTATATACAGTAGGTCCATACTGTGCATTGACAACACAGCTTCAGTGATGACCTGATACAGGAACTTACAAGCAATAGGGGATACATAATTTCAGTGGCTCTCTTACTGTGGCTTGATGTCCATACATGATGTGCCCTGTGAGAGCAGTGGCAATAAGAATGAATGGGAGTGAATTCATTACAAGCTAAGGCACTAACAGTAATGTTTAACAGTTTTTCTCCCACATAAATATGCTTTTAAAGGAAACGGTGGTATAGTATTAAGTAGTTTGATACACCGACTGTGAAAATCAGGGCCAATGTCAATACAACATAACATTTCGTCCAATACTGACATTTTTTTTCCATTTTTGTGATTGTTAACTTCCTAAATCCAGGCCAGGAACCAAAACTGTTGAACAACAGCATAATTCTAGACATTTCCACTTTACAGGGGATAAATCAAACTATTAAAAACCACTGAAAAACATCTTATTTGAACTTATTGCAAAATTACGGAAGAGAATAAGGGCCACTGAAAATTTTCTGAGATGCACTATTTTTTTTTTCCTAATTCTGAGATCAAAGTCAGAATTCTGAGAAAAAAAGTCAGAATCGTGAGATTAAAGTCAGTATTTTGAGATAGAAGTCTTTTGATTTTTAATCTCAGAATTCTGACTTTAATCTCAGAATTCTGATTTCTGTCCCAGAATTCTGACTTTATTTTTTCATAATTTTGACTTTTTCTCACAAGAAAAAAAAGGTTGCGTCTGAAATTTTTTTTCATTGGTCCTTATCCTCATCCTTACACAATGAAGACACCTTGAAAGAAAATAACTGCTGTCAAAATGTCCATTTTAATATGGTTGTCAATAGGACTTCTGAAGCTTTTGTTGCTTGCCTCAAGTGGACTCTTGAAGAACAGCCGTTCAGTCAGGACCACTTTCTCAAGAAACATGATTTGTGGCTATAGATATTTATTTATTAAGAGTTACTAATTTGCTTTTATTTATGTTTGGTGTTGTGGCTGTTCTGGGATCCCCCTGCCCTTCAAGCCTACGTGGAAAGTATCAAGCAGGAACAGCACATGCACTTGCTCTTCCCATGCCGATAAGGAAAGCATACAGAAGGGGGAGAAGCAGCAAAAAGAGCAGAGCAGGCAGTGACAACAGGATGACATTGATTATGTTAGAAGCAGAGTAAAGGAGAAGCTGGGGTGGAGGAGGGTTTGCAAGAACATGTTGCAGAGAGAATGGCAGAGCACAGCCAGGCAAGAACTGTTTAAATAAGGCAGCATGAGCTGATTAACCAATGGCATGCTTAGAGCAAATCAGCTGGTTGTCAGGTGATGAGGGCTTGCATGAGATCAGCTGATCTCAATTATGGCCAACTCCTTGGCCTGCATGAACTAATGCTTTATGCTCGTTTTTTTTATTATTTTTTTATTGTGATGCTGACTTCATGTTTCAACAGCAGCAAGGTTTGCACCATGGAAGGAGACAAAAACAAAAGAGAGAAAATGCTCTGTTTAAAATGAGTAACAGACAGTTCATTAACATACTTTTTTTTTTTTTGGCTTAATGTTTGTTGTAAAAGCTAATACAGTTCATTTTGAGAAAGCTAAGGGTTAGCTGCTGCTTTGGACCCAACTCTACCTACATAATTCAATGGACTTTTTTTTAAATAAAGAAACATATTTCAACATCAATGTTTTCATTGAAAATCAATGTTTTGTGTAGAAATGTCAGTATCTTAAGTTGGTAACCTGAGAACGGTAAACGCTGCATAATGTTTGTGTCATTAAGGCGTAAGCGCAGTAGGTATGAATGACCTGTAATAGCGTTTCTTACAGGGTATCACCAAACAGTCGGCTGTTGAAGGAGCTAATTACATCCCTTACAGACACATGGGGGGGGTGTAGAGTTTGTCCGTGTTAGATGCCAGCTCTGCTTGAATCCTTTTCTCACCAAAGTCCTCAATGCAGGAAACACATTTGAGGCTCATTACTCCAAAAACCCAAACACTTCTGAATAACATTTCATATAAACAGTCCACATTGGGTCCAAATGGCTCCAGCTTGGCAACACTGATGTTCATATGGTCAATGACAGCAATTCAAATCTGGTATGGAGTCCAAAGTGGTGCAAATGTCATTAAGATTTAACATTTATTCCTCTTTTAGATGCAGTTGTTATCACCCTGCACATGCCAAGACTCAATAACACAACACTAGCACAGAGCCAAACAGCCTCTCGGGTTTTGTATTATTTTAAATAAATCCCCCTTTTGAGGGGAGTGTGTTCCTCTGGACGCAGTATCCCTAGGTTTGAATAAAGTGACTCCAAACACACCAATGACTTCCATCTGCTCTGTGAGTTATGCTTGTAAATTCTGCAATTAGATGTGTAGTTAATTCCTGCTATCTGTCACTTTATAGCTGGTGAGTTTGGTGGCAGAGACCACTGAGCTGTCAAGTGCTGGCACCAACTGGAGAACATTTGATCTCCCAGTGTAGTGGCTCATGCAGCAACAGAGCCAAAGATTTATTAAGTGTCTGCTAAAGTCATCATGATGTGTGTCAGTAAAGTAGTTTTCAAACTTTAATCATTTCCTTTGTGAATAGAAGGCTTTATTTTTAAAGATGGACTGTGTTGAAGATTCATCAGGAAGCATATTCTTACAGAGCGTGAGATTGCCAAGAGAGTGTCGAAAATTGTTATTAACGCCCACTTGAGATCTGTTTGGGACAGCTCCTGAGCAGAATGAGAGTCACCATGAAGTGGAAACTGGACAGCTTGGCAGTGGCTCTCAGGAAACAACATGGCCTCCTGGTTGGGAGTGGGAACTGGAGATTCAAGGATCATTAGACAAGGACAGAAATACAAGAACAGAGCGGCAGAAAAATGGGCAAATGTGCAATAATTTCAGAGACCTTTTAGTCTGTGCAGAAAATTATCCCATGAATACAGCTTGACCTTGCAGCTTTAAACTCCTCTCCCATGAAGACATAAATCTACTGTACAATACATTTTGTACAAACAGCAAGAGCAGCAGACATCCAAAGAGTTAAAGAGGTATTTAGCAATCTATTGCCATTGATCAGTACAAAATCAATGGAGTGAAACTGCAGCAGCAACCTCCTACACTAGTCCCTGTCACCACCTCCTCCTGTGACTCTCCTCCCATCTGTTTGGCTGCTTATTAAAGCTCCTGTGAGGAGCTTTTATCTGGCTGTGAAAAACACTAAAAATTGATACTGTTGTCTTTACAAAGCCTACAAAATAAGAGCATCACAGAGAAGATTGATATTTCAGAGTGGTCATTTTTTATTTCTGTTATCCTCTGCTACAGGGTAGGTATCACATAAAGTGATGGACAACATTTGTTTTCTAGAGCAAAATCAATCATGAGGTGCATGTAAGACATATAAAATAAAAGGGGATGAGAGTCAAAGCACTTTACACATGTGCACTAGTGCCAAAATTGGTTAACAGTTGAAAAACAGGGAGAGAAAGAGGTAAAGAGGGGTATAAAAGCACCAAAAAAGGGCAGAAAAAAGTGAGGTGAAGGGTAAAATGTGGAAAAAATATTGGTTTAAATTAGCAAAAATGGTTAGAAAGTGGCCAAATGGGTTAAATGGGGTAAAAATGGATGGACACAAGCAAAGATAAGGTGGAAATGATCAAAAATGGGTTAAAAGTGTCATAACAGGCAGAAAAACAGGTAAAAAAAGGTTTTTAAAAGTGGCAAAATGGGGAGCAGGTGGCCTAGTGGTTAAGGGGCTCCCCATGTACACGGGCTGCCCGGGTTCAAATCCGGCCTGAGGCCCCCCACAGCATGTCTCTCCCCCACCCTTGACCCTCCTTCAGACTCTATCCACTGTCCTCCTCCATCTAATAAAGGCACAAAAATGCCCAAAAATAAATCTTAAAAAAAAAAAAAAAGTAGCAAAATGGGCAGAAAAAGTGATGAACAGGGGTTAAAATGTGGTTTTGAAGTGGCAAAAATTGCAAGAAACAGTTGCAAAAATGGATGGACATACGCATATATAGTCAGAAAGTGTCAAAAAAGGTTAACAGTGGCCCCGGTTACATGATGTTTTTTAATTCAGAATTAAATCATTCAGAATTAAATAATTTGGAATTAAAGTATTCTCCTTCGCGTTTACATGGAAATAGTAATTCCGAATTGAGATTTACATGGAAAACACGTTTAATCGCCTTATTCAATTCCACTTAAGGTCTGGGGGTTGGGGAGGGTTCTGATTGGACAGGGGGCGGACGTGACGTATTTACGTCTACTGGAAGAAAACAAACTCCGTCTGCTTCCGTCCATCCACTCTTTTCATTATATCCATATCTTCTAAGCTCTTACTAAATAAATAGTCTCAGCTCAAGTCCAACACTTGCTTGGGCAGCCATCCTGGAACACGTGCCCGCTAGCGCAGAATATGTGAGTCATCGCGACAGGACAAGGGAACGAGCTTGCGCAGAACGACCGGAATTAATTTAAAGCGGAATGAATGTATACATGATTGAGGAATTATTCAATTCGGATTTAAAATCAGAATAAACCAGCCACTTACTTCGGATTCAAGTCAATTTGGAATGGTCATTTTCATTCAGAATGTGTTTACAAGGTCATTTTTGATCTTTTCAAGAGGATTTAATTTTGATTCTGAATTAAAGGGGAATTAAAGCTCTCATGTAAACGTAGCCATTGTAAAAATAGGCAGAAAGACGGTGGACAAAGGGGTTAAAAAGTGGCAAGAATGGTCAGAAAAAGTGATGAAAAACAGGTACACAAAACATGGAATTAAAAGTAGTGATAGAAGTAAACATTTACTCTCCGATCAGTCTACTTTTGTGTGTAAAATTATCTTCAGATTTCTTACAGAGAAGATCATGTCAACCTAATCCCTGACTACATCTGCACAGCCTGCTGGCACAAGTAGACAATGTTTAAAATGTGCCACTATTTTTAGGGCCAGTTTAAACTACATCAAAGGAGGACAAATACTGCAAACTCAGTATATGTGGAAAGATTGATCAATAGTTACATCATTAATTCAAAGGAAGATACAGTCATTCCCATACCGGGAGTCGAACCCGGGCCGCCTGGGTGAAAACCAGGAATCCTAACCGCTAGACCATATGGGACACTGTATAACCACAGTGATAAGGAAAGAAAAATGGCAGTTGGGCAGTAAAACTGGCAAAAAAGCATTTGAAAATTGAAAAAAATTAGTATAAACTGCCAAACTGGGTTTAAAGAGCATCTGAAAAATTCAAGAAATATGATTCCCATACCGAGAGTCAAACCTGGGCTGCCTGGGTGAAAACCAGGAATCCTAACCACTAGACCATATGGGATGCTGAAGTAATGCAGAAGGGGGAAAGTTGTCAAAAACAAGTTATATTTTGCCAATTTTAAAATGCTTTTCTAGTGGCAAAATGGGGTTAAGGTGGCCAAAAATGGGTGAACATAGGTAAAACATGGGCAGAAAGTGTGAAAAATTAGTGAACAGTGGAAAAACATGCAGAAAGAGGTTAAAAAGTGGATGGCTTATGGGTTAATGTTGTAACAATAAGTTTATCTCTAGCCTACACAGGTGAAGAAGAAAATCCTCTCACCTTCTCCACAGCGAGCGTGACTGTGGCATAACCTGCAATCTCCACATACAGATATGCCGTGATACGCTGTCAAATCGTACTGCGGAGCAAATCACTCCCTCTCTAGCCAATAGGAGCAGTTCCACTGCCCGCACTCCAGTCCACCACCCCCGGCATCCCTGAGTCGGCACTCTGCTGTGCTCTGCTGGGATACACTGCAGGTGTATTTTCAGCGCTGGCTGCTGCCAAACTGCATCTTTTCCTGTTGATCAGAAAGCTCCAAACAGGAAGTCACAAGCGTAGAATATCCGGTTCTTTTAAAATACAACACAATGCACTGACTGCCAATCATAAATCATCTTTATATCAATATTACATCTCATCCTGCAGCTGGAGTAAAGGGTCACAGAGAGGTCAGTGGGTCATAGTGCACCATCTACGAGGAAACGTCCAAATTTGAGGACATTTAGCCAAAGAGTTTTACAGAAAACCACAGATTCTTTAAGCAAACATTCACCTTTTAACTTCCTAATGTACTCACCCAATGGTGGCGGCAATAATATCATGGACTCATGCCAGAATGGATGATAAATTAACCCCAAAAGGTAAAACAGTCCACTGCCCACATACTATTCCTGCTTGACTCGCAGTTCTCCCATGATCTGTACCCTCTGATCAGTGGGCGAGGTCGCTTGCCTTTAGTTGGAGCATGGTGCAGACGTTCTATGTGGAAATTGCAGGTAAGGGTTCTGATCTAAAGTTCCAACAGGCACATGTCAAGGAACTTGGGACACCTAACTCAAAATTGCTCCCACTTCGTGGATACTGATGGCCACATAGCAACCCTTGGCCATCAGTTAGAAAAGTGTTTAGCACGCTCAAGTCTATGTACCATCTACCATGATAGGAGATCAGAAAAATGCCAATACTGCAGTAAAACTGAAATGTCATCTAGGATTTCCATTATGCATATTTTATATTAATTTCAAACGATATCTGACAGACTCTTTCTGTCTTGAAGAATTGTTCTTTCTCACTCCTCAGAAAACAAACGTGGGCCAAACGGTGGGTGGATGTGAAAATTCAAACAGGTGGGAAGGTGTTGTTCCAAATCTGAGAGGATTCAGGTTTGATTGGAAGCCTTCAGTGTGAGCACATGGTACATCAGTCTCTGCTCAGCAGCAGCAGCGTGCACAAAGCATGTTGGTATGTTTCTGTGCAGTTAGAAATTATATTTCTTTAAAATGTTTCGTTAGATGCCATATGGGTTTGACATATGGGTCAATACTCTGGGACAATTAGAGAAAAGTTCCATGACCTTATGAAAATGAAGAGAAAATCATAGTGCCATAACATAACTGAGTATAAAAGGGGTTTGGATTGTCCTTCAACACCTAAAAAAAACACATTTTGAGGACAGCCTTCTTTCACCTTCACACCATTGAAAAATCAGGCACAGCTTGTCTGAAAGCGAATCTGAAAAATCTCTTTATGCATTTGTTACCAATAGGTTGGGCAGTTCTACTTATTTTTTATCAGGCTGTCATAGGAAGTCACTAAAGCCCCCTCAAATTGGTCCAAAAAGCTGCACTATGTGTACTGACCAGAACCAGGAAAAAATCTCATATTACTCCTGGCTAAGCTTCTCTGCATCGGCTGTCTATAAAATCTAAAACAGAATTTTAGTTTTGCCTCTCACTAACATAGGCGAAACAGGGAGGGAACGAGGTGAAAGAGGATTAAAAAGCTCCAGAAATGGCAGAAAAAAAGGGATGAAGAGGGTTAAAATGTGGAAAAAAAATGTTATTTTATGTTGCAAAATGGATCAAAAGTGTCTAAATGGGTTAAATGTGGCAAAAATGGGTGAACAAAAGAAAAAATTAGGTGCAATGTATCAAAAATGGGTTAAAAATGTCAAAAAGGGCAGAAAAAAGTGTTGAAAAGGGTTAAAATGTGGAAAAATATTGGTTTAGAGTCGCAAGCATGGTAAGAAAGTGGCCAAATGGGTTAAATGTGGCAAAAATGGGTGGACAAAAGCAAAGATAAGGTGGAAAGTATCAAAAACTGGTTAACAGTGTCACAATAGGCAGAAAAAACAGGTGAAAAAGGTTTTACAAAGTGGCAAAATGGGCAGAAAAGGTGATGAACAGGGGTTAAATGTGGGGAAAATCTGGGTTTAAGGGGCAAAAATTCCAAGAAAGGGTTACAAAAATGGGTGGACGAAAGCAAATATAGTCAGAAAGCATCAAAAACAGGTTAACATTGTAAAAACTGACAGTAAAGGAGCTGAAAAGGTGTTAAAAAGTGGCAAGAATGGTCAGAAAAAGTGATGAAAAGCATTAAAACGTGGGAAAAATGGGTACACTAAACATGGAATTGAAAGTAGTGATAGAAGTAAACATTTAGGGCTCTATTTTCAAAGACCAGGCGCAGCGCACCTGCCCTGCGCCGCGCCAACGGGGTGTGTCCAGGGCATTTTGCAGTTTTCATGCATGGCGCAGTCCGGCGCCATGCAGTCCCTCCCACCGGCGCACATGGCAAAGAGGGAGGAGAGAAGGCGTGAGTGGGTTTAACACAGCCGAGTGTAATCTTCACCAATCAAATGAACGCCTCTTCTTGCCTTTAAATGCACTGCAGGTAAGGCGCACTGCCAATTTCACCTCGCCACTACCATGGATGAAGACAGCAGCAGCAGCTCCAGGCAGCCAAACTTCTCCCAGGAGGAAACTGATGTGCTGGTCCGGGAGGTCCAAGCTCGCAGTACCAGAATATATGTTAATGCTAACAGACCTCCACGGGCAAAAACTGCCTGGGAGGAAGTTACTAATATTGTCAATCAAGTTTGCCCAGATATTCTGAGAACCGCTGCCCAATGTAAAAAAAACGGTTCAATGATGTAAGGAGAAGGGCCAAAAAAAGCTGTCAGAGCAAAGAAGGCACACAGTGGCCACCGGGCTGCGCATCAGAGGCCACGATGCGCTTCACCGTGTGGACCACCTCGTGGGACAGATGTAATCTGTTCCTGTGTCATGAATAGGAGTAGAAAATGAAGTGACAATCACATTAAACACAGCAGCAGGCGAATCCAGGCATCATGCTTGTGATCCACCTGCATTCCTGCTCTGTCATTGCCAAACAGGAGAACCTTTGGTGATATATTCTCTCCCGGTATCTCCTCCTCATCCTCCTTGCAATGATGTACTCCATCTTTTTAGATCACGTTAAGAATAAAGATTAAAACAGAAAAATATGGGCAATCACAGGGAAATCCTTCAGACACCGACTGACTTACATTTATTCAGCGAGCGTCTCTCTCTTTTTTCTTTTCTTTTGAATTTCATGAGATGAGAGAAGCCGAATATATACTCCGATCGGACGCTGTGGCTGTTTGTGGTTGGCTGAGAGATGTGAACTCATTAGTTTTTATCACTCCCAGCTGCCATCAGGTTGAGTTTCAATTACGCGTGACAAACATCTTTGATCTGACATCAGATGTGACGGGATAATTTGTATAGATACAAATGTATATGATGGTTCAGACGGTTACGTTAAACAGTGGTTGCTGTGATTGTTTATTGCATTGAAATGTGCCTGACACTCTGGAAACCTGCCTGTGAGGTTTTGGTGACGTGTGCGCACTGCGCGCCTGTCAGCCAAATTACCACTACACCGGGCACACCTCGCCTCGCCTGCGCCGAGAATAGACCAGGTTGGAGCTGGCGGGTTTTCAGTGCACCTTCGGCACAGTGTTTTGGCACGAAATTGTCACTGCACTAAGTTGAATCTGTCGACACCTCCCCCTGGTGCGCCGCCACACCCATCTCGGCGCAGCCCGGTCTACCAAATTGCCAAATTGGCTGCAAACGGTGGTGTGCCGGACAAAATTACCACTGCGCGGGGTGCACCATGCTCCGCCACCCTGCGCCACCCTGCGCTACTCCACGAAAATAGAGCCCTTAATCTTTGATCAGTCTACTTTCGTGTGTAAAATTGTCTTCATCCCTGACTGCATCTGCACAGCCTGCTTGCACAAGCAGACAAAGGGAGAATGTTTAAAGTGTGCCTCAATTTTTAGGGCCAGTTTAAACTACATTAAAGTAGGTCCATCCATCCATTTTCTATACCCCTTATTCCATTCTGGGTCAGGGTGGGCTGGAGCCTATCCCAGCTGTCATTGGGCGAGAGGTGGGGTACACCTGAACTGGTCGCAGGGCTGACATCCAGACAACCAGGCACGCTCACATTCACACCTACGGCCAATTTAGAGTGATCAATTAACCTAATGAGCATGTTTTTGGTGGTGGGAGGAAGCTGGAGTACCCGGAGAGAAGCCACGCATGCACGGGGAGAACATGCGAACTCAGGGCACAGAAAGGCCCTGTTCGGGAAGCTAACCAGCAACCTTCTTGCTTTGAGGCAACAGCGCTGACCACTGCGCCGCCGTGCCACCCCATTAAAATGGGTCACATACTGCAAACTCAGCTGATGTGGGAAGACTGATGGAGAGAAACATTATTAATACAACAGGAAATACAGTCATTCCCATACCGGGAGTTGAACCCGGGCCGCCTGGGTGAAAACCAGGAATCCTAACCGCTAGACCATATGGGACACTGAAGTAAGAAGTGATACAGGGAAAAAATGGCAAAAAAGTGTTTGAAAATTGACAGAGATATGTAAAAGTGGCCAGATTGGGTTTAAAGTGTATCTGCATAGCCTGCTAGTACAAGCAGACAACAGGAGAATGTTTAGTGTCCCACTGTTTTATATTTTATACCGTGCTGTTAATCATCAGACACCAACCTTAAATCTTAAAGAGCTGATAGGATTTATATTTTACATCTTGAATGTATCTATCATGTATATATACACCACATTCTGCATGCTCCTTATCCATAACTGATCAGTGCTGACCTTCACATGAACCCTAACTACATGATGATGTCACCTACATGCTTTGTATAATAGAACTCTTCTCAAAGTATTCAAGAGTGGAAGACAGCACTAGGGTCAAGATGCTGTCCATCTATATTTCTCTCCAATAAATGTATTTATAAGTTGTCTATTACTGTCATTGTCTATTACTTTATGTCAGTGTATCTTAGCATGCACATTAGGACTCAATTGACAATTTAGTAACTGGAACTCTGTGGTCACTGCGAGTATGATACGAGTACTTAAGAAGAAAATATGAAACATTCTTCTATCAAGAGCACACAGTCCATAAAGACATGGATGAGAGAGTTTGGTGTGGATGAACATGACTGGCCTGCACAGAGTCCTGACCTCAACCCCACAGAACACCTTTGGGATGAATTAGAGCTGAGACTGAGAGCCAGACCTTCTCATCCAACATCAGTGTGTGACCTCACAAATACACTTCTGGAAGAATGGTCAAAAATTCCCATAAATATTTTCCTAAACCATGTGGAAAGCCTTCCCAGAAGAGTTGAAGCTGTTATAGCTGCAAAGAGTGGACCGACGTCATATTAAACCCTATGGATTAAGGATGGGATGTCACCTAAGTTCATATGGGAGTCAAGGCAGGTGAGTGAATACATTTGGCAATATAGTGTATCTTGTTTTACATGTTTTTGACTTCAAACCCTACAAAAAAGGAATTATGAATTTAAAAACAATCCAAAGTGACAGAAATAAGAGATAACTCTTACCATAGTGAACCAAGGTGTTAATGACACAGGTAAAATATTTCTCAACCCCTTCCTGCTGAGAGATGCTTGAAGGTCCAGACATTTGTGCCCGTTTTAAATCCTTGTGATGGAGTGGACTTCTGTAAAGTACATCCTAAGTCTTCATTTACCTCTCACCCACACACCAGTGAGAGGGGCAGCGACTCTCCTTTGGCAGGGACACTGAGCACTGAACAGCTCAGAGCACAGCAGGAGGCTTTGGCCACCTGCACACTGTGGAGCTGAGATAGAGACAAATCCTGCACTGAAATTGATGATAGTCACTACATTTCCTTTTTTCCACTCCAAGGATTTCAGCAATTTGTTTTCAAGGTTTTCCTCTGTGCTTAGGTATGAGGAGAAGCATAAAATGGAAAGAAATCAAAGATCTCAGATTGCTGAGGGTGCTAAAACTGATTCACTTTTAGAGTACAGGAGGAGGAAAAATGCTTTTATAATACCCCAGGCCCTACAAAGACCCATGCAAAATGTAAACAATGTTTGAGCCTACCTTTGAGCCTTGTAAGAACGGCCAACTACTGCGAAGTGTTCATTAGAGTGGAAATGATATGTGCAAACAAAGAGAGGCGCCCAAGCAGCACACACTGCTGCGTCTTTTCATCTCAGAATTGCAAATGAAGGCAGCCTCCTCACCTGGTCCCTGCAGGCAGTGTCCCAGCGCCTCCAATCAGCGCCTCATACACAGTCAGCATCCAGCAGGAAACCGGGAGTGCTAATAATTGAGGATGATGCGTGATAAACACGAACTCCCCCCACATCTTTTACCGCCTGGCAGGGTGGCCTTCAACCAAGGTCAAAACGTGGAGATGCTTGGTGAACGGAGCTGCTTATGCATAAATTGGCACACAGCTTTATTGAAGAGTCAGTTCTCGCTCAGTTTGGCTCGGTCTCCATCTGCTTCATAAATGTAGAGAGGATGCATTTATGTCTTTGTTAGATATTGTTGGAGGAGTTAAGTGGTTTAGGTGAATATATTGCTCAGAGGACACAATTTCAGGCTGAGTCCAGAGGAAATCAATAGGAAATGGCGGTCACAATTTTCAGATGTCCAGTTTTAGTCCATAAATTACTTTGTTTTTATAGGGCAAGATGTAAAAAAGAATGAGGTGCCAAAGGTACATTTGCACTGTCTGTAAAGAATTTGAACCTTAGAGTAGTGGTTTTCCAACACCACACACACACACACACACACACACCCAATCATATCTAAGGAGCCAACATCAATTTATATTGTTTTCATTGACAAAATCCCAACATAATAGACCTACATACACTTTTTCTTGCTAAAACATGTATGTATAAACTAACACAGCAGTGTATCTGGGCCACTTTAAAAACAATTATAATAATAGTAATAATAATAATAACAAGGATTTGTTTGTTTTCAAGAAAAAAAAACTCAAAATTCTCAAGTCGTTAATTCATGAGGAAAAAATATATATATACTTGTTTAAAGAGAATATAAAGTCAAAAAATCCAACCACTGTTTTCAGTTTGGCGTCTTGTAAATTCTATGCTTTACACTTGACATTTTTGAGTTTCCATTATCAAAATTAGGTACCTCCTACATTTGGAAATGTCAAGTTTTTTAATTGTAAATTTCCAGGTTTTTAAACTCTGAACTGAGTTTAATTTCTTGTAAATTTATGAATTTATAATTTAAAAACTTTTGGTTTTCTTTCCCCAAAAAATGTTGGCTTTTTGTACAAAATTAACAGTCTTTTTTTTTTTTTTTTTTCATTTTTTTCCATCTTTTAGGTTGGCCCTAATATATTATGTTTTTAATCATAGTTCAAAATGTAAAAATAAGTACATCTAATTTTGACAAAAAGAGATCTTTAGCCCCCCCTCAGGGGTGCTGAGACCCCAGGTTTGGAACCAATACCTTAGAGGATTTTGAGGCTGTTGTGTGGCTGCTTCGATCATTTTTGTTCTCTTTTTTTCATTCGTTTTGACTGTGTTAATGCTAACAATATACATTTTGAGAGCAAGTTTGTTTTTCTATAGAATTTTGAAATGTAAATCTGAACCTAAACTCTGATCATTTCATTTGTACACTCAAAAATGCCCCACTGAAACCTATTAGAACCGCAATTTTTGATCCCTCAGTCATCCCACTAGAAAAAAACAACAACATGCTTTTTATGATATGAGGCTTTTATTCTGGAGTCATTGCTTCAAGTTTGCAGTTGTTCCTGTTTGTCACTAAATGTCGGATATTTTTCCAAATTTGGCGTAAGGAAAAATGATATGCTTTTCCTGGTTTTCTGTAGAGAACAGTATTTAAGTCTTAGAAATTTTTTAAAAATCATAAAAATCAAATTTGTTGTTATTTAAATTTTTAAAACTGTAACAATTCCCTTCAAGGGAATTTAATTTGCATGTAGTTTAAGAAGAATATTTACTTAATGTGTTTTTTTTTAACTTACAAATAAATCAAATCAAATCATCTTTATTTATATAGCACTTTACACACAACATGGTTGATCCAAAGTGCTTTACAGAAAACAGCATTAAAAGAAATAAAAGAAGCAGAAGAAAATGAGTCAAATTTTAAACATGATAAAAAGTAACAACTGCTCATAGTAGCAATTATTATGACAAAGAACAATTATGATCAGAATATAAAACAATTACAAAAAATAAATAAATAAATAAAAAAGCCAGGGAACGATTCAGTTAGGGACAGTTAAAAGCCAATGAGTGAAAATGAGTTTTAAGATGGCTCTTGAAGATCTCAATATTTGTAGAGAAACGGATGTAGGGGGGGAGAGAGTTCCAAAGTTTCGGGGCACAGATAGAGAAGGCCCTGTTTCCATAACCTTTTGTCGTGGTTCTCTGGACGAACAGGAGTTGTTTGCTGGATGACCTTAGTTCTCTGACAGTGTGGTATGGGGACAGGAGCTCAGTGATGTAGGGGGGTGCCAAGCCATTTAGTGCTTTAAAAACAAATAGGAGGATTTTGAAATGGAATGCTTGCTTGCGTTTTGGATGAGCTGGAGCCGGGATAGGCAGGAGTGGGTGATACCAAAATATAGTGAATTACGGTAATCAATACGGGATGAGATGAGTGCGTGGGTTATTTTTTCTAAGTCGGAGGTGCATAAAATCGGTCTGAGTTTGGAGATAATATGGAGTTGCATGAAACTAACCTTGACTACATGATTGATTTTTTGTTGAATTTTAAACCTGAATCAAATATGACACCAAGATTTTTTGCATGTGGTTTAACAGAGAGGGATAGTGGACCAAGATGAGATGAGATGAGATACTGTCAGTGAGATGCTGTGGACCAGACATGAGTGTCTCTGTTTTTTTCTCATTTAGTTGAAGGAAGTTAGTTGCCATCCAGGTTTTTACATCATGGAGACAGTTATTGAGGTCATGTAATTTGTTGTGGTCGTTGGGTTCAAGCAGAAGGTAGATCTGGGTATCATCTGCGTAAAGGTGACGGATGGACCTTTCTGTCAGGACTCTGCGTTCATTTCGCCCATTTTTATATGTTATCTCAAAGCTTTCAGTTATGGACCAAATGTAGCAAAACCACTGCTAATCACAGGGCAGTGTTGAGCAATGTAGCAAACAGTTTAACCTAGAAAAACACAACAAAGAAGACACATCTGGGGGGAGGAAGGCAGAACCTAATCCAGTTTTCTGAGGAAAAATCAATGAAAAATGAGTGAGCTGTTAGTAAAAACAAACATATCAATGATGTTCGCTCACTTGGGCACAAAGAGAGTCAGCTACAAGTGAACAGCTTCAGTCTATGGGTCAGACAGAGCTACATCAAAGTAGCTCCTTGACAGCAACAACCTCCAGTTGTTTAATGTCCACTCCAGCATAAGAGACACACTTGAGTATGAGGGCAATGATGGATGTTAAGTTCACAGATCTATTTAATCTATTATTATATCTATTACAGAGAACATAAATGAGCATCTGATGTGCCAGCCAGTAAGTATGAGGGAGATGAGAGCATCAAAATTGTTGGTGTAACAGCGGTGAAAAAAGGTTCACCTTCTTTCAGAGTGCTGTTCAATTAAAATTCAAGCCTGATTAATTTAATAGTGGGTGAAAATATACTACATGGACAAAAGTATTTGCCCACTCAATTATTTAATTCAGGTGTTTCAATCTGCCCCGTTGCCACAGGTGTAAACTAGAAAAGCACTCAGAGAGCACAGACCTCCGCCATTAGCGCTTTCTCCCAATAGAGATGAATCCTTTAAAAACATTCCTGGTTCCAGACGGTGATCCAGATCACTCCCTCCCCAGTGGAGTGGAGACACAGTGAGATTCACTATGTGTGGACTGTCATGGCGGAAGCGCTGCCTGCAGGTGCCAACAGATGCACTGACAGTCTCTCCCATGGCCTCGACTTAAAGTCATGTTAGAGGGTGAATATTCCTCTATTCCTCCCAGCATGGTGAGTATTCTCGCTACAATTCGCTGTCTTTCTCTCTGTTACGCTCTGACTCGTCTCCTCGACCAGGCGTGGGTCCTTTAAAGTCTATAAACTACAAAACTTTGAATAGAAACCAAAATGCTGCTGGGATTGAAGTTACTCATGTCCACCATCTCCTGGTGTAAAGTGGTAACAGCGCAGACCTCCGCCATTAGCCCTGTCTCCCAATGGTAAAGAATCCTTTAAAAAACTCCTGGATCCAGACAGTGATCAGGGTCAGTCCCAAAATCTAATCATTTCTGCCTTATGCCATTTCTGACATTTCCTGAAAATTGCCTCCCCGTGCTTCCACCCCACCGGGGAGGGGGAGGGAGTAATCGGCGAATGCCACGGTGGGGGGCACATGGGGACAGATCCAGAAATTTTTCAACAATTCTTCACTATTGGGAGATAGGGCTATTGGCAGAGGTCTACGCTCTCTGATTTTCTAGTTATTATTATTATTCTGAGGAGCTCAGTGACCTCAAGCATGGTACTGTAATGGTTTCCGGCTTCGCAATAAGACAATCAGTGAAATTTAATCTGTGCTGGATATTCCATAGTCAACTGTGAGTTATATTATTAGAAAGTATTAGAAACATTTAGGAATAACAGCAGCTCAGCCACAAAATGAAGACCTCGTAAAATCCCAGAGTTCATCATGCCTAAAAGTTGCAAATGCTCTGCTGACTCCATAGCCGAAGAATCCCAAACTTCCACTTTAATGTAAGCACTAAAACTGTGTGGTGGGGGTTTCATGGAATGGGTTTCTATGACTGAGCAGCACCAAGTCCAATGACAAGCGTTGGATGAAGTTGTGTTTGCCTCCCCTGATGATCATGTGGGTGTATCCCAAGTGGAGCCTTGTTGCAAATGACTATTTGTCTGAATAATCCTTGTGATTGTTTTACTGCATCATATCACATCATAGCCTCCAATACCCCAAATCGTAAATATGAAACACGTTAGATATTTATGATTCTAGTTTGTAGTGCCCCTGACACAGTACCCACAACAACCAATAAGAGCGAGCAGACGGGGAAGTGTCACCAACCCCATCATACATGCTGCTTACAACTGTTAACGCAACTGTAGCTTCATCTCAGCCAGGATTTTATCCTGATTCTTTACCTTGTTTTTTTTTTATTTTTGCTGTACCTGTAACACATGTCAGGACAGCCTGTTGTGGAGATTAAGCAAGAGGGTATCAACAGAAATCTGTCTGTGTTTTTTCTGAAATCACATGATCATGCAAGGCCATTGGCAGGTCAGTAGGTGTGGTCGAGTGGACTGAGTGGATTTTAAGATGAAAAATAATTTTGAATTTGTACTCATGTCTGTGTTCTCCCACGTTTTTAACACTGTTTAAGATTTGAAAATCTTGTAGTGATTGGCCAGCCTCAGTCTGACTGGGATTTTGAACCAGCAACCCTCTGGTTCTAACCCAAGTCCTTGCAGACTGAGCTTCTATCACATACTACTGTATGTTTCTGGTGATAATAATGTTTTGGTAGGTCTTTTATACTCAGCTCATTATCTGATTAAGTTTGGATAAGAATTCTGATTTTCTGGGGATAACAAGGAAATGTCAGAATTTTTCCAGGTGTCTTGAGAAATTCTCTCATAACTACAAGAAAACCTCCATTGTTATCTGAAGGCATCAACATTATTAAAAGGCAATAATGAGACAACAACCAGAGATTAATAATCGTCATGGAAAAATCAAGTCAAATAAAATGCATTGATGCATGTCCACTTGGGACTTCCACACAGATTTAAAGAACCTGCTTTGTTGTAAGTATTTACTCTTCCAGGATAATCATATATGAAAGCATTAAAGTTCCAGTGTACAAACTGTCTGTGGCCAAAGCATTCAGTCTAAATAAGAGGGAGGGCTGCAGCGTAAACACAGACTTGCTTGGCTTTGTCGAGCTAATGACTTCCTGCTCCAGTGGCTTGTGAAACAGTGTTAGAGCCCAAATAAGTAAAATCGGGAGCAGAATTTAATCTGTCACTCAATGGAAAGCCTTTAAGCAGAAACAAGCAGCCACCCAGAGGCTGCACACAAGTGGAGAGAAATTACAGCCAAAGCTGCCTTCCTGCCTCAGACACCGCAGCACCCAGACAGGTTGTGTATAGGAATAAGGATTACAGATTGCTTGGATAAATAGGGGATTCTTTAGAGCAAAACACACTGACTATGAATGTCAACCAAGGTGGTAATCTAAACCCATCAATCCCTTTGAATCCAGGTAAGCCTCACCTATGTAGAATGGAGATTGATGCAGGGAGGAAGACTGTGCTTGCTCTTGCTTTTTGATCTTCCTGAGTTTGCCCCGAGCTCAGTTTTGAACAGTGCAGCAGTCAGGTACTGTGAGCAAAACTCAGGCTTCCAAGAGCTCAGAATTAATAATTTCACAGGATTGTTTGTTTCCTCTGCAGTCTCCTGGGAGAGCTGGATGGGAATAATGAGAAGTACCTCTGGGGTAGATGCGCTAAAATTAATCAAACATCAATGGCTTGTTTTGCTAAAAATGTCCTGACGACTCTAACCTCCTTTTCTCCAACTGTTTCCTGACAGAGAGGAGTTGGAAACAAATGTTACCTTTTGTGAAAATAAGGCAAGTCAATACTGGTTCTGTAAACAAACAACTGAATTTATTCACTAAAAAATAACATCAAATTCAAATCACTCATATTACAAATGATGATCTGTTCAGTCATGAAAATAGGCAGGTCTCCAAACAGATATATTAAAGAGTACAAACTTTTATACATTTAGTGTTACGCCGGCAACTTAGAGCAAGTGAAACTTCACTGTTTTTTTCATTTAGTCAGTCTATTCTGATTCACTGACATCAAAGTTTTCTGTGTCCCACATTAATATTCATGTGTGAAGAAAAAAAATGGAGAAAATAAGACATGAAATGCAGATTAGCCTCTTCTGAGAAGATATGCAAATACCAAGCCAGACACTTGAAGCTTTTCTTTGCACATGGGCAGAAAGTCCACATGCATATATATACCATATATATATATGCCTCTATATTCATATTCAACTTTACTTTATTCAAATAGATATTAAAATGCATGAGGTCACAAACAGCTAAGGATGTCATTGTAACTCTGGAAGGCCAAATACTGAAATAACCTGGGGTTTCATCTGTCTGCACAGAAAATAACATTATTGTGTTGAGTTTCATGAGCAGACTGTTTTTAACTAAAGAGAATTTTTGGCGGCGTTCTATGACTGGAGATATACCTGCTGTTTAACCTTGTGTTAATGTGTGCATCCTGCTGTGTCATCATGAGCATTATTGTAAATATACTTGTGGATATGGGGCATGATTTGCTGGAAGATACCATTCGAGAGCTGAGGCCGTATACAGCTATCCGATGTGTGGGATGTAAACTACAAACATGGAAACACTTGAGGTCACTAATTCTGAGATCAGAACTAACATATCAATAATCAATAATAATTTCTATAACATTTCCTCTGTACAAGGACACAACACTCAGTGTATCGGTTTAATTAGCCAACATGTTAACTGGTGACTTTAACCGATTCTAGATGTCCATGTTACAGCAGGTGTTACAAACAGAAATAGCCACAAGTGTGTCTTGGTTTAGTTTCTCATTATCATCTAACCAAAATCTTATTAGCTGGACAATCATGGGTGAGATGGGAGCACACAGCAGAGGGAATGAGAGGGGTGAAACAAACTGCAGCAACACAGAATGTTCTTTTCTGATTGTTTTACAGAGGCTACGCTCTGAAGAACTTAAAAAAACAAAAAATTTTCAACTGGACATGAAGATGCAAGGTGGCACCATGAATTCACAGTTTGGACCTTGGACTCCCTGGAGGGAAAAGCTGGAAAAAGTCGCCTGGGAGAGAGATGTCTTGGTTGCTTAGCCTGCTGCCGCTGTGACCCAGCCCAGAATAAGTGCAAGGAAACGGATTGATGGGTGGAAATTTCACTTTGGTAAATTACAGACCTATGGTTGTCATCATCTATAGGTTTAAAATGTTTTTTTAAAGAACTGCTTTGGGCACAGATGGACAAGTGGTTAGATCATGCAACATGTACGCGGGCGGCCAAGTTTCAAGTCTGGCCTGTTGCTCCTTTCCCGCATATTACACTCTTTATCTCAACTTTGTTTCCAACTCTAGCCACACCCTCCTCTCTAAATGAAGGCATAAAAAAGCCCAGAAATATATCTGAAAGAAGAAAAAAATGCATGGTAAAAAGCAAGTATATCTCCAGCCTATGAGGTAACAAGAAGTAGAAAGGTAGCTAGATGACAACAGATAAGAGTATGACAAGGAATCATTTTATGTAAATAATCTCAGAGACATTTCCTCATGCAAAAAAACACAGGTCAGATAAACAGTCTTTGGCACCTTAAAGTATTATAATTATGTTTTACTACAAACACTGTCATATTTTACTGCTTACATCAATATGGCCCAACAAATCCCTCCTTTCAAGACAGTCTACACAAGTACTGAAAGCCTCAATAGAAACAGCAATGGTCTGCATTATACTTGAATATCACTCTGCAGGATTGGACATTATAATGACCTTTAACTTAAAGTACACAGCAGAAATCCAGTGTTTTTAGCATTTATAATCAAAAAAACATCTTTGCTCTGCAAGTTGTAAAAAGAATCTGCAGAGAGCTCTTTTATAATACCAATATAAATAAGATAATTTCCCTTTGAACTTAAACAGGCATGACTGTAGTGGACTGGACACCAGCATGAACAGGCCTCAAAATAACCAAACCAAAAGCATGCAAACCACTAACAGATAAAAATAAATGAGGAATATATCATGAACCTTATCTTCATAATAAAATACGCTCACTAGATTTAAAAATATCTTCATTCATTTGAATATCTCGTTCATGTAAAGGCTCTGATTCCACTTATAATAAATACTTATTTAATCTATATACATTTTGAGATTAGATTAATCTTTAAATCCATTCAAATAGATCTTTGACATCTAACAGCTTGTTTTAAATATATCTATCACCCGCTAATAATTTGTGGTCAAAAATTACTTTTCTCTAATGATGGATATCTGCATGTGGAACAAGAGCCACGTGTAAACTTACAGCATGATAATTAATTGAAAAGGGGTTAATTCCTCCCACTGAGCTCGTCCGCAGTAATGGGGGAGAGATAAGAACAGTCTTAATAGTTGGTCAGAGGTTCTTGGAGAAGCAAGCTTATCTAAATCCTCTTGGCAGAGCTATGTGAGGAGTGCAAGAAGAGTGCAGAGGAGAGCTTAAATTTGCCTGAAAAGCAGCTCTTATAAGTGAAGTAGGAGCAGGGAAGTTCTTCTGATAGTGCTCAACTTTACTATTCTGATAAACTTATTCAATAAGTTGCATTAAATCATAAAAAAAGCACAAACTTATCAAGCAGAAACATACAGGCATCGTCATAAAATTAATAAGAACAAAAAGTCCAGGCTGATGTATGTTAAACAAGATTGTTGTTCTTCTTCCTCTCCTGTTGAAGCAGCTGGCCTCTCTCGTAGTCTGAAAAGTGGTGTCAAAGTGTGGACAAAAATACCCTTCCCACCTGTGTGTCTGTTTGTTGTCACTTAAAGCGCAGGGTGACCTAAGTCATGGTTACGATGCACTCTCCACCAGCGCACCTTCGCCGTCGCTCTGCCTCAGCGACTGCCTGCTGGAGTCTCTCTCCGCCTCATCCTCTTCATCCGATCTGCCAAGACCAGGCTGTTTACCGCACACAGGAGGGCTATAAGGGTCAACAAACATACAGACACAACATTATATCATTACTCGGCAGCAGACTGTAGCAACAAAACTAGAAGGTGTTGGATGTTGTAAAAGAAAATATGGCATGAGACAGAGCAAGCAATTTAGGCTGTGAGATTACACTCTTCCCCAGGCAGCAAACAACGGCGCCCCTGAGGTTTGCATAGCATATGTGCACGTTGCTATCATAGTTGCAAACTAATATTTACTTTTAATTTGCATTTGCAAAAAGGCATTAAAAACATTCTTCATGCATTAATGAAAACTTTTACAGAATCATCTCAGGAAATGCCTTTAAACATCAGACTGCAGAGAAGCACGTTTTCAGAATATGTTTAGTTTCCATGCAGGAGCACATCAGCAGTGTCACTGCATTTGCAAATTAACAGATGATATGTGATGTTAAAAGGGTAAATATCACGGTGGAGGCTGTGTGTGCAAAGGGTTAATTCAACACTGAGCTACTACTTCAGCTGGCAATTATTGTGTTCTCCATTTAGCTATCTCCTACCCAGCGCATTACCTAAAGGTCACTAAAAACCAGAGCTTTGCATTCATGAATTATGTGTCCATGATCACACGGCATGAGTCACTCAGTGCACAACTGGAACAGCAAGTTCATCCAGGTCAGAGATTTTATACTCCCAGTTTGACATAAACACTGATCTCTGCTGTTCTCATGCACAATAAAACTGGATCCAGATCATATGCGATCAATCATTCATAACTTAAAACCTTAGTTTATTGTTAAAGGTACTCAGAGTGAAGGCTTGTTTTTCAAAATGTTGCATTATTTCTAGTGCTGTTACTGGATTAAAAATATTCATCAAGTTAATCACAACACTACGCTGTGATTAATCATGATTAATCACAGCATTTTTAAATAAACATTTTAAGTATATTTTTATGTTACTAGATTTTTAAAGGTTGTTATTGTCAAGTGTTTTATTTTTATACTCTTACTTTCATGTACAGCACATTAAAAGTGCTGATCTCAATCCTTATTCATATCATACTATCAGTACTTTCTATAGTTTGGTGGAGAGACAAAATAAGGGCAAATATTTAAACTTCAAGTGGTCTTAGCTGAGTAGTGCTTGAGTTAAAAAGCTATGATTCAGTCTGTCACATCTATTGTATATCCCTCAAATATAAACACATTCTTACAACGGTATTTATTGAAGTTTCTCATCAAAAACTAAATGTTCCCATTTTATGTGACATTTTAACACAGCATAACATAGAATACAGTTGTCTAATTTACTGAGGTTACCTGAATGCATCATATTTTCTGTCTTTCGGCTTGTGAAGTTTGTTCATTAACTCCAGTTTTGCCAATTCCACTGCGGATTTCTACACTGGATTAATTTTGTTAAAAACAGGACTTGCTCAAAGTTTTGGAGCACGTTTCAACATTCATGTGAGCAGCTGAAGAAGAACTGTCCTGAAGCAGCTGAAGAGAGTGGTATGACCATGGCTTGATCCCGTGTTGTTATTAGCATCTTTGCAAACATTAGCAAAGATGTGCTTTGCCTGAAGGTGGTACTTAAGACTCGTTGTGCTTCGGTGTAAAGACAGTTCATCACTGCAGCATGTACACACAATTTTGGTTTAATCTTAACTTACATTCGCCAGCTTTTAAAAAAGAAAAGCTCTTGAGCAGACCTGGGTCTGTCTCCTTACTCATCACTGCTGGCTGTGTCTGACCGCCTCTCCCCTCTTCACCTACAGGCACGTAAACATCTGCGCTGGAGGAGTGCGGGCGCAAGTTGTGGTCAGCCTTAGTCACATGATTAAATTGCGTTATTACTTTTTAAAGCGTTAAGGTTTCAAGATTCACAAGCATTAACCCGTTAACGTTAACAGCCCTGTTTATTTCCATTGTAGTCAATGCACTTTGCATTGTGCAAGTACGCCTAGTAAATAGATGACCTAGCCAGCCAGTGAATGCCTTCTGTTACCTTCCAATTTCTCAGTTAATATGGCATGAGTGTGCAAACAAAGTAAAACTGCCAAAATAAGATGTTATTTTATGTACTACAGTCAACTCCATGTTACTTGTGTAATCCTGTTTTTCTGAGAAAATGATGACTCCAATGATGAGAAATCCAAGTAAGTGCTTTGACTGAGAATTAAAAATAAGATGTGATTCAGGGAGAGTGGCATTATTCAAAGGAAGTGATTGAATCAACTTTTTGATTTAGATGTTGATGCTGTGTTTGATGCAGAAATGTTTTTGGCCCCCTGGAGCTGTGGAAGCTCTGCTGATGTGATACAGATGATCATTTGAACACAGAATAGATGTCACTCCTTCAGGCCAATTTAAATGGAAATGATCCACTGTTTGTTTTCAATTCAGTCAGGACCACTTTGTCAAGAAACACAAATTATTAGCGGCTATAAATATTTATTTATTATCAGTTATTAGTTAGCACTTATTGCTGTTATTTATGTTTGCCAGTGTGGCTGTTCTAGGATTCCCCTGCCCTACCATGAGCCTCCATGGAAAGCATCAAGCAGGAACAGCACATGCAGAGCAGGCATCATTGACAACAGAATGACATTGATTAAGTCAGAAGCAGAATAAAGGAGGAGCTGGGGTGGAGCCAGGCAAGAACAGTATAAATAAGGCAGCATGAGAGCAATTAGCCAATAGCATGTTTAGTGCAAATCAGCTGGCCATCAGCTGATGAGGGTTCGCATGAGATCAGTTGATCTCAATTATGGCAGCACTGGACTCCGTTGCCCGCCTGAATTAACGCTGTATGCTTGATTTTCAAAAAAGTTCTCTGTTTAGCTTTTTGATATCTAGTGTGCACACTGATCATTACAAAAGCTGCAGTATACACACCATGCCAGGCCAGCTGTTACTTTGTAATGAAACAAGATGCCCATGCACACATGCTCTTCTTTCAACAGTGGTATGGTGTTACCATACAAAATAGCCAACCCACAAACGTTCTTGTCAATGAAAGATGTGGCAGGAATGCAAACCTATTGACCCCAAACTACAAATAAAGGGAATTTTAGAAAATGTCAACTGGGAGTGAGCAGAACCAGCAGAACTAAGGAATCCTTAATTGATTTTGTAGTCCAATTACTCACAATAGCTAATTACTGGAATGTAATAAACGTGCCAAAGTCCCAATTTTCAGTGCAAACTGGGACAAAAAGTGGCATTTTTAAGAGTCGAGACGCAAAAAACCATATACCCAAACTTTTCATATACCCAAAACGCCATGTTCATGTAGACTAACTCTTGTAAATGATGATGCAAAGATAAGGAGAAATTGCTCTCCTGTTGGTAGACGTTAGGATTCAAGTCATTAAAACAAGACATATGTGAGAGAATTTCTGACGTTAGTCTTGTCCAGTCGTGTTCGTGGGAAGTCTGTTAATCATGTCATACCACAAGACTGTTCGATGTTCCCGGTGCTCATGGTCAGGCCTGCTGTTTGATGATGAGCTGTGGATGTGCAGTTGGGCCAAAATTTGGCTGAAGACGTGTAGTCTGAGGCGGCCTTTAGTTAATGTTGAACTTATAAACCAAACAGCCAGTTTTCGACTGGAAATGCAACATATTCAAAGAAAGCTGAAGCGAAACAAAATCCTCAGAAGTCTGGTCACACATGACCTAATGTTACACAGAAAGAAGTGCAAAAACTGTCAGAACAAATACGATTGTATCAAATATTTTCAAGTTCGATCTACAGTACCAACATCTAGTCAAAAAGACACATCATTCCTCCTTAAACCTCTCATAGTTGTAATTCGTCCCATTCTGGTTTCTCCTAATTGCCAACATCTGTTTGTGCTTGAAGAACAGCCATAGGCAAACATCCTCCTTCAAATATATCTACTTAAAACAGTATCAATCACAACAACAGGAGAAGCACTCACATTTCCACAGATGCAATTCATCCAGGAAAATGGAAATAGGAAAGTAAAACTGCTTTTTAACAATAATTTGTCTGAGTGGTTTCAAAGAGCAGTGCTTTCAATGGGAAGAGAGAAGAATACCTGAAACAACACGGAGAGAAGTAACTCATTGCATTGCAATCATGGATTACAGCAAACCTCTCAACAAACTCTATCTATATATCAACAGTGGATGTGCATTTCAAGTATTAACAGTAGAAATTTAAAATATAAATTAATGGTTTTATAAATATTCAAAATAAACTAGAAATATAAGTTACAGTCAGTAAGTAAGTCAGTTACAGTCAGACATGGTGCCTATAGTCAGAATGTCCTTGTAGCACTGAGTGTTTTGGCAATATTCTGATCTAAAAAAATTGAGATTTTTCTGTTTTATTATTGTTTGTGTGTTTTGCCTTCATTTGACAGGACAGCTGAACAGAGACTGCGAGAATTGGGGACGACATGTACCAGTAGCACCAGGTCCAGGATTCAAAAGACCAATGTATTGAGGACAGTGGTGCACATATATGGGTCTCTACTTCTCCTAAACAGTTACATTAGAAAATGGAGATTGAGTTGTGTGCAGGCTTTGTCAGGTTAAATTGGAGGTAAATAGTTGACAGGAGTAATACAAACCACATTAAGCACATGCATGTGCATCATCAACATGCAAGGAGGGCCAAAGACTGGTGGTGCTAATGAGGGATGTGTTAACGTTGAACAGTTAAAGCCAGATCTGTTCGTAGTCAGTGCCAGAATTATGAGTCAAACTAATCATTAACATTTTTTTATCATTTCAAGTTCACAATCCAGGTCAAACGCTCCATCTAAACTGTTAACGCAACCACCTGCCAAGAGCAGCCACTGTAGTTGTTCCTAATGCTACTGCCCCACTGCCACAGTGCTCTTTAATCCAAGATCAACAACCGCTAACTGATAGCACTGCCAGCATCTTGTTGGAAGCATTAGCATTATTTGATTTAGGTAACAGGGATAGAATTGTCCAGAGGCGCTGTCAGGTTATACTCATATAACCTAGGCACTCAGTGATAATATGTAGCACATGAATGTGGGCGTTAACCTGTAAAAAGGTCCAAAAGCCAGCAGTTTTAGCACTAACATTAGCTACATCCTGTAAACCAACGTTACAGTGCGAAGTTATTTTACTGCTGCAGTGTAGATTTACAGAAAGTATTTACTTGACTTTAGGCTATGATTTGCATTCAATAGGATATGAAATTATTCACCTAGGAACATCCCTAGTTTACAGAGATTTAAAAAAAGCTAAATCATCTACAGATGATAGATCATGTTTCCATCAGGGACTCCTACTACCTCATTTGAAGCAGAGGCAGCTCAACCAAACACAACTGGGTCAATACTGTTCAGACTCCAAATGCAAACCAGAGCACTTCTTTTACCCATTATCTTTACTGGACCATCAGTGAGTCAACATATGCACAGAACAAACCAACAAACTATCTGTAGGTTTGAGTATTTGTTAGTGTTTTTCACTAGAATCATTGATAATTCCACACACTACAAACAAGGTTAGTATATTAAGTGAAAGATCCATTAGTCTCTGTTTCAGGCTCCACACCGAGCGTCACCTTCCACTGCTGGTATCAGTCACTGTCAGGCCTGTAGAGGTACTTCATCACCAAGTTATCCATCTTCTTCTGCTTCTTCTTTGTTTCCTTTTTGCTGGGAGGCCTTGGCTCCATCTCATCGTCATCATCAGATGGCTGTTTAGGGCTCCTTTTAACACTGTTGGAACTGCGGTAGGAGATGGTAGAGCCAGAGGAAGAGGAAGAGGACGACTCAGAGGAGGAAGAGGAATCCTCTGACTCACTTGGCTTCTTTTTGGATCTCTTCTTGGACTTCTTACCCTTCTTTCCTCTTGAGCTTCTTTTGCTTTGACGATCGTCTGATGAAGAGTCATCTGAGAGAGAGATTTTACTTTTATTGTCCCTACGACTGCGGGAGCTGCTGCTGCTCAGGATGCTGGATGGTCGATTGTAGTCCAGAGCAGAACCTGATGAGGATCTCAGCAGGCCGGATGAGCTGGTACCGAGCCCCTCGTCATCTCCTTTCTTTCTGCTGTCCTCACTTCCAGGTCCCTTCTTACCATCCTCTTCCTCATCACTGGACTCATCAAGTTTGCTACGCTTGAACTTAATGGGTTTAAAGCTCAGCACCTCATTGATGGCAGCCTCCAAATCAGGATCAAGGTAGTTGCGATGGGTGACAGTCTTGATGTCGGACAACTCTGTTGGATTGCTTTCTGCTGAGCGTGGTTGTGATGGGTTAGAAAAGCTTCGGCTGAGGGAGCGAGGACTGAAAGATGAAGTTCCTCCTTCACTAAAAGCCACGCTTTTTCCACCATCATCGTCCTCGTCATCGTCATCATCTACATTCAAGCCAAATTCACTCAGGCCACAGCTTCGGGCGAGGGACAGGCGTGAGCTACTGCGTCGTTCATCTTTCCAAGAGGAGCTTCGATGTAGCAGGCGAGGACTAGAGCGGCTTACGCTGCTGATAGTCGACTTATTGTCGTCATCCATGTCCAACATTCCCCTCCTTGTCGACATCCTGCTGGGAGCCACAGAAGACACCATGGAGTCCTTGTCAAACTCAGGGCTGCTGCGGGAGGTCCAGCGGGACTCAAAGCCCTTCCTGGCTCTGCTGGTGGCTTCAGAGTAGGCCATGGAGATAACCGAGCCTTTGTCATCTAAGTCTTCCGGCGTCTGGCTCTTCTTCCAGTCCTCCTGGAGGTCCCCAGACTTTGATTTGGCTTTGCGAATGGAGGCATGGTCCGGTGTGTCGGGCTGTTCTTTCAGAGTGCTGAACAGGGAGCTCTCGTCACCTCTGCCTCCTATGGAGTCTTTGAGGTTGGAGCGCTTCCTGTAGCTCAGGGAACTCATGACAGACACTGATCTGCTCTGGTCTACCTCTTTCCCATCTTTACTTCCTTCATTTGTCTTCTCTTTAACTTCTTTAACCTCTTTGGCATCTGCATTTGCTGCATTTCTAAAGGGTTATGCATTACAAATGACATCAGAGACAATCAAAAAGATCATAAAATTTGAAAATCAGAAAGTAGAAAACCAAACAGAGAGATTGATATTTTGATTTTATGTTTAGCTCAGGCCATTGGATGTCTCTGGAAACAGAAAGAAAGGGTTTTAAATATGGGTAATATGAAACTTATCTCTAGTGTCAAACTGTTAATCAGAGACAACCAAAAGAACATTTAAATTGAAAATCAAAAGAAGAAAGTGTTAATTTTACAACTTCCATGCTTAAATCAGAGTATCGAACATCAAATGACAGAATATAAGAGACTCTAACACAGCTGAGACACCAAAAGTACATAAAATTTTAAAAGATAATAGGAAAAATACAGGAGAATTTCCATCTTTGAGTTTATGCTTAATAAATGAATGAACACACTTACGGTACAGATAAAAATTATTTATCCCCTTGGATGTTTTACCCTTTAACTGATTTTATATATCATGGTCCATATAATTTGGCTTTTTTGACACAAAATACAAAAAACCTCTTTAATGCCAAAATGAAAACAGATTAAAACAAAGTTACATTAATTAAACTAAAATACGAAATGTAAAGACATCTAAAACTACTCTGATGGAGTTCCAAGCATCAGCAGCTGAGATGGGAGAGACTTTCCATACAACAACTATTGCTTGGGTTCTTAATCAGCCAAAGCTTAATGGGAGTGTTGCAAAGGGAAAGTCAATGTTGAAGAAAACTCTTGTTAAACCCCTACTAGAGTTCACAAAAAGACCCTCTGGATACTCCATTTTCAAGTAGAAGAAAGATCTTTGGTCTTACGAGACCAAAATGAATTGTGCTTTTTGATCAAAAGACAAGACGCTATGTTTGGCAGACACCAAACATTGTACATCCCCACGGTGTAGCACAGTGGTGGAAGCATCATGCTGTGGGGATGCTTCTAGGAAGAAAGCCCAGGTAGGCTTATAAAGGTCGAGGGTAAAATGAATGCAGAAAAATGTAGGAAAATCCTGGAGGACAGTCTTATTCAGTCTGCAACAGAACTACAGTTTGAGAGGAGATTTATTTTCCACGAAGACAATAACAGTCAAAACTACGCAGAATTGGTTTAGAGACAACAAGGTGAATGTCCTGGAGTGACCGAGCCATATACCAAGCATCAATCAACAGAAAATTTGTGGCTGGACTTGAAAGGGTTGTTCACGACCGATCCTATTGCAACCTGACAGCTTGAGCAGTTTTGCAAAGAAGAATGGAGTAAAATTGCAATGTCCAGAAGCCTAAGCCTGATTGAGACCTATCCACACACTCAGTGCTATAATTGCACCCAAAGGTGCATCTACTAAATACTGACTTGATGGGGGTGAATATTCATTTGATCACTAAAATTACAGTACATACTATCTAACTGACATTACTTTATAGAAATCTGTTTTCACTTTGACATTAAAAAGGATTTTTGTCATTTTATTGTTAACAGGCAAATTATGTTGACCATGATGGATTTATAAAATCAGTAAAACTGTATTTCAGAGTACTGAATACCTTCAGATAGACTGAACTAGTGTATTAAGATTCTGGTACCTTGGTATGCACAACTACAAATCTGTCTTTTTCACTCGTCCTTGGAGCCAGTGTTGAGTCCAGGAAAAAATATAATATCTCTTGCTATTGCCATTATGTTTAGTGTACACTGTAGAAAGTGAGGCAATCAACCAGAGAAAAGATCTATCTAACTGTGGCAGAGATGTCATTTAGCAGGCATGCCAACTGGCCACGGGCCACTTCAATAAATTTGACAGCAGTCGCTTCCCCATCCCGCCTGCTGTCATTAGACAGATTACTGAGAGAGAGAGAGATGACATCTAATCACATGAAATACCCATCCTTCTGTTACAAACTGCCCCAGGTAATCCTGGGCCTTTTCAAGGCTGGGGAAGAGGGAACTTTTCATCACTGCTTTAGCACAGAGAATTACATGGTTATCTGTCATGATGTGAGAGGTTGTGAGTACTAACCTGGTGCTCTTTAGACTGCTTTCATCAGACGTGGTCTTTGTGGAGCCTTTGTTCTTTGAGAGCCAAGACTTTACTCCATCCACACGGTCCTCCACCTCTGAGTCTGTTTCTGTGTCATCTCCGCTGTGAAGACAGAAAATCAGTCAGAGTAAGAGAGGATCCCAGACTCCAACATAACAAGGCAAAAATATTCATTTTAACAAGTCATTTTGACATCTTGAAGTGTAAAAATGTTTCAATCCAATGAGTTAATCCAAATGCACATTTATTTCTTTGAGCAGTTTCCACAAATCCTCACTCAGCTTCTTATTACTAAGTGCTTTAATCTGTCTTGTGTGACAATTCAGAATCAATTTAGACCAATTATGACACAAGAGTTTAGATTCAGTGACTTGTTATGTGAATATTTTTGAAGCAGAGTACCATGAAAGATATCACAAGGAAATTAATGGTTAATTTCAACATATCAAGCACTCTTTTGTTAGTAATTCACAACTGTATTCATCCTTCAGTGTCAAAAGGGGCCAGTGTTATGAAAAGATAACCCAGCAAGTAGTTAGGATTTACTCGGTCACACAATAACAACACATTCATGGATTTTTTCAGACAGAATGACATAAATGAGTGAATGCATTCTCTCGGCACGATGTAGATGAAGTCATTTGGGGGCATAATGGACTTGTTTGGCTGGTTCCAGGCTGCTAGCATCTGTGTGGTATGTCACCTGTTCCTACTGATTCTTATTGGAGTGGAGCCATGAGACAGCCCTGTGGCCCTTACGCTTGACATAACAATCAATATACAGAGACCTGAGGATCTCCATGAAAAAGCTCGCTAGATCCCACCTGGATAAGGTCAATCCTCATTCATGTCAAATGCATGCTGAATTATGCATCCCTTTGTCCGACACGATACACGTGATCGGAAATGTTGATGAAGAATAATAAAGAGTGCAATAGCCTCTAAAGCCGGTCAAACACTGCATTTTCAAGCCAACACTAGAAGAGGTGAGGTAGAATGTCAGCTCACACTTTTAACCTCAATCGTTTTTGATGCATGACAAATGTTCAAGATTTATGTGCTCAAACTTTACTCAATCAAGACCTGAGTGCTCACACTGTATAAGCTAAATCAGGAAGAACTGTGACAAATGTCAATAAAGTTTCTTTAGAAAAGTCCAGTCCCACTTGACAAAGACTTTGAGAGCTATGACCTGGAAGAATGAGAACCTACACAAACACCACTTTGCTCTTGTTTTAGTTACATAATTTGGCACATTCCGATAAAACTGCCACCATACTAGAGCTACATCCATGCTTAGCGATGCAAATTCATGCTGAAGCAGGTTAGGAGAAGAGCAAAATCATCTTTTTGGTCATGAAAAGTTGTTAATGTTGTTCTTTCCTTTTTTATTTAATAAAGAAATGTGGTCCAGTTCTCATAAATCTGCCTCTATACTATAGCTGTATCAAAGCTAAACACTACACAGCAGCAGCCATCGCTATCAATTACCAGTACAACTACACCCTGCCTGTAGCTTCTCCCTAAAATGATGCTGACTGATCCAGAATGTCCTAAGACCGGTCACAATAGTTTCAGGCTGGAACTAAATAAGATGGATCTGCCCAGTGACAGACATGGAATCTGGCCAGTCCATCTGCTTTGACAGGTTAATCCCATCTTTGATTACAAAGGAAATCAGAGCAATCCTGATATATTTGTAGCCTAGTGTCTTTATTATCCAAAATGTCTCACCCTGTTGTCCTTTAATAATAAAACAATCTTTGCAATGGAAACATAAACAAAGGCTGTTTATACACGTGCTGTTAAATAGTTCACCTGACACCTATCCCCAACAGCTGTATCACTTTTTGCCATTTAGTCTTCAATACTGTTACCTGTTGTTGATTTTTTTTTTCCATTTTCAATCTGTTTAGTTTTAAATGTTCCTACACAGAATGCCCTGGGCTTTCCTCATAACATTGTGGCAATTCTCTGCAATAAATGAGCTCATCCTCAATAATTCCCCAGAAATTTCTATGTATTTTGGAAAACAGCCTAGTATTGTGCCTTTAATGTAACTTAACACAAGGCTATTTTCAAAATTACAAAGAACCTACTTGGGAATTATGGAGGAAGGGCTCAATTTAATCTAGCTGGTTGATATGCAGAAATTACCAACAAATTACTTGTGAATTATGAAGGAATGTAGTCAGAAATGACCTGAAAATTACCTTAAAATTTTGAAAGGGGGCATTACAAAACTACCTAAAGCCAATCACAGCTCTTTCTCTCATCACAGGCGGGCATTAAACTATGATGTACTTCTCACCAATCCCTACTTGCATTAATGCCGATGCACCACACTGCTGCTGCTTGCTTAACATCCTCCACCCCAGCCTTCTCCTTCATAGCTTAAAGCCTGTTGCACCCTCATACTGAGATCCATACTATGTATTAATTGAGTTTTAACTGATCTTATTGATATTCAGAATGCATTGTCATTAATGTATCCATTCATATGGGGTTTCTAGCTATGCGCTCCCTAGAAAGTCAAATATGCTGCTCAGCTAACTTGGCAGAGGTTGCATCTTCTTAGCAAAGCCTCCTCTGCCAAGTTAAACTGTGTATCAATTTTTCAATAAAATGGTAAGATGTATGAGTGTTCCTGACTAAAAGGGAGTTTTTAAGAATTTATGACTGAAATTATGAGGAAGTTATTGGAATTGTTACTAAGTAATTACCACCTTAAAGAAAATTACTAGATAATTCAAATTACATTGTTATTACTCTTAAATCATTTGGGTCCACTACAATTAAGTTTTACTGAAAGGTTTTGTAAGAATAAGTTGGGAGAATAAAGCTAAAGTTTCCTTCTGTACATGGGGTGAAAATATATTTTCACATGTCTCAGAGACAGTTTCAAAGTTAAATTTATATGCACATGTTTTGAAGGCCCAAGCTACACTTGACTTGTGTTGCCATGGTAAGCTCTGTCAGAGAAAAATACTCTTTCGACTCTATTGTTTTGGGTGTCAGAGCAGGACAATGTAGTGTATATTAAACACAGTGTAGCAGGCAGCAGTGACAGCGTTACTGTAGACGAACAGCAATTTTCAGTTCCTTTTGATTTATAACAGACTTCAATGTTACTATTATTTATAGTCTTATCTACGCACAACTTTCAGCTTACATCAATCTTACATATTTGCCTTGTTTATCACTAAATTGTCAATATCTAGCATGTTGTGTCTACAGTTGACTGTCATTAAAAATGAGAAACGGCAGTGAAGGTTACAGATCTTGTTTCCTGGACAAGCTTATCTATCTAAGCCTTGAAACATGATGCAAAGTGTTTCCAAAAAATGCTTATGGGAGCGAACAGGATATTCAAAGAGGTGTGAGATGACAGCCAGACTGCTGAGCTCTGTCATTTGTCCACATCGCACACATCCATCTTTGTAGATGTCCAAGGGAACAGCACAATGTTTCCTTTGTCATCAAGCTTTGTGTCACATTTTCCATCATGTTTTCTCAGGGAATAAAGTGTCCTCCATCCCTATCTTTTTTTCTCTTTGGTAGGGTCCCTAAAAGCTATTGTTTCAACACATAAAGGGGGTGGTGGTGCTTTGGTGTATGCGAGTGTTGCGAGGGAGTGGTGCACAAATAAAAAAAAAAAGAGTCAGGCTCTTAAGCTTTCAGTAAGCATTAACATATATAACCTTCTCTTCATTTCAGCCAGGCTTTCTAGGCAAGACACAATGATCCCATAGTGACTAAATAGTCTGATCTTCCACAGGAAACCCCTGTTTGAGGGCTGCAAGCTAAAATTGTGAGTCCAAGTCCAGCTTATATGTGTCATCCCTCTATTTTAACTGCACCCCTTCTCTCCTGCATGCTAACTAGGACTAACAAAAGCCTCACACAAATAAGATTATATGTCCATTAACTCTAGGAAGTTGATTACACATGCTGCTCATTTGTCATGTATGTGCTACTTTGACTCTTTAACATGATAAATTACACAGCAGAATACTGAAACCAGCCCTCAGCCAAATTATCTCCCCTTGCACATACACATGTGAATAGAAGGTGGCTTGCAATCGAGTGCTGTGCAAATGGTGTCACAAGCGATTTGTCCTTGGCCCTGCACTACTAGCTAACCAGTCCTGAGGCTCGCAGATACCAACAAGCCCTGAGAATTTAGAAGTGAACATTAATAGCTTCTGACAATTTGCCTGCACTGGTTGTAAATCTTTGTCACAAATGCTTACGCTCAGCATCACATCTCTTATGGCTGGGTTCTATCAGTTTAGCACTTGTGGTTCAAGCAACATATTTTTTGGTATCTGTTCAACATGACCTAATTACCCACTGACATACAGAGCACAGGGTGTTAATTTATGTTAATAAAAAAGTGTACACTTCACACTCTTTGGTGTGGCTCACCTGTGACTCAGGATAATTAGCACTTTGTACCAAAGGGGAAAAATGCTGCTTTTCCTGTCAGTCCACACTGAGGGATACATCTACCTTCTCCACAGTATCTAACCCTCATTTTACACCTGTAGACAACAGCCCAGCATGACAAAACCTAATCTAACTTATATCAACTCCCTCTAAATAGTAACAATCCAGCGAGTGTTGCCTCTGTTTTGAAGCAGCGGAGTACATAACGATTGGATAATAATGTAAATCATCCAGAAAATCCACTTCATAATTGTGGGAAAAATCACCTCCACAATTATTTTTCATCGGTGCTGCCAATGCAATGATATCAAGGGAGGGGAAAATGCAATTAAGAAAACATGAAAAATCATTGTTCTTTTCCTCCACTTGCACAAAAATAAAAGCAGGGCAGCAATACACACAGGTTGTCTGATGAAAATTGGATAACAAAAAAGTCAAAGTGATAAAGAGCATGACGCCATGTCTCTGAAAAAGCAATCAGGTTAAAGCAGGAAATTATGGACGGGTACAAACTGAAGACTGCATTTCTTTAATACGCTCTAATGAAGGTTTAAATTATCTGACATGGCACAAAAGTTCCTTTCACTGTATTATGACGAAAGGAAAATGGGATTCAGTCAGTCAGTCACAGGAACATGTTTAACATTCACGATCGATGGCTACACATTTTAAATGAAAGACAAGGTGATCTTTTGTATTCAAAGTTAAATGTGTCACAGCACTGTGAAATGAGATTGGGTTAGTGAAGTATTTGCATGCATGAGAAGCAACGGATGAGATCAGATGAGAATATTTCAATCATGCACTGTGCAAACAAGGTCCACTCACTGACTTTGCAGCCACAGATGTTAAGTCACTGTGTGCAGCTATTTTTTCACAATCACAAGCAGCACACCCACATGATCAAGCATAAGGTCTCTTAGAGCACATAGACTAAGTCCCATTATGATAACTTGGTACAGCGTTGGCCATACAGATCATGCCTTTGGAAGAGTATGAAGCACAAGTTATCACTAAAAAAATGGCTAGCTGAATTATTAACACTATGCTTCACTTTTTATCTTAATAAATAGCATATTGCCTATTAAAAAGTATTAACCCCTTTGGATGTCTTAACCCTTTAATCTGTTTTATAAAGCAATCGTGGTCAATAAAATTCTGCTTTTTGATGAAAAATTACAGAAAAACTTCTTTAATGTCAAAGTGAAAACAGATTTCTACAAAGAAATAGATGTAAAATAAGTGATTGTATATAAATTTACCCTAACCCTAAGTCAGTATTTAGTAGATGAGTAACATTGTCCACCAGGATTTTCCTATATTTTTCCCTACTTGAGAGGACAGCTTGATCTAGACAGATTTACACATATGCCTATTTCTGGATTTAACTGAACTCAAGAAAGCGTCAGTGTCTTAGAATTTCTTTTGTATTGATCCCCTGACTTATACTTTTTAATAACCTTTTCTCTGAGTTGCTTGGTGTGTTCTTTTGTTTTTATGGTGTAACAGTAGCCAGGAACACTGATTAACCAGTGACACATTCCAGACACAGGTGTGTTTATACTATTATCACTTGCAACACAGTCACTGCACTCAGGTGATCCCTATTACCCTAATTGTGAGACTACTAGCACCAGTTGGCTGGACCTCTGTTGAATTAGGTCAGTCACTTTAAATGTGTTTTTGTTTAACTGACATTACTTTGTAGAAATCTGTTTCAACTTTGACATTTAAGATGTTCTTTTGTAATTTTTTGGTCAAAAAAGCCAAATAATATTGACTATTTATAAAACCAATTAAAGGGTAAAACATCCATTAAACTGCACATTTCCACTGCATTTCACTTGACTGAATGATGCCCTCATAAGTCCAGTTTTAGACTTCATAGTAGTGATTTTCAACTTTGAGCCACAAAAAAAGTCTCATTCTACAGAAAATCTGGGCCAATATTGATACTAATGTCTTTTTCCATCACTTCTTTTGGAGTACAACTCCCTCTATGCCAACATTTTTTCTTGTGTTTGACCATGAAAACAGGTAAGACTTTGTCCAGCAGTTTAATTCTTCTGCCTACCACAAACCTGCTATTAAATCAGCATCTGAACCGTTTGGGTCTGGTTAGAAACTGACAGGACCAATCAGTGACGAGGGGCAGTACTTTCTGGTGCAGCAGAATCGTGATGTAAGCAAGCAACGACAAGGGGCTGGTACAATAATGGTGGAAGACATTAGCGTGGATGCTGCTAAAGGGCAAGTTTTTATCAGAACTTGATGACATCTCTTTGTTAAAAGAAGAAAAAAGAACAGTATTGAGCTGTTTTCTTTTCAAAAAACAACAAAAGTCATGTACAGTCGCCATGGTTCGTGGTATGCAGTTCTCTATGGAGTTTGAGTTTTGTTGCTCTGATTGGTCCGTAAAGATGTGACAGACAGAACGTTCATCCAGTCACACATGCAGTATTGCTTATCCTGCAATAAGCACATCCATCTGGCATGCCAGGTTACCAGATGATAGTATATAATAAATTTGACTCAAAAGGTAAACAATGGTAGGCGATATCTTTTCATATTTGCTGATAGCTGATGTTGGTCAGCGGCGGGTCAACAGCGATGATGTTGTCAGATACCAATGTATCGGTGCAACCCAAGCTTTAAGATTATATTTTGGGACTCCTTTTGATTTTTATTTTGAAAGGACAGCTAATTAGAGAGAGGAAATTTGGGGGGAGGGAGCAGGGGAAGACATGCCCCAAACAGCACCAGGATCAGGATTCAAACCTGGGACCGGTGCCTTAAGGACTCTCTGTTGAATGGAGCCTGCTCTACCAACTGAGCTAAAGTAGTGCACTACTGTAATATTTTACAAGTAGAGAAGTCTGATTTTGATTACTATATTTTTTTTAAGGTACAAACTATGACAGATATCACTAATATATATTTTTATGACTCATGATATTTCTTCTCATTTAAAAGAAAAATAGCAATGTAAATTGGATGAGCAATCATATCTTTAACTTCAAAGAACCAAAAATTTGAAGAAATACTCTGCAGAGTATTTCTTTCTAAAGTCGATGAGATATGGACTTGTTGCATGTGCTTTAGAAATCCACAGAGGAACAGATGATGGTAGGAGCTCTGCAGAGTTCAGCGCAGAGCAGCTTTCATCTCACGCAAATGCATGATGAAAGTGTAGGATGACAATGCAGATTTTAAATAAGCATGGTGTCAGATGTATTAACATTCAGGGAGAACAGTGCAGTATTACCACAGGACTGTTGAACTTTGCTGGTTTTATGTCTCATACCAGTGAATCAGAGTTTTAGTCTGTTTATAATTATAGTCTACATTTCCCTTGACATTCTTCAAAGTACAGAGTGTGCCATCAGATATTTTTTGTTACTCTGAGAGAACAAAACAAGTCTGAAATATCTACCCAGGCAGACTGTGTACAGACCTCCAGACACTTGGCTCAAAAAATAATGAAACCAAATGCAACCCTGGTCTGTTCTTTCAGTATAGCTTTTATCAGTGATGTACACCACAGACACAGCTTTCCATTCTGTTTAAAATTACTTCTCCTCACAGTGTTGTTGTGAAAAACACAAACAAACTGCAGGATAAGCAATACTGCATTATTCTCTCCTCTGGCTGAAATAGGTGTGAAAAAAATGGAAACAACCATCATGGCAAAAACAAAGGATGCATTTTTTTTCATTCTCACATTTTGTTCTTTCGTTTCTGATATTTTGTCACCATGTCTTGCAAACTGCCAGGAGTGTGGACACCAAAAGAGGAACAAGGAGAAAGAGAAACAGAGAAGGTGAGATACACAAAAATTGCTGCAAAACAACAAAAGAAAATAGATAGTTTTACATGGAAACAAACATTTAATAACAACCCACTGTAAAGGATTGTTTCTATTAACCCCAGTCATGTGCTTGCACGCTTGCTTTTCAGAAAGCTGTGTTTGTCATCCTTTTAAGGACTCTGCTTTACTACAGGTCATGTTTACCTTAGTAGGCTCTGACTCAGAGCTAACATAACCTTCAACACTTGGTGAAGGCAGCAAAATCAGCAGTGAGACACAAGCTCAGAGGAGTTGAGCTCAATTAAATCATGTCATTATTTAAAGAGGAGAAAAAGCTGTAAAATGACTCATTTTAGATGTGGGAGGTTGAAAACAAAAAGACACAAGTTGCAACTCACAGGTGACCTAAGAAATACATTCTAGCTCTAATTTATAACAGCACACAATAATAACAAATACATTTTTTTCCCCACATAGCCCTTTACATAAACACTATTTTATGATGACGAGGGTCTTATTCACTAAAGGTCTGGGTGGCTTTTGCAACTGCTAAATCAATGCATGTGAGTCAAAAGCCTGAGCAAAGGATAAAATGCAACCCTAACTGTCTTGCAAGATGCATCTATCTGCCCTGGTACTATCTAAGTGAATCTGAACCATACATAATGCATACATTTTTGGGAATACTGTTCCCTCTCTATGCAAAGATGGCTCAATCTACAAGCATTGATGCTAACAGCTGAGCCCAGTCAGAATGAAAAAAGACCAGCTGCTGGAAGTTGGTGGTAACTGTGCCACCTTATATCTCAGAGCACTAAAAATTTCAAAATAAAATCGGATTAAACTTCCGTTTAGGGTTAGGGTTAAGGTAACTGTAAGATACTAAAAGTTTAAAGTTAAAAACCTGACCAACAAAACCTGAAAACAAATGTTAATTAAAGCAGAGTAAACAGTCTGCTTGGTTAAAATAAAGAAAGCTTGTCCTCCATGAAAACATTCTAACGTAGAAGCCGTAGCTTACGTAGCTCTGTAGCAGCTATGTAAGCGCAGATCTGCGTTATCCACGTAGCTAAGTTGGCTTTAGCTACGTATGTTTGCTAAAGCTCATTTTGCTAAAGCTAACTTAGCTATAGGTAATGGTGAAACATAGCTAATATAGCTACATAGCTTAAGTAGCTAAAGCTAAGCTCACATAGCAGCTATGTAAGCTCGGTAGATACATTATTCACGTTGCTACATTTGACTTGGCTTTTTTTGCTAAAGCCCATGTTGCTTAAGCTAACATCCCTATAGATAATGGAGCCACATAGCTAACGTAGCAAATGCTAAGCTCACAAACCCACTATGTAAGCTACATAGATTACGTTATCTATGTAGCAACATTAGGTTTAGCTTTGTTTGCTAAGCCTCACGTTGCTAAAGCTAACTTAGCTACGTTGGCTTATGTTGTAATGTTAATTATGTAGCTAGTGTACCTATGTTATCTTTAGCTGACACTAGCTAGGCTAAAGTTAGCTGCCGTTTGTCTAACTACTTCTAAAATGGGTCTATACCTAATCAAATCCCAGTTGCTGTTGCTTAGTCAGTAATGGCTGCAATGTAGTTATTTCATGAATGCAACTGCCAGACTTTGTTTACAAATAAAGTTGAATTTTTAAAAAAATCAAGCATTAAGGGAGGAAGCTTTGTTTACACATGTTTTTTTTGAGTCAAGCCTTACAGTGTTTTCCTTTTCTAGTTGATTATCTAATGTGAACAAAACTGTTCTACATCACCATGAGGTAGTAACTCTGCACAATGTGGAGGCTCGATAGACTATCTACAAGTTAAGATGCAAAATAAGAACAAACTGCACAGAGTAAGGCAACATTATGTGTGTGTTTTACACCCAAATATTATTGGCACTGTGCTTTGTAAATTACACTATTAGACGGAGCAGCAGAATAAGTTCTGCACATTTTTTGGCGCTATTAGCAGCTGCAATTTATTCATAGTGAATCAGGCCCCCTGGTACTAGAACAAAATAATGGCACGATTAAATAAACACATTATTGTATGGAAAAAACACAAATAAATTCATTTGAAGAGGTGTTTTTTTAAGTGATAAAACAGCTTATAAAGATAATATGAGCTTGTACGCTGGTCACTAGTTTCCAGATATTTTCAATCACATAAAGTAATGATTAGGCAACTGTGGCTTCCTCTCTGCAGATAATAAAGCTGTACCGTACCTGTTGACTAAGTCATCATTGTCATCACTCTCCATCTCGTCCTCTATAGCAGCCTGCAGGTCTCCTATCCTCTTGAAGGCCAACTTGAGGTCCACTTGTAAGCTCTGGTTTGCTGCCTCTAAGCTCTCAATGTCCATTTCCTGGTGAAGGACCGCAGCGGACAGAGGCATGTTTACATCCTCTAGTTTGAACAACAGTGAATTAAATCGTGTCCCAGCAACAAAGGACTTACTAGTTCATGCTTCTTCCGGCTGGCCTCGGCCTCCTTCTTGGACAGCTCTGCTGACTCTTCCTTCATGTCTCTTATCTGCCTCTGCATTCTCTTGTTCTGCTCCTTCTCTCTGTTTTCTGCTGCGATGCGTTGGTTTCTCTCCTCTGTCATCTTCTCCAGGTTCTCCTTCAGACGGCCCACCAAGCTCTACAGAGGATTTCAGGTCAACATGCACTTACATATTTTCAAACACACACATAATCATGTTGTTATGAAGATAGAAATAGGAACTCATAACATAGAATTATTTCCTAATGGATTTATCCTCCTAAGCTTTTTCTATCCCTCTACAGCTGCTGTCTGTTGAGAACAATAGCCTTTCCTCACTGATAAAAGCTGTGCTCAAAGGATGGACCAGGACTGCATTTGGTTTCATTAAAATTCGTGCAGAGAGTCTGGATGTCTGTACACTGTGTGCTTCAGTGGACATTTCAGGCTTGTTTGTACTCTGAGGAACAAAAAAGTAATGGCACATGATATACTTCCCCCAATGTCCAAGAAAAAAGCCTTTAATCTGCACAGCTTCGAGTCCATTTCTTTTAGTTTCAGTAGATTTTTTCCTCAGAGTGGTTTAGAGGCTAAGTGACAAATTTAGCAGTGTAAGTAGAAAAATAAACCTGTATATATTTGCTCCCTGGTAGATGCTTTAACTTACCAGCCCCTTCTGATATAAATAGCTATGCAGGAGACATCATTAACTCAAGTTGTCTCTTATTTAATTATCTGGTTATCTCACCTCCAATCGTTTGATCTGTGTCCTCTCGTACTCCAGCTTAGTCTCCAGCTCGCGGATCTTTGCCTCCTGACGGCACACAAGAGACTTTTCCACCATGGACTGTTCCATGAATTCAAGCTGGCTCTGAAGAGAGTGAACCTGAAGGAGAAACATAAAAACAAACACTCACAATCACTCCTACAGGATGGCCGCACACCTCATTTTTAACCTCAGCTTTTCCACTTACATGAGGAATATGATACTTTGTAGAAAGTTCTGGTGTTATTTTCATGTAATGAAGCTAATGTTCACTTTTGACCCTTTTTGAGTCCATTTAATCTTTGTTTTTACATGTAAATACTGTGTATCCAGTCTGAAATAATAAGCTTTATAAAAGCCACTTGAAGTGGTCAAAAGATGAACATGTGGTTCAGGCTGAATAACACAGTAATTTCACAGGCTTTCACAGAAACCGGGGCCTCATGCAAAGCACGTTTGTTCCAACCAAATCATTTTCTCATGACTGATAAAAGGAAGAAAGATACGTCACAACAAAAAGCGGCCCAAAGGGCGGCATGGCACCTAATGAGGGACTTTGCTTCAGAGACAAGGAGGATTTAGAGCGCTCCTTTGATATTACTAAAGAAGCCAGATTTCCCTCCTACTGGGGATGAGATAACCACTTCAAGGTCAGATGCTTTAGATGGCTATCACCGCCTCCTCTGGCAGGTTTTAACAATGCCTCACAGCCTGCAGTGTCTCTAGTCAAGCCAAAAATATTCTGATGGGTGGGCCTTGAATAAAACCGAGTGCAGCAGAGATTTGGCACGCGAATATAGCTTAATCTAATAGAGACAGGGTCTGCTGTTAGAGGGTGGCAAGAGCTCAATTCTGTCCTTTAGTGTAATTATATTTGAAAGACATTCTGTTCAAGGCAGATGGTTTTATTTGTTCAGTCGACTGCATATCAATGCTTAAAGGAAGGCATGTGTGTAATGTGCATGAAAACACACTCCTAAGACTGCCGTATACCAGCGATATTCAGCTTTGACAGCCTAGAGGAAATTCATTGGGCAAACAAACACATCAAGAGTAAAATGGGATGCATTAACGTATGACACACATGACATGGTAGAGGTAATCAAAAAAACACTATCATTATAAAAGCACTTATTAGCAACACATGCCTGAATCAGGTGCATTAACCTTTTAGCACAAAAATCCACATTTATTCCAACCTAGGATGATTTAGCTGAGAACTGAGGCACAGTAGATGCAGAGTGAAGCACAAACAGGCAAAATCAGACATAATTACTGGTATTTGGGTGGATAATGGCACCGTAAAAACTCAAATCTATGAGTGCATTTGTCTGATTTCAAGTCAAAAAGACCTCATTAGACCTATTAAAAGCCTGACTATTTCAAACATCTTATTTTTGGGTAGCAAACAAGCTAATTTATTGTCTGAGATGTACCGGCTAAAAATCCATTCAAGTAGCCATGCCTCACATGAAATATTTGTTTTAAATTCTAGTTTAATTTTCATTTTTTAAATACTTGTTTGTTAGTTTAGTTCAGTTTTTATTTTGCAAAAGCGCTTTGTTTTAGTTTAGTTATTATTAGTTTTGAGTGTTAGTTTGAGTTTTTCCAGCAATAAGAGATACCCATCAGCAAAGGCAGAGCGAGGGGTTGGCTTATAGGGCTTGGGCCCTGAATGTTTTCTTAAAAACCTGAATCTTTTAGGCTGGAGAACAGTATTTGTTCTGCTTAGTGTTATGATCAATAAATGCAAAAAGAAATCATTTATAATATACAAATGGACATGGGAATTTTATTCTTGTAGGTAAACTGTATAAAATAATTTTTCCAACTTGTAAGAGCTTATACTAATATGTGAAAAAATGTTTTTAATATTGAACTAGATAACCTTTTCTGTATTCTGTTTTCTTTTTCTGTTATTTTTGAAAAAATGAAAAATATCAATTGTAAACTTTAACACTAAAATCATACCCTTTGCATGTATTTTAAAAAATAAAATATCAGACAGTTTCTTGCCCTTTTTTAGTCAGAAGAAGTGAAAATTATTGATCTTTAATACACTGTATTATGGTTTTAGAATGATGGACACACTATGAGAACAACTGCATTTAAAATAAATAATTTTTCAAGATGGAACTCGTTATTTTTGGCCAAAGATGTGCACTTTTATTAGTGTTTCAAATCTAAAGTTGTATTAAAGATAGCTTGAAATACATTCCCCTCCAAAAGTATTGGAACCTGGAAAAGCATCACAAAAGAAGGATGCAAAGGTCAGGTGATATCAGTGGGTCACAGGCTTAATACAGTTATTGCAACTAAATGTTAAGTCTAATTCACTGTAATCTGTTTTGTCTTTTTTTTCCAATATTTTTGATCAACTAAAAATTTGGTGTTCTGTTACAAATAAAGCTATCTTCTAAGTGGTGTATCAGATCCACATGTAAATACCTGGGAATAAAAGCTGTAATGTTGATCTCTTGTCTCATATTCATCTTTTGATGTCAAACCCAAATGTTAGGTGTCTACAGCAAAAATAGAGGAACTGGCCTCACCGTTCCAATACTTTTTGAGGGCGACTGTACAAATACTTCTGGCTCTGTCCCAGCTCATCAGGGAGAAGACCCAAAAGGGTCAGGAAAAGTTGACTTCATACAGTTTAAAATACAATAGGTCAGTCAACACACTAGGGTCAAAGACCAAAACTAAGGAGATTTATTTTTATTTCAGTCTTTTAAAGGCACAACATTGTTTTAGTTAGTTTTTACTTCTTTACGTTTTATTAAGTGTTAGTTAACTAAAATGAATTTTACATCTTAGTTTTAGTTATTTAGTTTTTTTTAGTTAGTTTTAGTAAACTATGATAACCTTAACCAATACTACAATAAATTTTAGTGCCCCTATAATAAACACTAAGCTAACACTAAGTGTATTTAGACCCTGTAAAAGAGGCATCTTCTAAAAGGATTGAATGAAACGTGTGTAGGGTTGTGCACTCTTTCTGCCAGCAGGGAACATTAATGTAATGTTTAAACACACCATGTGAAATTTTTGGGAAGGTTTAATGTTATTACCTCCACCAAGGAGGTTATGTGATCAGCAGGGAGTTAGCTTGTTAGTATGTTTGTTTGTTCTTTTGTTTGCAACATAACTCAAAAAGTTGTGGACGAATTTTGATGAAATTTTCAGGAAATGTCACAAATGGCATAAGGAAGATTAGATTTTGGGAGTGATCAGGATCACCGTCTGGATCCAGGAATTTTTTAAAGGATTCTGTACTATTGGGGGATAGAGCTAATGGCAGAGGTCTGCGCCAGTTAAAACTGAAATATGTTCCATCCTAGTCTCTGTCTGTATGACATCTACCCTGCAGCAGTCTTTAAATGGATTGAAAACTACTACATAGTATAATTAATCATGTCATGAATTGTCTGTTATTTTGTCAAAGCTAACATGAAAGAGTAAATGTTCATTAAGTCTGTTTGATGTTTTTGGGGCATTTTTGCATTTATTTGCCAGTTTAGCTGAAGAGAGACAAGAAACATGGGGAAAGAGAAGGCACCAAACATGCCCCGAGACCAGGTATTGATCCAGGGACCAGTGCATTGAGGACTATAGCCTCTGCCTATGGGTGTCTGATCTACCTACTGAGCTACATCAGCGCCCTGTTTGATGTTTATTTGAGTCTGATACCAGTGAAAAACTCCTTAAGGTCCTTTCAGGTCAGTTATAATTCAGAATAACAGACTTACCTGCTCCCTATCTATGCTTGGAGCTGATGTTAAGAGGGGCTTTGTTTCTGTCTTCTTTGATTTTTCAGCAAAATAAATGTTGGAAGGGGGATCACAGGATTTGGACTGGCAGGCTAAAGATTTACATAGCCACTTGTTTCCTGCATTGTAGTTCTACAGTTGTGTGGACAGAACTGGCAAATACAACGGTCATGGAAGGTTTGCTTCACATTCACATAAGTCTCTATTTTGTATTTATGGTGTGAGAGTAACATGGCACCTCAACAGATTTTATTCTGATTGGAATAATTATGTGAATGAAGCATAAAATGACCAGCGATCAGTAATGAGTTTTCCTATTTTGCCTAATTATCACATCAGTAATGCTATCTGATGAACTAACAAACCACATCATCCCAGAGCGTTTTGTTGTTCTTTTCAATGCCACCTTTTCATTTCCCTGAGAATTTCTGATATTTTCCAGTGAAAAGCAGCTCTGGCATTGGACTGACAGACTAAACCACTATTGTGATAAATCTCTGAGAGAGAAGCAGGTTGAAATATTAGCACAGAAAAGAACAGAACAAATGCTCTAAGTTTGATCTATTGGGTTTAACCATGGAAACAAGCAGCCTAGTTTACGAATATGACCCTTCCTTTTAAATATTAGTATTGAGAGGCAAAAGAACAATTTCCCCCCTTCACTACAAATCTTTGCTGATTCCTGCTATTTAAATGCAAATTGCATTGCAAAAACTGCTTCAAGAGCTCAGTTTTTTGGGTCAGAATAATCAGAAACTGTGTGAAAAGCTAGGGTCTAATCAGAGAGAGGAGTTGAAGCAGCAGGCAGGTTTTCTGGCAGGCACTTAGAGTGCCTCTGAACACGTCCTTTTACCTTTTCTTGGATCTCCTGCTTCTCCTTTGTGGCCTCTTCCAGCTGGGCCTGCAGGTCACTGATCTGGCTCAAGTCCCTGGCAGACTGGTTCACACAGACACACAAAGTAAAAATTCACAGATTTAGTGTGTACTTCAAGGTGTATAAGAGCGAGGAGATGTTGATGTGTGCTTTAATTTCCTGTAAATGACATCCCCTCTGATGTATGGGTAATGAGTATAATGTGTCCATGCCAAATAATTTTCCGTGTGATCCGCTGTAGAACAGATTGCATCTCCATGACTGCAGAGCATGCACTGTGTTTAGAGAGGGATATGTCCTCCAAACCTTAAAGCCACTTTACTCACACATGAAGAGGGGACAGAATGTTAACATTAATGTAAAAAAGTGTATCCTACATGTTTGTAACTTGTAAACATAAAGGTCTGATCAAAGGAAGCACAGTATTTTCATGGTCTACCTAATGGTCTGCTTCTCTTATGTTATCATGCGTTGATTGCTGGTTCACTGAGATATGATGCAGGTTGAGTTACCTGGGCAACTGCCGCTTTGTGCTTCTTCATCAGCTCATTCATGTCCTCCTGATCCTCCTCCATACGAGACTGCAGGTCATTCTTCTCCCTCTGCAGACGACTGACCTGCTCCTCCAGCTGAGGTACACAGCGAGAAGGACAAACTTTAGTACAGAATGGTGGATTTTATTCATGAGCTATTGAATATGATAAACGGTCATTAGCTGGCAGAGCCGTAGCAGCCCTGGAATCTCATCTAATGGCGATGAAACACAATCTGGACGGGGTTCTGGCTGTGGGATGAGACCAATTGGAGATAATCAATTGGCTCATTTAGGCGAGGAAAAGTGCAGCCAGTGCAGCACAGTGGTGATGTCCTATTTAGAGTTCATCCTCAACGTTCAGGGCTCAGGCCCTCAAAATGCATTCTCTAATCCGAGACATTTACAAGACCTTCCCTTGCCATAAATGCAGCAATTAACAAGCAAAGCACAGGCACATGGTGCTGTGTGTCATCCCCAGAGACACAAACATCCTCAGTGTAGAGTCTGAAATGGAGGCAGCACTCTCCAGAGACAGTCATTAATGAGTAGGCAGAGAATGAAAAAACATTCGACAAAGCTTATTTATCCATTAGAGCAAAATGCTAAAATCAGATACGTGCCAAAGGGCATTTATTATTTTAATATGGCCTGATGATGTGTGCATATTAATGCGTATTAGGGAGTGCCTATTTGATAGGCAAAAAATCTCCATTAATTAAAGACTCTTTGCATAAAGAAGGAAAGCAAACATTTACAATTCCCCCTTTTAATCCAAAAATGAGCCTCTGCATTGAGATGAAAAGAGTAGGTGTATTTTGATGTGCATTAATATGTGGGACATGAAACACACTTTTAATTCTGACCACAAAAAAGTATGGTTACATTTAAGTTTAGGGTACAACTCTCACTATTATTAGCTGCTTAGAGGCATTCAAATAAACAGAATAATAACTGCTTATTAGTCCTTATTAAACCCTTATTAGTGTCTTATTCTACAAGACCACAATCTATGCCTAATAGGCTGTTAACTAAGAGTTTAATAACCTCATTATTACTGCATGTAAATAGCCAATTAGTAAGTTGTTTCACATCAATAATGACCTAAAGATGCTTTGCTTGGCTTGGCTCTTAAGGTATTGGTACCACAGAAATAGTTCTTATTTTTTATTTGTGTTTGCACAAGAGAAATTACAATTGACAGGCACAGCTTTCACAAAGATAGTTCATACGTGAGGTTGTGCAGGTGAGGTATGGAAACCCAAGATGGGCTTAAAATTAAACCTTAACATGTCATGCATTAATCATAATACAAGAAATGATAGAAAACCATATACCATCAACCATAAACCATATAAGGCACAATGGTTTGCCTTGAGGAAATATCAGGTGTGCAGTGGCAGTTTCTTCAACTACATGTTCTTACTACAATAACTCAAGATACTTTAAGATATAGTCCTCTTATCTCTAAGATACGGTCCTCTTTGCCCAAAATCAACCTAACCCTAACCACTTTAATAATATGTGACAATATTCTATTTATTTACATCATAGTTGCAGCCTATTATAGTAAATAAACAAATGTTTTCTTCTTTTTCTGTATGTTTTTTAACCACATAATCACATTTACATTAACATGTTATTGCTATTATTTATCTCACAATAACTATTAATTATTATCATAATTTGTTACTATCATTATCATCATCTAGTATTATTTGTGTTATTTATTTGTGTTTTTAATTTTTTTGTTTCTCATTAATTTCTGTTAATTATTTCATACTCTGTTATTATCAGTAATGATGTGTTTGTAACATTTTGGCTCCCTACAAACACCGTTTCAGACTTTCTTTTAGACATATATGCATATATGAGACTATTTTTGGATGGATATGAACATGGTGTGCCTTGAGATTTTTTGATTTTGATTTTTTTAGTTTGCTACTGCTGAGCATGAGAAGCAGCTAATTAATGGTGAGAAATGCACCCTAAACTAAAGTGTTACCAAAAGTATTGTATGGCAAAATATGCAGAAATAATTGCCATTCAAGCAAAAGTGTTTAAGTGTACTGTGAAAAGGCAGTTCCACTCTACACTTTATATCCTCTGTCCTCAGGATGCAAAACTCACTGATATCTTAGCTTTGGCCACATCCTCCATTTGGATATGCAAGTCCTCTATCTCCACCTCCATGCTCTTTCGAGCCTTGACTGCAGCGGCAGAGGTAAACTCGGACTCTTCCAGCTGTAAGAGGAAGGTGAAAGGAAAGTAACCATAGAGGAGGTGAGGGACAAATGTTAGGAGGCCAAGATCAAGAATCTATCATAGTTTTGAAGAGAAGTAAGGATTTATTGACTTTTTCATCATTTTTACTCTTCCTTTTTCCTGTGTCAGAATGTGTCGTACTTGATTTTTGAGCTGGGCGATCTCCCTTTTGCTGGGGGCGTTGCTCTTCAGGTGGTCCAGCATAATTTGTGCATCTGCCAGAAGGACTTTGGTCCTCTTCAGGTCCTTCTTCAACCTCTTCTCTGTCTCCATATCTCTCTGGCCCACCTAAATGACCAAAGAACACACCTTTGTTAGTCTCTGTTTTCTACTTTCCAATCTTTTAAAAACACACAGCTGCACCTTTTCAGACTCAAAACTGTTTCTTTTCAATCAAAAAGAAGTGGTGCTCTCATTGTGACCGCACTGATAGAGGCCAGAGGCAGAGTGATGGATGTACCTGGTCCTGGGCATTCAGCAGTTTGGACTCCAGCTCTCTCCTTTCACGCAACACTTTCTGCTTGTCTTCATACTCCTCCTCCAGCTGCACCTCCATCTGTTTCAGCTGCAGGACACAAGAACAGAGTGTCAGGATGCACAAACAGATGATGGGTGATAAACAAAGGCAGACATAACACACCATCGACCATCCTGTTAGACACGCTGCTCTCACACGTCAAAGACACACAGATCCCCCCCTGAGCAGATCTGCAGGCCTATAGACACATTAACATGCATTCAAAAATAAAATGCCATATTCCATCTACTTCTGTTTTTTACTTTAAAAGGGTGAGTTAGCTGTATATTTTATGAAGAGGGGCAATACAAGGTTCTTCTTGGCTGTTAGCTTATTATCTAACACAGAGCACGACCCTTGTGTAGAGAAGCTGGTTGGAGTGTAGCTACAGAAGTTAATATATGTAACACTGTGGACAGAGTTTGGAGCAAAGTGTACTTTGGCAGACTCTAAAAAACCACTTCAAGTGCTGTTGCTGTGGTTAGCGCTGTCTGCCTGCAGCAAAAGTGTTCCTGGTTTAGATCCCCCAAATGACACGGCTTCCTCTGTGAAGAGCTTATATGTTTTACCCCTCAAACCAAATGGTTAGGTTAATGTATGATGGTAAATTATCCACAGGTGTAAGAATGAGTATGGCTCTTAGTTTGTCTGTAACTGTATCTGAAACCACATACAGAAAGACCGTCTACTACTGTAACTGCTTTAATAGTAAACACTGCATACAGCCTACTACTTGTAGCTATATACTTATACTCATCCTCACATGCCCACATCAATTACACATTTCTCAGTCTGAGATTTGTCGAACAATCTAGCTTCAGGCTAGGAAAAACCTCAAGGACAACTTTTATGTTTATTATTGTCAAAAAGGATCCAACAATAAAAATCAGGGTTTATACAGAAAATCAGACATTAAATCTAATACTGTTCCAGACCATTTTCAAGACCCTCTCCATATGTTTTAAGACCGCAATGCAAATTAATTGCTAACCAGTTGGTGACACAGTTCTAAGCGTGTTTTGTGTGAATTGTAAGATGAAAAATGTGACAACATAGTCGGGCTGAATGGTATATTGTAATTCTATGACAAATTGTGCATGTGCAATTGTCACATCGCAAGGATGTGAGATATTCATATGACCTGGTGCATGTCACACTGCTGCTTTTGTATTTTGACCAAAATCATACGTTTTCATGTTTCAGTAACAAACATGCATTAACCTCCGAAGACCCTGCATGAACATATTACATTTGGCTTTTTTACAGCAGATTTCTACTAGATAATTGTCCAGGACACCCACTGAAGTTTAAGTAAAATGCATGAAATGCTGGGAGAACTTGCTGTTCAGCTATTTGAGGGAATAAGTTTGAAAATTCTCAAGTATTATTATGGAGATTTTGCAGATATTTTGGAGAGTCTTGCTGAAAGTTTGTGGAAATTTGCTTTGTAATTATATCCTTTGGATGTGTGTGGAAATTTGTTTGGAAATCTTTGGGCATTTTCATGACATCTGGGAGCGGGAGGGTGGTCCTTTGATATTTCAAGAATTTTCATGGAACTTTCTGAGAATTGTTTGGATCTTTCTGTCATTTTATGGAATTTTGGGGAATGTACTTGTATATTTTTTGGAATGTGCCTCGAAATTTTAAAGGGGAATTGCTTGAAATTTTTATGGAATTGACATAGTATTTTTGGGAGAAAGTTCTGAAATGTTTAGGCTTTATGATAAAGTCTCAATGAAACATTTGGGGACTACTTAAAGAAAAGTTTGGGTACTTTTTATGGGAATGTTCTTCAAACATTATTTAAGGATTTTTACTCAAAATTTGGATAATTTCTTTAAAAAATTACTAAATTTGTGTGGATTTTGGAGAGGAAACTTTCCAAGAAATTCCTATTCAAAGACAAGGCTGATGTTTTAACTTATTAGGTTCTACTCCCAAATAAGTGGGAGAAACTTTAAATTAATTCCAAACAAAAGCAAAGGTTTCAGGAGGTTTAAATTTGCTGAAAAGCGCCATCAGAAGTCAGAGAAGTGAGCTCTAAGCAGCAGAGTGTGTGTCTCCTCCCGCTGCATCTATGTGGTGACGCTGCTGCTGCCACTACACCAGTATGAAGCTTCAGGTTCAGGATGCCAGGTTACACGAGGCTTGCTGAGTGGATTCCAGCTGTAAGTGACACCACACCCCAGTGCTCACTAATAAAAGGTCCATTTATGGTACAGACGTGCCAGTTGTTTATATAACAGCTTCAGTGTGTGCTGTGGCTCGACAGTCACAGCAGATTGACCCTGTAAGCATTTATTTAATCATCAGTTGCACTTACAGGGGCCTGGTCATGTTGGCTTAACATAACTTTGAATGTTATTAAAAATGGTTTATGACATGTAAAGAACACATGGGCAGGATTATTTGTAAAGTTGATGAAGAAACAAGTCGCTCAGTCAGCCTGCTCTGTCTCTTCTTATCCTCCTCCTCCCTCTGTGTCAGCTATCAGAGCCGCTGTCAGACAGCGACAAAGTGAGATATTTGAAATAGGAGTATGACATGAAGACCAAATTAAAAAATGTATATATATTTTATTTGATTTAACTGTATAAAAGGTACACTAAAGGCACTTCATTTATCTGTGAAACATTTAGCTACTGGCACATTTAGCTAGTAACACGGATGAAATTCAAGGATGTATTGATAGCTCAGCAGAGCAAATTTCAAAAATCAAATTTAAGACATTTAAGACCTTTTCAACATCCGAACCGAGAAAAACAAATGCAACTTTGTATGGCGTAAACAGTCAAAAATAAAAGGCATATGAGATTTCCTTGGTATAACAGACCAGGTCTGATTTTCTGAATTGATTAACTATTCAAGAAATTTCAAATGGTACAGGCAGAAGACATTGTTTGGTCATTAATGCTCAGATTTTAAGATTTTTTTTTACACATTTATGCCTCTATTCTATTAAAATGTCATTTACTGATATTTATCATAACACATTTTAGCAGGTGTGCTGAGCTGATTCTAAGCAATTTAACAATCTAAAGCCATAACATTTTTTGTCTGGGAAAACCTGTTAAAATAAGGGTGGACTGCATAGATTTATAAGATTGCAACAATGGTAGGCTAGTGTTTTTCAACAGTGTAGACTGTATTTGATCACAGGGATCCAGATAAAACCACAGAAAGGTCTGGAGTCCTCCCCAAGGAAATTAAGAAAAGCCAATTATTTGTACATATTTTGGTGTATGCTGCTTTTTAATGAACACACCAGTTTTGTAAGGGATATGAGGACACACTTTTGAAAGGAACATAGTTTTAAAGATCAGTTCAAAGATGAGCTGTAAACAGATTCAACTTTGACACGTTTCACACCTTGAAGAAAATATACCTGTGTGTCTTACTGCTGCCTCAACCAGGTCTGATTAATTGTATGTTCAAGGCAGAGATGCGTAAGGATAAGTAGGACCTATAGGATAAATCTGGACATATGTAAGGGTAGGAGCAGCACTGACCTTCTTACTACAGGATCGCCTAATCTCCTCCACTTCTTCATCCTTGCTCTCAATCTCTTTAGAGTGGGTCTGCCGCTGCCTCTCCATCTCCATCTCAAGCCGTAGCTTAGCCTGAGTATATGAAGAGGATACACATGTAAAAACATCAAATTTATCATATGCACAAGCACAGAATTTTAATAAACAGAAAACTGAAAAATGGGATTGCTGAAAAAACAGGAAACAAGCTGCTGTAAAACCATTTCTTGCACAAGGGAATGAAATATTATTATGCTGTTCAAGGATTTTATCATACAACAGGGGTATTATTTGTTTTGTTCAGGACTCAGAACTGCAGTTCTGAGTTTTTAACATTGAATAGTGTGGTATTTGCAGCTTTTAGCTCCTGTTTTCCACACTAGTATGAAAAAGCGCAACAGCAACATCTGTTCTGTACCTGTTCCAGCATCTGTATGGTTCCAGCCTGTTCATCCAGCTCCTCCTCCTGGTCTTTCACCTTGGCCTCCAGGTCGCGGAGCTGCTTCTTGATCTTGGCCAGCGAGGCTTCATCCTTCGACTCCTGGGACGACAGATCCTGTAGCTCTGCCTCCAGCTGCTGCACCTTCATATTCACGCCACACAATTCACTGTCCTTGTCCTGGGGGTGAAAAAGGCAAAGTACAGTGCACATCTGGACCAGCCCCGTTATGTCAAGATAGAGCAGAGAGCAGACAAGCAGTCCCCATGAGAGAGGACATCAGAGCGTGTGTGACGTAAGTAGTGTAAAGTAGCTTACCTGAAGCTGCTGGCGGAGGTTAAAGATTTCACCGGTCATTATGTCTTTCTCTCGAGCCAGCTTCTCCCTCTGGCTTCTTTCTCTTTGTACCTCCGCCTGACTCTGGTTCTGCTCCAGGTCAAATCTGGTTCACACACACACACACACACACACACACACAGAGGTCAGGACAATCACAGAGTTGATTACATAAGACAAGAGTTTTAAGGGTAAGCTGTAAGTAATGTGAAGTATAAGGAATGTGTGCAAATCTGCATCAACCTGATGTTATATGACATGTCATTACAAAACAGGTAAATGGAGTCTTTATTATCTTATTATTTGTAAAAAATATCTGGGCATAAGTTCTCTTATTTTGCAGATTTTTAGGTTAGGAGTTCATTCTCTATACGAGCCAATCATCAGTTCAGCACTTCCTCCATTTTATCCTCCACTTTTATCTGTTCCCATTAGCCATCAATTTACTATTGGGGATGTAATAATGAGCAAAATGTTTTCTTCAATTGTCCCGGGCAGAAACACTTATGGTTAGTGAACTTAACAGCTAAGTGTTTCATGCTGTCAGCTCGCTGTAATTCCCTGTTTTTCTTTCTGAAGCGCAGCTGAAAATAATTTCACCCACAGAGCATCTTCAATTAGCCACAGGGGAGAGATCACATTCTGCCACAGCGATCGCTTCTCGAGTGCTTAAAGTCTGAGTCATTTTCTCGGCTAATGCAATTCCACAGATTACAGAACATCTCAGTCACTATCTGAATTAAAGAAAATGTTAGTGTTCCTCTGAATGGGTCTGAGTGTGTGCAGGCCAGGCCTTCTGAGAAGGAAGGAGCAGTATGTTCTCAGTCATGTTTTAGAAAAATAGACTAATAAAGAGGGAGAAAGACGGTTGAAAAAAACTGACTTCCTCTGCTTCTTCTCCAAGTCATGGTTGCGGCTCTGCAGGCCCTCCAGGTGCAGCTTGGTGTCCTGCAGCTCTGCCGTCAGTTTCTGGCACTTCTTCTTCAGCTGCTGCACAGAGCGCTGCACATCCTCATTATCTGTCTGCAAGTCAGCCAGCTGCAGTGCACACAAACAAACATTTATGTGACTCTTTTAATGCAGCTTATTGTATGTCTTTGTTATTTCACATACTATACTCTGAAGTGGCCACAAGTGTGTGGTTACCAAATGTTAAATAGAAACTTTATTCGTGCAATGACTTTTAAAAAGTTTCTTGCCCTTCTCTCCAGATGTCTTTTGCTCTGCTGCTCTGTCTCCAGCTTGTCATCAAACTCCTGCTGGAGTTTCTTTTTTGTGAAGTCCATTTCACGAATGGCTCGGTTGTATTTTATCCGCCACTCGCCTCCTGGAGGAAAGACAAACAATTCAGAAAATGTCCGAGTGACATTTGGAAGTCTCCCGCCTCTAATAACAGCCTTGCAGGGGTGTACAGCCGGAAAGGCTCAAAAGCTCAGACATGATGGATGCTGTGGATTAAGGAGTGCACTGTACTGGCTTCGATGGTTATCACGCTTAAGACCCGAAATAATAAAATCTTTCAGGAAATAAAACTTCTTTCATCAAATCCCGACCTTATGGGGTCAAAAAATATGACAAAGGAGTCTTCATGCCTCGGCTCTAATCTTGGATAAACCTATGGTAAGAATTCAGAGCACAGCACAATAGTAGTTAGAGAAGGGCATATCTAAGTGGCACTTTCCACAGTTCTTAGCCGACCCTAATTCTGGAGCTGTCAGGGGCTATCAGAAGTATAACAGCGGCCGGCAGACATTCAGGTTCAGGTTCATTTCCAAGCCTTATCATTTTAGAGGCTGTCCATTTCTCCTTCACATACCAACACTGGCTCCTCCATCAGTGCTGCTCATTAGCATATATATAGCATAATGACAACTTGCAGGGCCACCGGCTCTGATCCCAACGATTATTTTCTCATTCATCTAAGAATTCTGATATGCTCTGTAATGGCTTGTCTGCTGAGCTGGGTTGAAGTGGGGGGAGGAGGGGAAAATAAAAGAAGTCTTACAGACAATATGCTCTCATCGGGAGGTCCCTCTCTCAGCAGGTGGGGACCAATTGGCAACAGGCATTAGCTGTATGCCTAGGAGCGAACATCATAATCCCCTAGCGGTAAATCCCAAACTTGGAAAATATACTTAATAGCATTATGCAAGATGTGACCAAGTCTCAATGCCATGTCTCCTGCTGGAGCAGCCGAACAAAGCCACTAATTCCCGCAGCTACAATTAGTGTGAGAGAGATTTTTCAGACTGTGCACAAAATGCTGGTATGAGCACTTCAGGAAATTATGCCTTTAACATAAGCTGACATGGCCAGTCGGCAGGCCTAGGCATTGGGCTACCCAGTGTCATTAATTAAATAGGCAATTGAGACTCATATTTCTAGTTTGGAAATAAATACATGGTGGGTTTTTACTTCAACTAACCAGTGTCGCTGTCATCATCATCCATCTCTCCATTGAGCTCAGATGTTTTCATGAGCCGAGCCTCCATCACCTCCATCTCCTGGGACTCCAGCTGCTTCTTCATGGCATCAAACTTAGCCTGGATCACACAGATTCACACATCAATCAAAAAGGAAATTTTCAGTCACATCAAAATAAAAAAGGAAAAGAAATTCTGATGTAAAGCGTTTTAATATTATGTGCCTGAAGGTCCTTCATGTCCTTCTCCAGGCGGAGCCTCTCTGAAGTCTCTGTCTCGAGCAGCTGGGACGCTGACTCACTCGTGCTTCTCTCATCGGCCAGCTCTGCCAGCAAGTCTGCAATCTGGACCCAAAGAGACAAACAAGTGTAAGAATATTGAACTCTAACAGCACAAAAAAATATACAGCAACCATCTTCCCAGCACGCATTGTCACGGTAAAGAGACCCACCCTGCTCTCCAATCGATCAGTGTTCAGTCTCAGCTCATTTCGCTCTTTTTCCACCCTCTCTAGCTTCAATTTCTGCTGCTGGATCTCCTCCTAGAGCACAGAAAATAGATTTATAGGTTACATGTGATACAAGGTAAAGCTGTGATACAAGAAAAAGCAAAGCCAAACAACACTAAACAAGTGTCATGCTGCAGTTGGAGGAATTGGGATTTGAAGAAGGATAACAGGCGGTCCAAATGTGAGGAATCCATAAACAGAGAGGTGTGCTCACATCTTTGTTTCGCATCTGCTCCTCGCTGAGTTGGACCTTTATGAGGGGCTGGACTGTGGTGAAGAGCTTCCACCATGGCCAGTCTTTCACGCCACGGTTCTTCTTGATGTTTTTCTGGATGCAGCGGATAGCGAGATCCTGAATCTGAGGAAAAACACAGGGAGGAAGTCACCAAAGGAGGATAGGGAAGTCCATGTTTGTGGGAAGTGTAAACAGATGGATAGCACACAGAGCTCCACTAGGTCACAGGTACCATATGAAACATGAAACAAAAAACAGCTCAGAGTTAGAAGCTCAGGACAGGATTGTGACCCCTAATGAACCACCCAAAGTCAAATATCCCAACTTTGTTAACCACCCTGTATAGGAACAGAGTTCTTACACTGGCATGATTTTAAATGCTATACATATGTGGAGGTTTATGAGCAGCTGTGCAGAGGAAGGGTACAAGATCTGCAAATATACAAGCCACTGAACTGCAACAGCACAGATGTACTTTTAAAACTAAGGTGACACTCTGTGGCTCAGATCAGACAAAATACAAGGCTTTAAAAATAATCTCCTTGCAGCAGACATATAAAATTTGGTTTTATTGTGTCTACAGTTCCATAAAAACCTTAAATACCACCATCATATTTCAATATCTGACTTCCTATTTTTCGAAAACAAAAAATATCTATACTTATCATAACAACTCTACCTGTTACTGATGAATACTTACAAGATGCTGAAGATATTATTACATCATCTAATTATTTAATGCTATTTCCGTTATCTAGTTTGTCTGATCAGCATGTCGTGTCACTTCATACTGCAACGAATGCTCACACTGCATCCCTTGAAATATATTTATCTGCTCATTATATTTCAAACGCTCCTTGTAAATACTAAAGCATCCAGTTCTTTCATAGCCCAATAGTTTTGCCTCCACATTCACACAAGTTGCAATTACAAACCCAGATATAAATATTATTAATGGCAACCATCTCCACTTTAAGGTAGGTAAGGTAAGGTAAGGTAAGGTAAGGTAAGGTAAGGTAAAATGTATTATCTCCGAGGGGCAATTTGTTTTACAGCCAAAAATGTACAAAGGCTATCAAACATGCAGATGTTTGCCACTACAGTTTAAAGGGACAGATCAAGCTATCAGTGTGGCCTTGTCATCTACCTTTTGCTTGTTCCTTACCCATCTTGATGCAAGCAACAAGGGGGGGTTTAGCTGTACCGAAAGCAGGTAGCAATGGCTGGCACATATGTAGCATTTAGCTCATGGAGCTATAGCAGTTCTATCAGAACTGAATCACATTTTTTTCCACAAATAGCAAAGAACAGCACTTAAAGATCTTAATGACAGAAGAGATGTTTTCACTCTACTCCAAACCTGCTTTGGCATGAGTTTGCAATGGCTGCTGGTGGCGCAATTAGCTTGGATATAGCTTTAGTGTAGTGGTGGTTTTATAAGAAATGGACAATATTGCTTTTATAAATTATGGCAATGCTAGCCTCTTGAGCTCAGAATACAACTGGAGCTCCTTGTGTTTACTACAGGATTTTGTCTTGTTGTTCTGATTGGCCAGTAGTGAATGTGGAAGACAGAATGTTTGTCCAATCTCCCTCTGGGAATTTTTTTCAAAGATTTGCACCTTATGAAACACTTTTTTGGGAGCTTTCTACGAATGTAAACTATATCTTTATATATATTTACCTGGGCTGTTTCATATATCCATGCATCGGGTATATGAAACAGTCCAGGTTAACATTCATATGCACCTGAGTAAACATATCATAGCTTGTTTAACCTCTTTTTTGTTTGTTTTTTTCCAGGTATTTCATGAAATTAGGAAAAAATGTTTTCCATCATCAGTTTTCCCCAGCTTGATTATTTGATTTTATTTGGCACTCTTTAATGCAGCAGAACTGTTCTCCTATATTGTTTTCATTTTCAGCTATTAAAAAGGGGGACTGTGTACAATCATTTAAAGATGGTACCCGCAGCCAGGCATGCAACATGGCATGGCGTAACTTGAAAATCTTTATAGGAAAAATGGTCCAAAAGTCAGACTCTGCTGATACTGGTTTCAATTCAGCAGCATATCCAGTACTTGGTGTTAAATGCCAGCCACAACGTCTGGTTTTGCTAATGTGAAAGTACAAAAAAATGGTGGTTTGACGAGTGTTCATTCAGGACTGGCTCAAAAGCCAAAGTAGTGCCGTTAGGGCTCATATTAAATGGTGCATTTTACTGCAGAACAAATCATGTTTATATCCTTGCTTGATAAATGGCTCTGTTTTCAACAGCTTACTTTTTACTGGTATAAAAAATGCATGAGAGATCATTTTAATAACTATTGCTTATGTGAGGTATGGGAGTTATGCACAAATCTGCATAATAAGGGGAGTGGCTGACAGTTGGTCACATTTAAGCTCTTGAGGCTTTAGCCAAATCTCATCTCCATCTTGTTGCCTGTTCCTGGATGGGAAAAAAAGTTAGGTGAGAGAGCCAATATGGCCAATGCCATATTTTGACTTTGAAAAGCCCCTTTGGAAAAACAAGTCCCTGATACAACTAAGACTTTGTCCATGTTTTCTAAAGTCTTTGGTTAAATTCAGTATTTGAAAGTAGATTTTGAGTGCAAATGCAGAGTGTACTGCACATTATGAGAGGTAAAATTAAGCAAATTTTAATTTCTCAGTGGAATACATGCTTTATAAAAACTAATTTAGTGCCACCATATCATCCACAGCCTGAACAATATTTGAAAAACATTTCACTCCTCATTCTTGTGTTATATTGTCTATGTTTGGGCTAGGAGCGATCCCAGGACTTGCCAGCCTCCTCTGGAGAGTTTCTGCAGAGCGTGTTCCAAGGCTGGAAGCTAATTTTTGATTAATTAAATCAAACATGTTGGCAGCTAATTCCAAGTATTACACATTTTCCATGCTGCTTATGCATGAGGCTCTCTAGCAGCAGCAGCAGATTACGGGCAAACCCAATTAGAGCAACACAATTCTCAGCATCAGGTACATATCGCCCTGAAGGTACTCTCTATGACCAATTAGGATTTGTCACACAGTGAAAGCCATAACACAGAGCAAAATGCAGTAAATCTCTGATAGAAGATTTAAGCAGGTCTCACTTGTCATATTTAGTCAAAACTGAATAGAAACCAAACAAAAGATTAAACTGCATGAGCTCTGTGGAAAAGCAGTTTGGTATTCATATCACACTAACAGGGTGTGACAACTGTGAGACAGTGATGTGAATTAGGATTGTGAGCCAAAATTTAATGTGTTTTTAAATTCCCAACTCTCTTTTTTACATAAACAATAAGTAGATGTGCTGTTACTGTGTGCACATATGAAAGCATGTAGGCATGACATCTGAGTGCTGTGATACATGACTGAGAAAGCACCTGAAGTCACTTTGATCTGACGTTTGAAGCACATCACTCTGCAATCAGCTCTGGAACATAAAACGATGCCTCGCTTATTTAAAGCAGCTCTGACTTCATCTATGGTTCTCAATTGGTGGGTTGTGATCCTTAAGTGGGTCACAGAGCTGTTTTCAGTTGGTTGTGGATGTGTACCTGGAAAAAAATGCCACAAAAAGTCTCTGTTGTAGAACACAACAGAGACTTTTTGTCTTCAACAGTTGTCTCTGTTGAAGACATACATCTCCATATAGTTTACTTTGCTCTAATTTCCTGTTGTCCATCCATCCATTATCTACACTTCTTATCCTGTTTGAGGTCATGTGAGCTGGGGATAATCCCATCCGTCAATGAGTGAGAGGCCGGACTGGTTGCCAGTCAAAGAGACACATAGAGACAGAAAAGCAGTCACTTTGTGGTAATAACCACAATTCAGTTGTTTTCTCAAGAGTTCAACTCCCTCATCTCCTTTTCTTGTGATAGCAAAGCAGGTTTCCTTTGATTACAGTAATTCCTCAAGATCTCTAAAATATTACAGAAATTTTCTTTAGTCAAGAATACTCTTGTCTCACAATTATTATTTAATTGCAGAATGGATGTACAGTTTTACTTGACGGAGAAGGCTCTGCTCAAAAGATGATCAACTGGTAAGTGAGAAACCCCCATATGGATCGATAAATTCATGATTATACAATAAAATTAGTTAAGCAATTAATCCATCATAGTGTGAATCTGAATATGAGGGTGAAACAAGCTTTATGCTATAAGGAGGAGGCTGGGGTAGAGGAGGTTAGGCTTTACCAGCAGCAGCAGCGTGGTGCATCAGCATTAATGCAAGCATGGATTAGTGAGAAGTATGATGAACTGATGCATGAACTAACGCTGAGCTTCATGTTACGACAGGAAAATTGAGGAAAATAAAACGTATGCATGTATGATCCGACTGCTTACAAATTTGGTAAAATTGTTTGTTTTGCCTTGTCTCTTTTTTGGTTACCTTTTGTTCTATTTAAGGTCCAAACAGCACCATTTCTCTTCAAATAAATTTAAGTTGCTAAGTTTTACAGAAATTTGGGTTGTGATTTTTCATGATGTTGGTGGTGGTTCCAGAGGCAAGACCAGTTGAGAACCAGCGACCTATGGGATAATCACAGGCCTGCTGGTCCTGCTTGAGATGTTTCCTGTTTAATGCTCTTTTCTTTTTTTCTTACTTGTATTACTATTAACAGGAATCTGGAATTTCTGTATCAAAATATCTTTATAATATGTTATAGTATGACGGTAATTTTTCTAATCTGCAGTTATGGAAATGTTCTCATCAGCGTATAAGGAGATCCTCTAACTGGTGCCCTTGGTGGACAAAGATGCCAAACATTCTCCTTGCTTATCATTCCTGCACATTCTTAAGTGCTGGTTTCAAACAAATAAAAAGTAATCCTTCTTTGTTGAAATGCTTAACATGTAACTTACAATGAAACTGTAAGGTGATACATTCTGAACACAGCCCCTTGTGGGCTAAATGAACCATTTTGTGCCGTGCTCTGGTCAAAATTGAACATAGACCAAGCACCAGAAGAGGTTTTTATAACCAGATCTAAACATCCTCTCTCAGACCAGCTAGCTTTAATGTGCATCTCTTTCAAAAAGAAACAAACGCCTCCTCAACCCGCCCCTCTCCTCCCCATGGTGCTCTGATACAGGTTGAGCTGTGTGCTTCCATGGCTGTGGGTGGAGGTACCCGGTAAGGGGTAGGTTATACTGTAATTACTCCCATTATGACATCACAAGAAGCACAGATTCAAACAAACTGTCTGATTTCATGTTTCAGACACATGAGATAAAAAATCAGAGCACTGGGTTGGTTTATTTTTAATTTTGTGAGTTGGTTATTCTGGATAACCAAATTTATGCAGAGAATACTAAAAAGAGGGTTTGCAATACATCCCCTTTGAGCATGAAAATGTCATGTACAGTATTCATTACACAGGATATATTCCACATTCATCTGGAAAAATCTCCCATAAAAAGTGTTTGGTAAGTGCAGGACTTTTAAAAAAATTCTCAGAAGGTGAGTGAATGAGTATTCTGTTCATCATGTTCATTACAGGCCAATCAGAGTAACAAGAGAAAATGAGACCTTGATATTCAGGTGCTATCGTGGTTTATGATCAGTGGGGCTTGTGGGTGGAGAAGTGCAAAAACATCTCTGCCAAGAGAAGCTTTTAGTATGGGTCTTTGCTCTTGTTTTAATAAAAAATGCGGCTCAGTTTTGATAAATGTGCCCCTAATCCCTACACTGGTGGCAGCCATTGTATATACCTGCTCACAGTACAGCTAATCACCTCTCATAACTATCACAAAATAATTCCAAAGCAGGTATGAAAAGGAGCAAAATTCACTTTTTCTGTCATGAAAAGATTTCAATGCTGTTCTTTGCTCTTTATTTAATAAAAAATGTGGTCTAATTCTGATTGAATTCCTGCTACACTATTGCTACACCCATGCTAAATGCTACACCAGCGACAGCTATTGCTACCTCTCGTCTTCTCTTCAAATAATGCTGATTGGTTAAGTCCATTTCCAGACCCGGCACAGTAGTTTCAGACTGGAGCTTTGCAAGGTTTTGCCTTTTGAGAGACATGGAATCTGATCTATCAGTCTGCTTTGCAACATTAACACTTACTCACAGAAGGCATAACAGGCATATAAAAGAAGTGAAAAGTGTAGTTCAGTGAGTTCTTGCACTTAAACATATTTAAGGCAACATATTTTAGTGCAATCTAGAGAACTATGATTTAAGTGTAAAGGATTTATGGTAAAAAGTGATAAAGGAGAAATGCATTTTTCAACTGATGAAAAAGTATTGGTCATGAAAATATCTTAATAAATTATCAGTAACTGGTAGTAGCTGGTTTATACAGGGTCAAGGACCTCCTCTGGTGTTTGATCCATTTTATGTTTTGACCAAAGCATGGCACTAAGACCCCAAGGGACTGATTTATAAGGTAAAAAGGGGCATGATTTGTCACCATCAAAATAAAAAACAAAGGCATCATTACTGCATCATTACTTCCTTTTTTCCATCTGTGGCATTGCTCTTATGCTGTAGTTATACTGCCTCAGAAACTTGGATTGCATGACAGACCTGCTGACTAATATCATTACTGTGACATCTCAATTTTACAATAAAAATCATTCATACAATAGTAAACCTTGCTGTAAATTAGCATACTGTTTATGATGCAGTTGGCAGACTATACCAAGAGATTTACATGACACAAAAACAGATATGATCAACACCTTTAAAGTCAGGATTTCATAAAGTTTTCAATACTGAACAATGGGATTTTCTGTTTATAAAACAATAAGGAATCACCCATTATCCTGGGTCCATTTAAGAAATGATCAAACATTTCAGTGAGTAGTATATCAAAGAAAAGATTTGTTAAAATGATTAAGTAGACTACTGCTGCATAAAAGCTCATGTTTGCTCCTCTACACTGATTCCAATGCAAATAGCTGGGAAAACATTATTCTGGTTCCTGAAGGACAAAACTCCCAATGCGCTAAGTGCCTGCTGAGACAAAATAACATACTTTTAGAAATGTCAGGTTGTCCCCTAGAGGAGACAGCTGAAGGAGAGAAAAAAACAGTTTTGTCATTTAATGTCACATGAGCTTGGCACACTTTACAAGGTTAACATGCCAGCGAATATTAATCAAGAGAACCTGGGACTTTATATAACGTTCATCTATATCAACATCAAGTGTTTAAAGGCTTCACTTACCAGAATTCATCAGCAAAGCTTCCTGAAGCAAATTATCATGTAGTGTACTGTACTAGGGATGAATAGATACTTCAAACTGAGAAATGGAGCCCAATCAATTCTCACAAAAACAGGGTAACAGCAAGGGCTCAATTGAATGTTATTACATGATGATTATTCTCAAACTGAACAACAACATAGCTGGTAAATCTTCCACATGGGGAGATGAAAATCACTTAATAATCCACCACAGCTCGGCTTCTGTTTCATTACTCCGGGGTCGTCTAACTGAATCAGGAGTAACATAAAAAGAAAAAGATTTAAGAGGAGAAAGATGCCCTTCAGTTTATGATCGCTCAAAGAAGATATTCTTTATACAGCACATACCAGATGTAAAAACTAGCTGAAAAGAAAAAAATCCAGCATACTTTATCTGCTAAAGGGGTTTTATTTAGCTCTGCCCCTCACTTTTGATTTCTCTACATCTCAATCTCACACTTGACTGCAGACAGACACCTCCTAATGTTAGGAGTAGATTTAAACATTTTGTTTTAAGATTACGTCATGTTGAAGTCCATTAAAGTAAAACTTCTCTGACTTTATTTGACAAGTAAATTTTTTCATTATTGGATGGATTCAAGTTTGACGGTGCATTTTGGTATGTACTACAGCAGTGGAAAAATGCACTGAGCTGCCCCATAGCCCTGCATCACATAGGCCATATAGTCGGATAAGGCAGTATCAAACTGTTAATAATGCTAAGCCTTCCCAACATGTTCATACGTAGACAATATCACCACTAGGACTGCTCAACTATGGCAAAAATCATGGTTATTTTGATAAAAGATGGGATGACATTTGCACAGTGTTCTTCTCGTACCTTCTGCAATAGGTCATTTGCAACCACATGATCATGAAGGAGAGTTGGGGGTCAGGAAGTGGGGGCTATAAGGACTGAATGGGAATGGAGGAAAGATAGTACTTTAAGGCTCTAAATGTACCTCTGAGCTACACAATTTCTACATACATTGAGTACAATCCGTACAATCCCTAAACTTAAAAAAGTTTTTGTTTTTTTTTTGTATGTTTTTTTTCACAGCTTAGGCAATTTACCTGGCATAGAGGTGATCAATGTACTCAGTCCTGGAGCCTTTTTTAACACCTGCCTGCTGCCGTTTCACTTTGTTTTTATGCCTGAATGTTTCACTTCTTTCAGGACACAAAAGTAACTTAAGAAGACATAATCTTTTGATCACCACTTGCCCCCAAACAACAGTTCTCCGCTGCTGCGTTGTGTCATTTGTGCAAAGAACCTATAGTTTCTTTTAATTTACCAAACAGATACAAAGTGATATCAGAGTCATATGTAGAGGATCATTTGCTCGCCTTCTCATTTTCATTCTTGTTATACATAATTTACATTCTTGTTATACATAATTTACTTTTTATTGTTCTTTCATCAGGATTTTCTAGTTTTTGTCTATTATTTTTTCAAAGAAAAAGTATTTCTTATTATTTGATCTATTTCTAGGGGTTTTAAACAAGGCCTTTAGAGTTTCCTGCTCTTCCTGCACCTAAAACGTCTCTTGTTTTTTAAGTCTTATTGTCGTTTTATTAAATATGCACTGTGAGTATGATATAAAATAAAAATCACGCATCCAAGCCATCCATAAGCCTCTACACTAAATTATCCCTGACTCCTTTTAGCTGTCAATGTATTCATAATTACATGTTACATCCAAGCTTGCCAACCTAAACCCAGTTAAAGAGCGATAATGTCAGGATAAAATGTAAATAAAGTCTTATCTTTCTATTATGAATACATTTACAGGAGACAGGGGGCATATGGGGGCAGAGAGAAAAATTACCTCTATGCTAATGGGTTTTGTAATTGCCTGGTTGCCTAGCAATGTTGAAGGCTTCTCACTTTTGATTTCCTTTAAGTTCTTGCACATTATGCAGCATTAACCTGCTTTACTGTGTGACCAATAACCCTTTGAACTTAATAAAGAAAATACACTGGTCCTTTAGCTTTGCCAATTTGAACTCACATTCATTACTTACACTGTGATGGTAAAGAACTGTAATGACTGAGGGGAGCTGGAAGTCTGTCCAGGTATCAAAGAGGTCATATTGATGAATCTTAGTGCAAAAGTAAAGAATTTAATAATCTCACAGCCATCATGTGCTGGTGAATAAGATCCCCCTTTACTAATAGCATGTCGTACTGAAAGCAGAGCAGCCATGTTGATTCTGTTTCTGCCGTTTCATCAAGAGCCAGCTGAAGCGGCACATTCACTTAAACAGTAATCACAGAGAGCGAGAGCGACCGCAGGGCTCCATACATCACAAGAGGACGTGTATGAGGTCAAGAGAGATGGACCCATCACATGCTGGGAGAAAAATGGAAGCTAGGTAGAGCTGCTGGGTGTGTGAGTCAGCAGCATGTCTGATAAAGGCGGCTTTAAGAGGGGAACACTTTGAGAAAGCGCACGTGTCACTATCAAATATCGCCCTGAGGGAGCTGATTGGATAGATTACAGTAAGAAAGGGTGGTAGATTAACAGTACACATTTATAATTAGCTGAAGATAAACTGCAGGAATGGTTTGATCTACTCCAAGGGCAGAGCTCTAAAATTAGCTCTGAGCACTGAAGTCAAACTTCTGATGGACTCCAAGGCAACAAGGTTTCTAGAGCTGACATGTCATTCACCCACGTTACTGAAGACACAGGTAGGCAGTAAGAGCTGGTATTGATTTGGTTGCTTTTGAAAGGGTCAGCTGTATCCATGCATTTCTGAATTTGACAAATAAAAGTTAATCACTTTTTGGTCTTTTATTATGATGTTGATTTAGACAAATAATGATAGATAATTAAGCAACACCTATTGAGAGGAAGTGTAATTACACTGTGATGATTCAGTTGTTTTAAGTTACATTTATAAAGGCTGCATATGTCCTGAATCTTCTTTTGTTACTATATCTATAATGTTATTTGATAGACTGTTGTGTTTTCAGGTCTATTTTGTGGGTTTTTCCCTGTGTCACGTCCTTTTTTACTTTATTACGGTGCACGTTTCCCTCAGGTTTAAGCCTTCACTGTTTCCCCTCTCTCTGATGAGTCTTTTACATGTTTGATTGCCTTATGAAGTCTTGGTTTTCCTTCCCCTTTGTGTCAGTTTGTTGTCTCACCTTCCTGTCTTACTGTTTATATTTTTGTTACTCATGTTTTTCTTTTTTTTTTTGTTGGACAATGATGGACCTTTTAGTTGGGCTATATTTCTGGACTCAAGTGAAGTCAGCTATTAAGCTGCTGGTTTTTTTTGTGTGTGGGTTTCTTTCTTTTAAATTTCCTTTTAAATCTGTTTTTTTTTTGTTGTTTTTTTGGCACAGCTTTTGTTTAAACCACATGCTGATAACATAGCGTGTATTCAGACAATATTCAGACCCCCTCAACTTTTCAGTTTTGTAATGTTGCTGCCTCATACTACAGTCAAAAAAACATTTTTATTCTCATTAATCTACACTAAGTACCCCATTATGACAAAGTGAAAACAGGATTTTGAAAATGTTTGCAAATGTATTAAAAATAAAACAACTCAGAGGCAGGATTGGATTTGTAAAAAACTAAGTGAACTTCAAGTGAGCTTTCTTGTTTTGCATCCGTCTTACCAAGGCCCTTCACCCCCAACTGCTCAGTTTAGTCAAGCGCCCATCTCTTGGAAGAGATTCATGGTTGTGCCAAACTTCTTCCATTCGCTCTTGGGAACCTTCAGTGCAGCAGAAGATGTTTTTATAGCCTTCCCCAGGTCATCTCCTTGCAACAATCCTGTCTCTGAGCTCTGCAGGCCATTCCTTTGACCTTACGGCTTGGTTTTTGCTCTGATATACATTGTCAGCTCTGAAGCCTTCTATAGGTGAATGTCTTTCCAAATCATGTCAAAACAATTTATTTTCCACAGGTGGACTCCAATAAAGGTGCAGAAACATCTCAGCAAAGGTCCAGAGAAATTGGAGGAACCTGAGCTAATTTTCAAGTGTTTTTGCAAGGGGTCTGAATACTTGTGTCAATATGACATGATAGGGTGCTAAGAGAAGATTAATGAGAATAAACATGTTTTTTTTTTCAGCTGTAGCATCTCAGTTGTTTGTTGCCAAGTGGTCACCTTCAAAGTGGTAACGGATGTTTAGTCTTGCTTTATACAAAACTGTGTTGTTCAGGGCCATGACCACTGTTAGCACTACACCAACACCATACAAGAAGATGCAAACTAGTAAATATGGCAAGGGGGTGAAGAAACGTGATTCTCCTGGACTGTGAAATAGGAGGAGAAACTGATAGAGTTGTGGAGAGAGCAGAAAAAGGAAAAACGGACCACTGGTTTCTTTCTGTTTTAAGCCAAAAAGTTGTAGTTGTACATTCCAGATGATGGGAAATCATCTCGAGGGAATCTAGTTTGAGTAAGACAGTAAGTGGCCCAAGTCTTTGCCGAATCTCCATCTGCGATTTAAAAAGTTTTTCACACACTTCCTCTAGATGTGAGGGGGTGTCAGGCATTTGTCTCTTAAAATTCTTTTAAAAGTTTTTGGAAGTCTCTTTGGGTGTGGAAGGCATTACTGCCAAGTAACAAAGATTTTCCTGCTTATGTTACTTTAAAATCAACACTATGCAAGGATTTATAGTTTAATTCAAATATTTTCTGGGGAAATATTTCCATCTTCTCTAGTTAAAGTTTCTTACTGTTAACTGTGTAACATTGAAGCTACTAAGAGGGGTTTGGCTGGTAATGAAACCGTCTAAAACACAGACTGATGCATTTTTATTCTCTACAAAACTAAACAAGAGCATCAGGGAAAAGATTGACTCAATGGCTATTTTTATGTTTCTCTCACATCTGTTGAAACTCTGCAGAAACAGTGTTGATTTTTCAACTCCCAAAAATTAATTTTGAGTTGCATTAGGCATTTTAGTTAAAGATATATGAGCTCTTACACATTTTTAAGACAAGAGTGGCAAAGAAATAAATCCTGCTCTGTCTCCATGGGGGGCGGTTTTGACCTAAATGTTCCCCACAGGAGCTGTATTTAACAGTTTTTATTGAAGTACTTGTAGCTGAAAGTGGTAAAACTGTTGTATTGTTTTAAATGCCTCTTTAAGCCACTAAAATATTATGTCAGAATTTATTTGAATACAAATATTACAACTTAAAAAAATTATAACAATCTTCTTTGGGGTCTTAATCAACTTTAATGTACAATTTAGCCCTCTCAGTGGGATTCCAAGCCTACCTTTCTCTTCTTGAAGGCTTGCCGTGCCAGGTAGCCTCTGCAGGCCGCTTGGAACAGGGTCAGGTTACGTTTGGTCTGCTCATCCCTCTGCTCCTCCAGCTTAGCCAAGGTGCCAGCTCTGAAGAACAACTACAGCAAAACAAACACAAACACACATGAAGCTGAACTATCTTATTAGTGAAGGATCAAATAGTTACAGATCATGTGAAGCTGTGAGGGGATATTAGACTTACACGTCCTGATTCAGATCAACAGTAAATCAAACCAGAACATAGTTTTATAGTAAGTAAATAACTGCACTGAAGTAGTTAATCAATAAGAAGCAGCATAATCCACGGACGAGACAGTCTTATCCACCTAACAAAGCTGTGATTAATGTTATCTTGACCATCAGCCTGGTCTGTTTCTAATCTGGGCCAAAGGTAAAACACAGGTAAACAGGTAATGGAAAGCAGATCACGTCACAGCCTGTCGATACTTCAGAGGGATTAGGTAGTGTGAGTGCATGCCAGATACGATGGCTGCACGCTATTAAAATGGATGGATGATGGACTGCCTCCACCCAAGGTCCCTCTAAACAAGTCTCAGAGCTTTCTAAATGAGCAGATCCATATGTGACGCGTTAACAAAGCAGACGCCGGAAATGATGGAGCGGTTTTTGTGGTCAAGTCTGCAAAGCAGCTGGGAGGAGCAATGCATTCAGTGACACCAGATTAATTTGCAGTTTGCTTATTTTGGACTTGAACTACTGACAGACGGGTGGTTACTCACATTAATAACCTGTGATTAAAGTCTCTGTCAGTCTATTGGTACACACATCGATATTAGGGATGCACGGTAATAGATTTTTGCCGATACAGATATAAACAAGCGTCTGCCTGAAACTTATAAAACCTAAAAGACAAGGGATGGGCAATGTTTTCAAATATCTGGTCATTTAAAGAATGCATTTACAGACTTCAAGCAAGTGTTTAAACCCATATTTTTTCCTATTGTCCTAACCAGCACCTAGTTTTGATGTGGTTCCACGGCCACATGGTGGCTGTAGAGGATCTAAAGCGTGTTAACCGACGTTGAATGACAAAAGAAGAAGAGAGCAGTAATGTCTGCTGACACAATAAGGTGCTAGGAAATTAACTTTACTTCTTAATCCAGGACAGGATGTTTTTTACTAAATATATTTCTATGTAAAATTATATCTTAATCTTATCTAGTGTTGTCAAGTGAAATAAGTTAATTTCTTCTGTTAGAATTAGCACTAAGAAATACTAAATTACAAACAGCTAATTTTCCTGTTAATGACTGTTAAATAACATTTTTCTTGTAGATGCTCATTTTTTCCTGCTTTTACAGTAGTAGACATCCTCATATCTGCCAATACTGATAATTTACTTTTTAAGCAGTTCTCTACTGATCCTGATTTTATGCAGATAGTACTGTGCATCCCTAATCTGTATACAGTAGCTAGAATTGGCCCTCAGTTTTTTTAATATCATCACGTAAAGAAGACTCCAGGTCCAATTGTTGTGATTTCATAGATTCTTTGGCATTAAATATGAGTGTATATACATTTCTCACTTTTTGGATGCTAATTCAAATAACAAAGATAAAGCATGAAATTAGTTTTAAGTTAACAAAAAAGAAGGAAACTGTACCTCTAACAACCCAAAGCCTTGTTAAAAAAAAGAGCCCATGTAGACAAGAAACCCGTTGTATTGATTTATATTCCAGTAAGATGTCTAAATAACATTTTTTACTTTTTGTAAAACACAGTAAGTAAATGAAGGCAAGATGACTACGTTAAAATACTCCATTTGGCTCAACTGATTATCTTAGTGAGTGTTTGAGTGTTTTCTTATACAAGTGCATGTGTTTTACATCTATAAAGGCTGTTAACATGTAATTAGAAGTCTGTTAAGTTTTTATTTTTAATTCAATCCTAATGTTTCATAAAGCATAAAATCATTTTCATTTAAAAGAAGAGATCTTATTTAGTGTCATCTTTAATTCATCAATTGTCAACATACTATTGCTCTAGTAACTATGTAAATCCTGTGTACTAATGTTTTTTTAAGTCTTTTCCAAGTTTTCTCCTTACCTGCCCTAACTTTACAGGTCTGTGTGTTTTCAGACTTTTTTAATTGTTGATATTATTTGCAAATAAAGTTTGAACAATCCAAATGATAGCTATGAGCATACAGTTACAGATTCCTGGTCATTTAAGGGCCCTTGTCTATTAACAGCTAACGCTGCCCACAAAACCAAGTGCTTCTCACTGGCACTTATTGTTCCTTGGTTATAGAAGTTAACATCTGTGTCCCTTGATATTGAGGGACTAAGGTCTGTTTAGGCCCTTAATATTTTGTTTTATTTGGGATATAACAATGAAAACAAAGTAATAGAATCATGTTCTGCATTAGCAGCAGCTCTAGACCTGGAAATTGTACCATCGTATCAGGTTCTCCTCTGACATTGCTATTAGCTTAGCTTGACTTAGACCATCAAAGAAAGGTTTTCCTCGCTACTGTAATGGAGCTAGATACTGCTAGTGCTGAGCTCATTGGTGAGGTGATTGGTGTTGGGTCTTTATCTTTATCCAGGCCGTCACTCTGATGAATGCTTAACAGTCACAGAGTGTCAGAAAAGCACTTTAGCCCTGCTCAATGTGAAACACTATGCGCTGTCTCTTACTGCTTTACTATCTCAAATACTGCAGGGAAGCTCACTGTGGTAAAATGCCTCACCTATTATGCACATTTGCACTCACTAATCTATTAACTGTACTAATTACTGATTTATCTACTTACCATACTCAAATGCTGCAAGTTACTGTAACTTAAATTCTGTAAGAAGGCTCTCTGTAGTAAAATGCATCAGCTCATATGCACATAGCACTAATACACTACCTTAAAATATCTTATCTACCTCATGTAAATCTGGACACATCCTTGCATTTTTTAAACTCTGATCATGTCTAACAGCATCCTTGCACCCTTTGCACATTTTGCAACTGTACTATCAATGCACACAGCCCTGTATATACTAGAAATAATACCAACAAGAGCTTGTGCATATTTAAATCTTAATATTTTATACTTTTTTCAGTTTATTTTTATAATTAATGTTAATTTCTGCGCTTTGAGAGCAAAGCTAACCAGAGTCGCATTCCTTGTTGCATAAGCATACTTTGCCAATAAAGCTGATTCTGATAATATATCAAAGAGCACAGTCTGGCCCAATACAAACACAGATTGTTAACTGACTGATTGACTTTCATGGGTCATGAGGGACATCTACAGGTGTGGCAGTGGTTTAAAGTTGGACTGTTATTAACTGAAAGCACTGCTAGCACGGCTAAAAAAACCCTTGATATCAAGGCAATTTTTGTCCTTGGGAAGCTAAGCACTCGACGCTGTAATGCATTGGTTTGTATTGAAAATATGGGCTGCCAGTGCCAAAAAATGGTGTCAGTGGGCACAGGTCCTAAGTTCTTAGCAGAATCTGCAAAAAAGATGCAAAAAGTGCCTTTTTTAAAAGTATAAAGCTTTGGTGCTTTAATACATACAGCTCTCTCTACTAGCTTTTTCAAAATCTGTGTGAGCTGTGCCACTTCCACTGCTCAAAGGTTATGTGGGCCTGCTGTAATTGGCATGCATGTGAGATAGGTTGCTAGGAAGCCACTGGAATGCTTTGTGAATGGCCAATGGTGCTTGTCTACTCCTGAGCCCATTTTACATTCCACAGTGTGGCACCATGTGAAGCCAACTCCAAACCCTTCCTGTGTTGTGTGTTATAAAAGAGCCCAGTACAGTGCACATGTATGGGTTCATAAGTCCCACTGTTTTTGTACATTATTGTTTCCTTTGATTTACTTCTTGGCTGATGTCCACTTTCCCGGCTGATAGGATTAGACCTCAGCATGCCAGTCAGTATTTACTGTGATTACTCCACAACGATCGTGGTGAAAAACAAAGAGGGCCATGAAAGCGAGAATTTGCTCTAATGACCTGAAACGAAAGAAGGAAATGTGTTCACATAGTTGGGCAGAGTAGAGACATGCCTCTTGGGTAGCTAGTGGCTTAAAGACTGGAGGGGCAGGTATGGCTTGGCAACTATCCAAAACAGGCAGGAAAACAAACCTCAAAGAGGGTCAGGTGTAATGAAAGACACACTCCCCCTGACAGTAAGTGCCTTCTTTTTAAAAGGAGAGAAAATACAAGGATGAAAAGAGGAGTGCACTGCAGCTATGTGCACAGGGCTTTAAGACATGAGAGTGACCAGCAGCAAAGGTTTATTCTCTCTCTTTTAAAGCTTTTTATTTGTTTGAATTGTGTTGGCATTACTCACCCTACTCAGACCCATGTGGTAGCTGCTCTTCTCCAAATCCAAGGACTCCAGTAGCTCCTCCACAGCCTGGGTGAATGCACAGACACACAAACATACACAGACTTAGTCTTTGAACCAGCAGATCCAGTGGGAACTTCTACTGACACTGCAACACTTCAGTAGTCCTCAGCTCCCAAAAGTTACCATGCTGAACTAATGGCACAGGGCAGTTTCCAGTCTTCTCTTACATCCATTTCCCGGCTGGGTTTAGTTTTCAAAGTAAGCCTGGGAAAAGTTTGGCTCTTCAGAACCTCCCAACCCCAACCACTACCCAATTACAACTTTTTCCCCAAGAATCCACCTGCTCCTGGCTAACTCCTCAGGACCCCCTGGTGGTCTTAGCCCTGTTATAGCTTTGAACACACATACAGAGCACATAGAAAGATAGAGCATCAGCCAGCCTGGAGCCTCTCCCTGTCCATCAAGCAGCCTGCATGTACTGTAGGTGTACTGTTCTCTTTTAGCCTTTTCTCTCAGCTTGAGCCTCCAGCCTGAAAGAGAGCATCTAGATTACACCAGGAGAGGTTTGCCATGAGCACTGAGGGGCTTTTGTTTGCCAGTGTTTCCACAGAAACTCAGCCCTAGTACACAGACACAGGGGAAAAGAGCTCTTCTCTCTTAACCCCATTCTTTCACGCTCTCTCTCTCCCCGTCTCTCTCTAGAAACAAACTTTTCTATCTCTCTCCACTGCACTTCAAACCAAGCTTCTGTTGCAAAAAGTATGAATGCACAACATTAAATCAGCAACTACAAGGGTCATCCTTTTGCATGACAGCCTTTAGCTATCATTGCATAAACTGAAAATGATCAGCAGCATTTCATACTCCTCGAAATGTACTTTAGTAATAGGACGTTTTTTTTTTACATTACATAAGGTATCTGCAGGACATTACAACAAGCTGACCACATTACGGCAGGAAGGCTCCCTTTTTTATAATATTTATGCATGTGCATTTTATCCTTTAATAATAATGTATTGTGTTTAAACCTTTGACATCATTACATATGTTTTATTGACATTAGAAAACCTCATGCTTGATCAGGAAAAGGTCTCCTGAAGACAAAAATATCAAGGCAGCTGTTTATTAATTACATAATTGTGTTTGGCGCCCCCTGTGGACAGATTGGCACCTTTATTCTCTTAATTGATTTTTTTGTCTGTATATGAAAATCTCATCCTACAGAGGAGGATTAGGGCAAGAGGTGAAGGAAAAAATAATGCAATGCACATCATGATAACAGTCAAAATGTCAAGAAAAAAGTAGAAGTTGCGAGATTAAAGTTTAAATAAAATTTCAAGAAATAAGTTGTTAAATTACAAGTCAAAGCTTATTACTAAAACAAACAGTAAATCTTGGCCACTGTTTATAAGCTAAAAGAGAAAGAATCTCATCGGTGTTAAATCCAAAGTATAGTTTCACATGTTCATCGATTCAAGGCATTTTGTAGAGACAGTCAACATTTGCTGTTTCTTATGGTCTTCAATACTATTTCCACAGGATTGCAAATAGTAATATACTAATAAACTCTGACTTTATTTTCAAAATTGCAACTTTTCTCGAAATTGCATTTCAACTCTATTTTCAAAATTTTGATTTTATCCTCAACATTTCAACTTTCTTGTTGACATTTCAAATTTTCCTTAACATTTTAACTTCGATCTTGAAACTGTATTTGAACTTATTCCTAAAATTTTAACTTTATTCTAAACATTTAGACTTAATTCTTGACATTTCAACTTTTTTACATTTTGGCTTTTTCCTCTGCTTTTCAACTTTGACACTGTATTTCAACTTTATTCCCAACATCTCAACTTTTTTCTTGACATTTCAACTTGATCTTGACATTGTCATTGAGCTTTATTCTCAAAATTTCTACTTTTTTCTTGCCATTTCCACTTCAGTCTTGAAGTGCACAGTATTATTTTTCCTTCACCTCTGGTTCTAATCCTCTTCTGTATTTTTACATTTGGAAAAACTGTTTTATATCATGCAAGAGTGTGATTGCTTTCCCCTGATCTCTTTCCATTGGTCTGCTTTCACATTATCTGTCTGATACAGTAGGTGGCAATATGCACCAATAGTGTGTAAAGCTGCCAAGAAGGGGAAAGATGAAGAGCCAACCATGGCAACCATTCATGTCCGCATTCTATGTGCAGACAAAGGAGTCCATCCTAAAGGCTACAACAGAAACTTTAGTATGATGTTTTAGACTCCAACAACGACCTCCTTTCTATTTCTACATTTGCAGTGTAGCCCAGGGGACGTAACAGATCTTTGCTGTGCAGGTGTGATGTTTAAAGCGACAGGAAACATTTAGAATTCCTCTGTACTAGGCCACATTTGAGTTCACATCTTTCATGTGCTCTGCTTAAGTCACATGCCTTTGGCATGCCTTTCACAATATGTCTTGTGGGTCATAATGATGTTGGGGTTACAACGTTGGATACATTTTTCATGGGCTCTTCTGTTGTCTGGGTTTTCCCTTTCTCGTTGTGCTCTTATGCCTGTGACGTGTTATGATGTGTTGTCTTATTTGGGATTCTGCTTATTGTCAAAGCACTTTGTAAACCTCTGTTTTTAAAGGTACCATACAAATAAAGTCATTATTATTAAAAATAGAGTTATTATTCACATGAATCGAGCCCAAGACCACCTCTACCAGCAGACTCAGGCAAAGTGCTAGAGTATGGTGACTTGTGTTCAAAATGATCAAATGACCCAGACTATGGGGTTAAGTGTACTCAGATACAGGCCATGTCCCTCCTTGGAAACCATCTTTCAGATGCAAAATCTAACTTTACTTGATGGTCTTGTTTGCCTTATATCAGCCATTAAGAGGCATCAATATTTATTTCAGTCTGTTACACAACCAGTTAAAAACATTTCACAGGCACTTTACATACCATTTTGTGCACATTTCCAACTTTAAAAAAAGGTTAGTAGAAATGCTCCATTTCCAAAGATAATTTTCTCATCATAATTGAGAAAAGTTTTTTTAACATGTTTTAACATCACTAGGTGTTATCCTGGTTTGCTCATGCTGCAAGTTTTCTGAACATACAACAAAGATGTGTTATTTGAATCAGCTTGTGCAAACACAATTATAGGCATATAACTTTAAAAACTGAATTTTAATTAATCTTTCATGAGAATTACATTTGTGTGGTACTGATCCCTCAGATGCATGGATCATGGATGTAAAAGATGTGTCTATGAATGTGTTGTATCTGTGGTCATGATCATGTACTATCCAAAGAAGGCTCATGGAAAAAAAGGCTACGTACAGCATGACAGTTCACTGCATCATGAGCACATAAGACAGGAAGTTCAGCTCTCACTGGGACCAACCTATCTTGTCTTATCATGAAACCTGGCCTGTGATCACACTTTACGTCATCATGTTATAGCATGAAATGTTTCACATCATAACACTTTCGCAGCAAAGAAAGTTGCTGTTTTCTATGGTTTCATAACATCAGAGTCTTGTTATATGATACACTGTTAATATCGTTAAGTAATACTGATATGTTGTTAAGTTGTTTATTCTTTTCTGTATTTACATTGCCTCACATTTGCAACAAGAGCGCTAAAGGGTTAAAGCACAAGTGCTGTCAGAGATACAGGAAAAAATGTTGACAGCTTGTTTCCACATTACAAAAGATGATAAGCTCCTTAAGCCAAAATGCTGATGTGCCTCTTTAACAGGCATGATATTGATAAGGTTAAGTTGATTAGATCATTACAAAGGCTCTGATGGATGAGCGTTTATTTCTCTGTCAGTTGGCTGCTGACAAACCAGGGGCAGACATAATGAAGCTGCCTCCTCACAACATTAATCTTCGCTCTGCTGCTAGCTTGGCAACCGGTAGGGTCGTACATTTCCCTCTCTCTCTGATTGACTTACTCTCTTCTCGTCCTTCACGATGTAATTCCTCCCATGCTTCTTGGTGAGGTGAGGTGCCAGCACATCAAAGCGACGCCGAAACTCAGAGAACACCATATGATCTGGGTAACCTGTGAAGGTCAGCAGTGAGTTGCATCATTGGAAATGAGGTAATGTTTAAAGAGTCTAAATTTCAAATTTAAGGCAGGATATTTCTTAAGATTTCTTTAAGGACATCATTCAAACAAGGAGGTCCGTGTTTACCCTGCCTGCTACTAGTCTATGACTTATAAGCAGCAGGCTCACCTTGCCTGTAGATCCGGAGAGCATCGAGCAGCTTTGAGCCCCTTAGCTGAGCACGGAGCAAGGCTACATCCAGCTGCATTAAGCCGGGATCTCCACTCTCCCCCTGTGCCTCACATTCCCCCGCTTTGAACAGGGATCCACTCAGAGCCTTGAGGGCGTCTGCCTTAGGCAATATACAGTGAACAAAGTGAATCCTGGACCTCCGCACCATATCAAGGAGAGCGTCCTGGGAACGATAGAGCATGGTTAGGGACTCTGGCAGGAAGAGGCAAACAGCTAATGGAGAATTCTTCACTTGTCAGATATACAGGTGCACCACAAACTCACATAAAGTGTTTATTTCTTATTTGTAATGATTACAAATTACAGCTAACAAAACACAAAATTCAGTAGATCAAATAAAGTTCTAAAAAAGTTAAATATTGTAAACTAATGGTGTCACACTCTAATCAGCTCATTAAGTAGGCTACACAGTCATGGGGAAGACTGCTGACTTGACAGCTGTTCAGAAGACTGTCGTTGACACCCTGCACAATGAGGGCAAGGCACAAAATGTTACTGCTAAAGAAGCTGGCTGTTCACAGAGTGCTGTATCCAAGCACATTAACAGAGAGATGAGTGGAAGGAGAAAGTGCAGTAGAAAAAGGTGCACAAGAAGCACTGCCACAGGCTGATTGCCTCCATACGACATCGCACTGGTGCAGTAATTAATGCAAATGGAGCCCCGACCAAGTATTGTGTGCATGTAAATGAACAGTAAAGAAAACGCTTTAAATATTTCAGTCCATGTGTAATGAATCTTTATAATACATGAGTGTCACTTTTTGAATTGAACTACTGGCATAAATGAACTTTTCCATGATATTCTTATTTATTGAGATTCACATATATCCCTAAAATGTAATCCATGTTTCATGTTTATTTATTTCTCCTTCATGTTTTTATTGTAAGTAATAACATGTAAAGTCTAATCCCTTGCATATAAAGTAACCTACTAAGTATTGACTTTATTTTATTTAATCTTAACTTAGTCATAATTTATTTTCTCTTACTATACCATGATCAGATCTTATAGGAAGCTATTTTATTAGAAAACTCACAGTCCTTTTTTATACTGGACTGAAAAAGATGCTTGTGCACATAATCCTGGGTGTTTTCCAGAATCAACCAATAACAAGGTTTTATCAGGTAACGGAGCTGGAAGCAATATAACTGTAGAAATGTTCTAATATCTGTCTCTGGGTGCAGCCCGAGTCTGGCTCTCATCCCATCCATTTTCTTTAAAGCTGCATAAAACAACCTGTGACTGGTCCAAAGTACACTAATATTTGGACTTTGAGCCTTTAAAAGCTCATCACATCAATCTGCAAAGTTGCTTGATAACTGGTGGGAAGTGACCTGTTAACAAAGCAAACAGGAATCAATTAATAAAAGAAGTAAGGTGTAAACATGGATGTCGATTCTCAGTATTCTTGGAAGCACCAGCATATTTTCATACTTGGCAGTAAAAACACAAAAAAAGTTTGACGGACTGCACTGTTCCATCTTCTCTCACCACTTGCAGCTTGATCTGGATGCACACAGACTTCTTCTTGATAGCAGCCACCCCCGTGGTGAAGGTCTTTCTCATGCTTGTGGCCCGCCGCAAGGACAGCTGGGAAACCCCTTCGAGACCTGCAATAGAGCCAGAGAGGACTGTGGCTCCGCCCGCTCTGCTCATGAACAGTGAGCTGATGATCTTCCTGAAAGAGATACACTCATTCAGCCAGCAAAAACACTTCAAATAAAACTTGATTCATGAATAAGTGTGAGTCTCTACTTTTATGTGGGACACTGACTTCTGGGAGTCCTGCAGGAGGAATGCAGCATTGGTGGTTGCAGGATTCTGCTTGGCGTAGTTCAGCCACCCATCGACATTGTACTCCACCCAGTCAGTCCCATGACCGTGGCCCAGGAGAAAGTGGTTATCCTTTTCACTCTTCAAGAGGAAAGTGTGACCTGGTGGGAACACAGAAAGTAATATGAGATATTTAGTCTTAATACTTTTGCAGAAGGATGACAAAAATTAAAAGCCATATATCAGAGTTAAGATACAAATGTTTTATCCACAAGTTGATCCATCCAGTCCTCATTATTCTGTAGCTTTCTTTTTACAGACCTATTTCAACTTCAAGTAACAAAATACAATTCGAAAACCTGTTCCAAACCCAGTAATTTGAGCCCTATAAGCCTGTCCATCAAGTTTTTGGATTTAAAGTTTAATGTCAGGAAACAAGTCTGAACTGTAAATAATGCACCACTGAACTTAAGTATTATGCAGAAGATCAAAAGGAATACAGATCAAAACAAAAGCATAAAAGACCAAAAGAAACTTTGCCCTTTTTTCCTTTAAAAGGTTTTAAGTTTTTTTTTTTTTTTTTCTAAGTCGTAACCTTGGCAATCAACAGTCTTGCAGATTGGCTAAAATACAAAAAGCAAATCTTAATTTTTCTTTAATCTAATCATGTTTTTTGATTTCATGCTTATATTATTCACCAAAAAGGCTAGATGGCTTCTTGAAGAAGTTTCATGTCTCTTTAGGAAATTAAGAACCTTTCAGACGAAAGCTGAAACATCTTCAGGAACTTAAACCAAGTACAGTTGCTTTTATCCAGAAGTACAACAGCCTGGATGACTGAGACCCTTCACAGTCATGAAATGATGCTTGTGCACAACTCTTACCTACAAGCATGCATAATATACTTTGTTATTAATCAGACAGAAGGCTAAGTATTTAAAACCTACTCAAACATGATAACACTCAAACAGCATTCTTATGTATCTGAACACTGCAATTTTACTCCATTCTTCTTTGCAAAACTGCTAAAGCCCTGTCAGGTTGCATGGATATCAGGCATGAATAGCACTTTCAAATTCTCTATTGGAAGAGAACCATGCTGAGAAGCATCCCCACAGCATGATCCTTCCACCACCATGTCCCACATTGGGGATGGTGTGTTTGTGGTGATGTGCAGTGTTTAGTATCTGCCAAACATAGTGTCTTGTCTGACAGCCACAAAGCAGCATTTTGGTCTCATCAGACCAAAGAACTTTCTTCCACTTGACCATGGAGTCTCCTACATGCCTTTTGGTGAAATCTAGTCAAGATTTAATATGAGTTTTCTTCAACAGTGGCTTTCTCTTTGCCACTCTCCCAACAAAGCTTTGACTGAAGAACCCCATTAACAGTTGTTGTATGGAGTCTCTCCCATCTCAGCTGCTGACGCTTGTAGCTCCTTCAGAGTAGTCGTGATGGTCTCTCTCACTAATCTCCTCCTTGTCAGTCAGTGTGTGTGGATGGCCTGATCTAGGCAGATTTAACACTGTGCCACATTTCTGCCAGTTCTTAATAATGGATTTAACTGAACTGGGATGTTCAGTGAAATCTCCTGACTTATACTTTTCAATAGCCTTTTCTCTTAGTTGCTTGGAGAGTTACACAGTCACTTGAGACACATTCACTGCACTCAGGTGATCCAAATTTGACATTACTTGGTAGAAGTCTGTTTTACTTTGATGGTAAAGAGTTGGGGGTTTTTTATATTTTTTGTGTCAAAAAAAACAAATTAAAATGACCATAATTGATTTTAAAACAAATAAAAAGCCAAAAGAACCAAGGGGTGAAAACTTTTCAAAGGCACTGTATATTTGCCGTGCATAATTTAGCGAGTAGCTTAGCATATTGTTGTTGTTGCTGACTAAGCCTGCAGACCCAAACAGCTGATCAAATACACCAAGGCGGAAGATCATGAAGCTGGCAGCCAAAGCTAGCCTTGCTAAACAGTGCCAAACACCAAGGTTTTCTGGGTGAAAAATAAAATGCTTCAAAATTTTGGATGTAGCATATAACATTGTTTTTTGGTACATTTTAACCCAAAGCTCACTAAATTAGCACTGTATATCCTAGCTTTCCAGTCAGTACAACCAGTGAGTCCTTCTTAAAGGGGTAACATTTACTAAAATCTCAAGCTAAGGCCACTACTATTGCCAAGTACCTTATACAGCCTAACTTCAAAAATATTGAAATTTCCCTTTAATATAAGGTACCAGCTAATATCATATCTCTTTAAAAAAATCAGTTCAGCATTTTTAAGACTATTTTTGAGCTTTTCATGCCTTTGTTAGAGAAAATGACTGTGGATAGATTTGAAAACAGGAGTGAGAGAGTGGTGGATGTCGACTGGGTAAATTGCAGAGGGCCTAAATTTAACCCATGGACACCACTCCAAGGGACATTGCCTCTGTACACAGGATTTGCAAGTAAACCACTGAGCTAAAGCACTGCCCTCATCTTTGTTAAAAATAGGCACCAATTTCAAGAGGAAAAATTGAATGTTTGTAATGCTTTTCATTGGCTTAAAAAAATCGGTTTGTGCCTTTACGTGTGTCTCCTTGCCTTTGCTCTCGCCCTCAGCAGGCCCGTAGTAGCTAAAGAGACGTCCCAACAGGGTCTCCTCTGAGCCTCCAGGCTGCAGCGCCTCCTCCTCCATCAGCCACAACAGGCCCCGAGCCTCGTCCGTTCGCACTGTTCGCACCTGTCCAACAAATGTGTTTACACACTCAGAAACACACACATTAAAGGTCACTGGCACTTAGTGAAATCCCTGTGTGAGCCTTAAATGATCAGTTTCACCTTCATGAGCAGTAATACTCCAGAGGAAATGACAAAAATCAACTGAAGGCTTCCCTGATCACCGTGCTTTCACCTTATTTTCCAATGTACCTATTTTATTCTATTTACAATAAAAGATTATATTTTATGAGCAGTACCTCATGTATTACTCACAAACCACCTTGCCACAAGGACATTTAGCTAGTTTAAGCTATTTAATAGGAACACATTGATGAATAGGGGGATATTTCAGCCTTGTTTCTCTCCGCCTCCTGGGTATAAAAAGAAAAACAGCGACTGCTTCTAACAAAAGATTCAGAAAATGATCCTTTGAATGCTGAGAGCTGGCCTCTAAAGTTTTTGTTTCCTTCAATAGTTTTTCTTCCTCTAAATGTCAGTAAAATTTGTCTGCACTATGTCTCCAAGAGAGCTGGTTGTCAAGAGCCTGATGGTAAGAGCAGGATCAGAAATTAAAGTTTCAAAAGCATTTTGGCTTTCTGCAGCCTCCAGCAGTTGCTGCGATAATAGCATCATCAGTTTAGCTTTTCTGTTTAATGGAAAAGGGAAAAAGAGTAGCAAAGGAAAAGGGATTAAAAAGTAATACAATTAGCATTAGAAAATAAAACCCTTTCCAGTTGATGGTTAAGGAAAAAAAGTGTGAGAGGAAGGTTATTTTCTTCTTTTTGTGAAAGTAATCAGGGATATTAGACTTGGTGCAGCCTTAATCATATTTTATACAGTAATTAAAAGTATCTTCATTTAAACGAATTGATGTTCTTAACAAGTTCAACATTTGAATGATGCACAAAGACTTTCAGAATGTTTTTGGATGCTAAAAAGCTCAGGGGAGGTCTACAGTATCTCCACAAACACGATGCCAGCTCAGTTAGCGTGGTTAACACCCAGGGAGCTAAGGGAACCAAACTCACAAAACCAAAAACTGTCTCAGCAGCTATCAGGAAGTTACACCCGAGACATCCTTATCAGCCGTGCACACGACACTGACTTGAAGTACAACACAGAGTATCAGTTTGGAGGAGAGATGCGACAACCATGAGGCTTGCAGTGAATCGAGCACTGAGGCTGTTTGTGATAAAGCTACCACAGAAGAGAAAATACATTAAAGTGAAAAAGAAATCTCTCATCAGAATGTCTCTCATTCTTTCAGGCTGACTTAAGAAATGCATTTGAAACATCACCGTTTTATCTTCCTTTAGTTTCTGGTGTGATGTACTACAGTTCACTGCTTCTGATGACTTTCCCATTAGGACTCTTTAGAAAGTAAAGCACTCAAGCCAAACCCATTGGAGTTAAAGCAGAGAGATCTATGACTCTGTAAACTCTGCCATTTCTGTTTCCATGGTGCAGATCTGAGGCTACAAAGGCCAAACATTGATTTTCTTTCTTGAAGTCAATTCTCTAACCTTTCTTTTCCAGCTCCTACCCTCTCTTTCCAGCCTCTGCTGAGCAGCACCTTTCAATATTTAAAAAGTAAAAAAAATAAAATAAAATTCTTCTGCCAAAATATGTTATTTATTGTTGAATAAGAAGAAAAGTGCTCCCTAAAGATCAGAGGCTAGTTGTTATACAAACATCAGATTTATGCATGGAAATAGAAAAATGAGAGCCAGAAATAAAGATATCAGACACATAAAAACAGTGAACTTACCAGAGCTTGGCTCGAAGCTTGGTCTACCACTGCTATAGACAGAGAAGTGCTGGGCTCTGTGTCATCTAAAGCGAGCTCGATGGTCTCCTGAGGGAAAAAGGTACATTGACAGACTCTTTAGGAACGTGTAATAATGCTAGTAAAAGGAAAACAACATTTTCTATCTGTGTTTATGGAAGACTGAAAAACAAAGACAACTACATTTTTGGAATTATTGAAAAATAACTTAGAGCCGTGCTTCTCAAAGTGTGGGCCGGGGCACTGTGGTGGGCTGTGGAGGTACTGCAGGAGGGCCACGTTTGGCCATTTTCAGTAAATAAAGAACAAAATCTGGGTAGCAGATGGCCTAGTGGTTTAAGGCGCTCCCCATGTACACGGACCGTACAGGTTCGAGTCCGGCCTGTGGCACCATTTCCTGCATGTGTCTGGCTCACTCTGTCATCCTTGTTTCCAATTCTATCCACTGTCCTCCTCTATCAATAAAGGTATAAAAAGCCCAAATATATATATATATATATATATAATCTAATTTTAAAAATGAAGTAAGTGTGAAATGATGATTAAATAATGATGGAGATCACGGCAAAAAACCAACACAGCATTCCATTAAAAAAACATACAGACACAAACACACAGAAGACAGACATGAAGGGGATTAGAACTGAACGATTCGACTCAATATTGTGATTTAATATGCAATTATTTTAGGTTCTACCTCTTGTGTATTTTTCAACAAACACAAGCAATAAGTCTATCTACAACACTGGTTCCCAACCTGGGTTCCTAGACTCCTCAGAGGCACGCCAAAGATCTTAAGGAGGGTGCAAGGCTTTGTTTGCTCTGAGGCTGCCAAAATTAGATTTACAAATATTGACTAAAACCACAATAAAACCGTTATTAAGAAGTTTACACAAAGTTCTTTTGATTAGAAAAGCATGCATAGGGTTTTATCAGTGAAACAATTTGGTGGCAGTGTGACAATTTTTCTTCTCTCTTGGGTCCTGGGTTGGGAAACACTGATCTATAGCATAACCAAGTTATGCTATAGAGTTAAGTAAAATAGTAGTTGGATTAAATTATGAAAAAAAGACTTCAGAAAAACATGCAATTGTAAATTTTTGACTCATATTGCAAATTTAATATCAATTATTATAATGAAGGGAATTATTATCTTTATGCCATTCACATTTTGATTAATATAATATACAAAGACATGAAAAGTAGGATTTTTTTTAACTTTTCTAGCAAAAGACACTTGAGTATTTGCATAATGTGAGGAACATAACATCTCTGTTGCAAAAAAATTATTACATTGTCTGCAATTTTAAATACAAAAGGACATATTGTGATTTAATCTAGTTTTCAATTAATTGCCCAGCCCTAGTAGTGGTAGTGTGATGGTCTGGGGCTGCCTTGCTGCTTCAGGACCTGAATTACTTGTTTTAATTGATGGAACCATGAATTCTGCTCTCTATCTGACAATCCTGAAGGAGAATGTCCAGCCATCAGTTTGTGACCATAAGCTCGAGCATACTTGGGTTATGCAGCAGGACACTGATTAAAAACACCCCTGTAAGTCCACCTCTCGAAGCTTTACAAAATTAAATCTGACGGAGATGCTTTGGCATGATCTTAAACAGGCAATTCATGCTTGAATAACCTTTGCTGTTGTTGAACTGAAACAATTATTCAGAGAAGAGTGGGTCGAACTTCCTCCTCAGTAATGTAAAAGACTCATTGCCAGTTATTGCAAAAGCCTGCTTGCAGTTGTTTTGCCCAAGGGTGGCACAACAAGCTATTAGGTCAATTTCAATTCAATCTAATTAAATTAAAAAAAAAAAAACTTTATTAGTCCTCATGGGGAGGGGCATTACTTTTTCACATAGGACCAAGAAGATGTGGTTGGCTTTATCCCTTAATAAATGGAAATATCATTTTAAAACTTCATTTTGTATTTACTCTGGCTATCTTTGTATAATATTAAAATTTGTTTCAAGATCTGAAATATTTCATTGTGACAAATGTGCAAAAAATAAGGAATTGCAGCACTGTAGTAAACAATCTTTGGAGTTTGAAATTTTATTATCAAAAACTAGACATTTCAGTCTGTCTGTTTAGACTGCAGGACATTTCAACAGGCATTTTTGCTATATCTCTGATTTTTCAATGGCCAAAGGACTAATTTTCAGTTTGGTGCCGTATACTCTTTGTCTACACTGGTGTTAGCTGTCCAAGTAATTTAAAACTATGATTCACCTTTATCACTCTACATCTCATGCAGTCGCAGGCTTCCATAACACTTGAGCAGGTTTTCATAGATATTGAAAGGAAAAAAAATGGCATATTAGATGAAAGAAAACTAAAGGCCATAACAAATCTATTATAATAACAACAACATTTGACATTTATGAAGACCGTATTCTTCCTATAAGGTAAATGGAAACTGCAGATTTCATTACAGTTTCAGATAATAACATTTGTGGGATAAAGCAGAAATAAATATTCTAAATTACCTTCACTAGAGCAAAAAGCTCACAGTGATAGAGTGCAGGCAGCAGTAGTAATGTGAGGAAATGTTGGCAGAGCTAATAGTGTGGCTGTGACAGATGCCAGTGTTAGAGCTGACTGTGTGTGAAGTGGCCTAAATGATTTTTGTTCTCCGAGATAGAAAAACGATCCACACAGAGCCTCAGCACTCAACAGCATTAAATCAAAAATGTGCTGTAAAGAATATGCCTGTTGTTTATTTCTTTTTTGTCCCACTTTAACCCACCTGTCATTGTCACTGCAGAGACTGTGTGCTGTTTTAAACGAGTTTGACCCAGTTTTTAATGACACTTTCACAGCTTCTTGTATTTCAAGTGTGCTGACAAGAGAGAATTACGCTACACGACTCATTTATGCAATACTTCACTTCGCTCCAATTCCTTTTCTCCAAGGCAGAGAGTGTGGGTGGGAATGTGGGCGGGAAATCCCAGGATTCTTTTCACAACATTAAAAGTAATATTACTAAGATTTCTGTTTAACTGTCAGTGTGCAATCAGCTAAGTTATGACTTAGAGGGATGTTTCAGTTATTAGAAGAAAAAAATTATAGCAATGGATGAGCTATGCAAAAATACTCTGATTATTACTAATGGCTAATGCGCACAGGTATTGTGAAAAATCAAAGGCGGACAGAGGAAAATAGTTTCTTCTCTGTGCAGCAGGGCGTGTCTCCCAAAGGCAGTTGTGAGTGACTTTACTTTGATCTCTGCAGAAGAGGTGAAGACTGGCATCACTAATGAGAGGCTCTAACACGTGAACTTGGCCTGTCACAGCTCATGACAGGTGGGGGGGAAAGACTATCTGATGTGTGAAAACATACACTATTGGAGTTGACGTGTCTAAAGGGAAAAGCAGCAGACAAAAAAAAAAAAAAAAAAGGAGCGGGATAAAAAGAGACAATGAGAATGCATGCTCCTTCATATGTCCGAACCTCTTTGTATCTCTCCAGCTCCTGCACGAAGGTACGCTGATAGAAGAGGGCATGCAGGCGTTCTTGAGTGTAGTTATGGCACAGGTCCTCAAAGGTCGCACCGCACTCACGCTTAGCCAGCCGTGGGTTTTGAAAGCCTGGTGTGTCCACGATGAGCAGCGAGCACAGGGAGTGCTGGCTGGATTTCAAGGCCCTGGAGCACACAAGGCGAGCACGCACACACATTAGCACACTGATACTTGAGGCAACACATTATCGATTACATTCGCTGCATATAACCCTAGCTTTAACCTTAGCTCTCTCCCACATTTCCCTTTCTTTAACCCCTTATGACACACAATCCTGATTTTTTTTTTTTTAGAAACAAAACCCAAGCCCTAAGGTTATGATAGCTTGATATTCTTAAAAACTTAGACATAGCACTCTTTTGACAAGCACTCCCAAAACTATGTTAATGTAAAGTTTAAACAAAAAATCTTTCCAATTTTTGGAAAGATATGAAATCTGTCGAGGTGAATTAAAGATATTTTTTAAATGATGCAGAAGCCATCATCCCTTTGACATTCATTTGGTTCAACCAAAAATAATTTCAAAATTTATTGAAGAAGTAGATCAGATTTACTAACCGGTTTATTAAAGAAATAAGGATGGTGAAGAGTTCAGAGTAAAGCCCAGTTGCCATGGCCTCCAAACCCTCCATCGCTGTAGCCTTTGCTCCTGGTTTGAAGAGCAGCAAAACACAGAAAACAAATTGAAAACAGCTAGTGAACATTAAAAAATGTCCATCAAGACATAGCTATCTAATTTTGTGGATTGAAATGAAAAATCCAGAGAATTTACCAATAACAAGGTAAAACAGGCACAAGAAGGGGAAATCGGTGAATACTAAGTTACAAATTTTATACTGCTAATCTTACATTTTCATCTTTTTCTTTGTTTGTTATTTCACTTACTGCTCAAAAATGTTTTTTTTATTAGTCATCATCATTAATGCGCATGTTAATATCTGCTTTTACGCATGTATGTGGCTGGCTGTCTATGTCTGCCTTGCTGTTATTAATGCTTCACTGTGGTTACCCATGTATGTCTGCTGTAATTGATAGTCTTTTTGTCTCTTTTATTCTGTTGTAGCATGTGTGTCATGTCTTAAAAGCCTAACCAGAGACACAGAGTGCAAATTAGTCATGGCTGGAAGTCTTGTTAACGGCGCATTCAAAACGTGTTCAGACCCGCCCCACGTTTTCAATTTTCTTATGTTGCAGCCTGATACTACAGTTAAAAAATCATTTTAATCACATTAATCTACACTCAGTACCCCATCATGACAAAGTGAAAACAGAATTTCTAATTTTTTCAACAAATTTATGAAAAATAATAACCTGAAATATCACGCTGACATCAGGCCATTTGCTAAAGCATCCATTGCCTCTGATTTTTCCCACTATTTGCTGAAATGTTTCTACACCTTGATTGGAGTCCACCTGTAGTAAATCAAACTGATTGGATGTGATTTGGAAAAACACACACCTCTCTGTAGAAGTACACACAGCTGGCAATGCATATCAGAGCAAAAAAACAAGCTGTGAGGTCAGAGGAACAGCCTGAAGAGCTCAGAGACGGGATTTTTGAAAGGCACAGATCTGGGGAAGGCTACAAAAAATTAAACTGCACTGAAGGTTCCCAAGAGCACAGTGGCCTCCATAATTTTCAAATAAAAGAAGTTTGGCACAACTCTTTAAAGAGCTGCTCACTCCACATAAGTGAGCACCTGGAGGTGAAGTGCCTTACTAACAGAGGTGACCAAGAATCTGATGGTCACCCCGACTGAGCTCCAGAGATCCTGTGCGGAGATGGGACAAAGTTCTAGAGGGACATCCATCACTGCAGCCCTCCACTGATCTGTGCCTAAAGTTGAGTGGCAAGACAGAAGCCTCTCCTCAGTGCAAAGCAAAGACCTGTGCCTTGCAAGAATGCTGTCTCTGAGCTCTGCAGGCAGTTCCTTTGACCTTGTGGCTTGGTTTTTGCCCTGATAAGCATTGCCAGCTGTCAGGCCTTCTATAGAGAGGTGTGTTTTTTCCAAATCAAGTTCAATCTATCGAATTTCCCACAGGTGGACTCCAATCAAGGTGTAGAAACATCTCAGCAAAGATTCAGAGAAATGGGAGAAAGCTGAGCTAAATTTTAAGTGTTTTTGCAAAGGGTCTGAATACTTATTATATGTAACTATATACAAAGATTTCTAAAATTCTGTCATGTCTTTGACAGAGTGTAATGATATTTGTTTTCTGACTGTAGCATCAGGCTGCAACATAAGGAAATTGAAAAAGTGGAAGGGGTCTGAATATTTTCTAAATGCACTGTTCACTACATCTGTTGCACTCTCATTAGATGCAACAATGCCTATGTTTCCTCCCTGATAAATAAGCTGATAAATAAATAAATATCTGAGCCTTAAAAGCTGTAAACCTCTGTGGGCATTCAATAGTATATTATGCCACAGTATTTAACCTGGGCCTGATATTGTCTGGGTAAGGCAGTGTCATTTAGGACTCAGGTGTTTAGAAATTGGTCAGATCAAGCACTCATGTCTGTGCCTGGGGGCGATGGCCACCTGTTAAGCTCTCCTAATTCAACCCTCTATTGGACAAAATAGTGAGTTTGTGTTGCCTGGGGGATGTTTCCATGTCTGTATGTGACTGTATGGGTATGTGTAAAAGGGGAAGAGATTGAGAAAAGGTGAAACAGAGGTGAATCCTGTCCGTTCCAGCTGTGACTGACTTTTAACTGCAACCTCATGCCCTTCAAAGTGTGCTGCAGTAGTCTTGATGGAAGTCAGAGGACGTTCACATGTGGGAAAATCAATGTGAGGCAATTATGATTTCAAGGACAATGAATGAGGAGAAGATCCAAAATGGCTTGTCCTGACATAGTGTGTGTACTTATCTGTCAATAGCTATTGTAAAGCTCTGGTATTCATTACTAAGATAAGCTTTACTTTCTCCGCAGCATGCAATTTCCCTCAGGTGATGAGCTGAGGAGTATGTATGTGTGTGGGGAGTGACAAAGGGAGAGAAAGGAGGAGGAGGAGGAGGAGAAGAGGTGGAGGGGGCTGAAGAGAAGAGAGAGTGTTTGTAAATGTGGTCTGTGGAGTACCTGCATCTGCTGTGCCGTTTTCGTCAGAAGCCTGGCGCGCCGTGCCGGCTCTGGGCAGGGTGCCCTTGGCCTGGTGCTTGAAGATGGAGGAGGAGAGCTCCTCCAGGGTGCAGCCCAGCAGGTAGGCAGCCTTCTGGGCCCACTCATGACGTGCAAATTGTTTCCTGCCAGCTGAGACACGTGCATGAAAACCTCCATTAGCCTTTTCTGCCAGCCACCTCAAGGCTGCGTGGCTACCCTGGTAGCTCTGTGACAATCCTTTCTCTCTGACAGGGTAGGATTATGCCTGTGGTCAAGCTGACACTGACACAGTTGGTGCGAACAAGCACTAAAAGCATTCACAAAATGACTGTGGCTTAAATATATTCAACTACAGTTGAAAAAAAAGACATATCTACAAGCTTTTACAACTATTGTTCCATGTTGTGATAGTAATTGCCACTTTTATTGCCTCAAGAGTGAGCGACACTTATCATGAGGGGACACAATTCATTTATTTTCTCAAAGACTCCTGTTGAAAAACACAAGTTTCTTTTTAATCTGGCGTCTGCTTCATGAAAACATTCAGATATGAGAGCAAACTTGAGTTTTAATCCACCATGGAGTGGTATCTTCTAAGACTTTGAAGACAGACTGGGAGATTTCACACAGGGCAGTGGGCTCTATCTGTTTCATCAGCCCTGTATAAACCCTCCAGTCTTTTTATACAGATAAGCAGGATGGATGTAAAGACAAGTTGAGACATTTAAATATTTGCTTTGATGGAGATTTGCCACCACAATTATTTAAATTCTGGCAAAACAAAGAAGGGAAGATTGAGTTTGCAAATATAACTGTGGAGAATTGAATCAAACACTGAGCGGTGACTCTACAAGATAAAAAGAGCTACTTATGTTTAATCTTTGCTCTTAAAATTACTCTGACTCACTCTTCATTCTTATCTCATTAGTCATAAGAGTTGACGGTACAGTACAGAGAGAAGCATGCTCATTTCAGTGGTTTAAATTGTGTTTGAGTAGAGATCAGTGCTGCCCTCTTGTGTTAAACCATGAAGCTGCACTGTCAGTGAGCATACAGTAATTAAAAACAGTTTTATATTCTGTTTTATTTTAAGAACACAAAAATAGGCCTCTCAGAAAAAACCCTCCCTTCCTCCTACATTAATAAATATACTTTATTCCTTAAAACAGGGAGAGCAAAAGAATTCTCAGATATGTGGCTAATTTTATTCATTTTTTTCCAATAATGTAAGATTATTGTGAGAAAAAATGTGTAATCAACAGAAGCACAGAACTCAGGTGGTAATTTTCAGACTAGACAAGCTATTTTAGTTTTTATTTCCCATGGCAGATTCTCAATGGAAACTGGAAAATTTCAAACTCTCCATGGACAGTCATTTCTGAAAATTTCCATTTTAAGCACTGGCTTCCGACCAGTCCAGGCACCCCAAAGATCCTAGAGATTCGACTCTGATGTTAAAAAATGATTACACATTTCAGGGGCAGCTTATAAAGTAGTCTTTCAGTCAGAGAAATAGATTTTTAGGCCTATTATTCTGGGATTTTGTCAAGAAACAAGTAAAGTTTATGTTAATTATGGTAGCAATGGATTTCACACTGCTTCTAGAGAGGATCAATAAAAAAAAAAATTAATAAACAGTTCTGCGCTCAAGTCTGTCAGCCAATTGCAGTGCAGACAGAAAATAAACACCAAACAAATACAATGCATTCAGAAAGTATTCAGACCCCCTGCACTTTTTCAATTTTCTTATGTTGCAGCCTGAAGCTACAGTGAGAGAAACATTTTTATTCTCATTAATCTACACTCAGTATCCCATCATGACAAAGTGAAAACTGATTTTTTTGCAAATTTACTAAAAATAAAAGAAACCAAAATATCATATTGACAAAAATATTCAGACCCTTTGCAAAAACACTTGAATTTAGCTCAATTGCCTCACATTTCTGCAGATGGTTCCTTTGACCTCGTGGCTTGGTTTTGGCTTGGTTTTTGCATTGTCAGCTGTGAGGCCTTTTATGGAGAGGCGTGTGTCTTTCCAAATCATGTCCAATCAATTTATTTCACCACAGGTGTAGAAATATCTCAGCAAAGACTGAAAGAAATGGGGGGCACCCCAGCTTAATTCCAAGTGTTTTTGAAAAGGGTCTGAATACTTATGTCAATGTAAAATTTCAGTTTTTCTATTTTTAATAAATTTGCAAAAAAAATCTAAAATTCTGTTTCCACTTTGTCATGATGGTAGAGTGTAAATTAATGAGACTGTAGCATCATAACAAAACAGAAAAAGTGTAGGGGGTCTGAATAATTTCTGGATGCACTGTATTTACTATAAATATCAGGTGCTTTGGTTCATTGGTTGCAAGATGCAAAATCAAGCCATGCATATAAAGGCATCTTGACCTTGGTAGCTTAACATTAGTGTCTTTTGTTTGTTGTACAAGAAAACACACTAGATTTCTACTCTTTGAGAAATTAAAATCATAGATTAACATATCGGCTATTATCATGGTGCAATGCACTCTGGGTAGTTATGTCAAATGTTTGCATTGTTGTAGTCATCCTTAAAGCCTTTTTAATCTTAACCTGGGTGCAGTTTTGGTGAAAAACACAAGAAGGAAAAAGTTATCGTAATGAACTAGATCTAGGTGAGCTCATTTGGGAGAAATGGGAAAAGAAGAACGATGACATTTGACATCACTAACTATTTCTGACATATAGAGTGTTTCCTTAACCTTGCAAAGCAGATATGCTCGTTTCCGTGTTTCTCACTGGCGAATCCATCTTGCAAAGCTCCCGTCTGAACCATTTGGGCCCAGTTAGAAAGTGACAGGACCAATCAGCAACGAGGGGCAGTACTTTCAGGCGCGGCAGAGTCGTGATGTATTGAAGGTTTTTCAGATAGATGTGTGAAACAAATCCATCTGGCGTGTCAGGTTAGCGTTTCTTTGCACAACATACATACTAATGTTGATCTAAAAAGGTCAGCATGTCGTAACATGCAGGGGCTCCTTTCACTAAAAACTGCAAAAATGCCAACACGAAATGCTCCTTTAAATGAATAATAAACTGAGACTTTGAAATCTTTTGTCTCTTGTTTGGATGTTTATTAGTTAAACAGTTTTGAATCCATAAAAAGTCTACTGCACCTGTTTATAAGCAGGGGCCTTTCACACTTAATAAAAGAGTGTCTTTTAGAAACCTCCCCAAAGATGGAAATTGAATCTGACAGCCTCAGCCTTTTTAAAACAGCAGATATCTAATTTTAAAAATGAGAGTCAAATACTGTGGAAGAAAGATCTTTTCCTTTAGAACAAAAAACAATCAAAGTGTCTTACATTAGATTTCATCAGACAAATAGCTTCAAAGAAGACAGGAACACAACTTCACGTTAAAGAGGACGGCTGCTCCCATAAGAGCTCTGATGAATTCTTATGACAGGATAAAAAGTTTGTCAAGACTTAGCAGCAGATACGGATAGTTGGTTTTGTTTTTGTCCTTGAGCTCCAACGACGTTGCCTGAATATTAGACTTTGGAGGTTTGCCAATTACTACAGTTAAAAAACACAACATCTTCGTGATTTATCTGATGTAATTCTTGAGTAAAGACTAATAATGGAAAAATGACAAAAGGTCAGATCTAACAGGAAGTAAGCTGTTAATTCACGCACGCTGTGTGCAGGCATTTACTGCTGACCAAATCATCAAAACCCAAATACTTCCAATCACTTTTGCAATCAGGAGGGATCTAACAACATGAGCAACATTTTTAAAAGTGCATTTCATAATTCAGGTATGTGGATTACAACTCTCTTGCATCATACTGAAGCTGTTCCTTCAGTGATACAATACAGGGTTTACTTTTTTAGATCATATCAAGAGCTCATCTTTGGCTGTTTAAACTTTCTCATCAAACTGTGGTGTGTATAAATCAGTGAGAATCTGCACAACTGCAAACTATTTGGAGAGTTATCTTACCCTTAGTAGCTCCCGCGGCCCCCAGATGGTAGATGGCTCCCAATACAAGCCAGAAGGCCCTCTGCTCATCAACACTTATCCCCAGAACCCTCATGGCTGCCTGCAGCTTGGAAAACTGCTGCGAAGCTCGCTGCTTATCCTCAGCCTGACAGATAGCACATAAATTCAAACAAATTTAGTTTTGTAACTACAGAAAAATAAAAGATAAACTGATGGGAGTTTTTTCACGCAGCCCAAATTAGACCAGTAGTTTACTGGTGTACTGAGGACTATGAAGAAAAATGGAAGAATTTAGAAAGAAATGTGCAAGGACAGGAAATTCAAAGTCTCATTTGAGACAGTAACGCATCAAATGACTTGTTAAATCAGGTAGATGCTGTCACTCAATTCACACTAAAATTATGGTTTAAAGTGACATACAAATATAAACTCGAGAAAGAGCTCAGACTGCTTAGATGGATAGCCTATGACAAACATTTTATCCCAAATACCTTAGACCAGAGGTTCAAACAGTGGATACCAATTGGTATAACAGCGTTATTTACACTAATGAAAAAAGGGAATTTCATGAGTTTCCAGGAGCTGAAACAAAGGTACTTGTTAAACAACCAGGACCTCTTTAGATATTCGCAGTTAAGAGACTTTTTTGAAAGATAGATCAAACACAGTGTAGATCTAGATAAAAGTGGAATCATTCAAACAATAATAGATGTATATAATAGAAAAGAGAATATATGCTGTGTATAAAACAGAAATGGGAAAAAGAATTAAATGTGAATATCTCATAGGAAGAAGGTTAGATACACGTTGAACACAACAATCTCTTACATCTTCACGCACCTGGAGAGAACATTGCTGGAAGAATGTCATAAGGTTCTTTGTCATACCTATGATTAGGAGCAAATATTTGTCTGTACCACAGCCATGCTGGAGATTTTGTGGGGCTATGTATGTCAACCATTCACATATATTTTGGCTTTGTCCAAGAATTGTGGGGTTAGGGGAAAGTGTTTATTTGTTTATAAAGAAAATCCTGGGATATGCTTTGCCTATGACATGTAAGGTACTCTACTTTGGTATCATTGCAGGAGATATTGTTTCAAGACAGGATAGCTATCTGTTGAAAATCCTGTTAGCAGCCAGTAAGAAAGCCATCACGAGGAGGTGGTATAAATCTGACCCACCAACACAAGAAGAATGGATAAACATTGTTAAGGAAATATTTGCCATGGAGCTGTTGACCTATAAACTAAGGACTCAAGACGAGCAATGTCAAGAGAAATGGAGGAAATGGACAATGTTTACATCACAATGACATGATAAAGACTGAGTTACTTAACGAATCACAGTGACAGCCATTTTAGAGACAAGGCAATCCAGAACTCATGTTCGTTTTTGTTGTTGTTAATGCTGTAACTTTGTAGTAAGTACTGCTGGAAGGCTGCCCAACTTGTCATGTTGTGTAGTAAATGACTATTTTTGTTGTTCTATTCTAAAATCCTTATATTGTATTTGGTATCATTGTGCAAAATAGTTAAATATGAAAATTCATAAGTGGCATAGATAAAAACCTTAAATTAGATTTGTGTTTAACATCCTTTTCGACTAGTTCATTTAGTTCTGATGCAGGCGTTGCTTTAAGTTACTGTTGCTTTAAGAGAGGACACTGAGGTGCATGTTACTAATTGCTGCAGTGAGCAGACTTGGGGAAAAGAGGCTTGATTAGCTGTGGAGTCACACGGTTTTCATGCTGTGTCCTTGTCCGTGTTTCTGTACTTAAGTAATACCACCCAGTGGATTATTTTGTGACACTTTTGGAATAAACATTTTTGTGTTTTTTAAACCTTCAACGACCTTGGAGTGGATGATTACATCAGACACTGGGACACGTGTATGCTAGGACTTCCAGTTAGCTCAAAGTTTGGCACTTACATGTTGAAATTTGATGAGCAAAAGAGACTATCCTTTAAAACACTCTTTAGGACCAATTCTCTGGGGTTATAATGATAAGTCATTATGAATTGTGTTAAGGGCTGCTGCAGCTTGGTGATGCCTGTCAGCACGGCCCCTTCCAGAAATGACCAGCTGGGAGTCAAAACTCAAGCTAGGTCATACACTGCTACAGACAGGGCCATTGATAACACTCAACATGCCTAATTTTGACCCAAAAAAATAAGATGTAAAAAAATACAAGAGTAAATGTAAACTATAATGACTAAATTTAAGCCCTGTCACTTCTGTCAGCACTTTAAAAGACCAACCTGTTCCTTAAATATTTTTAGAGCATTAGCATGGATGTACAACAATGCCTAAAAAAGAAGAAAGTAAATCCCTGGATTTACTTTCAGTTATATAATAACTTTAAAGGTGCAGTGTGTAAAACTGAATATCAACATCTAGAAGTGGGTTCTAGATTGCATTTCTCTGCTGAAAACTGTGGCAACCAGTTGAATTTAATGTGTATCTGTAATGTGAATACAATACAATACAAAACAATAACTTTATTTATCCTTTTTTCCTTTTTCCTCCATGTTACCATGGAAACATGTAAAAATCCAAGATGGCAGCATCCATGGATGGGACCCTCCCTATGTATGAATTAAAGGTTTATTCTGAGTTGTTTTTTCAAAATAGCTATTTTTGAATTTAGATAACTAAACACTTATTTAGATAGACCGTCTCAGAAATGTTTTGCTTTATTTTACCAAGTTTGTTCAGCTAAATGCTACTAGGCTAAATATTACACACTGCACCTTTAAATACTTAAAAATTCTCAGAGGATTCAAGAGCAATTGATTCTTAAAACAGTATTTGGTTGAAATCAGTGAATTTTACTTTTTGGGCATTTTAGAAATTTGATTTTAACCCCCTAGACTTCTATTTGTACCTTCTATTTGTATTAGTGTGCCTTGTTTATTTGTTTATGTTCTTCACTTTTTAATCCCTGTGTAAGAGACGATGATGTAAAAAATTGTATAAAAAAAAAGATGTAATAAAAAATCATAATGTAATAACTGTTCAATAACTCTGCTGTTACATTTTAAGACTGTGATGAAGCAAGCAAACATTTTTCTCCTAGAAATGTAATAGTTTTTCACATCATAGAGAGAGTCCAAAATCTATGGATTAACATGGTAATTGCTTCACAATAGAGCCTTACCTTAGTCTGAGGCATGACTCCAAATGCATGGTTCTCAGCAAAGTGGTTAAGGTGCAGCTCAGTTCTGGTGAAGACATAAGAGATACACAAGAAACATCACATACTAAGTCTACCTAAATAATCAAGGACTACTAAAATCAAGGACCTAGCATTAGGTCTCCATCTGCAAACATTTGTGATACAAAATGGGCTGTTCTGAAGAGCTCAGAGACTTCAAGCATGGTACTGGGAAGGATTCCACCTTTGTAATAAGACCATTTGTGAAATATCATCCTTGCTGCATAGTCCATAGTCACCTGTACGTGATTTTATTCGATTGTGAAAAAGTTTAGGAACAATAGCAAGTCAGCCACAAAGTGGAAGACTGCGTAAAACCACAGAGTGGGGCCAGTGTGCATGGTGTGTAAAAGTTGCCTATGCTCTGCTGATTCCATAGCTGCAGAATTCTGAACTTCCACTGGCATGAACTACACTGCAGGAGCTTCATGGAATGGGTTTCTATGGCCAAGCAGCTGCATGCAAGCCTCATATCACCAAGTTCAATGCCAAGCATCATATGGAGTGGTGTAAAGCACACTGACACTGGACTGTGGAGCTGTGGAAACATGTTCTATGGAGTGATGAATCACACTTCTCTGTTTGGCAGAGAAATGGACGAGTCTGGGTTTGAGTCAGGCCCCTTATCTCCAGAGAAGGTCAATCTTCATGTGTCAGTACACCAAGACATTTTAGACAATGCTATGCTTCAAACATTGTGGCAACAGTTCGGGGAAGGCCCTTTTCTATTCCAACATAACAGTGCCCCAGTGCGCAAATCAAGACCTACGAAGACATGGTTTGATGTATTCAGTGTGAAAAACTTGACTGAGCCTTGACCTCAACCCCATCCAGCTCCTTTAGGATGGATCAGAGATTGCAAGCCAGGCCTTCTCGTCCAACATCAGAGGCTGACCTAATAAATGCTCTACAGAATGAATGGACACAAATTCCAACAGATGCACTCAAAATCTTGTGGAAAGCCTTTTTCAAGAAAAGCAGAGGCTGTTATAACAGCAAAAAGGGGGCCAACTACAAATTAAAGTACATGTATGTTTAGGCGACAGAATATTTTTGTCTCTATAGTGTCTATTTAGAAATACATTATTGAAACATGTATGCATTTGCTGAGCGTAGAACAGTGGTGAATTTTACATTAAATCTAGACCTTAATGAGCTGTCAACTCCAGCCATCAGGTAGTAAAAGACATTAAAGGTTGACTCTCCTTCTGGTCTTCTCGTCACCCTAATCTTCTCCAGAAGCATTGTCTGCAAAATCACGGTAGAAAAAAGCATTAATATGGCAGAAAATAACATGTGTAAGATAGTAAATGAAACACTGAGATAAATAAATGATTTTATGAATTTGCGTACCTGAATGGAGGCTGATGTCACCTGACCTGCTTGGTCAAAATCCAGAGAAACAATATGGGAGAAGCGACTAGCATTCCCATTCATACATGTAGAGGCATTCCCAAAGGCCTCCAAAACCGTGTAGACCGCCTGCCATTTCTCTGCTACAGAGAAAAAAGAATAATATGTGGGCGTGTTAAGGTCAGATCTGCTACAAAATGTACTCATGCTCGGAGATAGAATCCTCTCCAACCTACTTGAGAATGATTTGTTGGTGCTGCCAGCGATGGTGACCAGGTATTGGATGATGTGTTGACAGTTGGTAGTCTTGCCACTTCCACTCTTGCCCAGCAGGACGATGGACTGATCCTGTCGAGTGGTGAGGAGGTTCCTGTAAGCGGACTGGGCCATGCCATAAACGTGCGGGGCGGCGTCCTCCCTTCTGCAGCCTTTGAACATTTGCATCACCTGAAAAGAAGGAAAAGTATAGAGAAGGACAGAGGGAGAAAATATCATAAAGAGGTTATTCAAGCCAATTATCCTCATTCTGATACTCTTGTTCTGCCATCCCATTAGAGAGATGTTATTATATACACAGGCAGCAGCCTACCTTCTCAGAGTACATGGAGGGGGCACTAATGGGGTTAATAACCACCATGTTGGGCCCACTGTGGGTGTGCACCAGGTTACCGCCGTAGCGTTGCCGAAGGGAGTGCATCACGCTCGACTCATTCAAATACTGCAGGGAGGCCAGGTCCTCCACGCGGTCAAACATTGGAGGGTTTGCCTGCAGTTCAAAGTCAGAGACAGTCACGCACTCGCTCAGCGTTTCCTGTAATTGATGCACTTCAGAGTTGATTCGATGATTAAATACCTTCTCTACATCATCTTCATCCACATCCAATAAAGATCCATCACTCTCCAGGCGGATTTTCACCTTCCCCTCTGGCAGACTGCCTGCCTGTGTCTTCAGGAGGGTTGCTGCATATATCAGCACGGAGTGTGGAGTTAATTAATCACGACATATGATCTCAACCTGAGATAAAAGCTTCATCTTATATTACATGTCTGATAACGTGCAGCAGGTGTGTCACTTTAAATAATACCTATGCTGCTTTAAAATTAAACGAGCATTCAATGATTAAAAAAACACTCAGACTAATTACATACAGCCTCAGGTCAAATGGAGAATTCTAGTAATGTGCCCTCCAGTAACATTAACATCATTCAAAGCATTTTTAAAGCTTCAAAACAAACCTTTATTACTCAACAGAAAGACACAGCAGCTAAAACATGATAGTGGGTTCAGAATTGGATTAAAAATGTTTATAATGGCACAAATACTTCAGCACTAACATTTTACCTACCCAATGAGAATCCATCTTTGTGAACAAGCCATACTTTCTCTGTGTTGTACCAGACTTTCTCTGCCGTTATCTGCTCTTCAGTCTTTCCCTGTAAATATAATTAAAAAGAAGGTGATAAAAGCATTAGCAATATTTTAGATGGGAAAAACAATGCAATAAAAATTAAATAATAATCAAATCAAATTAATACAAAAACTCTCTTGCAAACAAAACCTTAACAAGAGATATAAAATAGTCATTAAAATGATTCAAAGCTTCTTCTGGTGTAAAAACATGCATTAATTTGGTTTGTTTTTGTATCTAATGTCTAGGTTTTTACACCCTTTACACATTCAGACTCCAAAGAAAAACTTAAGTTCTTACAATCCATCTTTTTCAAGCACAAGTCAGAACTCACAGAGAGGACTGGAACTTTCTGAGACTGTATTTGAAAAAGACCCCATGAACTTAAGGTAAGACTAGCTGTGTAACTATAAAAGGGCACATTACATTGACAAAAGCAGAACTGCACAAAAACACACATCTATATTCACATAAACCTAATCCGGGTCAAGGTATAGGAGTGAGTCATGCATTTTAAGACTTCAGCAACATTATACAAGGTTAGTTATTTCTAGGAGTGACCCAACACAGCTGAAAATTCAACAATTCACTCAAAAGAGCCTCATTCAATTGCCATTTTTTAGTCTATAGTTAACTAAGAGTTAATTGCTTTTTACTTTTACTTGAGTAAATTTATAGACCAGTATGTCTGCTTTTACATAAGTAAATTTTAACCAGAGTTAGTGTACTTTTCCTTGAGAACAATAGTTGTGCACTTTTTCCACCTCTGTTGATGACACAGCAGCACATAGCTAGAGAGTTGTTCTACACAGCAAACTGTGGAGTGTTGATATCTGAGGGTTAGATATTTAAACGTTTTTAAATTAACCACCAAAGCTGATTTTAACTCAGTTCTGAGTAAAATAGTCTTCATTGTCGGAGTTATTTGACAGCGCTGATCCACCAGTGTTCAACTCTTTAAAAAGTCAATCGATCTTAGCTTCCCCATCATGCCCTTGGGCAGGGTTAAGATGTTTTATATGTTTAGATGTATTTGGATGTTGTCTGTTGTGCAGCGATCCCTGTTGGAGGTTCTTTTGGTCATATATCTGGTGGATTTTTGATGTTATTGATGTGAGACACATTCGCAACATGAGTGAAGTTATCCACCAAGTTAGGGTTACCATCTGTGACTTAGGGTGCCTCTAAAGGACGCATAGTGCATATTCTTCATAAGTATGCATTGGCTTGCTATGAGCCTGACTCTCTGCTTTGTTTTATTGTTCTTGTCACCCTTCCATAGAATTTAAAGAATTACTGCAGCTCTGTTTAATTGTAAAATATTTAACACTTTCAAAAGAGTGGTTTATGTGTGTAGTGTGGACCAATATACAGTAGACACTTTGAAAGTGTTACATTTAACTCTTTATGAGTTTGATTAACTGACACACTGACAATTTTGATGTGTATTTTATTTAATTATAGAGGTGTGACCAACCTGCTTTAGCTGAACAGCCTGGTTGGAGATCTGTTCTATTGTTGTTCTTGCCAATAAGATGGTAATTTACTGTATATTCCTAAATAGATACTCAGTACTTAAAGTAAACTTTAAATTAAATGCTTTTTAACTTGAGTAGATTAGTAAACCAGTACTTTTACTTAAGTACGTAAATTTTAACCAGAGTAACTGTACTTTTACTTGAGGACAACAGCTGTGTAGTTTTTACACATCTGCTAAGTAGGCTTCAGGCTCACCAACACGAAGTAAAGGTATAGAGCCTGAAGGGTTAAACATCCGGGGCTAAACCTAAATGTAAAGGGGTCAAAGGGCATGCTTCCCCAGAGTGTCTTTCCTGATCAGGAAGTTTTATTGTAAATTTTAAATCAATATTAAATTCAAATTAGAACTTACAAGGCAAACGATCAATATATCAGTTGGACAAAAATGATGCAGTTCCACTTTAAAAAAGCATCCTGAAGAGCCAACATCATTTTTAAAGTATAATTGTTATCAAAGTGATTTAATAATTCTAAACTCATAGTACAACATGTTGAAGACCTATAACGTTCGCTCTATAGCAAACTATTCATTCAAAAAAGAACATAAGAAGCTACTGTGGGGTTCCAGATTTAGATAAATTCATAAAAATGCAAAAGTGTTGATATTTAACACAATTTTGTTTCTTTTTGGGTTTTTTTTACTGCTGTGTGCATAAACTCTTAGAAGTAGGTGAAAAAGTCAAATCTTGTCAGTCAGATTTCTATCTTGTGATCCTCGGGGTACTTCTATTTAATATTGAATGTAGGGGAACTAAGAATAACCAGATCCAACTGTGTTGATCCTTGATTGATGAGGGACTCTTCTAATATTTCTGTATGTTTTCTCTCTCTGAGTAAATGGAGGGAACAGCAGGTAGTGATACTTATAACAAGCTGGCTGTCATGCTCTCAACCCCTGTCACTACAACATCACACACAAAAACCACAACAGGCATCACAGTAAAACACAAAGGGCGGGATGCAGCCAGAACTACAGTCACTTGTAGTTACGGTCAGACCTTAGATGCAGCTGAGTGTGCTGCCTGAAGGATGGCCACAGGGTCCTCGACAGGCTTGGACTGCAGAGGTGAAGGAGCAGAACCAGTGTTTTAAGAGGTTTTATTCAACAACTGAAAGTTTAGGTCCACTTCAACTCTAAAGTGCAGGATTTAAGCAATGCAAAAAAGCAAGACTTTAACATTTTGTAGTTGATAGTTGTAATAAAAAGGTATCAGAAAAACACCGCAGCAAGGCCTGGGGCAGTTCAGTCGCACAGTCCAGTAACAGCAGCAGAATAAAAAAAGTCATTAAAGTAATTCACCATAAAAAAATGACACTATTACTGCATTAATGAGTAGAGATTACAAGGTGCATTAAAGTACAAATTGTTCATGGGTCTGTGGGGAAAATCACATTCTGCAACATTAATAGTCACAGTTAATAATATCAGTAACACAAAGGAAGGTTTGGGTAATGTTAAAGTCTAATGCCAATGAAATCAGATAGAGGAATAGATATGAGGAAATGCTATGCAGTTATTAACAGTGCCTATAATAAGTACTCTCCATTAGGGCTGGGCAATTAATCGCAAAGGAGATTAAATCGCAATATGGCCTGCTGCAATTTTCAAATCACAGACCATGCAATATTTCTTTAACCTGAAGTTTGTGTAGAAATATCAGTTTAAGACTTTTTTTCTGCAGCAGAGATGTATATCATGCAATCATTCAAGTGGCATAATTTTGGAATATTTTCTTCATTTTTGTAAGTTTTTCTTTTTAATATGAGAATTGCATAAAAATGATCAATCCCTTTAATACAACAGTTCATATCCAATTTGCAAAATTAGTTGAGATCATCACAATTCGATATTTTTTAAAAATGTTTCAGCCCTCAGCCCTAGCTTAAACTAGTATCATGTTGGTTATAATATAGAATGAAATATTGCTTGTTTTTGTTGAAAATATATGAGATGAAGAACTTTAGAATTAATTGCATTTTAAATCGCAATCACAATATTGGGTAAAAAAAATTGCAATTACATTATTTTCCCAAATCGTTCAGCCCTACTCACCATCTTGGATGTTTTACCCTTTTACTAATTTTGTAAATCCATCATGGTCAGTAGAAGTTGGCTTGTTTAGACAAGAAACTCTTTAATGTCAATGCATCTTTGGCTGAAATCACAGCACTAAGTCTGTGTGGAAAGGTCTAAAGCAGGCTTGTACATCTGGATACTGCAATATTACTCCATTCTTCTTTGCAAAACTGCTCAAGATTTGTTGAGCATAGGTATCAGGCATAAACAGCGCTTATTAAGGCTGGCCACACACTACAGGATTTTAAGCCCGATTTGAGGCAAGATTTGCCTCCCCTGATGATCCTGGGGGTGTATCCTGAATGGAGACTGTCACCAACGATTATTTTTCTGAATAATATTCATGTGTGTGGTGTCAACACGATGGTTTTACTGCTGCAAACCACATCGTACCCTCCAAGACCCCGAATCCTACATATCAGAGGTTTTTGACATGTTTTTAGGTTGTAGTGCCTCTGAAAAAGTACCCACAACAACCAATGAGAGCAAGCAGACGGGGTAGCATCACCAACTGGATCATACAGACTTTCATCTCTCACAACCCTACACACAACTGTTGTTTTATGATTTTTGCTGCACCTGTAACACATGCCAGGGCAGTCTGTTGAGGAGGGACAGCAAGAGGGTATCGACAAAGGTCCATGTTTGTTTGTCTTTTTTTCCTGAAGTCACATGATCACCTGAGGTTGCTGGCAGGTCGGTAGGTGTGTGGTCTCCAGTGATCTGATGGTCTGGCTGAGTTGTCTAGTGTTTGCGCTCACAGGATTAGAGATGAAAAATCATTTGAAATGGTCCTGATGTCTGTGATCTCCCACATTTTTTAAATCATTTCTCAATCTCTATTGATTGAGGTCTGGGCTTTGACTCGGCCTCTCAAGATCATTCACCTAGTTGTCTTCAAACCATTTCTTTGTAGCTTTCATTTTATGCTTCAGATCAGTGTCTTTTTCCAAGCTGTAGTTCTCTTACAGACTAAATAAGACTGTTCTCCAGGATTTGCCACATTCATTTTACCCTCTACCTTTGCAAGCCTTTCAGTGCTGGCTGCTGAGAAGCATCCCCACAGCATGATGCTGCCACCACCGTGCTTCACAGCGTGGATGGTGTGTTTGCAGTGATGTGCAGTTTGGTGTCTGCCAAACATCTCATCAGACCAAAGAATTTTCCTCCACTTGACCGTGGAGTCTCTCACATGCCTTTTGGCAAACTGCAGTTGAGTTTCATATGAGTTTTCTTCAACAGTGGCTTTCTCTTTATTCTCACTTTGACATTGAAAAGTCTTTTTTATATTTTTGTCAAAACAGTTATATTATATTGACCATGACCAATTTATAAAATCAATACAAAGGTGAAAACATCAAGGGGGTGAATACTTTAAGAAACACTAGACAACCCTGTTTCATGAAAGGATGGGTCATTAAGTAAAATGCTAATAAAAATAAATAAAATGTGATGATATTTTGCCTTTATGCAATTTACAATCAAACACATGTTGTCAGTGTTTTGAAATCCATTGGATTCTTTTTTCATTTATATTTACACAGCCTCTGAATCCTTTTGGAAACAGGATTGTAGTGAATGAGATACAATCAAAAACTGTGAGTGTTTCTGAGTCACACAAACTCAATACGGTCTTGTTAAGTGTTTACTGCTACCACCATGTCTAACTACAGTGCTACCTCCCCATCTAAAGGTGGCTAAGTTAACACACAACTACATCCGCATACTCTCTACGTTCAAACTGAATGCAGCACTGCTAACACAGAGCTTTATTAGCATTTCTAAACCTCTAAACCTGGTCAAGAATCCCTGACCAGTTTCCTGTAACCACTGGTTTCAGTCACACTACTACATTCTGGGCTCGTGAACCCAGAATGAGCCTCCCAGAGCAGAGAGAGGACAAAGACAAGCAGGCAGGCACAAACAAAGAGGAGTCAGCAGAGGGGAACTAGACTCCAGCACTCTACAAGCGAGGGCAGCGCAGTGAGCTGCCTGTGGAGCAGGCGGTACCTGAGAGGATTTGGGGCCTCTGGCACGCTGGCCATGCAAACAGCAAAGAGGACAGCAGCAAGTCAGGATCCAATGACCCACAGAGAAGCAAAAGAAGAGAAACATGGGACATAATTTGAGACAACAGGAGATCGGAGCAAGGAGGAGGAATATAAAGGGAAGACTGTCAGCACTTTGGACTGGAAGTAAGCAAGCACTGCAACATGACCAAGCACTGAAGAAATAATCAGCAAGCAAATACACCATCATACTGTACAGCTCCTTTAAAACCTATAACAGAAAATAACAAAGAATAAAAGGAAGGAAAAAACACAGAAAAAGAGAGCTTAGCTGCTACAATTAATTATCAGACAAACAGATATGAACCTTAAATGTGCAAGGACAGACGCTTATTTTAAATCTATATCTAACTAATGACTAACTGTCTGAGATGTAAAACTGCAGAAGAAAACAACGTGATTTATAGAAAAGTTCCCAGAGTTAAATTGATTCTTTCACCAAACTAATTATGAAGAAAATAACTTGATTTAAACCCTTGCATTTATCGGCTAAATGATGTTCTCAATCCTCAGTTTGATTAAAAGCCTGCTTTGATAATAATTCATACTTAATTTTGGAAAAATGACTCTCTCATTAACTAAACAAAAGTCCCAGAAACCTTACCCACAGGTTTCAACACTTTTGGTTCTCATTATACAACAAATTTCTTAAAAGGTATTCACTAACAGACTTCGAGGTTTGTGTATGCACAAAAGAAAAATAAAAGACTTTACAGCATTTATGATGGACTATGTTTATGTGCATATAATATTTAAAAGGTCTAAGGAAGAGCACGTTGGCTTAAAAATGTCACTTGTTGCTAAGTCAATCTTTTTCCAAAGGAGCTTCTTACTGTATGTTCCTTTATGTTTTCTCATTTTGGATCCAGCACCCACTCAGGCAACAGTGGGGAGCTGGACACCTGAGGGCCACATGTGCCCCCCCAACTCATGATGCTGGCCCGTGAGTCAATTTAAATATCAGCAAATTGTGAAGATAAGGAAATAATGATGAGTTGCCAATACAGCACTGTATATGAAAAACAAATGCATGTACTTGAAAAATAAAAACATTTCCTTAGCAATCTTTGATCTAGGGCTGAAACAATTCCTGAGTAATTCCAGTCACTGGTTTAAGTATGAACATCACACTGAACATTGCTTTGCACTGATGGCTATTTGTGAGGCACAGTGCAATTGCAATTGCAATTGACTTTTACACATCCAGTGTCTGTGGCATTATGGAGGTATGGCATTACACTGGCATAGCAGTGCAGTGTTGTAATGAAAGGTTTCAAAAAAGAAAAAAAAGTCCGAATTTGGTGCTCGGGATTTTGTTTGTTTTGTTTTTGTAGATAAACTCACAAAAAAATAATTTGGTTGCAGAAGTTAAAATCGATCGCCTTTGGAAAATATATCATATTCTGTAATGTAAGAGAAAAGCTTTCAGACATTAGACCACCGTGTGAATGATGGAGCTTAATTCAACGGTAGTATGTGAAATGTCAACACTCATGCACAAAGTAGAGGATGTTGATGATTGAGTGCCGCTTTACTGTATTGACAAATTGGAGCATGAAGTCACTTATGATATAAAAACTAAAGTGTCAGCAATCAAAATTTCCTAAGAGAGGATCCCCAAACTTGGTTCTGGCAATATTTTATCTAATCATTTAATTTCCTTTCCTTTTAACTTTAACAAATGTAAATTGCCATCAGAATGTTAATGCACTTTGTAAGATGCTTTTTCTTTAGAGAAAGTAACATACATTTTTAATACACAAATACTTGTTTCTTTAAGAGACTAATCTTTTCTCATGTGTCTACTACCATTGCTTTTAAATAAATAAAAACTGATTGATTTAAAATGCAACATTTCTTATTAGATACCTGATTAATTAACAAAATAATATCTAGAATATTTTATTACAAAAAAATAAATTACTGCAGCCCTAATTTGATTAACCTTATATGGCATGAATTTCAGCAATATTGTGTATTTTTATTTGATTTTATTACTTCCAGCTCAGCTTCTACAGCAAGTCTAAAATACATGTTTACAAGCAAGAGTTACATTCAAGCTGTTTAGCACAAAAATGTGCTATTGAAACCTATTTAAACTAAAAATTTTTGATCTTACTTCATTAAAGCATAATATGTCCATTTTATCATATATGGGTGTCAATCTGGGCTTTTGCCTTGGAATTCATCATTTTTACTTCTCTCAAGCAGATGGCGTCACTTTGACCATATTTGGCATTATGGAGAAAAGCATGCTAAACATGCAAAAAACAAATAAAAATCAATGTTACTGCTAATCATTGACATATCCCCGTCTGTAATAATTCAGCACAAAAAATGTAATTAGCATGTAGTATATTTCAAAAAATCCATTTTAAAAAACATGGTGGCATCATGACAAAAAACTAGCATCCAAAGGGTTCAAATTTTTGAAAATTAATCATTGTTTGATATCAATAATTAACTCGGCTGTATGCATGAAAAGTAAAATAAACTATTTATGTATAATATTTTTCATAGCTACCATATGAAAAGCGTATTTTTCATGTTAAGCAGTTTAAGAGTGTGTGACATTGCACAAAAATAGTAAGCATAAAAATGCTTACTATTTTTGTGCAATGTCACGCACAAAAATAGTAAGCATAAAAATGCTGTTGCTGCTAATTATTGACATTTTCCAGGCCATAATAATTCAACACAAAAAAAAAACATACTTTGCATTTAGTACGTTGAAAACATTTTTTTTTCTGTTTTTTTCATCCAAAATAATGGCGGCATCATGACAAAAAACTGGCATGCAAAGGGTTAAAGTCTTTAAAAATTACTGAACGTTTAATATCAACAGTTTGGGCAGTAGTAGGTGAAAAAATGATCTTAATGAAAGCAGAATAAGATATTGTGTGTATTTTTATAGCTACTATATGAATAGTGCATTTTTTGCACTTAGCAGCTTGAGTTTGACTAATATCAAAACAATCCCTTAGGGTTAATGTCATTCATGTACTTGTTCTTGCAAGATCCATCCATCCATCCATCCAATTTCTATACCGCTTATTTCGTTCTGGGTCACGGGGGGCTGTAGAGAGACAACCAGGCACGCTCACATTCACACCTACGGGCAATTTAGAGTCACCAATTAACCTTCTTGCAAGATATCAATAGATATTGATGGCTGTAAATGTATCTTTGCAACTTTTAATGTTATTTGAACTGCATTTGAATAACAAATAGTAATGTAAGTAAAACAGGCAGAACAAGTAAAGGCAATGTTCAATGCAATGAAATATTAGCCTAAATTATCTTTAATTCTGTGTTAAAAATATGCTGGTATAATTCTAATGACAGCTGTATACTGTATTTGACAATTTTGTAAAATTACAAGTTTAAAAAATGCTACTTTGTAACAATATTGGCCTTTGGTAGTGTAAATGTGGTCTTGGTTAAAAAGTTGCCCCTAAAGCTGATTTCTATGGTGAAAATAAAAAGATGAAGAAACAAAGGCACACAGACTAAAGCTTTGGGCTTCCTTAATCTTCTTTTGGAGTCATTTTTGAAAAAACCTTGAATTTTTTTGTGTCTCTGAAATACTATAAAAAAAATCATGGAAATAAACACACACATTTATCAGGACAATTTAGCCCAAATTGGCACCCTAGCCTTTATTACTGCACCTACACCACCTCTGAACTTGTGAGTCATAGAAAATATTCCTTTTGAGAGAGTTTTACACTAAGCGTACAGCAACTCATGACTGTAACCTGAACCCAGAGGGACAGCCCAGGATAGCCCAGCGTGAACCTCTGCAATTTTTGGACACAAGCATTTGCCTCAGGCTGCTGACAGGGAAACTCTTTGTGAAAGCATGGCAGGTGCAAACCAAACAAATAGAAAGAGAGAGAGAGAGAAGTTACATCACTGCTATCCACGGTGAAGATCCTGCTCACACGCTTGTAATCCTCCTCAGTGGGGGCCAGCTCAGGGACCTACAGTCGAATAGCAGGGCGAGCAATTGCAATACGGAAAAAACTCCAGAGGTAACATTTTCTATTTAGGGGTGTTTGGCCATGTGCAAACATGCATTGTTAAAAAACGATACACTGTTATGTGTTTGATGGACACACACCTGTTCAGTGGGTGAAGTCTGAGCCTGAGACAGAAAACCAGGGGATGGTTTACCATTGGGGAGCGCAGAGGGACAAGATGACTCCTTCACCTTTACACAATATGTTCAAATATTCACAGACACACAATGTGACGAACAAAGCGTACACAAACAGATGAAGATGACATGGGAAGATGACAATGAGGGTGGTAGTTATGGTTCAGTTTGATGCAGACAGAAGAACTAAAATGGATATCTGTTGGCACTAATTTAATTTTCCGACTGATTCAATCAGGAAATGAGTTAGGAGAAAATGACTATTAAAGAAAATTGGATCATTGAGCGGTGCAGAAGAAGAAAAATGGTCCAAGGCTTTTGTTTGCAAGTGGTTACTTAAGCGACAATCTGTTGAAAATGAGATAATTTGGCCTCATCTCAGTTATAGTCTCAGACAGCTGCATCAACATTGAAGACATCTGAAAACCAGCACCTGCAATGAAATCATTATATTTATGATTCGTGTCACTGCATGACTGATATTTCACCTGCTTTTGCATCGAAGTTGCATTTTAAGGTGAACTCTTGCTGCTTGAAATATTTTTTTTAATCATTATACAATCGTTGCAGCTCACTTTTTTATGTTTTAATAAAAATAAAAATAAAAGTAAAGGTAAGAAGGGCCATTAAACTGAATTAACTTTTACTTTATAGGGTGATAAGGAGGTGTAAAGATAAAGTAAAATTTTCTACATGCATTTCTAAATTCATATTGGAAACTCCAAATATCTCCCTAAAGCAGACGGAGTACAATATCTCTCTGCAAATATGCCAGGCAGGTGCATATCTCCAAAATCAAATCTTCACTCCATGGTCCATGCCCAACTGATGGGCAGATTTCATGAACATCTGTTAATAACATTTTCAGATGGTCTGCAGACAGACTGTGCAGCAGGGACACTAAATTACAGGACAAACATAACCTTGTCCAAGGAACAAATCAAAACAGACACAGTGAAAGTTTGTTCTAACTTTGAGCCAATGATAAACTGTCAAAAGTTAAGAGGAGAACTCATTTAGTAATAACAGTACAAGCTCAGAGCTGCAGCTACAGTACATGACCAGTGGGATTTTACTTTTCTGAACAAATGACAACTAGCACTGGTTAGTTTACTCTGTTGGAACACAATTTGACTCATGTTTCTTCCAAAAAGAGCCCCAGAAAGCACACTACTTTATCCCTGCCTGCAGCAAGTGACGGTAATGAGTCACAGCTCAGAGCTCAAAGACAGCTCAGACTGACCAGACAAGCAGAGAGCAGGCCATGAGGACGCCCTTAAAGCCACTAATAAAGTGTGATCATGAGCTGGTACATGAGCTCTGCTGCCCTTCGCTTATTCTTGGTGGGTCTAATACACAAAGAGGAGATGATGAATTACTTGTTAGATGATTATTGTGAAGATAGTGAATCTTTGTACGTTTTATTGGCTTTTATTGTGAAATTAAAAAAGAATCTTTGGAACATGTTGTAACTGCACGTCGCTGCTCTATGGAAGAGATAACACAAGACTCTCACACTGCAGACCTTTTCCTTCACATTTTACCATGAAACAAATCAGCATTTGTCCAGCTGGTGACTTCACCTGCCTGCAAAGAAACCTATTCTCTGAATCAGCAGTAATGTAAACTAGTTTGCCAGATTTAAAGTGATATGACAGACTAATTCAAAATACTTTGAAAGTCTACCAGACCACTCACCATGCATGTTCCAAGTCACTTAAATCTTTATCATGTCTACATCATGCACCAGTGAGTGTAGGTTTTAACATAGCTCCATACATGGCCCAAACTGGTGTGAACTCATGGACTAAAACTATTTTAAAGCTCTGCAGTGCAGTGTTACAACTATAATTGCAGAAAATTCCAATCGATGGAGGCACAGACAGTATGGATTTGTATATAGGAATTATTATGTCTGTGTTATAACAATGCATACTCCTCCAGAGGTTTAGTCATGAACATGCACATTTTCCACTCTGTACCTCTGGTTTCTTCACAGGGACCTGACGAGGCTTTGGGATAAAGCCTGCAGGGGGAGCCAAGGGGTCCGTCTTTATGATGGGAACAAATCCTGGAGGTCTTGCCAGAGGATCCTGTTTTGGGGGCACAGGGCTGGGTTTTCTGGCAGGGATGAAACCAGCTGGAGGAGTCAGGAGGTTCTGTTTGGGCGCAGGGATGAAGCCAGTGGGTGGGGCTAAAGGGTCCGGTTTTGGCGCAGGGATGAAGCCAGCAGGTGGAGCTAAAGGGTCAGGTTTGGGTACAGGGATGAAGCCAGCAGGGGGGGCTAAAGGGTCAGGTTTGTAAGAGGGTAGAAACCCAATCGGAGGAGTAAGGGGGTTTGCCTTTGGCTGTGTGGTCGTAGGAACAGCCTCTTCTGTGGATTTTTCCTCCTCGTCCTCCACATTTCCTCTCTCCTCTTCCTGCTTTGTCTCTTCTTTTGTGTCCTCTTTACGGTCCAGGTTGCGTGTTCGAGGCCGGTGTTCTTTGGTTCTTCCTCTGCCCATTAAACTAGCCAAACCCATGGAGATGTCATCCTTGTCTTCTCTTACAGTTCTGGTTGTTCTGAGTCCTGACTCTGCAGCAGAGGTGGCTCTCACAGGCTCAGAAACAGCAGATGGAGTGGTCTCCTCCGTACTAGCAGGAACCACACGTCTAACAACTCTTCTCACAACCCTCACCACCTTTTTGCCGCTCTGATCCTCCTTCGGATTGTCCGGGCCGCCCATGGCACCGTTACTGTTGGACTCTTCTGATGCTGTTAACTTTGGACCACTTCCTGTGTCTGGCCCAGGTGTAGGGACTGCCTGAGGCGGAGTACTATCTACATCAGACTGAATACAAACAGAGCAAGGTGGACATGGGGCAGATTATTCTCAAAGCTGATGCGGATAAACTGTCAAAGGTTTTAACAGCAGGGTATAGGCTCTCCATACGGGAAAATTCATGTATCAACAAGCTACTACGCTACTACTCAGGCCATTCCTCATTTAGTTTTTTCTTTGGTGCCCATTGGCAAAGTGTTAGAAATCCACTTGATAAATTTGGGACACATAAATCATGCATGCAATGCAATCTAGAGAGAAACTAGTTCATTTAAACATATTTGTAGTTTGAGCTCTATGTCACAGGCTGCTGTTACACATTATTCCAGGGTTCTTTTTATCCCTGTTTCCGTTTACAAGCTCCATTAGCTCGCCTATCTGCTGTTCTCTTTTACGTGTAACTGGATAGGATCATTTTTTTTAGACTGTAAACCTTGATTTTCCCCATCAATTATTTATTACTTTGATGGAGCCCCTGGAAATGGACTAAACACAAAAATAGCTAATGTTTTACATTCATCACAGTATTGGGCATGCATGGTAAACTCCGAAAGAGACAATTAAGCCAATCTTATGAGGAAGTAGGGCAGAGGCTTGCGAGTTCACAGCTAACACTTTCTAAATTTGAGAAACTTTAATGCAAGAAATACTGTCCCACTGCAACAGATACTGTGCAAACATGCTACAGCTTTTCATGCACACCTGAAACATTATTTTTTCATGTCTCCTTAAGAGCTTTGTGCATTTTATTGTTCATCAAATGTGAGCAATGCAAAGTGAGCATATTTGTTTTTCATTGAGCAGTAGATTTTCAGGGTTTTTCTTCTATAATATGCATGTCATCTTCGATGTACCTGATGTGTCTCCTTGCCTGCTGCAGACATGATTTCCTTTGCAATAATGATAAAGTTGAACACAAGATTTTTTTTGTAGGCAAACCCTACAAAATAACCAAAATTTTGCGCTGAGGCTGAAACTCGATGCAGATATTGATTGGCTTAGACAGAGGCCAATGTCAGAACATAGGCACAATGATGGCCCATAGAAGCTATCTAGCTCATGAGTCCCATTCATCATGACAGAAAAAAAGTTTTTTTTAAAGTATTAGTGCAAGCCCTCAATTCATTATACTTGAGAAAATAAGAAGCCTAAAATAACATCTGGAATACCTGCAAAATCACTTTTGGCATTGTCTGGACAAATAATGGCAAATGCGAGAAAATCAGCACCAGACATGTGCAAGGGACACATCCTAGAATGTATATAAATACATAATTGGGTTTTAATAGACACAGATCACAGTTTCCTCTCTATATTAATAAATGTCGTTAAAGCCTTACATTTATATGGAAAAGAAAAAACTTCGCTTTGTGTCACGCTTCATGTATAAAGGGAAAATGACAATTAACAAAATTAGTTTGAACACTTATGTATCATACAATACAAATATTTCAAATTTTAATTGAAACTGTTAGAAAGCTCTCTGTGGTAAAATGCCTCACCTCAAATATAGATTTGCACTAATTAATGTCAACAATCTTAAATGATCTCATCTACCCCTGTCTACATCGTTGCATATTTTATACTTCGATTATGTCTAGTCAGCATTCTTGCAGCCTTTGAAAATCTTGCAACCATACCATTAATGCACACAGACATGTTCCTACTAAAAAACACCAAACAGGAATTTTAATAATTAGATACGCTTCTTACAATTTTATTAATTTATTGTGTTTAATGTTCAAACTGTACTTTCTAGAGCAAACTAAACCAGAGTGTAGCGTAAGCATACCTGGCCAATAAAGCTAATTCTGATTCATTATCAATATTATACACACATTTTTAACAAGATTTTACAACACCATAATCCGCAAATATAATCTAAAGTCCCAGTAAAGTGAAATTCAAACTTTGTGTCTTAACACTCTAGATATGTTGAAATAAGGTCGCTGTAAACATATGAAAACACTGAGATCTTTGTGTAACTGATTCTGTAATTTAGACTGTTAGAAAGTTGTTCACCTCTTCCTGGCTTGGTTTTATTTGAGCAGGGCAAATATAGGAGCTCATGACATCACTGGTCTATTTGAGGAATTACCCCACCCCCCCAATGCTACAACTATGTGAAATCACAAATTTCATCTCAGTAGTCTGTTGTTAGCCGATGTCACTGTTTACATCGAAAGTTAACAGCCAGCTACATATTGTAAAATACCAATTAACCGCCGGGTCCCAATTAACTGCTGGGTGTGGCAGTACATTTTGACAAATAAACACCTGTTCCAAATAAATGCCAGGTGTAATTTATTCAAAGCTCCGATATGTGACTGAGATGATATGAGAACCCAATCAACTCCCAACTCCCCCTCCCTTCCTGTTCTTCTCCCTGTTTGAGCTCCGTAGCTCCGCCCCTCTCTTTACGTGCCTCCACGTGGATGAGAATGTCCGTTGAATTGAATACTCACAATGGCAAAGCGCTCGTGGAGTGATTTTGCTCTGCTTTTCCACTGAAATCAATGGCCGAATCACAGGCAAAAAAAAACACTTCATCTCATCATGAACAAATTCTACACAGGACCGAACACCGCCGTGATTCCGCCATTTAATCAACTTCTCACTGAGCTGAGATACGAAAGCTACAGCAGCCAATAGGAACGCTCACTCTGACCTGAGCCTGACTGGCTGCAAGTACTAGCCTCCTCATTGGCTGGGGCACCCCCGTCCCTCGCTGGTTTTCTCAAGTGAGATAACAGCGTCATACCCCAGTGCAGCGAAAAATAAAAAAAGTATGACATTAACTTTAAACTGTCGTCAACTTTATGTTTGTTTAGTTCCTTACCAGTATTTAAGTGTTTCGAGAATGTTGAGTTGACAGAAGAAGACAAAAGTATAACTATGGTACTATAATCTTGTCTTAAAAACGTAAAGGTGATATTCATACTGGTGTAAATAAATACTTTGATTAAATTTAACATATTTTTCCAATTTTTGCTAAGCAAGATTTTTGTGAGAAAGGAATTAAAGCCCTGTTCCAAATAGCCGCCTGGTCTGCTCAGGGATTGAGACAAATAAATGCCCCGGATATTATTTGGTATTTGATGGTACTGAGTTTTTGTTAATTGTGAAGTAAATTTCATGAATCTATCAGCAACAGTAGCCTACAAGTCATTTAAAGTATCATAATGGAGAGATCTGTGCCAGAAATAGACAATTTAATCTCCAACTTCTTGTCAGGGGGCAGGCTAATTGCTGGTGTGCTTGTCTAGTTTTTACTTTGACGAGATGCAGCAGGAACAGACATCTTACCTGCTGAAGGTGTGCTTTAAACCATATTTCACTCGTCTTAAGTCCTGCATGATTAAACAAAGCAGACAGTGATTGTCCCTCTCCAGATAGAAACAGTTTAATCCCTCCTGCTGTTAGTGCCCAGTGGCAGACTTTATTAAAGTAACTGCTGATAGATGTGTTCTATTCCTGCCAAGTCTGTCACAATAAAAGCTTCCAATGCTAATCATCTTCGAATACTTTATCTTTGAAGAGAAAAATCATGAAATTGAGAGTTTTCAGCTGCAACTTAACAACAAAAACATCTCATAAACAGGAGAGACTTATGTTCACATAACTCAGAATGAGCTTTAGAAAACATCTAAGGAGGTAAATACAAGATTACAAAATTAAACGGAGCTCTGAACTGTCCGTCATGACATAAATGTGATATTTTTTCATGTGACTGACACAGAGAGCTGACAGGTGAGTCTTCTATTCAGGTTGTAGCACTAAACTTTGAGGGGATCGTATGTCTTGTGAGTGGTTGTGGCCTCAGATCATTCAACAGACACGCCCACACAATCCTAGAGCAGATATTACTGACTAATTTTTCATGATTTTGAAGCTTAATTTAATAAACTTAGAGATGTTTTTCATAACTGAAATTTGGCCTAGTGTTTCATTACACAGTGCCCTGTCATACAACAAACCTAAAATACAGATTTTTGTATCACTTTACAGGGACTTTAATTAAATGTTGCTTCATCCAATAAATCTCCCTATTGAAGTAGCAGTGATAATTTAAATGTTTTCCAATCATCAATAAAAAAATTACATTTGTGTCACTAATTGATGTGCTTTTCAAAGGTCCTATGGGGCAAACTTTCTGACCCTTGGTATTCTATGTGTATAGTATTTATCTAGTTGTTCTTTTCAGAGGAAAAGAGAGGATAGAATGTCTCAAAATTGGTGTATCCTATATTGTACATTTTTTGACTTTGTAAAAAATCTATGTGGTGAAAAATATGTGCATACAATTAAACCTTAACGCTGTCAGGACATTTTGTTTTTGTTTTCATTTAAGTCTTCTGCAGATCTGCTGTCCTAATTTCACTCCAAATACCTTTTTCCCCATTAAATAGGTGGATAAAGACAGGTGTACACTGAGTTTTAGACAGCAGTTTAGGTTATACTAAGTGTCAACAATGAAGAGACTTAATGGTTCGAGAACATCCTCTATTAAACCACCTCGCTGCCCTCAGAATAATGAACATAACCTTTTAGCTCTATCAGCACACAGTTAATTAATGATTTTTTTGTCATCACCCACTCCAAAACATGTTAATTTTCTCAACACTATGTTGGAATAAATGGGCTTTAAGCTGCAGAAGGTCATGGTCATGAATCATGGCAACATTTTTCTGTTATTTTGTTCCACAGCACAGAAAAAGGTTAGAAATTAAAGTATAAAAGCGTGCAGGTGAAAAATAAACTTACATCTGGCTTCTCAACTTTAACCTACACAAGAAGAAGCGACACATAGAGACAATCAAACCACACATCTGGATAACAGCCGTCCCTATCAAGTAAGGGAACATCTTTAAAAAATCTCAAGCAGCATGCAGAAAAAAATAACACCAAAATGCGAGACTTCCCTTTTGCTCCCAGAATGAAAAGCGTGATTTGTACGCCATGGTGAAAGGCCAGGTGTCATGGAACAAGTTGGGCGACGAGGAGACAGTAAATGTATGGAATGATGAGAGGGAAAGAAAAACAGAGACAGCAGAGGAGAGGAGGATGCACCGTGCAGTATGATGAAGAAGAGGAATTTAGGGATGGATGATGGGAAACTGTGGACTCTGCACACAACAGGTCACACACCAACAGGACGATGGGACCATGCAGCACTGAGGACAGAACACATTAACAACAGAATCAAATGGTTTTGAATCTTAATACTACAAGAGAAAGGCAGAGTAAAACCAACAAGAAGTCTGATTGCAACCAGAGCTAAAGTTTGTAGTCATTATCAGTGCATTTATTTGTTATATGCTGACGTGTCTTTCAATCCATAAAGATAACCATGTATGAGGAATCCCCCTTTCTCAGTAATGTTTCCATTCAGTAAGTCTCATTTGTAGTGATGACACAAAGCCAATCAGTAAACATATGACTACACACAAACAGAAATAAGCGTTGCAAGAGAGCTCATTATAGACAGCAATGTTAGAAACTATTTAAAAAGTAAGCAGATATTTGTACAGTTTAACATCATTATTACCACACAATGTCAGGGCCACTACTTACTACACGATACAATCTTCAGAAAATAACATTAAGAAAGATTTTTGCATTGGCCATCATAATGAATCTTCTTGGAAATTTCTTTCCCTTATATTCACTTCTATTTTACAGTTTTTTCTACTTCAAGACCTCTGAGAGAAGGAGGACTGCTGCTCAGCTTTCAGTACTTTGTCTATAGTCCTTATCTTTGCAACAACAAACATGAAGACAAGCTATAGAACAATAACCATCGTGCACAAACATGCTTGGCAATCAGTTTGATCCTGATCACTTCCCTAAACTTCATTAAAGCTCAAGAGGGAATAAAACTGCTGGTTACCTAGAGCTATTTTGAAAAAAATATTAATACAATTTCACAAAATGAGTGTGATTGACAACATCCATGTGATACAAAATTGTCAAAAGTAATACAAGCTCTGAAACCAGTTAATTGTAAGAAGTGCTAATCTGTCAAGTGACAGAAACGACACACTGCAAGGATTAGTCATGATGCAAAAGTCAAAAAGTAAACAAGTTTGTTAATTAATATCAACAATAATGTCCCATTAGTACAACTAAATAAATGCTGTATATGTAAAACCATGTCCAAGTATCTTTTTAGGGTGAACTGATGGTCAAATTTCCAGGATTTTCCCTGACTTAAAGCTATCCCAGTCAAATGACAATCAATAGCCATAATTTTTCTGTTTCAAACAAATCTTTATCTTCATTTGTTGAACAAGAAAACAGTTAGGTTTAGAGAAGCACTGACTGTGGAAATCAGGGCTGATACTGATGTTCAAATTAACAATTTAGCTGACTATTAATACGTATGCTGATGTTTTTACATACAGTGCATACAAAAAGTATTCATCCCCTTGGATGTTTAACCCTTTTCTTGATTTTTTATAATTGATCATGGTCAACATAATTTGGCCCTTTTTGGGAAAAATTCAAAATCATAAACTCTTTAATGTCAAAATGAAAACAGATGTCAAATAAAGAAAACATGTAATGTAATATAAATGACTGCATAAATATTCACCCTGTTTAAAGTGACTGCCCAAATTCAAGAGAGGTCCAGCCAATTGGTGCGACTAGTCTCACAATTAATGAAATGTTGATCACCTGAGTGCAGTGAATGGTCCTCAAATGATTGTCGTATAAACACACCTGTGTCTGGAATGTCCAGGCACAGGTCAATCAGTATTCCTGGCTATCATTACACCATGAAGACAAAAGAACACTCCAAGCAACTCAGAGAAAAGGTTATTGAAAAGTATAAGTCAGGGGCTGGATACAAAAAAATTCAAGGCACTGAACATCCCACAGAGTCCAGTTCAATCGAGAAATGTAAGGAATTTGGCACATGTGTAAATCTGCCTTCATCAGACAGTCTTCACTAACTGAGTGGTCGTGCAAGAAGGAGACTAGCTGGAGAGGCTACCAAGACACCTTGACTACTCTGAAGGAGTTACAAGCTTCAGCAGCTGAAATGGGAGACTCTGCATACAACAACTGTTGCCTAGGTTCCTCACCAGTCAAATGGGAGAGTGGCAAAGAGAGAGCCACTGTTGAAGAATCTTGACTAAAGTTGGACAAAAGGCATGTGGAAGACTCCATAGCCAAATGGAAGAAGGGTCTTTGGTCTGATGAGATCAAAATGGTGCTTTTTGGTAATCAGACAAGACGCTATGTTTGTCACAAACAGCACATCACCATCTTGAACTTCCCCTCTGGATTAATTAAGTGTCTATCAATCTACCTCTACCACAGACACATCATCCCCACTGTGAAGCATGGTGGTGGCAGCATCATGCTGTGAGGATGCTTCTAAGCAGCCGGCCCTGGCAGGCTTGTAAAGGTAAAGGGTAAAATGAATGCCGCAAAAGACTGAGAAATCCTGGAGGACAATTTTATTTAATCTGCAAGACTGACATAACTTTGCAGCAATCTGTTTTCACTTTGAAATTAAATTGTTTTTTCTTTTTGTCAATAAAGCCAAATTCTATTGACCATGATTGATTTATAAAATCAATTAAAGGGTAAAATATCAAGAGGGTGAATACTTTTTAGGCCCTGTAACATATTTTTGCGTAATAATCCCATAGCATAACAGATATGCAGACAGAAATCTTTTCACTAAATCAGATAGGAACACCAGACGCCAGCATTTAATTGATATGACTCAACAGATTAACATCAGCTACTGACATGTCGGTTTATAGCTGATATGTCAATGGGGCTGATATGGGACAATACTGATGTTAAACCAATGCATTGGTGCATCCCTAGTAAGGTTAAAAAAAGTAAGCTTGTATCATCCTTCAAACTCACTGCGCAGAAACATCATAGCATCAAAGTTAACAACACATAAAATTAATAAAAGTACATAAACCACTTGGCACATATGAATGTATTTGAACAATCTGTAAGCTAAGAATGAACTGCTATTTTAAGTGAATATAGCTGGCAACTCCCACAACACTGCTTACACATCATTTCATTCACTTACCAAGCAAACATGTATCTTGCTGGAAATCTATCATAACTTTCATCAACTTTAGACTAAAATGTTCTTTTTTTCTTAATGATGAGACTGCAAAACAGAAATGAGCAGCAGCATGTTTCACCATCTCCAGCCCTCATTTCATCAGTCCTCTCCTATAAATAGTTTCAGCAGCAGAGGAGGCCATTCTGAGTCGCCAGCAGAGTCCAAATGAAACTGCTAAGCAGAGCATGGACACCCTTAGCAGTTCTCACTGCCCGCCACGCACACACCCACTCATACACGGCCCACCAGAGGCCCGAGCCCATTACCTCCTCTCCAGGCCTGGTTAACCTTCCAATCTCCTAGCTGGGGCGTCAGGGCCGAGGCAGGGAAAGAACCTGTGTCTGCACAGAGCACGCGCTCACTAGTCCTGAGTGAGTGGGAGGGCAGTTTCAGGGGCGGGGTCAGCACCAGTACAGCACAGTCACACTGGTCTGAGGAGTGGTGGCTGGGTTGGGGGGTAATGTGAGAAGAGTTGGGCAGAGGGGATAGACGAGGGACAGCTGCTGAGATATAGAGGGGCTATAAATAGACTGTGCAGAACGACATCAATTAACACAGTCACTTTAACTGCCACTCTTTCCTCCTGGTGACAGGGAACCAGCGAGGAAGTCGACCTCATCAGGTGATACACAAACTTCAGCAGGCTTGTTCTACGGAGGCTCTAATAGGACATACATCCCTGCATTTTATTTACTCCATTATTCTCTGATAAAAACATCTCAACTTATTTATTTCATGACAACAATTCTTTTTTCTCATGATATCAAGCTACTTTTGGTCCTTTTCTCAAGATCTGGAGAACTAAACCAGCTCTCTTATTCAATAATGGTGGGTGGTAGTACTAGTACCGTCACTGGTAAATTCCTGCCATACAAAGACCCATCATCAGCCAACAAAATCAGCCAGGTAATGACTTGTGTCAATGTAATCAACCTGAAGGATAGCAATTAGGGTAAAATGTGGGTCTCCAAGATTAATCAATATAATAACAGCAACATGTAGTGAGTGTACTCATCCTGCACAGCATCTCTTTTGGCCTGTCTGAGGCTTAAACACAAGCTGTGAGCTGCAACGGATCAACCCAGTCTGACCTTTGCCCAGCTCTGCAGGAATTTGCATTCAAACAGATGTTCAAAGGTGTCTTTTACATAAACACGCCCATTTCAAAACAGTTCTTCACTAAAGTCTGCAGTTGTAGGTTTGAGCGCTTTACATCAGGAAATGAGTGGTAGGTAAATCTGCCTACATCAAACTGAGTGACCGTGCAAGAAGGGGACTCGTGAGAGGGGCCACCAAGCCACAGATGACACCTATGCCCAGGTCCTTCAGCAGTCAAAGCTTTATGGAGAGTGGCAAAGAGGAAGCCACTGCGGAAGAAAACTCATATTCAATCTGGACTACAGTTTGCCAAAAGGCATGTAAGAGACTTCATGGTCAAGTGGAAGAATGTTTTTTGGTCTGATGACACCAAAATGGCATTTTTTGGCCATCAAACAAGACAATATGTTTGGCGGACGCCAATACTGCACATAACCACAAACACACCATCTCCACTGTGAAGCACGGTGGTGGCAGCATCATGCTGTGGGTATGTTTCTCAGCAACTGGGCGTGAAAAGCTTGCAAAGGTGGAGGGCAGCAACATACAGGAGAATCCTGGTGGACAATCTTATTCAGCCTGCAAGAGAACTACAGCTTTGGACAAGATGTATTTTATGGCAAGACAATGACACAAAGCGTACTGCAAAAGATACAAGCCAACAAGGTGAATGTCCTGTAGCGGATGAGTCAAAGATGTCAGACGTCAATCGAAGAGAGAATTTATGGCTGGACCTATCCACACAGACTCACTGCTGTGATTGCAGCAAACTAGATACTGACTTGAAGGGGGTGAATATTTATGCTATCACTTCATTTAAATAACATATTTTAATTTGTCATAAATATTTAGTAATCTGTTTTCACTTGAACAAAGAAATGTTTTTTTTTTTGTCAAAAATCAAATCATATCGACCATGATTGATGATAAACTCAATAAAGGAGCAAAGGGAGGGATACTTTTTAAAGGTATCTCTAGAACAAAAAGTTGCACACTGAGGGAGGCTTATCATCTAGGATGAATAAATTGATTTTCCTCATTTAAAACTTACTCTTGCTTAATTAATTGTCCTCTCTGTCTCACAATGAAAGTCAAACATCTGCCTAATTATTCAGGATACAAACCACTAAATAAACATTTAAGAATGAAAATGCTGTGTAATTGTAAAGGAAGTACGACCTTCTCTCTGCAGCTCCAGTAAAGCGTACGCTGAGATGGAGAGACAAGAAAACATGTGAAATACCGAACCATATAGCTATTATGTAAGACTACACCATCCTTAAATATGTGAAGAGGGCAGGTTTCTCACCATGCCTTTTAAACCACAAGAGGGAGCCATAAACCCACGTTTAAATTTTTCATTTCTACAGACTTCTGCTTAAGCACACTACTGACCTAAATATGAGAAATTAAGAACCCGGAACAGATTTGCCACAAATCATTTTAGCCAACAAAAACATCACCCAAGATTTTAAACATATGAAAATGAGACAAGGTAATGTGATATTATGGACACAATTTTCTCCAAATGTTAAAAATCATTTTGAGATCTGGCTAAAAGTGAAAGCCTTGTAAATACTACATTGCTGTAAAGCCAGTTGGGTATAAAAACACATGGAATGGCAGCTTGCCTGGAGGTAGGCATTCAGCTTATTTGTGCCACGCAGTTTAACCACAAGAGGAAAACAAGGAAATGTAGCAACAGGCTTGGCAGTGCATGCATGTGGTAATCTAATCCTGGCACGCTGTTTCCCTTCATTTCTTTGAGAAATTATGGTTGCAGCTGAATTTATTAATTTAAGTTCCTCATAAGCAAAAGCATCACTGTCAAAACTCAATTTAACTCCAATGTGCAAAAATACATAATTCTAGCAAAAACAATAATTTTCGTGTAGGCGTTTATTCTTTAGGATTAACCAGAAGCTCACATATTAGCACTCAGCAGGACCCAGGAAAATATGCAGTGTAGCTGCTTGATCTAGCACAGCCTGCTAATCCCCAGAGTCAGTTACTGGGACACAGCATCGTGTGGGCTGTGCATCCGCAGCAAAGATTAAGGGCTCTATATACCATAAACAGAGCTGACTCTTTCATAGATAAAACCTTCAATACTAAGAAAAATACAACATCATTTATTTAAAATATGCATACAAGACATAGTTTTTACACAACGATACAGCCATGTCCGTGTTAATAAACGTAGCAGTGAGCAGACAAAACCATCATACTGTATGTTTCAGGAAAAGCAGGCAGAAATCAAGGAGACATTTAACCTGGAAAATTCCAGGATTTGACCCAAATGTTACTGTTATATTAATAAGGCCTCAAAATCAGCAGCTTCTTCCTGAAAGCAGGCTGCATGGACATGACAAAGGAGCAGAGGGTTTAAACTAAGGCTGGATCTCATCCATAGTTTCACAAGGAGGAGGCAAAATTCAAGTCAAAGTGGTCTTATTTAAGAGGGAAAGGAATTTTCTGATTTTCAAACACTGGGGCAACTCAGTTAAAACTTAAATGAAACAGAGTAACATGCATGGACTGTGTGTGTGAGTTGTGACACTCATAAAAAATTATGAGACGGATAATGAAGCTGAATAAAATAGCTCCTGCTTGTGGCTGACAAGATGAGGGTGTGTCTGACAAGTGTGTGTTCCCCATTGACTGACAGCCAAACAAACGCCCAAGTATCTCAACTATGTCTGCATGACAATGTCAGAGTAAATAAACAAGACAGTTACTGAAACTCATAAGAGATCACCATATGAAAGTTGTGTTGCTTTATTTGCCAGGGAGGAGTGCTAAATTATGAAAAGCAAATCTTAACTATGGCCTCAATTATGAAGTAAACAGTTCAGCCTTAGAAGCCACACGCCATCCTAATCCACACTTGTGCTAATGCTCTCTGCTACCAGCATCAACCCACTAGAAAAGGGGATGATGTGATTAATCTGGGGGGCTTGGAGAGGAGATTACACTATTTGCTAATTTCCTAATGACAAAACTGTGTCTGAGTTACAGGCAGACAGGAAATGTATGTGATGGGAAATGAGTGTTGAACAGATACGAGATAAAACATTTGGTGGCATCAGGTCAGCAGTGATGCATGCTGACATTCAGTTTTATTGAATGAAACAAGCAAAACCAGCTCCTGATCACTGTGATTGGGGATATCACTGAAAAACAGCGCTGTGAAAAAGCATTTGTCCACTCCCTGATTTTTCGTTTTTTTGCATATTTGTCACATTTAAGTGTTTCAGATCATCAAATTACTTTTAAATGACACAAAGATAACCTGAGTAAATACAAAATGCAGTTTTTAAATACTGATTTCATTTATTAAGGCAAAAAAGCCATCCAGACCTACCTGGCCCTATGTGAATAAGTAATTGCCCCCCTGAGCCTAATAACTGGTTGTGCCACCCTTAGCAGCAACAACTGCGAGCATGCAAGCAGTTGCAATGACTGGAAATGAGTCTTTTACATCACTGTAGGGGATTTTGGCCCACACCTCTTTGCAGAATTGTTTTAATTCAGCCACACTAGAGGGTTTCCAGCATTTAAGGTCATACCAAAGCATCTCAGTCGGATTTAAGCCCAGACTTTGACGGGACCAACCCCAAAAACTTCATTTTGTTTTTTAAAGCAATTGCCTGAGGTCATGAACTGATGGCCAGATATTCTCCTTTAGGGTTTTCTGGTAGAGAGCAGCGGCCCTGCCCACAGAATTGTCTGGGCCCCTGAAAAACCCTGTAAATAGGTCCTCACCAGTTGTGGTTTATTATCAATATCAATGCATGTCTGTCAGGCCAGTAGCATTAGTGCTAGTGTCCTGGCCAAGGAGCTGGAAATTGCATCACACTATTATTTGGTTCTAATGTCCAAATTACTAATTGGTGCCACTTTTCACCACTGTCTCTACCCATTTTTCCACATTTGACCAATTCTTTGCATCTTTTAGCCAATTTTTGCCATCTTTGACCTATTTTCACTACTTTAGATCCCCTTTTCATTAAGATTTTGGCATAAATGGCATAAATTATTTTTTTATCTTTTTTTTCTATTTCTTTGATAAAGTGGTTATCATTCAGATTAGAAATAAAATATGCTTATCACAGATTAACTTTATAATGGACCATGATTTTCCTCACCTCCATGGGGCCCCCCAAGTTTGGACAGGCCCCAGAACGCTCCCCCCTTTTTCCCCTCTTATGTGCTGCCTTGGAGAGCAGAGTTCATGGTTCCAACAATTATGGAAAGTCATCAATGTCCTGAAGCAGCAAAGCAGCCCCAAACCATCACATTACCAACACCATGTTAGACTTTTGTTATGTTCTTTTTATGAAATGCTGTGTTAGTTTTATGCCAGATGTAACAGGCCGCACACCTTCCAAAAACACTTCTCTCATCAGTTAAAATAAATTTTCCCAAAAGTCTTGGGGATCATCAGGATGTTTGGATGATGAGGTGAGCCTTTGCGTTCTTCTTGGTTAGCAGTGGTTTTGGCCTTGGAACTCTCCCATGAATGCCATTTTCGCCCAGTGTCCTTCTTAGTGTCGATTCATGAACACCTTAATGGAGTCAAGTGAGACCTGCAGGTCCTTCGATGGTGTTCTGGGTTCTTTTGTGGCCTCTTTCATGAGTTGTCGATACTTTGGAGTAATTTTGGTAGGCCGGCCACTCCTGGGAAGGTTCCTCACTGTTCAAAGTTTTCTCAGTTTGTGGGTAATGGCTCTCACAGTGGTTGGTTGGAGTCCCAAAGCCTTAGGATTGGCCTTCTCACCCTTTCAAGGCTGACAGTGGTCACTGACTTTGTGTCTCATCTGTTCTTGAAATTTTTCAGCTAGCAGCATGATGTGCTGCTTTTTGAGATCTTTTAGCCTACCTCACTTTGTCAAACAGGTTCTATTTAAGGGATTTCTTGATTCAATAGGTCTTGTAGTAATCAACTAAACAACTGTATATAACTAAAAAGTGTTGCAGAAAGCTTGGGCAACTTGATAGTTATAATCTATAAAAAAGCAAGGCTCATTTGGAGAATCATAGATTAAAATCAAGTACTAATAGCTCAAAATGACATAATATTATCCTTTTGTTGTTGTTTTGTATTGTGTTTATTTCTCTTGTTCATGCTGATATGGACCTATGGGTCTGAAATAATAAATAAAGTAATGTAATAAGAAAGTAAAAGACATCATATTAGTTCTATCAAACAGACTCAGATGAAAACAAAACAAAAAGACAGGGGATGCACTGGTAAAAACAAACAAAAGTAGGCCTTTTTGGCGACACACACTGCAAAACTTGTTTTCATAATCCCTACAGCCAACTGATTTCCCACAACCAGCTGGAAAATTGATACATTGGCTAGCAGACTCTCTCCCTACACACAGTCTACGAGGGATCATTTACCAGACACAAGAAAACATAGGGACACTTGCAAACACCTGCTCTGTGCAGTCCAGTAGGATTCCCCCATAAAAACTAAACTGATGAGCACTGATAACTCTGTTTAGACAAGATTAGTTGACCCTTGATTAGTCCCCAACCAATCAGGCTCCTGTTGTCCTGAGCCTTTTTTTCTTTCTTTAGTCCCGCAAAACTGAGAAGAAAACCTCAGTAAAACAGCTCAGCAAACATAGTCGTAATTGTGAAAAAAATTATTATCACTGAGATAAAACATGCACAATAAAACAATATGACTGTTGTCTTCTCTTATGTTGACATTTATTTTTGGGCTTTCATACTTTTATTTAATAGGACAGTGGATGAAAAGAATGACAAAGGACCTTGGAGGCCAAATCCCCAGTACAGGAGGCGCTGACCACTAAGCACCTGGTATCTCTTGAGTTGATCATAAAGATGCAAAATCTTTTTAGGTTTAAATCCTAGTTAACAGTAATTGCTTTATCCATTGGTGATATGCTCAGACTTAGGGTGGACTGGTCGACATCTCAGTGTCATTAATGAAGAGTTCACACTAAATCAGGGAGAACAAGAGAGGATGGAGCAGTTCTGGCCTCACTTAATGTGGACAATGGCTGCCACCCAATGTACAAAATGTTTACATACTCAGCTATGCATACTTGGCCTATAAGTTTAACTATGTATCATGTATTAGAAGTAATATTTCATTTAGAAATTTACCGTCAACACTGGAAATAATATTGGTTGAGTGATATACAATGAAATTGAAGAGATGGCTGCACTGATAGAGTAACGTCTTTCGTTGAAGGCAGTGTGATGGTTTGGGGTGGCATCTCCCTCACCGGAAAAACAAGGTTTGTCATCACTGGAGGCAATCTCAATGCAGAAAGATATTAAGATGAGATTCTTCAACTAGGGGCAATCCCACATCTCCACAGTCTGGGACTGAACTCTACCATCCAAGATGACAATGCTCACCCCCACAGAGCGGGGTTTATCAGAGACTACCTCCAGAATTTGGGAGTGGAGAGGATGGAATGGCCTGTCAGCAGTCCTGACCTCAGCCTTATTGGACACCTGTGGGATCAGCTTGGGCGTGCTGTTCATGTCGGGATGACTAACACAACCACACTGGCTGACTTGAAAAAATTCTGGTTGAAGAATGGGATGTCATCCCACAGCAGTGTGTGACCAGCATGAGGAGGAGGTGCTTGGCTGTGTATGGTTCTTCCACACACTACTGAGGCTCCTGATAGTTAAATAAATAATTTGTTAAATTGCCAATGTGTCTTGTCTTTTTCCAGTCCACCAAACAACACCACACAAGAGTTAATGGCAGAATAAGCTGTTTGGGATTGGCAGAGAAGATTTGGCAAATTTTTCATGGGCACAACCCACACACTCAGCTCTGCTGCTCATCCCACAAATGCATGTTCCTTACAAATGTGGCACCATTAAAAAGGTCAATAAGCAGGATGTCTAACATTTAAGATTAACTGCAAAGAAGCAATGTTACAACAATGAGATAATCTACCAAACACAAATTTCCTTACATTTTGTGCTTACCATATACTGTTAAAATGATAGAAAACAATGAACAAGTCCTCATCATACATGAAACTTTTCCCAAAAAGAGGTGTTTTATGGATCACACAGGGGATCAATGTGCAGGAAGTAGGGGTTGACTGGTACTTGGCCAGGCTGATTATCAGGGCCGATATCCATTATTCGGCTGACTATCTGTGTTTTATTTAAGATTGGCAATGAAATGAGTTGTTTAAAAGTGCACTACTTTGGCTCCACTGTAAGGTGTGCCTTCACTTATGTCTCTGCTAAAGCCTTACACATTCCACACAGTCTTACCTGATTTCCTGCCCACAACACAATCTGATTGGCCAGAGGTCAAATAAGTTAAAGACAGTCAACACTGAAGCCTGAGTACTACACATCTATTATTGGTTCCAAATATCAGTTATCAGTCTTACAAGCAACTAGTAATTGGTATCATATTTGCCATGTAAAATCAATATCAGTTGGCCCCTAGCACAAAGTTTAATACAGCGAAGCCCTGACAAAAATAATAGCCGTTAAGGCCAAGTAAGTGATGTGAAAGGTAAACAGGAAAGAGGTTTTTTCCAGAACAGCGGTCAGGATTCTCATGGTCAGAGAAACAGTTTGACACTTTAACACATGAGCTCCTGTGTATATTTGGATGCTGTTGAAAAAGGCTTGTGTTTGCAGCAGGTCTGATGAAGCATGAGCTTTATGTATTTATCATCAAACTATTTCAGACAATTATGGAGGTGCTGTGAGTAAATTCTGGAACTATGCAGAGCATTTATTTGATCTCTGATCAAAAGCAGCAGTCAAACAATGGTCACCTGATTCTAGTTGTTTGTTGGATTGTTTATAATCCGCTCTATTGGAAGCTCACAGCAGGCATTGGAGTTCAGTTCAGGTGACTGAAGCAGTAAACAGAATTCTTTTTCTAGACTCATTTTTTCATAATATGTTATGCTGAACTCAAATGGCAAATTATATCAGTTTGAAATTTGCTCAAATGTAAACTTCATCCAAGAGGTGGCTGTATTTTTTAGTAACTCACTACTGAACTTACTTTCTGTATTTCTTTAACTAAAGACAAGTTCCCTATAAATAAATTAATACATGAAATACAAAAGAACAAGTAATATTAACTGCCAGTCACCCCCTTATGTTTCTTTCGATGCTGTTGTACCTAACACTGTGATCAAACCTGCCTTGACTATGCTAAGGTAAGCTAACCGTCTCCTGGGTGTGGCTGCAGACGGATATAAGACTAACATCAAAGGCCTAAACTGAACAGGAAAGAAAACAAGGATTTGAACCAAACTATTTACTAAGCTTTTAATACAGCAAACATGCTAAATATGTTCATGTAGCACATGTGGTTCTGTGTTGCTCTAGATCCAGCAATCAGATCTTATTATAACTACCTATAAATAGTGCTGTTGGTTCTAGGTCACACTCACATGCAAGATTTTCTGCTTTTTAAAATGGCCTGTCTCTTAATAATCACCAAGATCAGATGAATATGGGACAAAGCTGCTGAAGTATGTCCCTAGTTGTGTACAGATTAACTCCTGAAGCCTTATTCAGAACTATGGTTGCAGCATATTATTGTTGGAAGAGGGCAAACACTCAAACAGATCCATATCAAGTTCACACTATAAGTCTTAAGTGCAATTTCATGTTTGAATACTGAACGCCCTATGCATAACAACAGCAGTAACTCTTTGATATCGTGCATATTAGATCCTCATAATCTCTATCAACTAATTGATCTCAATCATTCATCCATCCACACATTCACACCTACAGCCAATTTAGAAAGATCTAATGAGCATGTTTTTGGTGGTGGGAGGAAGTACCAGGAGAGAGCCCACATAAGCACGGGGAGAGCATGCAAACTCAGCACAGAAAGGCCCTGACCAGGAAACAAACCAGAGACCCATTTGCTGTGAGGCAACAGCCCTAGCTCCTGTGCCGCTCAATCATATCAATTAAAAAATCAGATCTTCATCTTTCAACCAAAAGCTGCTGCAGGCAAAAGAAAGATCACTGTCTAAATTGCAAAATTACATTGACACTGACAATATTTTGGTACCAATTTCAACAGCATAGAGGCGCTTGCCTGTAATTTACAAAAAACATACTAATATAAGCTTTCTAGGACTTCTACTTTTGTATCAAAACAGTTATCAATATTGTTAAAATGGCATCATTAGTGCTAGTAATACATCTAGGTTTAAATCCTGGTTTTGTGACAAGCCTACAAAATAAGCACAGTAACAGCATGCTAACATAAACATGATTTCTTGAATGTTGTTATTGGGCATGAAGTGTCATCAGGTTTTTGTGTGTGTGCACATGGTTTTCATGGTGTTCCTCGGTGACATCTGTGATCCTGTATATCAAGACACGTTCACCTGATTGAATTAACACCAGTGTCTTTCTGTGTAACCTTGCAAAGCAGATAGATTTGCCAGACTCCATGTCTGTCGTCAGGCAAATCCATCTTGCAAAGTTCTAGTCTACAGCCATATTGCTGAACCGGAAACAGTTTCGACCAATCAGCATCATTTTAAGGAAATGAGGCAGTAGCTATAGGCTGGGTTTAGTTGTACTGAGAGCCAATAGCAATGGCTGCCACCAGTGTGACAATTAGCCCGGATGTAGCTATAGTATAGTGGCAGTTTTTTTCCAGAACTGAACTTTATTTTTGGTATATTTTTAAGAAAATCTTTTTTATTTGGCCATCGATACTAGTGTCAGTGTCAGTGTCAGATTTTGGTATGTACTTACTGTTTAGTGAACCATTTTCATGTGCAGGCTAGAAATTCAAAAAAAAAAAAAACTAAAGCAGTTTGGGGTGTTCAGGGGTTCATTTTTTGTTGTCATGTTATTGAAAGTATCAATAGTAGCAACATAGACAATCAGCTAAATTGTTACTTTAACCCAGCTCTAATTTTTATAGTCAACTTATTTCTACCCTCAGTTTACACTGCAGTAGCTTCTTTATTGCCATCCTCACCAGAACTGTGCTGGGGTTAAAATGAAAAAGGTGTTCATGAAAAAAAAAAAAAACATAGGAAAAGACACACAAAAATGAACTATGAAGGAATATGAGAACACTACAGAATGCTTTGAACAAAAATGGTGGCCTACATGTGAATATATTCTTTTATTTTCTAAAAATGTAGAAATCTAGTTTGTTTATCCCTACAACACACATTTAAAAAAACAGTAGCGTTCATCCAATAAGGTCAACCTGTCTTAATGTACAGGGCTGCTTTTAAGCATTTTCACTGCTGGGCATGTTTCTCCAAAGATGTACCGTGCATCTTTTACACTTTATTCAACTGCCACAACAACAATCCAAGTATGGTCCCATAAGCTGGGTTAAGCACTAAACTTTCACAACAAGCTGAGCAAATCTGACCAAGTGGAAAAATCTCCTTATTACTCCAAAAACCTCCAAGCATTTCAGTTACTCATTCACTCAATCTATATAAGTTATATAAGTTATAATAATTATTAGACAGTATGATGTGGTTTAAATAAATATGCATCTGTTCAAAGGTGATGATGATGCCACCAAAAGTCAATCATTTCAGCGATTAAAGCACTGACTGACCTAAAGCACTGCCTAACTCTAACGCTGTTTTAACTTTATAACAAAAAAACCCTGAAAGCTCATTTTCCGGTGTTTGTTGTGTCCTCTAAAAAACTTGAACTTGATGGTCCTCTTCGTGTTGCACATGATTATCTTGGTAAAAGAAAAGAACTCAATGGGCTCCCAGCCAAGTCTTACAGACCATATGGCCATGGGCTGCAGTGGCGTTTGGGCCGTTGTTTCCTTCGGCGTCCTATTGTTTGCTCTCAAAGGGCTGAGGCGAGGGAGGGGGGGATTATATATACACCAGAACACATTTTCTCTTTCAAAGCACACAAACCCACTCCCCCAAGAACAAAAGCACACTGCCAGTGTCATTACAGCTCCATCCATAATCCAGACATCTCTAATCCACTGTACTGTATTGTAGATGCAAAACTATTTAGTAAGAATAGGTAACTAAAAGAAAAAGAAACACGGCTAGCAAATAGAGCCACTTTGGGTGGTTTAAGCTTTAGCCTCAGAAATGTAGTCAGCAAACTCAAATTCACCAGAACAACACAAACTCACAAAGTTTGCATACCAGAAACAATATCAGAAATGCCCCCAACTCTCCATGAGGTGGAGGTCAGTGAGTCAGCGATCATTCGCACTGATCTGATAGTTTCACTCTAGGTCAATGTTTCTTCTTCTTCCTTTCATTGAGCTGTCACCATTACGCTTTTCTTGCCTTTTTAGAAAAATACCACTATAGCAAAGACAAATCTCTGTCATCATGTGACGACAGACAACCGGTGTTTCATAGCAGGCAATGTAGCAACAATCAGACACTTTAAAGTGTAACTTTTTGGAAATACTTAACAATGGAAAAACTGTTTAAAACCACAGTGTTTATGGAATGCAAATTTAATTTTTAGTGAACATTAGAGCTTGCAAAATGTCAGCAATTCAGTGATACGTTACAGTGAAAAACGCCTACACAGGGCCTATTTCTGGAGGAAAAGCATATATAGCTCTTAACATGGTTAGCAGGGAAGGTTTACAGCTGTTTAACAGTACTATTTATGAGGCTAGAAAAATACAGAGCAGATCAAACAGTCTCACAAAATAAACATTTGTTATAAACACATCAACAATGTTAGTATACAGAGTGATAACGAGATAGATGGGGAGATATAGACATTGCTTTGCCAATGTTTTTGCAATCTTTGGCAAGACCTGCTTTGGCAATGAAATGAATGGATTTTCATGCCAGCTATTTGAAATTAAAAAATTGACATAGGTAGGAAGGTCAGTTGGTCGGTAGGTAGGTGGGGAAGCAGGTAGGTAGGCAGGTAGGTAGGTCAGTTGGTTGGTAGGTACTGTAGGAGGGTAGAAAGGTCGGTAGGCAGGTAGGTAGCTAGGTAGGTCAGTAGGTAGATAGGTAGGGAGGTAGGTAGGTCAGTCGGCAGTAAGTAGGTAGGTCGGTAGTTAGGTAGGTAGGCAGGTAGGTAGGAAGGTCAGTCAGTCAGTAGGTAGGTAGGTAGGTAGGAAGGTCAGTTGGTCAGTAGGTAGGTAGGTAGGTAGGTACGTAGGTAGGTAGAAAGGTAGGTCGGAAGGAAGGTCAGTTGGTAGTCAGTAGGTAGGTCGGTAAGTAGGTAGGTAGGCAGGGAGGTAGGTAGGAAGGCAGGTAGGTCGGTCAGTTGGTCGGTAGGTAGGTAGGTAGGTGGGTAGGTACTCTATTCATCCCTAGAAAATTCAAAAATTGTTGCATCAGTTAACAAAAACTATTTCATGGAACGAAACAATGCTTTTTTACTGTGTGTGTACATTTTACTGTTGAATGGCAGCCTGGGTATGACAAAATAACTGAATTATTACCCCTGCTCCCAGCTACCCTCAGATGGATTCTGTAGTTCCCAGACTTTTTCTTCCAGGTCCCTCTTTGGCAGATAAAATATTTTCACTCCCCCCATTCATCTCCATACACAAAACCAAATAAACGTTTATTGATTCATACTGAAAAAAACAATGTCATGCAGGTAAGATTTGGTAAAAGGATAAGGTGTGGCTCTCTCTCTGATACCCACTGTTGTAAAGGTAAAGCTGCTGGCTTTTTCTTGTTGTTTTGTCAGTTGTGACGTCTTGTATAGAGTCACTGTTAGCCCAGCATTTACCTTGAAGTAATTTTACAAAATTTCCCATGCCTTACTTGCAGTGCAAAACGGCACACCATTTTTTTTCTGAGAGGGACCTGGATGCAGACAACGGATCTCAACTTCATACTGAAAGTCAGATGATCATTGCCATACCTCATCTTCTCATACCAGAAGTCACTTGAACTGAATAGCGGAAGTTTGTGAAAGTGTAAGCCAATTTGGCAATATTCAACATTAGAAATCCCTTTAAAACAACTTCGAACAGTAGGCAAGCCATACAGATAGAGCTAGAAGTGTCCAAATTCAGTTGTATGTTAGATTGGAAAAGTCTAACAAAGTATGATGTTTGAAAAGAAAGCTCTCCTTGCCCCACATTAGGATGAGTATCATCACCAATCAATCTTCTACTGTATGGCGCCTATTCATAACCAAAGGTCTAGAACATACTCTTCAGTGTATTATCATAAATACCCAAGACCAGTCAACATGAGCTCAGCACTAAGCAACACCATGATATCTACCCTATCTAAGTAAGGTAGATGTCCAGTTAATAAACAATACTGTCAATATTAACTAAACTGGAATCAGATTGGTTCTCTGGATTGGCCAAAATCAAAATAAAGGTATTGAACAGGTGTCATGAAAGAAAAGCATGATCAAAATACCTTTATTTTCATAGTCATGGAAATAATCTCCAAAATCTTGGCATGAGATTAAATCTGAAGTGAAATGATAAGACAAATATCTAAAATAATGCATCATATTAAAGATAAGGATCCGTAAAATCTGGCATTTAGTTTGCTAGTACTCACATCAAAAACTTCTCTGTGCTGCCGTTGGGCGGTCCTCAACCAACTGCGGTTCAGCTCACTCAGCTCCAGGATGGTCTGCACCTTTAGTCGGACCGTCTCTCCGGACTGACGGATCATCTCCACGATCTCATCCCGGCTCTTGCACTCCACATTGACCCCATTGATCTCTACCAGCCTGTCTCCAGGAGCAAGGCCCAGGACCCTGTCCTTGGTGCCAGCACCAGGTTCAGCAAAGTGCACGACGCGACGGCACACTTCTCCATCTGGCCTCCTGTCTAGCATGGTGGTCCTCCGCAATGAGAAGCCAAAATCCCCAGTGTTTCGCCGCTGAAGCTCTAGCTCTCTTGGATCCGGCATTGGTGGAGCAACAAGAACAGGCAACTGTAGGTCCGTACCAGGGAAGGTCTTCTCCACCAACTCAGGGATGTGAACCACATAGGTGCCCTTCTGATTAAATTTTGACCTCCAGGATGCAGTCCAGTTCTGTGAAGTATTGTGCTCTCTGGTCTTCTGAGGAAAAGACACGTGCCTCTGACCTACAGCAGAATTCAACTTGGCCAATTCCCCAAACTTAGCAGCTCTTTCCTTCACAGAGCTGCGCTGATGTTCCTCTTCGCTCCCCTTTACATGTTCTCGGGAGACACTAGCACTCACATTCCCAGCATCCTGTTCCAGGCTGCTGTGAAGACGTTCAGCCTCCAGGTCTGTCAGATTGAGCTCCATATTGCTGGCCACTTTTATAGGTATAGGACCAGATATCTCCAACTTGCTCCTAGATTCCCTCTTGGAGCTCCCGCGGTTTATATTGAAAAAGCCTCTACGTATGCTCATCTCCTCCAGACTCTTTAACTCTGCTTGCGACATACGCTCCTTCTTCTCCTTCTTGTCTTTTTTCTCCTTATTCTTACCATAGTCCTTCTCCTTCTCCTTCTCTTTGTCTTTCTTCATGAGGTGAAACATGCTTAAACTTTTCTGCAGATTTTTACCAGTTTGAGTTTTTACATCAAGGAAAGTTAGGTGTCAGAAAACTGAGTATGGGAACAGTTGCAGCATGTAGAAGATCCACAGTCAGGCAGGTCTGTAATGTCATCTATCGGGAAGAAACAAAGAGGCGAAATTAGGAGCAATGTTCAGGATGCATGATATTATCTGCATGATATCGGTATTGGCAGATATGAGCTTAAAAAGGGAATTATCAGTATCAGCATAAAAGAAAAATCCTGTCGATATTAAAAATCAGGCTATGAAAACTTGTTTTAGGCTGGACCATCAGTCTTTTTCTATAACTATTATTAATGTTTACACCTTAAGGTATGTTTTAAGGACTGAAATTTTTTATTTTTTCATCCTCAAACTTTAAATTGGTTGGTTTAGGGGTTGAAGTTTTGGGTCTGAACTATATTTAAATCTTTGTATTGTTACTGGTACTGGCAAAGATCCAATACTGTGCATCCCAATCACTTCTACAAGTTTTGAACCGTCAAACTTAATTATTATACCTAAATTAAAGTCTAAGTTGTAATAAACATTCCAAAACAAGCTCCCAGAGTGCATCGCAGATGTATAGTTCACAGGGGGTGATGCAATACTGACTGGAACCCCTCGTAAACAAAACAATTAAAAAATATTGTGTGAAGACGTTCTTGGTGCCAGTGTAGCTCAGAGGGCAGAGCAGGCACCAGCAAGGTGCATGTCTTTGAAATCTGCTATTTTACTTTTACTTAAGCAAATTTTAACCAGAGAAACTGTACTTTTACAGGAGTACAACACTCCTGTATTTTTCCACTTCTTCTGACCACACAGTAGCACAGAGAGAGAAAATGAGTCCACATCACATCTTAAAACAGCTGTTGCATTTGGCTTCATTATAGAGGTGTGACTTTCCCTGAAAAACCTGGTGAAAGATCCATATTCTCACGTTATATTGCTAATAAGGAAAGTTCACATTTTACATTACAACTCCTCAATAGCTACTACGGTTGACTTTAGAATTGCAAAATATCCTACAGCAATTTTTAAATCACAGATGTCAATGTTTCTTTGACCTGTTAAGTGTGTTACAAATCATACTTTCTTATTTTTGTTAATGTTTTTCTTTTTTGAAAGGAGAATTACATCAAAATGTTCATTCCCTGCAGTACAATCATTCACATTGCATCTGCAATAGTAGTCAAAACAATCACAGATAGATATTATTTCTAAATTACTTAGCCCAAATTTTTATGATGATTGCTATGTGATAGAAAAGACATTAAAGCTCTTCTCCCAGTCTGGTATGGCATGGGTTTGCCATCGTTGCAGATGGAGTCTGCTGGAGTATCGAATGGCTGCTGCTGCGGAAGCTATTACCTTGGATGCAACTTTAGAAAAAGCACCAGTTTATTAGGAACTTGACCACGTTTCTTTTTAAAACAAGAGCAAGGAGCCACAGCGGAAGATTACCCTGGCAGAGAGGATGCTTTGGCAAGTCTCCTGACCGGCCTTGGCATCAGTTTTATTCACTGAGAAGTTCCACCATCAACAATCTACAGCAGTAGCCTGTCAGCTCGAGAGTAGCCAATGCATACAACCTAATTTTGTCTTGTCACTCTGATTGGCCCGTCACGAATGTGACAGACAAAACATTCTTCCAATCACTTTCTGAGAATTTTTTGAAAAGTCCTGCCCTTCCCAAAGACTTTCTATGGCAGCATTCCCAGATGAATGTGAAATATATCCATATAAAACAGTCTATCTGGCACGTCAGGTTATAGATTTGGAGCAGCAAAAACATTTGCAGTCTATTTTGTTTTTTTGTTAAGCAAATCCTAGCAAAGAGACCATATTTGCAACTGCATTATCAAGCCATTTGTGGGGGGAAACAGTTGTTGGTTCTGCTGCAGATTTCTTTATTTAAAAGGTATGATGTTGGCCTGATGATTTTTATGAAGATGTGTTATTTTGAAGACAACATAAGTCTATCTCAACAAGACAACCACTGGCCATGGCTCAAAGTTGTTTTGCTCCTCAGTCCCATCTGTGTTTTTTTTTCTCGCCTCTATCTGTTAAACCATTACAGTCCCAACAAAAGAAAAAGCATTTTAGATCTGGTTTTCTCAGTTCTATTCACTGACACCGTTCCTGCCTGTATATATCAGAAGTTGCCCTACATACAGCCTTGACCTCATCTATCTTGCTGTCATCTCTTTAGCATGACTTGTAAATTGATGCAATACGTTGTAACATTTCAGCATGGGATTCTCCAGCCTAGCACAAACAATAGCCTGTGTAAACCCATAAACAGTAAATTCGCACTTAATCCACACTTAATCACATCTCATGAGGTCAGAGAGACTGCGAAACAGCTAAAAGCAATTTACATTCATTTGACAATACATGACAGTTCTGCTGTTTTTCTTTTCTTGACTTTTACCAGCAAAAGAGCTAAAAATATTATTGGCTTTAGATGTATTGAACTTACTGTACACATGGTTATGCTAGGTTGTCGCTGCTACTTGTCCAGAGCTGTGTTGTAATGCTCTCCCTTTAAGCTGCTTTGCCCTCATTCTGTAGCACCGTCAGGAAATACTTTCAGAAGACAATGTTAAAACGTCATTCATAAAAAACAACACAGACAAAGCTAGGACAGTGACGTACCTGTTACTGTACGCAGAAAACCGCGTTTTTGAGTTGCTTGAAGTTTTCATCATTTTCTTCCCTCAGATTGACAGAAGGTGCGTGAATGCACTTGTGGTGCTTTCGATGGTTTCCCAGAAGGTCGGACTCTAAAACAGCACGGGTTATTTACATATCAGTTACAAAGAGTTCGCACTCGTTCTTTTTATAATCGTTAAAAATTGAAATCTAGCACTCGGGAATAGCATAAGAAGAAAAAAACGTTTATATGTAGATTTTTCTTGTCGTTTTAAAGAGCAAAGTAGAGCAAAACAATAAAATATTTACGGTAAGCCGACTTTTGAACAATATTTCCGATTACTTAAAATGCTGCCTGTCCATCTTCATATGTAGCATTGCGGAAATTTTGCTTAGCCTGTCTCTCTACACTAGAACCGGCGTTTTAGGTCCTTAAACTAAGGTTGAGACAACTGCTTTAGACAGAAGCTGGTATTTCCTAAATGCATGGAAGGCAACACAAGTGTTAACTGGACAGCAGTGACCTCTCCTGGTATTTTTCTCCAACTGGAGCGCTATGAGCAGGTACAGAAAAACGAGCATGTAAAACCGGCATGGTTGGTTCATTTTCAGGATTTAATACCCACTCATTCCACATCTGTAGATAAAGAGATATAATTATGAGTAAAATGTCAAATTTAGCCGAACAGGCCCATTTAGCATGACGGGGATTCAAATATATTTCTGGAACAGGCTTCATAAAGATGTTGTACCACATTAATATCAGTGCTTTGCAGAGGAAAGCACTGATATTAATGCGGTATAGCATCAGCATCTGGAGGTTCGGGATCCGAAACTGAGTCACTGAGCCCTTTTCAGTGATCGTGTATTAGTTCCTGGGGGAAAATAGTCCATGAAACTGTTTTACAACATGCTTGTTTTGTCCCCTCTCTGTGTTGTCACGTTTTCTGCTAGATCAAATTCTACTACTTTTCTTATGATATATAAGTCTGATTGGTCAAAAAATACCAGAAATGTGGGTTGCAATTTTTCTTTGAGGAGTTGATGGTGAATCCTGTTGCTCGACCAGCTGAGAACAACTGATTTAGGCTACATGTGATGGTAAATAAATCATTACAAACAACTTGTAACATCATTACAAAATTCCAACTTTTTGATGTTACTGCAGAAACACAAAATAAAGGTGCCAGAGACCGAGGACTCCCATTGTGCCCTACAGCAGGTTTGTTGGAGATATGTATGGACTTCACTTGGGGGGGGGGGGATAATGTCTGGTTCTAAATACCTGTCGGTTTTGGCACAAAACCTTCAGGTGTTTGCTGTAAAAGCTTAAGAAGAGGGGGTAGCAGTTTCACCTTTTAGAGTGACAATGACCCAAAGCATACATTTAAATCTACAAAAAAAAATGGCTTCACAAGAAGAAGATGAAGGTTTTGAGATGGCCAAGAAGACCCCAGCCCTAAATCCTGCTGCAAATCTGTGGGGCTGACCCAAAGAGGCCTTTGCAAAGCAATGGCCTCATAATATGATAGATTATAAGGGATTTTGAAAGTTAGAGTGGATAAATATAGTCAAGTCAAGATAGATTACGCTTATAGACTCCTACACAAAAAACCAAACGATTTAATGTAAAAACAATAAGAAAATTCAATTCAGTTTTAGTCGAGGGGTGTGTACATTCATGCAACCATTTATATTTGTAATAATTCCTCCTAAAGAGTTTGGTTTCTTTTAGATTTAATCGTTCATGTTTTAGGTTGCATAAAACATCCCGAAATCAAATATCTTGGCCTCATTTTTTTTTCATGTCACAAAAATGTGGCATTTTACCAGGGGTGTGTAAATGTTTTAAAGCCACTGTAAATGCCCAAGTAAAGCTGAAGTAAACATGAAGAACAGTGCATGAACCCCTGGTGACCCATTAGGATCCAGGTGCAGGAAAGTCAGCAGCTTTATCACACAGGTGTAGCAGAAGCCTGAAATTAAACCTACATAGGCACGCAGAGGAGAATCTCAGTGAATAGTGCAGCATGTTTTTGAAACACTCTAGTTTATCAAAAAGACAGACTCTGAAACTTGAAGCACTGATAGGCAGCACAGTGGTGTAGTGGTCAATAGGGCTGCCTGGGCTTCCTCCCAGTGGTTCATGGGCCATGCTTTTGAACTTCTTTTATGTACATAGACCCTTACATGCGAGCCTTACAGGATTGCATACAGTATCTACGCACCTGTGTGGAGCTAGAAGGTTCTTTCTTTCTCCCACTGGAACATGTGCAAAGATTCTGAACAACCTTAATGCATGTTAAAATAAAACATAAGCCTTTACAACCAGAGCCCTTACACATACGTAAGCATAGTGATAATGACTCCTATCTTACAGTAAAATTGAAGCAGACATGAATCTTGGCCATGGCCTTCATGTTTGGAGCTTAAATGCTGTGGCTTTCTCTGAATGAAATATTATGTATGGTTTTCAACCTCTATATACAGGACAGTGCATAAACCTGAAAATGCAAACTCACCAGAGCGGCATCGTGGTTAAAACTTCAGCCACAGCCAGTGAGCACCATGTTAAAACTCCATCCAGATCTGTCTTGTGTGGAGGCTATTTGGCTTTCTACCACTGGACCCACAAGCCTGATTTTGAACGCATGCACTGGTGAGTAAATAAACCTTGACAGGTAAATACATCTTTGCTTTATGTTAGTTTGTTGTTTTGCATTGCCACCATGAAGCCATGAAGCCAGTGGCCAGGTACTTCCCATATGGCAAAGCGGTCTGGCTTTCTCCCACTTAATACTACATTGTTTTTCACATTCCCTGGTGTACTGGAAATAAAAGGCAGAACTAGCTTGCAGAACAGTGTTGTAGTGGTCAAGACTTCTGCCTTACTATAAGAAGGTTCAGAGTTCAAATCTTGGCTGGGCCTTTCTGTATGGAGGTCAGGTGATTTGGATTTCTCCAGATAGGGTAAAAAGCATGATTTTGAACTACTCTAAAGTAACAGAAACAAAATGAACTCTACAGAAGCAAACACTGGCAGGTGGCACAGTGCTGTTGTGGTTAAGAATGTCAGTTTGGAGGTTTGGGGAGAGACCAAGCATGGAGAGAATGGGGTACAGTAGGCAGAGACACAACAGGGAGAGGACAGGGTCAGATAGAGGGGAGAGAGGAGGGAGAGAGGGGGAAAAGAAGGGGTAAGAAAACAACAGTAGAGAAATCATCCACCCCAGATCTGTGACATACTTGGTATTTATTTTACACACTGGCTAGTTACTTGGTAGTTTCTCATGACAAACTTTACTTATTGATTACCTGATCGTTAGGTATGACATGTTTGGAAATTACTCATTGCATTCTTGGGAGTTGCTTGTGTTTTCTACAGTCAATATTTTAAAAGAACACCTGATTGGCTCTATAGATAATAGTATAGATCTTTTTGACATTTTGTAATTTATTTTAAATCAGTTTTATAGAGCAGTAAATGAATTTATCTGGCCTTTTTGGGAGGCACAATAAAAAAACACGTCAGTTTAGTATTTTCTTAGACTTAGAGTTTAGCGAAAATTAACTTCTGATCTTCATCTGCATTCATAATCAGCTCTGTTTTAGTGCCTGATGATTTCGACACATTGTGAACTCAATAAAAGCACAACCTCAGTATGTATGTAGTTGAATACTTATTGATTAACGCTCCTTTTTTAATCACAATACATTTTTTAAAATTAATTATATTTTTAAATCAATTTAATGGCAAAGAATTTCATTTAATCAGATTTTTGTTCATCAACTTACATTATTGTGAACAGCATAAGAATTAATTTTACTCAGTAATGTTTAGGCATAGTGCCCAAAAATACGTTTAAACTCATCACTCTTGCCCCTGTAATAAGTCAATGAATTTGGATAGAAAATTATATGCAATTAGAATTGTGAGCTTAATACTAATGATAATAATAATGTTCATTTGCTACTGCAGGTCCAGGTCATATGAGGCAACCATCTGGCCAGCTGTTACAGGATAGACTGTAGTAAGTAGACAAAATTTAGAAGATAAACTCAGTGAAGCCTAGAGGGTTATATGGTAGGGGAGCTGTATGTGTCATTTGTCTGTGCCTCAAACATGATGGATCTACTAAACACTCATATCCAAAAGCTTTGTGACCCACACTAGTCTGTCTGAGCATCTCTTCAGTTGTGCACACTGGTGTTCACTGCAAAAGTGAAAGTCTGGATGAAATGTTTTACTTTTAAAGACTTCATTCTTTCCAGCAAGTTCAACAAAAAAATGTTAAAATATGGACACAACACTTAGGATTACTATTTTTTTTAATGCCACGAAGCACAGCCAGGTGAATGACTCCACATGACATAGAACATTTGTTGCCTCCTGTTCAGGGGCTGAGCCAGGAGAGTTAAACATCCAGGGCTCAGCCCAATCTGGGAAGATTCAGAAACATGCTCCCTAAAATCTGCTTCTCAGGCATTTATATGCACTGTTTTAAGCAATTTCAGATACAAATGTAGATTTAGGTGGCCAACAAATCCACATCCTTTGGGCAACAATAACTCATTTCCACCTCAGAAAAGTCTTTATTTAGAGCTAACATAATCTTTAATAAGTAAATGTTCCCAAAGTGTCATAATCCATTTGAAACCAACACACTGATGATTAAATATTTCCATTTGAGGAATTAAGTATTAAAGTTTAAACTGGTGCTAAAAGAAGAACAATAAATCTAGTTGTATGGTTACAGAAAACATTTATTAAAAAAAATCAGAAAAAGTTCAAATTTGGTGCGGTGTTATGTAATACTCTAAGTATGTGTATAAGCTGTTATGAGTTATAGAAAGTTTGATTCATCTCAAGAGTGAAATTTCATGTTTTTACCAGCGAAGTTTATTTGTTTGTTATTAACTATTTGTCTTTGCAGAAAACCAGCCTTAAAAATTTGGGCCTTCTGAGAAAACATTCAGGGCTAAAGCCCCCCACCCCACCTATGCTGCTGTTGTATTATGCTTAGTACTTCGAGTGCATTTTAAGTGAAGTACTCTACTTTCATTTCCATTTGAGGAATTAAGTATTAAAGTTTAAACTGGTGCTAGAAGAAGAACAATAAATCTAGTTGTATGGTTACAGAAAACATTTATTAAAAAAAATCAGAAAAAGTTCAAATTTGGTGCGGTGTTATGTAATACTCTAAGTCTGTGTATAAGCTGTTATGAGTTATAGAAAGGTCGATTCATCTCAAGAGTGAAATTTCATGTTTTTACCAGGAAATTTTATTTGTTTGTTATTAACTATTTGTCTTTGCAGAAAACCAGCCTTAAAAATTTGGGCCTTCTGAGAAAACATTCAGGGCTAAAGCCCCCCACCCCACCTATGCTGCTGTTGTATTATGCTTAGTACTTCGAGTGCATTTTAAGTGAAGTACTCTACTTTCATTTATGCTGGTACTTATTTTGCTCTTGATTAAAATTTTAACATGTAATTGAAAAGCCAACAATATTCTTGTTCTCCTTCCACACCTGCTTATTTATAACCTCATATTTCTTAAAGACTCTGCACATTTATCAAGTTCTGCAAACTGCCTATCCTCAATTATACCAGAAATAAATATAAAAAACATTGTTTCTCATATTTGATGTAATGTAAGTAGTTCATTGGTGTTAAAGAATTTGGCTAATTACATTTTTGAGGTTTTCAAGATACAATTTGTAGAATTTTCATGCTTTATCGTTTTCATTCATCTCTGTCCATCCTATGAATGAAAAAAAGCAACCACGCGCATTTTTCTAGCTCCCTTGAAAATCAAACACTTGTTACTTTTAAACAGTGCAAAGACCAGATGTTTAAATTAACTACAAACGGTCCCAAAATTAATTTTTATCTTGTAAAAACGAATGAGTTGTTTCTAAAACAGTAATTTCACCACCACATGCGACAGTAGTTTGCTATAACAAATGCCCCTCGCAGGATCACAGAAGGTTGTACGGAGGGGTGTTGTAGAGAATCAACCAAACCAAAATAGCTCTCTTAAGATCAATTGATGTTCCCGAGTATCTCTTACAATTATATTATACAATTTATTAAAGGGCGCATGTAATAGTCGGTTTATCTGCGCCTCGCGAATCAAATTAACAATCACACTTGTGAGTTTTAACCTTCTAAATTTAACACACCCCCCTAAATAGTATGTAAAGTGGTTCAGTCCTAGAGGTTACCGGAAGTTGTTTCAGCTGCCATGTTTGGTTGCTTTGTTGTAGGCTTCTACTTGGTTTCCTACAGAATTAGTAAGTGTGGAAATGGAGCCGAGCTGGAGTACGTTTCTTTTTCAAGTAAGTTGACTCTAACAGAGGGGAAACGGGATATCTCTGGAAACAACCGTAGAAAATGTTAGCACGGGATATTTTACTGCTAGAAATAGTTTTAAACGAGTAATTCCATGATCAAGTAACCAAGCAAAACAATGGTATATGAATCCAGGCTTCCAGCTGTGAGGCTTGGGAATGACGCTAGAACAAAAAATCAATGCTCCTCAACGAGTGTTTGGAGAAAATGGCTTGATCTGCTGTCGCACAAATACTTAGATAATGGATGTTGAATAACTCGACAACGTTGGTGATTTTTCAAGTTTGTTTGCCAAGTCGATCCAGCAAAACATGCGGGATCA